>NW_020884876.1:26005336-26605336 GCF_003945725.1 Corapipo altera
CTCATCAATCCACATTCCAAACAGGAGTTGCAACCGCTGCCCACAGAACTGTGTCATTTGAAGGATCACTATTATACAACATCCATCATCTGCTGGTGACAACACACCAGTGCTTCTGCGTGTGGCAAGAGAAGTCACTCTGGGCAGTGTCAAATAAGAGCGATCACATTTGAGAACCAAAACCTTAATGCTTCAGGCTCTGGTCAGAGGGTTTACCTGCATCGATGGCTTGCATTAGGCACTCGTAAGTTGTTTGGACAAGTCTCCTTGCACCCTCGTCAACTTCTCCAACATAAAACGTCTCATTCAGATCTCCGTGGTAGCCATTGCGATAGACAGTAATATCCACTGCAAAGAACACCAGACATGTTGGACTATCAGCACTGTATTCCTCACTTCTTGATTTGTTGAAGGGACAAACACAAACATGTGAAAATGGGGTATTCTAATTGTGAAATCAAGATTACTTCGCAGGTGTAAACTCTTCCAGCAGAATCAATCTGTCATGCTTATCTTGTAGATTCTATGGAATTAATTAATAAGGTAGTGTTTCACTGGTCAAACATTTGATGTAATAAAAAAAAAAAGCGGGGGGGGGTGTGTGAAAAAATCCCACTTCGAGGCAACACGGACACAGCAAGCTTACAATTGGTATTCCAGGAAAGAGAAGCTCTTTGTCCATGGTGATTTACCTAGTTAAAATACCTTCTTAGAATTCATTCCAGCACTAATGGGGGAAATTAAATTTAAAAAGGTATGTAATCACGTTTTTGTGTTTCAAGTTGACCTCCTGTGGTAGAATGAGTACTTTGGTGGTTTTAAGTCTATGTCAGTCATCTGGTAGGTCTAATAGCTGCTGGAGCACCAAACCCACTAGAATAGTTATTGCTCTGCTATTCATGAAGAAATCAACATGCAGACCCTCTCACAGGCCAACAGTCTTGAAGGAAACTGTATTGAGCAATAGTACTTCAGGAATATGGTATATGAGCCACTGAGAGAGACCAGTACAACCTTCATAGAAAAATGTGGGAAACCACATATTGGTGTCAACAGTAAATCTGTACTGCTGGCAAACATTTAAGAAACAAATGAACACCCCATGAAAACAATACTGCCTGTTGTGGATGGAAGCATGTGCAGGGTTATGCTATACTCCCTGCATGACTGTGTGGGACTACAGGAACATTTTGCCCAGTGTACAAATCTGGTACTGTAACAACGGGACTGTACAGAAACCAACACCCTGGTAACATATGCAGATAAAAGTGTTTAACAGGGCTCCTTTAGCACAGAGTCCAGACTACTTGTTGCTAACAGTCTATCTCTATAGGTCACATGATTACAAGACTTTCTCTTTGACGCTGTCAGATTTGGCCAGAACATCTCACTTTTGCAGACAGATTAGCTTTGTTTAAGGATCTGCTTCCAGGCAACAGTATGATAACAAGATGTTATAGGATGCCCTGCTCAGAGCAGGGGGCTGGACTAGGAATCCCCTGCTACTACCTTCTGGATGACATTTTCCTGTGATTCCAGAAACCTGTTTTGGACTTTGGCATGGTTTCCAGCAGGACAAAGCATTTTAAATAAAGAGAAAGATGGGCACTTCCCTGTAACTGTCTGTTGGGTACATTCCCTCCAAGGTACTTTTTCTATCTCTGCCTCATCATCTGTTCTGTTCCTTCTTTTAAAGAGGTTTTTGAGCCGCTACCTTACCAAAAGTAAGCATAGTTCTTTCTCATCAAAACAAAATAGAAGGCTCCAAGCTTGAGCAAGTGCAGTCAGGGCAGGGATGTGGACAAAGATATGACTAAACCCCCTTATAGAAAGTGTTCTCTAAGGCTGAGGTACAGCCTTGGCAAACAAATAGTGGAGACATAAGGCACTGTGTAGATGAACCCAATCAAGTTGATTAGAGGGATGAAGAACCCCTCCTATGAGGAAAGGTTAAGAGAATTTGGATTGTTAAGTCTGGAAAAGAGAAGGTTTCGGGGTGACCTAATTGCAGCCTTCCAGTACTTGAAGGGAGGCAATAACAAAGATGGAGAGGGACTTTTTACACGAGCATGTAAAGACAGGACAAGGGGGAATGGCTTCAAACTGAAATGAGTAGGTTTAGATTAGGTATTAGGAAGAAATTCTTTACTGTGAGAGTGGTGAGGCACTGGAACACATTGCCCAGAGAAGCTGTGGATGCCCTGTCCCTGCAAGTGTTGAAGGCCAGGTTGGATGGAGCTTTGAGCAACCTGGTCTAGTGGACGGTGTCCCTGCCTGCAGCACGAGGCTTGGAACTAGATGGTCTTTAAGGTCACTTCCCACACAAACCATTCTATGGTTCTATGAACTAGGCCTCTTAGTTTAGACTCCAGCAATATCAGAAAAGCTGGCAACAGTAGAGAGCTGTGCAAAGGCATCATCTTTGAAATTAAAGAAAGATAAAAGGAGCTTGGCACACATTGTTACATGTACACTACAGCTCAGAGCCATCAGCCAGACCAAACCTCCCCTAGAAAGGGGCAGCAATCATGAAACTTGTTCTGAAAAGGCTGGTACCCACAGCACTGAGATGCAGACTTAGTAGCTATTATTACATGCTAATATATATCAAATATCTGATGATCTAAAATGATTCCAACCCGCTTCTAGAGGCAGGCCAAAGCCTAGGACATGCTGGGTATTTATTTATGGATAAGAGAAAAACAAACCAATGCAATAAAAAAAGGCACAAGTGCTTGTACGAAACAAGTATCATTAATTTTTACTGCCAAACCAGGAAGGAATGAAAATGAAAACAAAAAATGGTCAAGTAATTTATAGAAGTATCCCTCACCACTCAAGAAGGTGTAAGTACCTTAAGTACCCTGAGTAAAAAGCAACTGGTACTGTGAGGATGCTCAAAAAAAAGATGTTTTTCAATAAGCAGCTATGCCATGCCTCACCATTAAGATCCTTTACAGTCATCATAATCATCATGTCCATAGCAAAACCATAAGGATCTAGAACCATCTAATTAAGAATTCACATAGAACTAATCCAGCTGACTAATTCAGTACAGATTTTATTCACTATATATATATATATGTATAGTCTGGAACAACCGGGCAGAAGAATTATGAAGCCCTAAAGTGGATCAAACTTTGCAAGTTATTTTACTAAATAAACTCATGAATTTAATTGGTAAATAAGAAAAAAAGGTTCTCTTAAGAAGCTACTTCAACTACGTTGCCTGTGAGTGAAAACTCACCTCACTGCATGGTTATAACTGGAAAGAAGGTAGAAATATTAAAGGTCAATTTTCACAGCACTTACCATTAACAATATCTCCTTCCTGCAATGGCCTCCTGTCGGGAATTCCATGACAGATCACTTCATTCACTGACGTACAACACGACTTAGGGAAATTATAATAATTCAGAGGGGAAGGATAGCAATTCCTTGCAATACAAGCCTAAACAGAAAAAATACAATTTACACTTTGCATTAGTAAGTTCTGTACAAAGAAAAAAGGTAGAAAAAACATAAACAACAGTGTTACAGTAAAAATGATAGGCTGAAAAGCAGTGACTCTTGAAAATAAGATTCTTCAAGCATTTCTTGGTATTATAGTATTTTGTTATGCTTTGCATTTCTTACGAGGAAGAAAGTAAAACTACTTCAATTTTGTTTCTGCTCATTTTTATGTTCAACTACAGTTGCTGAAATATTCAGGTTTAAAAAAATACATGGCAATATTTATTCAGTTAAGAACCCAGTCATTTTCAATGACTGTTTTTAAGCACCCGGTCTAAGACTCTTAAGTATTTTTGCAAGACACACAAGCAAAGTAACATTTAGTACCACTCTTTCACCCCTAGTTTAAAACCTTAAGCTGCTTCCCTGGCACTCTAATAACATTTTTGGTATTTTTGCAAAATGGACACATTTTATATATACTTACATATACATACATACATACACTTTGTGACGTACTGAGCAAAATACTGGAAAAAATACTGTGTTAACTTTTTTGTTTTAATTTAAAAAAATAATACTGTTTTAAAACTGCAAAGTACCAATTAAGGATATCAGTCAGTATCAACAATCTGCCACGGAAAAGTTTCCAGAAACTGCTGAGGAGGGGTAACATCATTTTAACTACTAGTTGTTCATATCAGACATTATGCCTAAGCAAATAATTTGGTTTTTAATGCAGCTCAACAGAAATCTCTAGCCTAATGAAACCAGAGTAAGTTCCTTACAATCTTGGCTCAAGAGCTGCAAATGCAGATAAAAAGAACCACAAAGCTCTCTAACAAACTTAACCATAACAGAATCGTTGCCTTCCCCACAATGGACAGAAGCATCCTCAATTATGGGACTATATGATTCACAGAAAAGACAGCAAAGAAAAAAAAAAATCACACAATTCAAATACCTATGAACAGTTAAGCCAGGAAGATTCTTGAACATGTATTTCAAACACTTCACTGGACTGTGGCTTTAATGTGTCTGACTGCACCAAAAATCTTGTTTCAATTCTCTCTGAGGCACCTCAGTTTTGATTCCAATCATAAATAACTAAACTTTCTCCTCTGTACATCTTAGCCAACAACAGAGAGCACAGGAAGTCCATGGCTTACAAATGATGTTCTTTATATAATTGTATCTGTGGAGCAAAAAGGGTTTAGAAGAAAGAAAATTATATGATGCTAACTGAGAAAGCAGGTGAAGAAACTTAGAAGAAACCTGAAGCCAGAAATCATGGAAGCTGCTGATAAAGAGAGAGGCCAAGGACTTCCTAACTCATTTTGAACCTACCATTGTGTTGGAGCACACTTCTACCATCTGCACTACTCACTAGCTTCAAACTGGGAAACAGTTCAAAATAAAGAAAAGGAATTCATGCAACAAAGAAAACCACAAAACAATCATTCAAAAACAGAGACAGCAGAAAGTACTTGGAAACACCAGAAGAAAAATAAAATAATCTTACTAAATGGACAGCATGATCAATTTCTTCAGTAGTTACTCCTGGTTTCACCATCATGGCAGCAACATCCAATACTTCTCTAGCAAGCTGCAAATTAAACAATTTAAAATAGATTTAAAATTGATCTATTGACCTATTTTTTATTATTTAAAATAGGCCAGGACTACTCTCCAGAAGATTAGCAACTCATTTTGACAGCTACACTGAGATTGCTAGGAAAGCTGTGTGGAGTTGGGCTCTAGAAAGACTTTGAGACGTCTCCAGGTTATATTACTAAACCATGTCTGTGAGATTTGAAAATACCCCATTTAAGATTTTGGCCACAATTTCCTTGAATACCATAATCTTAGATCAGACTACCTAAATACATTTCAAAGTTTGACTTCATGCACAAGGAAGTGATTACAACTGAACAGCTCTTTTTCAAAAATTGCTAGGGATAGGGCTTTGTTTCACTGTTGTTTTTTAGTTTTTACACAGTACTCTAAGAGAGGAAAAAGTTCTGTTCTCATTTATGCACTATAAAACATATTCTTAACAGCAACGATGTCTCAGCCACAGATTGTCTCACTAGTAATAACAAAGCCAGGAAACAGATAAAAGTCATCTTTCTGCTTGTAAAACAGCATACTGTGAATAAGGAGCCACAAGCAGAGAAAAAGCAAGAAAATATCAAGTTTCCTGAACTATTTTTCAGTGCTCTGCAGTAGTTTGAAAGTTGGTACTCTCAAACGTGCTGTCACAAACTGGTAAAATCACTACATATTTTTAGAGAACAAAGGCACTTTGAAACAAAAATCAAAAAGCCCTTACCCTACACACTACTCGCATCCCTTCTATATCCTCAGATGACAGTATTTTTATTTGAGAGGTTCCTTTTAAAGCCTGTTCTGATTCAGACATTCCTGAAAAGGGGGAAGGGGGAGGAAAAAAAAAAAAAGAAAGAAAAAACCAATGTTATACACAGAGGAGTGATTAATCACTACATATGTCCAATCAAGCAACTTCCTTAGCATGCCAATGGCAATGAAGTACAGACTTTCTTACCACAGACTAAAGTAACAAGCCCACCAAACCATAGCATTATCATCATTATTCAGATTAACTTCAATTCATAAGCCTTCCACAATATTGTAATGCCCACATGTGCTCAGAAGGCCCATTCACTTACTGCATAAACACAATCTTAAAAATCAGATTTACACGGAAATTATTTTATTCATAGAAAATTATTTTTAGTTGCTTTTAGAAAATAAATAGTAATAAATAATATTCTGAAAGAGCCATAAAAGATTATATGAGTTTCTGAATATATCTGGTTATACTACTGCACTAATCATCTGATAAAAACATGTAAATTCTTCCTAGTAAATTCCGTGCAAGCTCAGCTTTATAGACGAACGACACCCTAAAATACAGTATTTTGTGTTGTTTAAATACTTACATTCTGTAAAGAATAACTTAAGAACAGCATAAGATTAAAAAATAATGCTAACATACCTTATAGCTGCTCTGTGGGGAAATACAAAGTACAAATATTGATATCAAAAGGGGAAAATATCAAAACAAACCAATAAGCAAGTAATGCATTCCCTCTGTGTCCAAAAATAGCTGGAACTCACACATGAGTTTTCTTCTGGGAGTTGCTTACTGCAGGTTTTTCTTTTGTTATTTCATAACACATTTTCTACAGTTACACTGATGCCACTGAGAATGGCTTAGAATTCACCTGTGACAGTCAACTAGTTGTTGTTTGTTATGAAGTCAACAACAGGACTGAGACTTGTATGTTTGGGGTTTGTTAAATTCCCTAAACACCTCTCAAAGATAACACATTACAAACTTTGGACTTCCAAAAAATACTTGTAACCATTATTTTTGAAAAATCAGTAAGTTAACAAGAGGAAGAAATAAAGTGAGAAAAAGAGATAGAAGAGGTTCCCTTCTCCAGTATATCCTTCATGCTTTATAGGCTTTTTCAATTAAAAGGAAAATAGAAGAATAGAAAAAAACCTCCATAATTGTGATTTGTTTCAAGTTACCTAGTGGATGATCAGCATAGTCTGGTCTCTGAATGTAACTTGGCACAGGTCTTGTTGGCGTCTAAATAAATCACAGGCAAAGCTGGTTAGGTTGCAAGAACACTTATTATAGTCACAAAAACTCATGTAGCAAAATTAAATACAGTAAAATATGGCTAAATCCACTTAGAAAAGGTTGTGAAGTATGCAAACACTGCAAAACAGTTCAAATTTTCAAATCTCAAACACTCTCCCGTTACTCTTTATTGCCTTCATATTATACGACTTTTAGTATCCAACTCCACGCCTTTGTAAAAATCAAACTTTTACTTTTAAACTAAATTAAATTGGTTTAATAATATATTATCCCTGTTACACTGCAGTGCTTTTTCTGCTACTTTCCAGAGTACAAGTGCACTGGTTCCAAATACATCCTTCCTCCTTCTAGCAAGATTGCTGTATTCATTAGCACTAGTTTCATTTGCATCAGTCCTGCAGCAGTCAGAAGACAAAAAAGCCAATGTTCAGCAATAACATCCCTATTACTTGGCCAGTGAAATATCCAAAACACCCTTTTCTCCAACAACACCAACAAACTCTCATGGGCTCAGGCTCTGTTAATCTGTTCTCTGATAAGCCTGTAACAGATGGAGAAGACTATAGAGGGGATGCCACGGGGGCAGCATTTCCAGCACAGGCCAATTAGAAAAGACAAATGTAAGCAAAACACCACTACTCCTGTAAAAAAGCTTCCGCTTATTCCATATACAAACTTGTACCAATTCAAAAACACACCTATACTGAGGTCATCATCTTCTAAACCCACCTTTCACAGCCAAAGATCTTACTGACCTCTTGTTATTCTTCAACATTCTAGTGTTGGACATTACTATAACGTCTGTTCCTTCAAAAGAGCTGTTCACCAGTTCAGTCACCAGGTTATTTCAAACCACTAACATAAAATAATATAAACCCATTTATTTAAACTTTAAATTAATTCACCTGAGTTTTTCTGAAAACAGACTGCTTCATAATTGGTGAGGACACTAAACAGCTAGGAGACATCATCTGAACTAGCAGTAGCTTTCTTGCAAAATAAATGTCAAAAGATACAGCTAAAAGGTATGAGCTTAAGCCTGTTACTGATGCGTGTTACCTCACTTCTTTAATTTTAAATATACCAAGAGACAGAACAAGTTAAATCAAAATGAACCACAATAAGGACAGTCATATATGTCCCTGCCATCAGGTTCAGACTGCTTAAGAAGCTTGCCTCTCTCAGCTAAAATGTGGGAGGTAATCAGGTCAGGAGTGGTCCATTAGTTGCTACAGAATCATAGAATCAGCTGGGTTGGAAAAGACCTCTGAGATCATCAAGTCCAACCCTTGATCCAACACCATCGTGGTTACTAGACCATGGCACTAAGTGTCATATCCAGTCTCATCTTAAAAACCTCCAGGGACGGTGAATCCACCACTTCCGTGGGCAGTCCATTCCAATGTCTGATTACCCTCTCTGTAAAGAAATTCTTCCTAATATCTAACCTAAACCTGCCCTGGCAGAGCTTAAGACCATGCCCTCTTGTCTTACTGAAAGCTGCCTGGGAGAAGAGATCAACCCCCACCTGGCTACAGCCTCCTTTCAGGTAGTTGTAGAGAGTGATGAGGTCTCCCCCCAGCCTCCTCTTTTCCAGGCTGAACAACCCCAGCTGCCTCAGCCTCTCCTCACAGGACTTCTGTTCTGTGTAGTAATGTAGTTCTATGTAGGAATGTAGCAGTGCTGGAGTAAGGAGTGGCACCTACTGCTTACCAGTGGATAGTGTGGCCTGAGTTTACCAGTATATCGATACCCAGACCAGGGATTTGTGTTAATGTCACCTTCCAGGGTCCATGAAGACACTTCACGTTTGGCTTTTTCATCTTCTGAAAAGACAAGAGAAAGTGGGAAAAAAATTGCAGCAGCAAGATCAGTCCTACTTAAGAATAAGAACTGTGGAGTCTAGAAAATGACTTAGAGGTACGTAAGTCTAGATCTGACTCATTCTGGCATTTCAGATATTGATACATGGAAGCGTGACTAGCAGTTACCATTTTGTATTGCCCTTAAGTTCTTCACATTCAAAATTCACAATTTTCCAACTCTATTCAATCACAAACTGGGGAATGTCAGGACTTAATGCACAAATGAAGTGTAGCAATTAAGTTGTTCTTCATTTGTAGTTTTATACCCTAGTGCTTGTTTTCATTCCTGGGAAAAAGCATATTTCTACAGAGACTCACTATCCCTTCAATTAACACTCTTGCACATCCTTTTCTGTGATCTCTCTCGGCATCCAGTGACAGAAATGACCTGAGGTGGGAAAGAGGCCACCCAGCTGCCAGTTTCAATACATGGAGCCTGCTACCTCTCCAGATCTGATGAAGGGAGTGCAGGTGCTGCCACTGCTGCATTTCTGGACAAGCACTGTGCACACCTTATAAGATGGTCCCAAACTGCTGGAGGTTCCCAGCTCTCTTGACCTTGTGAAATTCATGCCTGATGTGGTCCAGTGATTGACTTCATTCACAAATAACACAGTCCTAAGAGGGTAGATTGAAGATGTTTATTTAAAGGTAAGTAGATTGTGAGCATTACCAAAAGGAGAAATATTGACTTAGAAAGAGGAGGTAAGGGTTAAGAAAGCGCATGGTAGTATTAATCTTTAACTTGTAACATGATAACTTGTTTGTTTTCTCTTTTTATATCTCACCAAGATGAAGAGATGGCAAAAGGTCTGCCATTCCAAGCCCTAACGTGAATTCCTCAGTCTCTGTGGCTTATATCTGAGCCATTTGCTCACATGATATTCAGTTTAGATGAACCACTGAGAAATAATAATTTAAAAATCCGAACTTTTTAATATCCATGCAGATGCAAATAGGATACAAAATGCAAGTGTGAACTATGAGATCCCTACACTGGGAAGGCAGAACAAAGGAATACATTCGTAATTGTCTGTACTACTCAAACTTATCATTCGACATTTATTATGGAAAAAGGAGCTTTACTGGGTTTTAGAAAAGGAGGTAGATTATTCGAGGATTTGAATTTCTGACATGTCCTACCTCCCTTTAAAGCAGGGCTTAATGAAGACAGGCAGGGTGATGGGGGAGAGGAGGCAAGGGGGGCAGAACTGACGACTGCTCTCTTTTTGGTTTTAAACTCGTGGGGTATTTTCACTACTCAGGTAAGGCAGAATCTACCAGTCTACTCGTATTTGTGTGCCAGAGCTACCAGCTGTAACTAAGGCATACAGATACTCTTATTACCTTTAAACTCAGGAAAATCCTAGTTATGACACATTCTCCTATCAATGGCTGCACCATGCACAAGAGCATTTTCCCTTTTTTTTCCAAAGGGGTACACTCCAAATTGTACAGAGCAGCTGCACTCTGACTTGCTTGAAACACACCAAGTGTCTATCACAAAGACTTTGCACAGACGTTTCCCACTTTATTGTCTTTTACTGCAATAGACGCCAAAATGCTACGAAGGAACAAGTCTGAAATAATGATTTATTATTCTCCTTGCCCTTTATTTCAGCATCCTTCTTTCTCTGTTCATACACCTGCCAATGTAGCTCAAGCAATAATTCATACAAATAGAAAAGTGTACAGAAAGAGAGACTTCTGTGCACTTCCGTTTCTGAAATTTTACACAACACTTAAGATTACTGCAAACTGGTCAAAACTTCAGACATGCAGAACCCAGTGCCCAATACCTTGGTAAAAACCCAACACCATTCTTAGACAGAGAAGCACAGAACAGCTGTCGTTAGAAGGGACTTCTGGAGGTCAACTGGTCTAGTCCCCTTCTCAAGCAGGGCCACCCAGAGCTCACTGCACAGGACAAAACCAACTCAAAACAATATTAAAATGGATTAAAAAAAGAGTGAACTTACTTGCTTTCTTGTGTAATAACTTGTGAGTGGCCCAGCTTCCCTTAAAGCATTCCTAGAATTGCAAACAAAATATATAAATACGTGTTTTAAGTAGCATTAATGTGGTCATCCTCACAAAACAGAGAAGCAACCGTATTTTAAAAGAAAACTAGAAGAGTGGTTTTATTAACCCTTGTAGCAACATGCATGAAACTGCTAGTCTTAACTAATACTACATTCAAAAGTTTCTTAACCAGAATAGGCAGAAAGAGCAGCCAAACACTCATGGTAGTGAAATACATTGACCTAATCCTATATACTAAATATTATCCCTTTATCATTTTAATGAGTAACTAAGCACCATGGTTGCTCTGGGTTGGCTGAAGCACAGAGTCTATCTCTGTACATGATCTTACAGCATTGCAGTGGGCAGGATGGTCCTCCCTTGGCTCCTACAACCAGTCATCTCCTCCTGCTAACTGCATCCCTTCTGCCTCCTTCTCCAGCACAGGAAAGCAACAGAGATCAATCAGCACAATCACAGGGGAACTAATGAAGTAGATTAAAGGGTGGGAAATGAAGGTTGCTGAACAAAAATAAGAAATAGAAAGAAAAAAAAAAGAGAAATGTGAAATGGAAATCAAGAAAAGAGTGACTGTGGAGGAGTCTGGCTTTTTCTCTTTTTTCCAAGCAATAAAAGAGCAGTGTCACAGACAATGAATCAGCAACGGGGCAGATGGAAATGGCTGGCAGCTGGAGAAGAATAAAGAAAGACTAAGAGGAAGGAAAGACATGAAAAAGACAGAGATTTAAGCAGAAAAGCTGCAGAAGGCAGCATTAAAGGTGATCCTTTAAGGTGCTAATTAGTAAATTACTCGGGTTTGTAGCAGAAATTCTAATTGAATGGCTACGTGCACTCAAAACAACCATTAGGAAACAGCTAATTCCAATAATTTACAATAAAGAGGCAGGAAGCAAACTGTTTTCCTTTATAAGGAAAGACAATACTAATGCTGAATCATCATTGTAGAACTACCATCCAGAGCCAGCAACTGATTCAACCTAATGTATACAACATTCAAGCAGTCCAAGACAACAAATCTGTAAACTAAACCCAGTGTATAACATTCTACCCCTGCTTCACAGTTGCTACTGAGTGGTCTTTAGCTGTCTGCTCCTGTCGAGCCATCTTCTCCCCTTTTCCTCTTTAGTTCTTGCAACCAGGAGTTACCAAAATGCCTCCACAAAAACACAGTAAAGTGGTGCACAAGTACACCCACGTTCAAAAAGACCCTGTTGTGTGCTGTTTCCCTCATTACCAAAACCAGTGCTTCCTATGCCACATACCAGGAGTCACCACACTCTCTGGACCAGAACAAGATGTGCTGTGGTGCTACTAAATGGTCTGCCTGTGCAACAAGACGCTCTGAAACCAATACTTTGGATGACCAGAGAGAATGTCACTTTGAACAAGCAGCAGAAGGTTTTCCTGTACAACCCACTGCATACAGACCTTTGCAATGCACTAATTTCTGTTTTCTGTTGGAGACCTGGGAGAAAAGAAGCAGGTTTTAACTGAGGTCTATTTAAAAAAAAGAAATTAAAAAGCTAAAAACGCTATTTTCAAGGACACTGGAAGCACCAGTATGGTTTTAATCCCCTTTCAAAGATGAGGTCTCTGTTCTGAAGCAGAAGGATTACACAACTGAGGACTTAGAGCAGCTACCAGGCCTGCAAACCTAGAATCCACTTATTTGAATATAAAAGAGCATTTGGTGAATGAAGATGTACATAAACTGTGGTAATTCCTGGTTGCAGTTCATTCTCTCCTTCCCTATGGAATTCTGGGATATACTCTCCAATGTCATTCCTTTGTCCTATACCAACAGTCTTTTCCTCTTTGATGGCCTATAACCAGAAAACACCAGGCAAACACAGCACCACTGACAGTACCATAACCTGACACCAGGCTCCATTTTGGCTTTTTATCCCCTGCAGCTGCGAACAGCCGAAGAGGATCCTGCATAAGGCTGCCATAAGTCTGAATTTTCCCAAACACGTTTCCCAGATTCTACTTGCCCTCTATTTCTAGAGGAGCGGCAGCTCCATCAGAACTCCTAGAGCACAGCTCCACAGGAGCTGCTGTACAGCGGGACATCCCAGACACGCGGAGATGTGGACATCCATCAACTGCAACAAGCCCAGCGAAGCAGTAAGTCTAAAGCGTTTTTGTGAGCACGGGCTATTACATGTGCAGTGTACAATTAATGAGTATCTCTGCCTTGGTCTGACACCTTTGGAAGTCACTCAAAGGATATGCTGAACATCAACCTACAACCCATCTATTTTGTGTAAGATCAGCCATACGCTTCCTGTAAGCACCGGACTTGCCGGGTACACACAAATTATTTATATTCGACAAATTACTGCACAAGCACCACGTTGCACATGACTGCAGAGCTCTGCCTTGGCAATTCCAGATAAAACTACAGCAGCTGTCATCTCATGGGTTGGAGAATCACAGCCCTGGCAACAAAGCACTACCAAGGTACCAATGCACATTGCAAGCACCCTCACCTTCTATACCTCAGACTTCCTGACAAGCTATGGAAGAAAGCTGCTCTTTCCCTCCACCTGGGCCACCTTCCGAAAAATTTTCGGAAAAAATGATGCTTTTCACAGAGCCTTCTCCTGAGACATCTACTTCAATCTTCCTATTACCATTCCTGTCTCCTAACGATTCTTCCATGTTCCTATGCCCCTATACAGGTCAGGATAGAAAATTTTCAATGACTAAATAAAACAAATCTAGAAAAAAATATCCAGGGTGATTTTTAATATTAAAATTAAGAAAATGAAGATTTTTTTTTCCTGATATGGTGAAAAAAGGAACATGCAAGATTGCGTGGCTATATTTTAAAATATTAAATAGCTTCATCGGGGAAGTACACAGGAATAATATGAATTTGCCTTCAAGTTTCTTGGAAGACTTTCTGGATTTCATTTCAAAAACTACATTATCCATCAGTATGCCTGATATTAATACCTCCACCCTTCTTACCTGAAGCATTTTTCTTTTTATGGCTTTTATATAGCAAACAGGACAGACTTGTAAACACTGGAGAGGACTCTACAAGAAGAGAGGCTAAATGTATGACAAAAATGAAGGCAGAGGGGTAATCCTTGATTTGTTTAGAGCAATCCTGAGTACGACTATTCTATCAGTAAGAAAAATATGTGTTTTTTAGACAGAGGCTGTCAACACATACAAACCTTTAACGACATTTCTGCTTCAAGCTAATCTTAAGTCAATCCCACCAGTTCTGTGTTTAAAAACAAGCTCAACACAGTGCGTATATGAACCTGTGCATATATGAAAAGGTAACCAAAGGCACAACCAGCATTACCATCCAAAAAGATTCCTGCTGGATCAACTTGTGGAAGCCATGTTATTGCTGTAAATGATTTTTACCTTAAGGACTCAGCCCAAAATCTATTTACTGGTTGAAATATTGACAGAATCATTCAGCATAGCAGAATTGGTTTTACATTACAGTGCATTTTCACTATTAACACAATGATCACTACTAAATAACTTAAGCTTTTTTCTCTTTGAATCAGCCATTGAAAGAACAAAACAAAACCCTTTAAAAGAGTTACTGAACTAATTAGGAAAAAAAATTCCGAGCTATGTTTATCATCATCCTTACAGTAATAACAGAGAGTTTCTTATTCTTTTGATTCATGTATCCATATGCAACCTGACTAAGAGGTGGAAAAGTACAGCCAACTGCAAATTCCAGAGGAGAAAAGGATGCTAAATCAACCAAGATTGGGATACTACTACACTGCAAACTGCTGTATAGCACAGACATAACCAAACTATATTTAAATAAGCCACCCAGAGAAGTTGTGGACACCCCATTCCTGAAAGTGTTCAAGGCTAGGCTAGATGGAGCTCTGAGCACCCTGAGGGTGTCCCTGCCCATGGCAGGGGAGTTGGAACTAGGTGATCTTTAAGGTCCCTTCCAAACCAGGCCATTCTATGACACCCAAGTACAGGAAGCTATGAAGGCACCAAAGCACAGAATTCAAGGCATACTCATACGTGGTGTTTCTGAACTGCCTTTGCATGGGAATAGTTCATTTAAAGTTAGCTCTGGAAACCCTCTATCAGCACTTTCCAGCCTTAAGGCTGGCACTCCTGTTCAGGCTCCCCTTCCCCTTCGGATACGGCTTCTTTACACAACCTGGCATTCAAAACTGTCAATACACCTATTAGCAGGTATACGAAAACCACCCCACTGTACAGTTAGAGAGAACTCGTATCCAACTGTCACAAAATTACTGCCTCCATCCTCTGTGCTTATCATTTAGAGTCACTGTGATGAATTTCCAAAAATATCTATTTTATAGCAAAAAAAAAAAAAGGAAAGAAAAGACAGTTGGAACCAAGACTGCGGGGACAGACTGTCTGTCTCTTTGCATGCCATTACACCCTGAATTGTAATAGACAAACATCTAGGAAACAGTGCCAAGCAGTACACTGTATTTAAAAATATTTTGAGCAATCATTTTAACTGAATTTACACATGTCCTTTAGAATGTAAAATTGTCTTGGGCTTAATCTGACATCATGCCGTTTTGCTTAATGAGAACTCACTCGTTTCTAACCAAATACCTTGAAGGTATGCAAAACAGAAGACAAAAAACCCCCACTTAAGTACAGCATTTAGCTGAAGAAAAATATGAGGCTATCATTGATATATATATTTATAAAACACACAATACAAATTAACTGTACATTTTATCCATAAATACAAATATGTCGAGGAATGCAATAGGTAATACATCTGATGTTAAAATAAAACAGTTGCTTCTTTTCAGCATACTGAAATCCTTCTAGGGCGGTACAAGCCCGCAGAAACAGCCTCTGGCCTGAAAACTCTGTACAAAATTTCCAAACTAGCCTAAGCAGCATACATGAATAGTCAGTTTTCCAGAAAAGTCAAATATGTGTTTTCAGATTCAACTTCAATGGAAGCAGCTATACACTGCATGTTGGTATCAGATCAGCTTTCTCCTTCATCTAAAACCTGATCTTAATGTGAGTGATTTTTGGGAGTAGTGAAAGAACAACAGAACAGAGAAATACAAACTGGACTATCCTTTCAGTATATTCAACGCTAGCTCAGAAAGCCTGCCTACAGGAGTGTGAAGTTTTACTCTCAGAAAGTTATGAGAGCTCAGTTTTTGTGCCTCAACAATAATCAGGCATTTAGCTCAGACACAGGTATTCATGGTGGTTTATAGGCAATTAAGAATGTCAACTTCCTGATGAAGGAAATCTATCAAAAGATCTTCCAGAAGATAGTATCTGCTGAGTGCCATTTATACCTGAAGTAATCCCTATGTGTTGCAGTTGGATATGAGCAGCAGGTTTTAGCCTATTTTCTGCACATCAAAGAACAGTGAACCAAGAATGAAATATGGCACTTATGTGACAGAGGACAAAAAGTAGTTCCATCCAGGTCCACTGCTCCCCACCTCCCACTCCCAACACACTGATGGTGAAAGGAAACAGCAAAGTGGGAGATGGGACACCACCAGTCTTCTCTTCAGGACCACAATTTTTCACAAATTACTGTGACCTTGAGTCACACGAGCATCCAGTCCACACCACAGAAAACCTACTGTTTTGTTCAAGATACTTACACAGATATAAGTAGTATGAGAGAGGAAGTTTTCAGGAAAGCAACACAAAATCTTTAACAAGGGATCCATTTACCATTAAAAGGTTTGCATAAAAATGGTAACTGGAGATCTCAAGAACAGTCACTACTTTCCCCTTCTTTATCATTAAGCCTCTTCTGGAGGAGACATAGAAGAAATGTAAATTGTCCATTTAAATACGAACTGTTTATGTATACTACATACAATTTACACACAAGTGACTGTGTCTATAAGGTAGATTTCACAATAGCAAATTCATCTTAGCAAGAGAAACAATATGCCTGAGACGGGATGCTGCACATCTGTGTTATTTCCACATTCAGAAGCTAGCCTGAATTACTCTATCTAACTCTAAGATGATGAACACATACAACACTGCAGTAGCTCCCTAAAAGAAAGAAAGCAAGACAGTGAAAGAAGGTAGCCAGTAGTGACACTACTTGATTTATTAGCCTAAAACATTATTAAGGGTTAACAGCAGACAGAATCCCAAAGCAGAACAGTCCCTCATGTTACACCGTGAAGCGAAAGAAAAAAAATTATGCCAAGGTTCAACACATCACCTCAGAGTTCCTCCACTGCTAAATGCCATCCCTACCCTGTCTCCACTACCAGTTCAAAACCTCTCTGCTAGGCCAGAACCCGGCTGTCTTGGCCCACTTTCCATGTATGAGCACAAGCACAACTATTATTCAACAGCTGTGCTCAGTTTCCGAGGTACCCCACAGCCAGACAAGAAACAGTGTTGGCTCAAAGAAATCTCAGAGAATGCTGAAGTACTTCAGCACGAGCATTTTCAGGGCACGTTAGTGAGGCATATGTTTTGATGCAGAGAGGTGGGAAAAAATAAATTACCAGAATAATAGCCTTTCTCAAGGAAAGGAGAAACACAAATGATAAATCCACTGGGGAAATCATTGTCTTGATGCAATCTACTTGAAAAGTTCAATTCTTTATGTGCAATAATGAAAAATAATGCTTAATCAATCTCCACACTTCACTGAGATTCTCAGTCCTATACTTCCTGCATTATTTTTTCTTAGCAAACTTACGTTACTAACTTATAATCCACATTGCTTCATGCTGGTTACCTTTCTACAGCAGTACACACTTTCCTATTCTTTATTCTTAGCACTGGAGAATATAAACTCCCCTACAAATTTGGGCTTAGCTCTGACTGGAGTTTTGACTGTATGAAAAAGTCCTTGTAGGTTTCCACGCAATTAATTAATAGAGCCTGTGTCCATACAGATGCTTTTACCCCTCAAGGAGACGCCAGTGGGAGCTTCTTGCTCCCACCCTGCCCTCAGCCCAGAAAAGTGCCTGCACACCCAACTAACACCACTGCATTCCATAAGGACAGGTTGACTTTACAGCTGGGCCAAATTGGGCCACAACACTCTTCAGCAGCATGTTCCCCAAATGTTTTATGACTCTACGGTGCACAGCTTTGGGGAGCTAAACCAGCAAAAGAATTAATGCAACTGCTTGTCCTCCATTAAAAGAAAACCCTGAAAACCCCAGAGGTGGCTCAGCTTAAGAGAAACAGAAGTGTGCATCCTTGGGTGCTACATAACAGCATGTGCTGTGAGGTGGAATAATATCCTAGGTCTGTCCACTCACTAACTTAGCTAACAGTTATTTATGCGTGTAAGACCACAAAGGAAAGAAAACTACCAAAGAGAGAACTTAGGAAAAGATTCACAGATGATAACCAGTCCACTACTGTCAGCTGAAACTTGCTCGAAGTTCAGAGAAAATTTCCTGGCTTTTAATCTCCTTCACCTGTCATGTGCTTATCTGAGCAGGCAGCCAGGTCGTCAGCAGCACCTCACCTACCCCTCCTGCCTGTGCTCACCAGACACCAGTGGAGGACTGTCCAAGGCTCCTCCACGGCACACACCAGATGATAGATGAGGAGAGCTGGAATCTCGGGGCAGTCCCATACTGGGCCCCACAGAAGGTACTAAGGAGGTGCTGAGGGTCCTTGCTACGGAACATGGGCACTGCATGACGCTTCTTTCCCGTCTTTAAACAGGCTGCTGTTAATTCCCTTCTCTCTTCCGTAAAAAATCACCCCAAAACCTTCAAAGCACCTTTCATGTGCTTACCTACTTTACTGATCGAGGCACAATTAGGAGGAACAACACACCCAAGGTCACTCAGAAGTGGGATTCCCAGTTCAATATTTTATTTTCTAGGCAGGACAGCTTTATAAGCATATAGACAGTTATCCAGCAGCCTATTTTAACAAGCCAATAAATATTTCAGGTAACTCCCCTTTTAGCTTACAACAGTAGCAGATATTTCAAAAGAATTAAACCTAGTATATAGATAACAAAAATCTCTGCATCCTATATGACATTAGCTGATTTGGGGATGGGAAAGAAGGAAGTAAAGATGTAACTAGAGCTCTTCATATTGCCCTGTTTGGTCTGTTAAAAAATAGTTTTGTCATCACCAACTAATATTTGTATATGCTGAAGATGCATTACAATGAGTTTTATATCAGACATGTCAAAATGGGTAGTAAAATGTAGAGCAAATCCTCCAAGCCAACTACAAGCTCTAGAGGAGAACTAGAGATACAGAATCGTCAGAAAAATTTTGAGTTGCAGTCGATGTAACTTGGCATTGATTTCCAGCATATGGCACAGAGACTTCAGGGGAAAGTACCAGAAACTGTGCAGTGGGTGTGTCACACGCACGTGGGAAGTTTTCCCCTAGTTCTATGCAAACTATAACTATCAGTTTACACCCTAACTCAGAAGAAAACCCTGCCAAATAAATAAGTAAATCTAGCTGATGTGACTGTATGATTTTCTTATGTTAATCTACAAAACTTCAATGATTTTACCCTGGGTTATAATTGTGACAAGGTCAGCTGTAATCTCTGAATTAAACATGTGTCCTCGCTGATTTTGACAGAAATTACACATACATAAAGTTCAAAGGATGAGATCATGTATTTTACTGAGCATTGTAAAGTTAATAAAAAAACCCTGAAAATACCACCCACAAACCAAAAACCCCACTCAACAGTCATAAGACAGTTCTTTCTATTTAAGGACCACACTCCATTACCACTGTGGTAATAGGTGAGGATGGCCGAGGCCTACAGAATACATTTAATTCTCTAATTTACACGGAGGAGCTGATGGCTGTATGACATGTAGCCTAACCTGAACCTCCTTGTTAGGCACCCTTAAAGTAAAACATCAAAAAATATATATTAAGAAAAAAAAAGAGGAAAGAAAAGGGAATTAAAGAAAAAAAGGAAGAGTATAAAATAATTTTTCCAAAAAACCTCATAATTCAAAGAAAATCTGTTTTCAGAGCAACAAGTCTCCCGGTGTCTATCAAAGCCGAGCAACTCCAGAGCCAGAGCTGCTGCAGACACAGACACGCACCCGCTGGAATTTGATGAGCACGTCTCATTTTGTCCCACTAAGCCATTATTTTTAAGGGGGGCACAGGGACCACAGACACCTCCAGGCAGAGAAACACACGTGCCCCCTCTCACGAACGCCCCGGCTGCTCTTTAGCCCGCTCGAGTCCCGCATCGCCCGCGGCCACGAGGTGCGACGGGGCTCCCGCCCCGCCCGGGGCCGCCGGCCCGGCACCCCCGGCACCAACAACCGGGGAACCGAGGGGGAACTTCGTGCGGCGTCCCTGCCCGGACCCTCCTGCCCGGCGCTGGCCGGGCCCGGGCGGGCAGGGAGGCAGAGCCGGGCACGCCGGGCCGGGCCCGGGCGGCCGGGAGCCGGCGCGGGGAGCTGGATCCTGCGCCCCGCCGCACGCCCGGAGCGCGGCAGCGCGGCGCTGGGGCCGGGAGAACCTCACCTGGGAGCAGAAGTAGGAGCCCTGGATGCCCAGCTTGAGGCAGGTGGGGCACTGGAGCTTGGCCTCGCTGCTGCAGCCGGCGGTCTCGCACACTCTGCGGGTCTCCACCGCCGCCGCCATGCTGCCGGGCGGCCACGGGGGAGGAGCCGCCGCCCGGAGCTGCCGCCGGCTGGGGCGGGCGGGAGAGCGGCGAGGGAGGGCAGGGAGGAGGTTGAGAGGACTCACAGCCCGGCCGACCTGGGCTTTGGAGGCTTCCAGGCATGGGGCATCCACAGCTTCTCTGCGCCAGCACCTCACCACCCCTCGCAGTGAAGAGGGTGTTTAGAGGATGTTTAGTCTGGGGAAGGAAAGACTGAGAGCGGATCTCATTAAAGCATGTAAGTATCTCAAAGGTGGGGGTGCCAAGAGGATGGCGCCAGACTCTTTTCGGTGGTGCCCTACGACACGGCGAGGAGCAGTGGCCGTAAACTAAAACGCAAGAAGTTCCACCTCAACATGAGGAAGAACTTCTTTCCATTGAGGGTGGCAGAGCACTGGAACAGGCTGCCCAGGGAGGCCGTGGAGTCTCCCTCTCTGCAGACATTGAAAACCAACCTGGATGAGTTCCCGTGTCACCTGCTCTAGGTAACCCTGCCTTGGCAGGAGTTTGGACTAGAGGATCTCCAGAGGTCCCTCCTAACCCTAAGAATTCCTGATTCTGTGAAAAACTTGTGGTTTTCATCAGTGAGGTTATACCAGAAGTTTTTCAAGCATACCTTCTTTATTATGGAGTGTTGGTATGTAGGGCTGTCTCTATGGTTTATAACAATTCTTCCACTCTATTTTATTTAGCCCACTCTGTTTTTAAAACCATCACAAATTCAATGTTCAGTAAGGCAGTAACTAAAATTAGAAAAATAAGCTGCAGAGTCATAGTGGCATTGTCACAGGAAGGACACTGATTTTCTTCCTGGAAAGAGAAAGATTAGATACCAATGATCTGTCATAAAAATAAGTCTGATTAATACACACATTACATTTCTCCTGTTTACATGGGTTGGTTGTGAAAAAAGATACTACCTGTGCCTGTGAAGCTGACTGTGCTTATGTTCTCTGAGGATTGTTGTCAAACTTAGTGTCAATATAGAAAAGACCTTTAATATCATCAAGCCCAACCGTAAATGTAGCACCACCATCATGTTCACCACTAAACCATGTCCTCAAGTGCCATATCCACTTGGTTTTTTAACACTTCCAGGGATGGTGACTCCACCACTTCCCTAGACACCGTTTCAATGCTTTACAACCCTTTCCATGAAGAAATTTTTCCTGTTTCAATGTCATTGACTTCAATGAAACTACACCAATCCTTTTTCTGAACTTAATACGCAAAATATTCTCTTGATTTCCTGGAATCCACATAAATCCCCAGAAAGTGTGATTCAAAGTCCAAACTATAATCTCAGTATTTCCTGCAATTGTTTTATTCCCTGTGGTCTTCTGGCCCCATCTTTAACAAATAATAATAAAAAAAGCTCTTTATCTCCTAGGCTTAGATGTTAAGTGAAAAATTCTACTTTTCCAGAACAGAAAAGTATACGTCTTATTCTTTTGTCAGAATAAATGTATTCATATAAATATACTTGATACCTTATGACAGCGTTAATTGGCAAAAAGTGGCTAAGTAGCCCTGCTGACTACAGGACCACAGCAACAGATGAAGGATCTGACCCTGTTTTGCTGTGTGATAAGCGCTTTCACTAGCATGGTCAAATAACCGAAGGAATTTGATGCCATGCTATTACTGAAGCGTTGTTGCTACTTGTGTTTCTGACATTTCTCACCTTCATTTCTCTAGTATTGATAATACTTGTGTCAGACTACCATTTGTAGAAGGAGTGAATTAGGAAATGTTTCTAGGATGCTTGAAAAATGTAAAGATTACAACTATTATTTTCTTCACCGAGTGAAAATAGCTACACACTGACTCATGTAGCTCATGCCATGAGAGCATTTATGTCCAAATTCTGAAGACACGCAACCAGCTGCCAACCAACATCATCAAATATCTTTAAAGGGCACATTATTAAGTTCTTAGTTTAATCTTCTTAAAGCACAATGTTACTGAACTGGCAGAATCACTTTTAAATGACCCATGTTGCTAGCAGGTATTTTACTGTGAAAAATCAGTGCTCCTTTTCCAAGTAACCAACAAACAAAGCTATCAAGCAATGTAGGACAGGTACCTTTGTGCACTTTAGTTGCCTCTGTGTCATTTGAAGAACCCTAAGGAGTTGCAGACATTGTTTACCTGGTTAAGCAGGGTTTGCAAGTACTTGGTGACACTGACATGGTATAAAAAACCTGAAGCATACTGGTTGATCTAGTTCAATGTCTTCTGCTCAAATGTCATCACTTGCGTCTCGATGAGATTTCAGTATAACCAATATTAATAATTTAGGATACTTTACTAAATTTTATGAGCAGCTAATTCACATTTAAATTCATATCTGAGTATAACCTCACAATATATTCCTATTTTGTCTTTCAGTATCCTTGCTGGGACAATGTCAGTATATGTTTGTGCTCATTTTGCAGTGGTCGACAATGATGCAGGTTAGGAAAAAAGAGGACTCCTGCTCTAACTAGTAGACAAGGTTCCTCCTGTTACTCAGCTTCATTTATTTGTTCTATTTCTGCAAATTCGAAGCAAACTGTTTCCCCGCTTCCTTAGAAAAGCCAAGGATGCCTATATTAATTAAACAGTTTAAAAATATATGTAATTTAAAGAACTGTGAGCACCCTAATTGAGGGATTAGCAAACTTGCATGCTTGTCCTCCTCAGTCTTTGGAAAGAACACAGAGTGCAATTGCTGGTCAACCTAGAATAACAAGCTCTGGCAGATTTGACCTAAGATTTGTTGTTGAGATCGTTTTTAAACAGCCCTGTATCATCATTCCCATAGTAAAAATTATGTGGTTTCTATGCTATTTCAATGCTTTTGTTTTCCAATTTGGCCTTGATTTTCTGATTTACTAAGTGAACCGACTAATACCTCCTGGAGGTCCATCCACTGACACTTCCCATTATCTGGTGGCACACTCATTCTCACTGGGGAAGTTCACTGATCTTTGCTGTGACCTTCCCTGAGTAGAGCTCTTTTTAATCTGTCAGGCTTTTCATGTCACTTTCTAGCTGCCTGTCCCCCTGTGTCACAGACAAATGCACAGAGAGGCACATGAGTCAGAAATTTTATAGCCCATTCATGATCCTTGATTTATGTCCATGCTGTCCTCCCAACTTCTCCAAAGTGATGCAAGGCTGGGAGTGCGTAAGGCAAGCAAACAAGGGCAGAAGGAGAGGTCAGCAATGTCTCATGGGTCAGATGGCTGCTGCAAAAAAGCCAGAGCAGCTGGCAGCTGAGACAGCTGCTGCTTAGGAAGAAAATGGCCACTGAATTTGACATTACTTAATTAAGAGAGTGCCTTAGCTCGGGTTCCCCCCCTTTGCTTCTCTACAGTGCAGTAGTGGGGGCTGGGCAATCCCACTTTCCCAGTGAAGCTCCTGGGTATTGTAGCTGTGTTCTGTTCAGGCTCATTGAAGACACAATTAAATGCCTCTTTGTTCATCGATAGCTGAAACAATGCAAAAATACCACCCAGGAGCCAGATCACATGCAAATGTGCACTGATGTGGCTTGGCACTTACTGAGATTCTCATACCAAATGCAACAGCTACTAGGTTGTGTATGTCTGTATGGGCATGTAAAAAAAGAGAAACTGCAAAACCATCACAAGTGCAAAGACAAATGTCTCAAAGATGGCCACATAAATATATGTAGCATGATCTTAAAAAGTAAGACAGCCCTGTAGGAAACATTACCCAGAGCAAAAGACAAACCTGAGGTCAAAGCAAAACAGTCTTACTATGACCAGAGGGGAAAAAAAAAATTCTTTGTAAACATCCTTGTAAATGAACAGAGTTGCATTAAAGAAATACCTGTCTCCATTTTTCCTCTTTAAGGATTTCAGGTTAAGTGCAATTCTGTAAGTCAAAAGGCATTGCAATATATTTTAAGCCCCTGCATCACTCTTTTTCCTTCCATTGGTGCAGATGCAAACTGAACTACTGAAAGGCCCACTCCAGCCACAGTCCAGTCTGTAGCAGCCTTACTTAAAGCTAATTCCAAGCATGCTTTAGCTGTGGTGAAAAGGAAGATCCTGCACATTCTTTTGTTTTGTTTTGATTGTTCAAGTGGCACTGCCTCTTGCAGCATCTGTATTAATATAGCACATCAAAATTACCGCTGTGATTTAAGAATGGTTCTCTCTGCATTCAAGAGCACTATTTTGGCATCCAAGAATCTTGGCATTTTCTAATATATGCATATGAAACCGGTTGTTTTATAATGGGACAAGATCCAAGGAAAACAAGCCACATCTTTTTAAACAAAATAGTGTTTTATAAAAAGCATTCCTATTTAACCAATAAGTTGGAAGCTTTAAAGAGAGAAAGTCCACTGCTTGTAATAGTTGAAAGAATCCATGAATGTGTCTTGAAGTGGTGAAAAATTTTATTCTTTACTATGGAAGCACAATAAAAGTTATAGAGTGAAGTTCTGGTCCAATGAATTCAACAGGAACGTTACTGATACCAACAGGGACTTCACTCAGTTTGTGTTACCAGAATCAAGGCCTTAAAAATAGACTTTCAAGTAGCAAAATACGATCAGTATTTTGTTTCCACTTTAGATATCTTGGACAATACTGTGAGACATTAACAATTCTTTTTGTTTTCAGGTTTCAAATTCAAACTAAGATGATCAGATTTTTAATCACATAAAATACAATGATTCTAACTCACCGATGTGAGGGCCTGCTCCATTTCCACTTAAACCAGTGAGATACAGGTGTGCAGTTCAATTAGAGCTTGTACTTGCACACCTTTGACTTGGAAGCAGATGTTCCTAACAACTACTTAAATTCACACTGGAAATTGATAAATCCCTGAAGTGTGTGAGGGTTCCTGAAGATGAGATATCCAGCATTTCTTTACTTCAGCCCCTTCTTTTTTTCCACTATAACTTCAAGGGGTGGGATTTTCTGGTTGTATTGACGATACCTCTTTGCCTTCTATCTTAAATTTCATTTTAGTTTGAAGACGATATCACTTGCAAGGCAGCCACATTACTTCTGAGCATCTTCTTTATTACGTGTGTTAGTAGTGACTTGAAGAAAAGATTATAGTAGCTCATAATCCTCTCATTGCTACCGTAAGTTGTTGGATAACTTCTGATGTCATCTTTAGAGGCTGCTTTGTGCCTCCATAACTCAAGAAATCAAAGAAAAAGATACCAAATCACAACACGTACTTACTTCGTATTTGCATGGCAATAAGGTAGGCCATGTTTTGAACTCAGCAATACTATATTCATCTACCTAATTAAACATTGTTAATAAGCATAGCTGTCTTATAAGGGACTTCATGCTGTTAGCCCTGTGTTGCATAAGAAACATGAAATAGCCAAATGCTATATGACATTCATTGATTTGGTTGTTATCACTCATTTATAGTTCTTCTCAGTAAAATGACATTCGCAGCTATAAAATTTAGGTCTGTGCACTTGGTTCATTGAGAATATAAATAGAAAGTTAAACACAGAAGAAGCTGAAGAAAAAATTATCAGGGAGGAAGACGATTCTGGGTGGATTATCTTTATTTATGTTAAGACACTTAAAGACAGGATTAAAACAGGCAGTCAAAGAATGTGCACGGCTGCCAAACAAGTAAAATGGAATATCAGATCCATCTGGCATTCCCCATTCTGGGAAATAAATAGGAAGACCTATTAATTACTCTATTCACATTAAAAAACCTATAAAGAATTAGCAGAAACCAAATTGTATAAAATGGGTTAAATGGACAGTATGTCACTGGACAAAAGAAAAAAGCTGCTGCATGTCTTGGTGTACTTTCTGAATGTACAAATGTAATAGATTATGTTCTTATTTTGCTGTCATAACATGATTTAACATTATACAGTTTAGGGAGAAATATTTTCTTTCTCAATTTCTGTTTTATTGCTGGGAGAAAGATATGTCCTAGTTCTTTTACTTTGAAAACTGTTATGGTATTTATTATTATAAAAGGTTAAGAACTTAAATATATTTTTGTTGTGTTTTTCTTTAGAGATGTGAGGTGGCAGATGAAGTATTACTTTATTGAACCCTCTGCCTTTGTCAAACAAAAATCAAATCATAACACTGAACTGAATTCCGTGGCTGGGATTACCTGGTTTAACGGGCTGCCCAGGGGAGTGGTGGAATCACCAGAAAACATGTGGATGTGGTGCTTATGGGTATGGTTTAGGAGTGGGCTTGGTGGTGCTGTGTTAACTGTTGGACTCGATCTTAGAGTTCTTTTCCAATATAAACCATTATGTGATTTTACCTCTGCCAACATACGGCTTCCCACCGAGTTGGGGAACTGAGGGGAAGAGATGGGAAGGCTGCATCAATGGGCCGAGATCAATGGAATGTGGTCCAACAAGGCCAAGTGCTGGGTCCTGCTCTTGGGTCACAACCACCCCATGCAGCGCTGCAGGCTGGGGGCAGAGTGCCTGGAAAGCAGCCCAGTGGAAAAGGACCTGGGGGTGCTGGTCAACAGCAGCTGAGCATGAGCCAGCAGTGTGCCCAGGTGGCTGAAAAGGCAAATGGCATCCTGGCTTGGATCAGGAATAGTGTGGTCAGCAGGACCTCTGTACTCAGCACTCGTGAGGCCGCACCTCAAGTCCTATGTCCAGTTTTGGACCTCTCACTACAAGGACATTGAGGTGCTGGAGCGAGTCCAGAGAAGGGCAACAAAGCTGGTGAAGGGTCTGGAGGGTAAGTCCTGTGAGGAGTGGTTGTGGGAGCTGAGGTTGTTTAGCCTGGAGAAAAGGAGGCTCAGAGCGGGCCTTATTGCTCTTTACAATAACTTGAAAGGAGATTGTAGTCAAGTGGAGATCAGTCTCTTCTTCCAGGCAGTAAGAGACAGGACATGAGAACATTGCCTCAAGCTACACCGGAGGTTGTTCTAGTTGGACATCAGGAGGAATTTCTTCACAGAAAGGGTGATTAGACATTGGAATGGGCTACCCAGGGAGGTGGTGGAGTCATCTTCCCACAGGTGTTTTAAGAAAAGACTGGATGTGGCACTTGGTGCCATGGCCTAGGTGACAGGGTGGTGTTTAGTCGTAGGTTGAACTTGATGATCTCAGATGTCTTTTCCAACCTAATTGAATCTGTGATTCTGGGAAGTGCCTCTCACTTTTCCCTTATCCTACAAACTCCTGTTTCCCCATGTGTGGAAGGCATCCCACCTCCTGGCTTCATCATTGCTGTCCCGTACTTCCCTGCCAGAAGTGTGAGCGCGCTCAGACATGGGCAATCTCGCTCCTTGGATGCGATGACATTCCCGACACCAAATGCAGGTACCTCCTGTCCATCAGGTTCGGGAAGAAGCGGGATTTCATGTTTGCTACCTTTTTCTGCCTGGTGAGCCAAGGTCACCGGCCGTGTCCCCGGAGTGACAAGTCAATTAAGTGTGGAATCGGCAAAAGATCAAATTCAGTGAAACAAACAAAGCGCGTGACCCGAAACACCGTGCCCGTCTGCGCTGAGTGAAAGTTCTACTATGCCGGAAGCTTTTCCCTGGGGAGCACCGGGCAGCTAAAACCACTTCTCACGAGCCACCCCCTCCTGCATGGACAGTCCCAACGTGCCCGTTCCCGGTGTGGCCGCGGGACCAGGGGATGTGAATCCCGGCGACTCCCGAGCGCCCAGCCGGCTCCCGCGCTCCCCAAGGGCGAACGCCACCGCCGCCAGGGGGCGCCACCCTCGGCCGCCCGCCCCTTCCTGCCCGGGCGGGAGCAGGAGGGCTTCCCGGCGTCCCCCGCGCCGGAGGACTACATCTCCCGGCGGGCACCGCGCCCCAAACGGCCGCCGGCTCCACGTGACCTCCGGGCGGCCAATCGTGTGCGGTCCACGGCCTTTACCCGCCCCCGCCCCGCCTCGCGGCGCGTCGGCGATCCGAGCGCTGTAAGATGGCGGCGGTGGAGCCGGTGAGTGCCGCGCTCCCTTCTCCCGCCCGCCTCTCCTTCGCCTTTCTCTCGCCGCATCCTCCTCTTTCTTCTTCTTCTTCTCCTTCTCTTCCTCCTCCTTCTCGAGTCGCCGCGCCGCCGGCCGCGGCGGGCGCCTGGCGGAGCGGGCGGGTTGCCGGGGAGGCCGGCGAGGAGCGCACGCTCGCTGGGGCGGGGGAGGGGGCCGCGGGGACGGGGCCGGGGCTGTGGCTGTGCCGGCACCGCCGCCCTGGTGCGGGGGGCGCGGTCGCGGCTCCGGGAGGGCCCGGCGGGAGCGGGTTGGGCGGCCCGGCGGCGCCCATTGTGTGTCGGCCCGGCGGCCGCCCGGCCCGGCCGGCGCATGTGGCGCGGTGGGGGTGGCCATGTTGGTTCCCGCCGCCGCGGCCGTCCGGGAACCGCGGGGCGGCTCCTGCCAGAGCGGGAAGGGCCCGGTGCGCGGCACTCACAGGGCCCGAGGGGCACCGCGGGGAGGGGGCGAGCGGTCGGTCAGTCCCAGAGGCGCTTCTGGGGCAGCCGGAGCGACAGCGTGGCTGCGGAGACTGGGTGGACCGAATTGCTCTTTTCAGGCTGTGTCATCGTTCTGGATCAAAGTATATTTTTATTCAAGTTTTTATATATATACACCTTTCATGATAATTAAGTAATTCCTTCTTTTTCCAGGTGTTAAATTATGGTCATGGTACTACGCTCCGTCTTATAAATGTTGCCCCCAGCCTGTGCTTCCATAATGAGCTGAAGCATCTGGAAGTGATCCAAGTACAGTTGTTATTCTAATCCCACATGATTGTGTATCATGAGGAGTAGAGAGCAGAAAGCTGGGTGTTAGTGTTTCAAGAAAACACAGCTAGGGAAGGCTGCTCTCTTGCTGCTGCACTTACCAGCTGTGGTTAAATAGCCAGTCCGCTCTTTGGCAATGCTTTATAACATTTAGGCAAAAACTACTTCAGTTTGAAAATCACTGGGTTTAAATAAAGATTACCCTTACCTTTCTGTGTAAGGGACATTGGTCCTTCTCCTGATGGTTTTTGTCTGTGAGCAAAAGAAAAAATTTCTATCCACAAGGAAGAGATTTAAGTTAGTCAGCATTTATAAATTCCTTGGCAACAGTTCTGATCAGGAAGAATGTCAGTTATTAATACAGGAAGACAAACCACCAGCAACACCCTTCCCGTGTTCTCCAGCCACAGTGTTACACTTGTTTTACCATCCAAAGGCCAGTCTTTCTGATCTGTAGCCCATGTATCTGAAGATGAGAGCTTACTGTCAGTGCAGTGCTCTGTTATGGCTGTGGAACTTGGCAGGAATTGTGATAAATAATTTTTAATATTCATAGCCTCTAGAAATTGAAATTACTCTAAAGGCCTGGCTGTGTGGGGCTGTCTGCGCCGTGCTGCTGGCACAAGCCTGTCTTTGCACCATTTTCTCCACTGTTTATACATCAGTGTTAAGCTGGACATGGAGGTAGATCGGGGCCCTAATTTAGCCAAAAGCAAACAATTGATCTTACCACACTATTTCCTAGCAGGATTGATTTGCCAGATCCAGCTCACCATGAGCAGTCATGCTGAGCTGGTAGAAGTGGAAGATGGGGCAACACAACTGTTGGAGTAATGCCGTTGTTCAGTGTTCTGCTGTAGCTGAAGTATGTTTGACTTTGGGAGTCAGATATTGGCTGTGCTTGCTTACTTTCAAATTGAAGTAAATAATAAAGTTTTTGTTTATTGTCCCCTTAGGTGGCTCACTTCTCCTGCCTAAGCTTAAGGTTAGACTTATGTAGTGACCGAGGTCAGAAGATGTGCAATGTCACGGAAATGCTGTGTGCTTTCCACTCGAACAATTTAGTTGCGTGTGTGGTTAGGATTACCTCTTGATCATAGGGAAGCCTTTCTGTTCCTGACCTTCAAAATCTTGACATGGGTTTCTAGAGATGTCATCTGTGATGCTTCCCTGGTGTGAAAATGTGGTTTTTTGGGAAATGCAAAGTATGAGTGAGCGTGGGTTTGTTTGGTTTGGTTTTGTTTTTTTTTTTTTAAGTAGGCTCCTACTAAAATCATTGCTTCTTACTTCCATGCTTTCAAATTAAGAAGCTTGAAAAGTGCTTCAAACTCTTCACAAATATGAAAACATGAGTTTAAAGTTGTGTAGAGAGTCCCATGGAAGCTGCTAAGAAAAAGATGATTATTCTAAGTAAATACAGACCTATTGCACAGGAGTTTACTTCTCCACTGCAGGGAAGACTTAACCCTTAGCAACACTGACAGGTTAAAACTCATTTTTTTTCTCATGTGAACCAGATTTTTTCTCTTAAGAATATTCTAGGTTAATTTGTGAGAATATGCAGGAGTGTGTCCTGTTCAAGTGCTCTCACTGTAGCCTTTGAAGATTAAATGTGATCAGATAATGCTGTGCAAAAGTCAACAACAAAACCAGTAGTAATGCTTTAGTAAATAGTAGTTTGCCAAAGGTGACTTGTAGCTGTGTATGAATCTGATCCCTCATCATTCAAACTGGAAATGGGTGTCATGGTTCTTTTATTATGTTTTTCCTTAATGGCAGTTATTGTTGTAAGTGCAATTCTTGGGAATTTAACTCTGCACTTTAGGATACAAGGGTGAAATTTCAATTACCTAGAATTTGAAAAAATGCTTGTTTAAGCAGCTAACTATCAGTAGGTGGGACTCAAAACTTATTTTAAATGAAACTATTATCTTAAGGGCTTACATAGTGGTGTAAGGGCTTGAAGTTCTGGAAAGTTCAAAATAGCTCCTAAAATTCAAGGTCGGCTGAAAGGTATTTCTTTTGTGTATTTGCAGTCAGATAGCATGTAAGTTGAGTGTTCAACTTTAGACTTGCTCTTTTGCTGGGTGTTTCTGCTGTAATAGTTGATGACCTGCTGTGGTTGAAGTCAGTACAGCATTGAGCTGCAGCATTGTGAACACAGTTGCTTGCTCATTGCATTTTTCTGAAAAGATACAGGATAGATATGTCTGTCATGCTCTTTAATAATTGAGAATATCTGTCATAAGCTTTTGTAAATTTCTGTCTGAATACAAAGCTTCCTCTAAGAGGAAGAGTATGTTGGACAACTTAAATCTTTTGAGATAAATATTTTTTAAAAGCAATTTTGAAAAGTTACATTTCACACAGCATATAAAATACCAAGCTTATTTCAAGGTAATGCATAAAAATAGCATATGAGACGGAGCTGTGTTTCATTTACCAGTACTGCCTGCAGGTGTGGAGGTACGTGGGAAACTTTGAGAAAATATGCTCCTTTTGGCAGCTCTGTAAAGTAAAGGTTAGTTTGAATTTTGAGGGGACAGAGGGGAGAATCAAATAAGGGATTTGGTAGAGAGCTGGCATTGAGGAAGAAAAGTGCAGACTTTAAAAGTGAATTAGTGCAACTTTCTCCTTAACTAAAGTTTTCTTTCACTTTTGAAATATTCTAAAGTCAAGGCTAAATTTCAGTTTAGAAACTTTTTAGCTTATAACAGTCCTCATTTCTTGAAGTTCGAAAGCCTCTTGCTCTGTAAAATATTCACCTTATGAAGGTAGCAAGTGTGTGATCTACAGATTTAAGTGTACTGTGTAATATAAATGTCTTGTTAGCTGCCTGAAAGTGGCAGCTTGATTCTATATAGTGGATGCAAGGCAGAAAAAATTTAACTGTTTAAAAGTCCTTTTTTTTCCCCTAAATGCACAGAGCAGTTGTTTAAATGAACGATCTTTTAAACAGTAGTCTGTCTGTCTGTCTCGAGCTCAGTGCTGTTTATCAAAGTAGCTTGTGTGTATTGCATCCTTTACAAGCATCAGGCATACCAGTAGTGTGTCCAGCACTTTTTCTTTGAAGACTGACCTTGACCATTGACATTATATGTTGTTTTAAATTCTTTTCTGAAGATTGAATGCGTTCTAATTTTTCATCTGATAGAGAATTCCATGCTTGGTTGTACCAGTGACTCAGTATACTCATGGAAATTTGGAGTGGTTTTGTGTAGAGAGAGGTGTGTGGAGAGATTAGAGGTTTTTTGTCCTTTGAGTCATCTGAAGTGTTCTCCTCAGTGTTTTGGGAAGTTTTTGTTTCCTTGTCAGAGTGCCTTAGAACTAAGAAAATGTTAGATGTGGAAAGTCATCCCGTGGATAGATTTTATGTTCCAGTAGCAAAGGCAGCAGCAGAGTGCTGACTGGTGTGAGGGGTGTTAGCACAAGGGCAGCTTGCTTGGGCAGCTATAAAATCACAAAGATATTGAAGTGTTTTGATGTTCCTTGTAACTTGTTTGATAACGCTAGTCGGGAGGCTGTGGGTTAAATGGATATGTTCAAGTGTATGTGACCCATTTTTCAGAAGTCAAAAGGGCTATAAATATCCTTTGTATCTTTTAAAGCTGAGGTGATGATTAGTATAAAACCTCTGACTTTTTTTCTTAAGCCTTTTGTTCCTGTCCTCATGTACACATGTTGCACTTCAGTTGTAATTTGATGGGATGTCACTCAGTTAAAATCAGGTTCTAACGTTTGTGTTCTTCTTAAAAATCTGTGGTGCTCTGAATGGTGCTATATGCAGTTAGGATAGTTGCTCTGTATTAGGCCTTGTTATGTCACATCTAGGAATCTTTTCTCTGTCCTGGTGTCTGGAAGTCTACTTCACACTGTTAGATTGGTAACAGGTGCCTATTAGCACCACTTTTCCAGTTGCTCTTACACCACCTGTGGTTTTTACTGCTGTATGCTCATTCCTTAGAGTTGCATATCAGATTGTCACTTGGTTTGTTTTCTTACAGAACACAATTCTTGCTTGTTGGGTGGGCTTTAATCCTTTTTGTTCTGTCCAGAATATTTTTAAATAAATAACTTGATTTTGGGTCTTGTGAATGGTTATCCCGACTGTAGCATAGCAGCAGTTACGTGCAAGAAGCAGAAGAACCAGGAGACAGTCAACATGTTTTTCCCTGTACATCAGATAAGTGGCACATACAGGTTTCTCATTCTGTTGTAAACCCTAAATGAGAAGGTGAAAACTCTGGAATGTGACTTATTTTGGTTTAGTGCAAGATACCTTTGGAAGCCTTTTCCACTAATTAATTCTCTTAGCCTTCACCAAGAGTGCCTAATAGTGCTGGGTTACATCCTTTTAGGCAATAAATGTTGCACTCCCTCAACTGGTCTTGCTGAACAACTTCCGTAGACAATTAATGACACAAACGTGGTTTGGGCAGCATCTGAAAACCCTTGGTAAAACCCAGTCAAGCTTGTTGTTCTCTTCAATAGACAAACCTGATGAGGCAGTTTGTGCTGTAAATGCTATTTGTTTCCTGTCCTGGTGACATGCACACCTTCCTTTGATATGTTGGTCATTATGTGCTGTGGAGAAAGAGTAAATAGCACCAATTAAATCTGCAACTGTCAAAATCCAAGTAATGTGCAGATACAGTCATTAAATGCTGAGTAGGCAGATGTTTCATGGACTTTTGCAAGCTGATTCCTACATCAAAAACCATGTGGGTAGTGAATAAATGTCACTTTTAATTATGTGCTGTCCTGTGTATGAGAAGTGGGATTGGCCATATGAAGCTTTCCAGTTTATCTGGTAATACTGCCCTATTTTATGACATACATTTTAAAAGCAGCAAACCAAATGGTTACTTAGTTTAGTTCTAGATGCAAAGTCAATTTTAGGTTAAAGAATGCATTAGTTGTGAGCAGTAGTCAAGTACCAAGAAGGATTTTAAATTTAGTAGTCCAGAAACTACTGGTGGAGTCAATCTGACTTCAGGTTAATAGTGTTGCAATTTTAAGGTTTCAAGGTGTGAATTGGTAAAATGTGGACAGTATAACATTAATTCATGTAGTACTTATAGAATAGAATTCTAGATAATTTCCTGTAGAATTTCTTGGATACCAGGGATGGACTTTGAATGACAATTAGTGAACTTACATACTTCCTATTTGACTAATAGTGAAAAGTGCTTTGATATACAAACACTTCAGTTTCATAGTCAGAAGAGTGAGATAAATGTAAGATGAAAAAATAGGAGCTGATAACGATTAACCAGCCAAAAATTAAAATGTTTCTTTTTGTTTTCCTTGATGGCTGTGGGAAATATAAAGAAGTGAAAACCACCTGCTTTAGGCTTCTGTCTGAGACCAACCAGAAAACTGTTTTGTGATAAAAAGCTCTACTTCCAACTGTATACCCGGCACATAGAGCTGTATCTGTCCTTGATGGGACAGCCTGGTGTTTAAAAAAAATAAATTTATTCTGGCTGGGTTAGTTTTTGAGGGGAGTGGCACAGTCCTGAGTCAAGGTCATAGTTAGGTAGGCCTTGGAGGTGAGCTGTCACATTCTGGTTTTGGACAGGAGCTTGAAATAATGGTTAGTCCGAGTTTCATTAATGCTTTGTAGCTTTCTAAAGGGACTTGTTATTGTTGTGGCTTAACTAAAATGTGCTGAGTCAGATGTCTTTCATTTGTAATTGTGCAGAGGGGGACTGTTGGTGTACTGGGCAGGTATGGAGGCTCATTGGTTTGTTGGTTTTGTTTTGTTTTTTTTTTTTAGCTGGACATGCTACCTAAATCCTTTCGGATGTTGTCTTGTATTGGAAGTTATGAAACAGCATAACTCTGCATGTCCTCAATGGCTTTGTATTGATTGTTTCAGGTTTTATAGTTAGGACACTTCTGGAAGAGTGGCAGGTAGACTTTGGTATTAGTTCTTTGTATATTTAAAGCTAGTTGCTGAGCAAACGTGAATGAGATTCTCAACTGAAATTATTTTTGGAAGATGGACTCACTCTTGCTGAATGCAGACTATTTGTAAAAATTTTAGTGCAATAGCACTTGTAAATGAGTTGTAAATATTAGATATCACAACTGCAGAGTATTGTGAATGAAAGCAAGCTTTAGCACAAAACCTAGCGCTATTCCAAAATATCAACAAGATTTTTCTTGTATGGTCACTGTATTTGCACATGTAATTTTTCTGAATCTTCTAGTTAGAAGTCCTTAAAGGGGCAACAAATTTTAGTTGTCTGTACTTGGCTTTTTGTAATTCAACACAGATGATAAATTGAAGCAGGAAATATTGTAGTGCCTCCTTGATGTATTCTGCAGCTGGTTGTGTGTAGTTAAAGATGTATGTTTGATACCCCCATTCATGTTTAACTTGGTGGAAACACTAGAAATTTTGTTCTAGATAGAATTTGAAGAACATAGTAAGTTTTTTGAAGATCTGTTTAGCTTTTCATAGTATTACACTGGAGGAGATATGACAGATTGTTCAACACTCTTTTTCCATGGGTTTGTTAGTGATGATCCCTTTGGATAATCTTCAGAAAGCGTTTAGATTTATTAGGAGGCAGGAATTTGCCCCTTGTACTGTATAAATCAAAGCACTGGCCTAGTGCTCCTGTTGGGCCTTCACACTTCAGTCTCTTTGCTGTGGACAGGGGTGCATGTGAAAGTATTTGAAATGTGATGTAAACCAGCTTTTGAACTGAGATGTTTTTCTAGGTGAGCTGTTAAACTAAAGCATACTTGATTATTTTCAACCATAAAGGAGTAGCTTCTCTGATGTAAAACATATTGTGGTTAATAATGCTAAATATATTGATAATGAAAAGAAAATCCCTTTTAAGCCAGATCTTTAAGTGTTACCAGAAGACCTTGCCAGCTGGGTCTGTGAAGATTGAACAGTGTTATCACTTCCAATCCATTCCACTTTTTTCAGGAGCTTTGGTGTGATGATAAACTGAGTTGTGTGGAAGCCTGGAGTAAACTGTTCCATTAATTAAATGACTTACCATTACTTAATCCAGCCCTATATTAATTTGTTCTCTTAAGACCACAAAGTTTAAATTACTTCTTAAATACTGCTTTTGCATTGCTGCATTTAGAAATGTCTGGAGTCTTTGAGTCTGCTGTAGTTAGCTTTTGTTTGTATTACTGAAGTGGTTTTTTTCTTTCATGGGGTCAACTGTACAGGCATTTTTGTGTTAGCTGTAGGGAATGAGTTATAGTCCTCATTCCATGTTTCTGTGATTTTTCTAGCATGGATTGCCAGATTAGGGAGAGATGGTGGTAACTGGCAGGGACACTTGGCCTCACAATAAACCTTTGTATTCCCTGATTAGAATGAATGGCATTAGAATTTCAAACCTGACACAGTGACTTCTCCAACTGAATGATGAGCCTGAGAGAGTTTGCACGCAAAGAGAATATATTTTACTATTTTGTGTTTAAATATCTTTAACATTTCTATCACTGTTTCTAGACAGTTGAAAAAATAACACTTGGAATCAGTCTAATCTGTGCTAAATCAGTAATTACATTTATTTCAGTTTGAAATTTGAGAACCTATGCATGTTTAAATTCTGCTGTTTGGTTGGTGATGATGTTGCAAATACAAAGATAACTACTAACTGGCTTGGCTTCTATCTGCTTGCAATAGTGGATTTCAGACCTCAGAAAAGCAAGTCTATCTTCTACTTGTATTAGATTTTTCTAAATAACAGGGACTGTGCACCTGTTTCCAATAATGCTTTGTCAGAAACTAATTAAAAATAATTTTCCTTCTGAAATTATTACGCTCTAAATTTATTTTAGATGTGCGTATTCTAGATAACATAGTATATTGTATATTTCTGAAGTAACTCTCAAAACTGTTTCAAAATGACCCAAGTATGTGAAGTGAACCATTCTGGAAACAAATGACATAGGAAGCAAATCACTGAACAGCAAAATGTGGATTCCTGCAGTTACTATTTATTGTAGGACCTATTCAGATGCTGAAGAATAAAGGGATACAAATTGTGCTTCCATGATGTGATTTAGGCCCTCTAATCAAAATTAATTGTAGGAACTCTTGGCTTCAGCCTTCTTAAAGTTACTTCAGAGAACAAAATCACTTCAGTAAAAATTGAGAAGGAATGTATTAATAACTCCTTTCTTCAAACAGGAAACCACTCCCAACCCCCCTCAACCTGCAGAAGAGGAGAAAACCGAGCCAGCACCTAGTCAGGAGGTTGCCAGCCCTGAACAGTATATTAAACATCCACTACAAAACAGGTAAATAGTACAGAAGCATGATTGTAGTTTTGCCAAAGACAGAAAAATGCCGGTGGCTTTGCAGTTCTTGTTTACCTTGCATTTTCTAGCAGTCTTTTGACAGTTCTTGGGGAGTTTTTTTGAGGATTTTTGCAATGAGGTTGCAGATTAAATAGAATCTGATCCGGTTGTTAATATTCAGAGTCTTTTCAGATAGTGCAGTTACAGAAGCTGAAAGTCTTTGCAAATTTCAAAATGCAGCCAGGTACTTGGAAAGAGCATGGCTTTGCTTTTAGTTGGAGATGATCAGAGCTTTTGTTGCTTTTGTCTGGTGTGCTTTAATAGGCTGACACTGAGCTGAAGTTGCTGTCCAGCAGAACTGGAAAGCCTTGCCTTATACTTGGGTAAATTAAGGTGCCAGTGGTAAAAACTTGTAGTTAAAATTATAGTTGAAAGTTAGTGAAAAATCCGAGCCTTCCTACAGCTTCAAAGAGACCAACTAGGAAGTAATTTTTTCCAAATCAGCTGAAGAGTTAATGTGAGATGCTCAGTACTTTGTGTTAGTTGGTAGGCGCTGCTCCAAAGTGAACCTTCTGCCAAGTGACACCTTACTCTTTTCCTAAGTTTTGAGTAAATGTGGAGAACCATGCTACCCTGTAGTGCTATGCTGCGTGCATCCCATTTTCCTTGTTGTCTTTCAGCTTCCATCCTTCCACCATTTCCTCAAAACGCCTTGAATAAATTGGTGCTGACACTCCTTTACAAGTGGTAGTGAGGCTACTACTGGAAAGGAGTAAACTTGTAAAACAAGATTTGGAACGTCAGGAAGGGTCAGTTGATTGATCAATAGATTGACATCTGGTAACTTAAAGTTCTTTTCTGTGAGAAGATAAATCTACTCTAGTGCAAAACGGAGTGATTTCAACACTACTGAAACGATTGGAGTGAAAAATAAACCTGTTTAATTAATTGGATATTCTGTTCCAGCTTTTTAAATGATGCATTTCAGATCCAGAAAGAGAATCTTTATGTGAAAGGTTTGATTTATAATGTGTTGAGATTTGTGCTCAGTAGAGATGATTTTTTTCATTTAGTCTTGTCTTTATATATGCTGATTTTAGAACTTGAAACAATGAACTTGTGGGGGTTTAAGAATGTTGCTGTTAGTAAGCTTAAGGCAGCTTCCCTTTTAAAATGTATGCTTTCTTTTATGTGCATGTATAGCTTTGGAGTGATATAACTAGCTTATGTTACCTTTACGAGGAAATTACTGGACAGGGAACTGTGCTGCTGGTTTTATTAGTTGTTGTTTTAGACCATAATCAGTTATTTGTGGTAGGGGACTGCAGTTTAGTAGTGACTGCAAGGAGAAATGGAACATATGAAGTTTAGAGTCTTAGTAAAGTTCCAAAAATATTTAAAATGTTTACCTAAAGGGATTGATCAAATCTGCCATGATTCTTGTAATGGGAACACAAATATTGTTATCTGTAAAGTATTTGAGAACAGAATATATCATGTAGCTTATTGATGAAAACTGACCTCTGTGCTGATTAATACACTTTATTTTCCTTTAGATGGGCACTCTGGTTTTTTAAAAATGACAAGAGCAAAACTTGGCAAGCAAATCTTCGTCTTATCTCAAAGTTTGATACCGTTGAAGACTTTTGGGCGTAAGTAAAAATTTTTCAATCTGCGTGGTAATTCTGGGATTTGTTGGCAAAGCTTATGTCAAAGTCAAAAAACCCGTTAAGTACTCCATTAACCACAAGTTTTTTGGGTGTAATCTGAAATATTTGCAAAACTGAAGGTGAAGTCTATACCTTGTGTTCACCTTTGAAGAGAATGTGAATGGAAAAGTTGTTCACAGTTTCAATGCACGTTGTCTTGCTGTTACACTGCAACACTGCTTGTATTCATATGTACATGACACGTGTAGAAAATCTTATTTGTGCAGTAGCTATCTCACAGAAGCATGGACTTGTAAATTCTGATGACCAACTGATTGTCACTTCCTTGCCCCTACATTTTCCCCCTTGATTAAATTCTCGGGCTGCTGTCTCACTGCACATGTTCAAGGGTACCTGAATCTTGAGCATAGTACTTGAGACTCATGCAGATTAATGGCATCCCTGAAAGAAGTGTGTTAAGGGTTACAGAAGAAATTACCCTCATTCTAATTTGAAGGTCTGTGAAAGAACTTAGGCTTCCAAAGCCTTCGAAGGTAGGCCCATACTTTCCAAACAGTGGCTTCAGTCAGATTTGGGTGGTTGGCTTGAAAGATTTTGCCTGCCATAATGATGAAAATGTAGAGAAAATGCAAGTGGCATGAAATTGAGGGTGAAAAAAAGCACTGTTGCTTTCTTAGTGTTTCATGCTACATTGAGTGGTAGGGTTTTTAAAGTTTTTGTTGCATACTTTTTTTGGATGTGATCAGCAAGGAAGAGACATGGTGCCTTAGCAGAATAAGATGACTAATTAGCACCAATAGAGAAGAAAAATGCTTCTACATTTTCAGGAACTTCATCAGTGCAGTTGTCACAGGGAGGGGAATGAGATTCTGGGCTCGTAACCAGCTTTCCCATTCCTACTCTGGGAGTGATTAATGGTTGAGTGAACCGTAGTTTGCAGACTTGTGGTATGTGATGTGAGCTTTAAACAAATTTAGCTGCCCTAATAAAGTTGGCTAAGGGTAAATTTTTGAGCTCCTATAACCAGGATTGTTTGGGTAATGAAAAGAAGTGCTTAATGGAGATGTCTGCAGTGAGGGTATAAAATCAGTCAGAAGCAACTGAGAAGTTACATCTCCTTTGTGGTTGGAGTGAGGAATAGGTGTGTTCTTCTGGGAAGAAAATATTATAGTCAAGATACACGTTTACCAGCTTGCTTCTTTTAAGTTTAATGGCATTGTAAATTCCTGTGCCTGATTTCTCATTGTTAGAACATCACTCTAATTAATTTTCTTTTTGATGCTGGACTGTGCCTGAGTGTTAGTCTTGGGCTACAGGTTGTCTGTAATATGTGCAGGCAGAAGGGAACAAAAGTAATCTGTCTCCTTGCTAGAGGAGGAGACAGTATGTACTCCTTTGAATGTTTTTTTCTGAATTGCGCAGTTGTGAATTTAATTCTGAATATAAATTTTGTTTTGTTGTCAATCATCTGTTCTTGCCTTTTGAGTCCTTAATTCAAACTATCAGGCCTAGAACATTTAAACCTAGAGTACTGTATTAAATACAAAGTTGATTACTTCTCTTTAAAAACATTCTCTGCAGTGAGATTAGCTTTTGAAATATAAACAGTTATTCCTTGTATGTATACATCCAGAATACACATGTATGCAGGACTTATTGCTGTGAAAGCTCAGTGAGTTATGTTCCTAATAACTTTGTTAGAATTAGGTTTAGAAGAGGCATTGGTATAGGAACCCCACAAGTGTTCATAAACTGGCTTCTGTTCTGCTGCTTTAAGACCAGAGCATCTTAAAGCAAGTGCTTTTATACTGTTAAAAAATACTTAAGAAGTAGGATTGCTTTTGAAATAACTTAATTGCTCTTTAATTTTTGGGTCTTGTTTGGTCTTATGTCTTAGATTCTTTAAGAATTTTGTACTGTAAAATGATGCTTAGTTTTTAATCCTGCTTTTTTCCCTCCAATAGTTTATACAACCATATCCAGCTCTCTAGTAATTTAATGCCTGGCTGTGACTACTCGCTCTTTAAGGTATGCTTGCTAACCTTTTTTTTTTTTTTTTTCAGTTATGGATGGTTTCCTGACAAAGCAAGATACTTTGTCAGGATATTTCAGATATGTCCAGATATTTCACTTAAGACATTTAGGAACATGGTTGGGAGTATTCTAAAGGTGTTAATTTTTTTTAGAAAGTCCCAATTATGTGCTGTCTGAAAATCAGGCTGTCACTGACTCCTGAAAATGCGAGTACTTGCTGTAACACTCAGACAGTACGTTTTAATCTGTTACTGTTTGTCTCCATTCTACATTTGAGATTTATGCAAATAATTGTGTAAATTTTTATAGTATGAAAGGTTTTCCAGCTCTGTCACTTGATGTGAAATGAGTTAAAATGTCTGCAGGAGGCAGCAATGTTTTCCAGTATTCTTTACGGATTCTGCTAGCCAAGTGGACAACGCTCCTATTAATTTTCATGCTGCCAGTTAAATGCTGTATTACTTGTGTATGAAATAGAAAATTGTGCTCAACACGGACATGTAAAGCATGCTGAGGAAGTGCCCAAACTGGTGAATAGAAAATGCTTATGGGAAAGGGCACATGAAATCGGGCCTCAGCTTGAGTGGAGGATCTGAATTGGAGCTCTAAATTAAATCCTTACCTCTTGGAAGTGCTTCTAACATACAGCTTCCTTTCTGGATTCAAATATCTAAATAGTCCCTGAAGTACTGGTACCTGGTTCCTCCTTTGCTCATAAAGCCCAGCAATGGGCTGGGACTCCTCAGCAAACTGTACATTGTTTGTAAACCCCAGCAGCTTTAGATAGTGAAGAGGTGCTGATGCTTGGGTTTGGGAAGGTAATGATATTCTAAGTGGCTGAAATACCTTACTAGAATTTTTAGAAGCTGTAGGCCCTTCAGAGAGTAGGATATCTATGGATCATACTTTGTATTTTTCGCATGAATCTTAAATTTGTGTTTTAAGTACAGTATCTATCCTGTGTTTGCTTATCATCAAGCAGTAAAAACTTAAATATATAACTGAAACAGGTATAAATTGGCAACTGTTGCAGGCTCGTGAGCCATCTCTTACTGTTGTCCTTCAGTTGTGACCTCCTAAGAGTGCCTCTTAAAGGTGATGAAGTAGTTTAAGATCTGCAGCTGCCAGTGAGGGTGTTATATTTAAAGTGAGCTGACACCACTCCACATCCTGCATGTTGAACACTTTTTGTTTTCAGCCTAAGTTCTGTAGTGCAGTTCTCTTAATGGACAGTTCTTAACCAAATTCCTTTGTCTAGACAATTACTTAGTTTTTGAATGACCTTCTGAAGTGCAACATAGCTGGTGGATCAGCACATCCAGAGTCATTTAATTCAGTGCAGGGCCATTGGTAAAATGTGAATCAGAACTTGCTTTGAAATGACATGTTGATTTTTTTTTTTTGTCCTGACAATGAAAACCCTTATTCTCACCTTGTGTGTGAAGAAAGTCAGTGAGATAGACTGCCAAAGGTGTCTGTTTCAGTGAAATAATCTTTATGCATAAGCGAAGCGCTTGGCTGACATTACACTGAGTCCAAGGCATAAAATAAGGACTCCAGATAAAATTAGCAGCTACATTCTAGTTTCGTGCAGGGCAAAGTTGACTTTGCCTGTTGCCTCAGGTTTTTTTAATGTAATATGTAGCTAAGACTTGCCTGCGCTGTGATTCTTCTGTAGCAGTAAAGATTAATTAGAGAAAGTGTACTTGTTGAGCTGTTTTGGAACTTTGGTATTGTTATGAGACAGTGTTTAATGATCTTAAATTATACATTTTTTTTCTTAACTTACTATTTCAGCTGTCATTGGCCTTTTGGTTATTCTATAGGAAAAATACAGACTGAGTCTAATGTAACTTCTGGCCATTTTTTGCAGGATGGGATTGAACCCATGTGGGAAGATGAAAAAAACAAGCGAGGAGGACGATGGCTAATTACACTAAACAAACAGCAGAGACGAAGTGACCTTGATCGCTTCTGGCTAGAGACAGTAAGCACTATGGCCTGACTAGTTGCAGCTGAGGAGTCTTGTGTTTGCATTAAAATATTTTTAACTGGTTTGATCTTTGTGTGCCACACGAACCTTCTAAACTTCTTGTCAGCATTATGTCCTGTAAGTTCTGATTGACAGGCTGTATTTGAAACATGATTTTTCAGTAGTGATCCTTAATGTAGTTGTATTCTGTTCAATACTTTGTTGTAACAGGCAGAGAGATCTCTGCAGGGCAGATTAATCTTTTCCTGTGGAATGTACAGAGCAGCTGTTGAGCTACTGTGAAAATACTACATTGTCTTGAGTGTAACTTGCAGATTCAACTGCTGGAATATAAAAATTTGCTTTACTAATACTTCTGGAAAAATGAATTGTTCTCAGGTTTTGGCCTTGCTGAAACAAGGGACTTTGATTTATTTTTTTCTTCCTGTTTTTATCTTAACACCAGGGCAGGCAAGTAATAGCATGTTCATCCTGTATGTACACTATAAATACATTTTCTATTGCTGTTCTCTCTTAGGAATAGATTTAACTGAATGGTAAATATATTTCTAGAGATTATGTGGGTTGCATTAAATGTGTTGTAGAAAAGGATATGACTGTTGTTTAGGAACTGACTCAGAAGAGCCTAAAACAGTCTAGTGTGATCTAGGTTTAGGATCATGGATTGTAGACAGAACAACAAAAGCAGTCTTAGCAAATCTCTAATCTTTTTTCCTTGCTTGTGTGAGAGGCAAGAAGTATTGTGTCCCTTCAAAAGGGAGAAATGGCTTTCAGAATAAAAGCAGAGGTATCAGAAACACCTGAACTTTCAGGATCTTTCTAATCGCTGTAGTTGTGATTTGAAGAGAGGATTGGGAGCATTACGCTGGTAGGCTGTGTGACTGCACATGAGTAAATTAACATCTCACAGTGTGCATTTGGCCTACACTTGTATGAGTCCTGATTCCTGCCAGCCATTACATGTGGCTTGGAAGCATGTAGGTAGTCTGTGTAGACTTAGGGTTAGAGGGCTCTGATTTTTGTTTAGCAGCAAGCAATGGCACAGAGCCTAAATACCCAGGTGACTGATATGTGCTCTAAAGCAACCCTGTCACTTCTAATTCCAGTAATTATATGTAACCAATTTTCTCCAATAAAAACCAAAGCCTTTATAACTCCCATTTGGAACAATTTTTTTTTGTAATACAATGATCTTAACTGTAAATTAAACTTGAGTTGAGAAGACTTTTTTCCCCTGTTGTGCAGCATTCGTGAAGAGTGTACCTGACTAATGTTTATTGAGCATAGTAGTCATCTTTGCTTATGTGTGTACTAAGGCTGTTGATCAATATTTTGCATGTTTGTGTGTGGTTTAATCTTAGCCATTTATGGCTTGCATTACTCATCGAGGGTGTACAGCCTGCAGTTGGGTGTAACATTTAAAGCACAAGTAGTTATACCTGATATATTCATTAGCACACTTTGTCCTTTTTGTATTTCCTTGATGAGGCCAACCCTTGTAGGTCTCATGGATACTGGAAGACCTGCTTTGTTTGAAAAGTTACAAATGTGTTGAATTTCCAAATGTTATAAGTGATTCTGGAAAACTGATGTAATAGCACTGTATTTAATGTACTGTGCAAGTGAATTAAACAAGCATTCATTTGGAGATTACTACCTCAGTGTGTAGAAGGATTTTTAATTCAGCATAGACTAGATGAATCTGTCTCAACGACAAGAAACTATAAGTTTTGATTATCTGTATTGCTTGTTTTATAGGTTGCAAGTTGAAGATTTTAAATATCATTTTCACAATTAGCATACTGTGTGGGGATGTGGCCCCCCTCAGTATGATGTTCCTGAAGTAAAATACCTCTCCCAGTTCCAAACTTCACCATTAGAAGCCTGTTGGGAAGAATCTTGTGTTACTTGTACACTTGTATTAGTGCACTTGCATTGCCACTGTTCAGGAGCACTGATGCCCACTGTAGAGTTTATGGAAACACTGAAGCTTCCTGACTGTGTTGCTGGAAGTAGCATTTCATTGAATAGTGCTTCTCATCCTACTGCAGTGTGATTTACCTCTGCATTGATAGACTTCAGCATTGAAGTTAAACCTTACATGGCTGATATTATGCAAATAGTTCTTCACAGGTGCTTCCTAGGTAATGGATGGAAACAAAATTTCAGATTTGTCTATCTATGTTAGATGTACTGTAGAAAGAATATATTCCTTTAATTCTTACCTTGTTTTGGATTGAGAGTATGAGGATGGAGGCAGCACTGTGTCAATGATCAGTTGTGTCAGAACTCATAGCTGGTGGGACAGGAGGAGGAATGGAAAATTCAGAATCAGTGGAAGATGTCCTACTACTCCTGAGTTGATGTTCACTTGTAACATTTGGAACTTCAAGAAGATACTGCAATAAACAGAAAATGATTGCTATGTAGCAAGTGACTGTAGGCAGTAAAGTGTAGCATTCCTCAGTTCTTGTTGTGTACACTGAGTTTTTGCCTGTGGAGCAGGATTCTGACTCTGAACTACTGCTTTGTTTTCTAGCTGCTGTGCCTTATTGGGGAGTCGTTTGATGACTACAGTGATGATGTATGTGGTGCTGTTGTTAATGTTAGAACTAAGGGTGATAAAATAGCAATATGGACAACTGAATGTGAAAACAGGGATGCAGTTACACATATAGGGTAAGTAACGTGATTGGTGTCTTGAATATATGAAGTGTAACCATTCATTTAAAGCCAGCTAACTTGATAGAGAATGCACTTCAGGAAAATGTAACCTGTGCAGAGCTGTATCCCAAGTTTAGGTAATTCTGTGCCAAATCTGTGGTATGGTGTAGTTTTTTGTATGGGCATGTGCTAGTAACTACTTTGTACTGCTGCACTGCCTTCATTGTAGATTAGAAATAATGAAGAATTGAACACAAATCTTGGCAGAAGTTCTCATTTGTTGCACTTAATACCTGTAGATAATGTGGGTTCTGTTGCAGCGTGCCAGTTTGTAAAGGTGGGAAGTAAGTAACAGTAGAGCAAGGTAAGTTGTGTCGATCATCAGCTGTCATATTGCCATGACTCCGGACAGGAGCGGCCATTAGTGTCTTGTACCTCACTCACTCTATGCTAAGGAACAGTGTGTGTGTCTAAGGGAGGTACTGCTGCTTCCTTCTCTTAAGACATAAGGTCCAAGCTGATTTTTCTTAATGCTGCTGTTGATTTCTTAAAGCTTCTGTTGAGTAGCTGATCATGGCCAATACCATGGGGGGGCTGCTTTCTATCAGTAGTTAAAGCAAAGGCAACCACTCTCTGCAATGGAATTGTGATTGTTGATTAAAACTGACTGTTCCAGGGAATTGCTGTTTTGTTTGGCTCAGGTGACTTTATCATCTCAGTAGTTCTGGAATCCTGGACCATGGCTTATTTATGGCTATTTTGTTTCTGTATGTGGGAATACAGCTTGCTGATAATAATGATACTCATATGAGTGCAGTAGAATCCTTGCATTCTACATTTATGTAAACCTGTTAATTTTTTTGCAAGGGCTTATCCTATTATATATGGAAGTCATTTTACAAAACTTTAAGTGGATTTTAGATGCAATAAGCTAGAAGAATCATATTTCAAGTCCTTTATTCCAGTCTGAGAAACTGTTTCTAAGTAGGCAACTCTTTTTGATGGTGTCAGCATATGTTAAAAGCAGGTGTCCTGATACTAATTCCTTCCTAAGGACTTTGCTTAAACTGTTGTTCTGTTGTTGTTTGTTTTTTTTTTTTTTTCCTCCAGGAGGGTATACAAGGAAAGATTAGGACTTCCTCCAAAGATAGTGATTGGTTATCAGTCCCATGCAGACACAGCTACTAAGAGCGGCTCCACCACTAAAAATAGGTTTGTTGTTTAAGACGACACCTGAGTATTCTTTCATAGGAGACTGCGTCAAGCAATCGAGATTGGGAGCTGAACCAAAGCCTCTTCAAAAGCAGAGTGGACTACATTTAAATTTGATTTCCATCTAAATGTTGCTAAGATTTGTGAGAAGTCTCATTCGCCTTTGTCTTGTACTTCTGTGTTCAATTCTTCTATTTTGGCTGAAGTAACCATTACCAATCAGAATTTTAGTACACTTCACCCCCCAAATCCATAAATGTGTTTCTGGCCCACTCTGTATTAGCTTGGTAGAAACATTACTATTACAAAAAAATTATTTGTTTATCCACAGTATTCAGAAAAGAAGTTGCATTTCTGTACCTGCAGGAAATTACTCTGTTCTACATTTGCATTGTATGCAGTAACATTTTGCTGGTTTGGAAAAGAGTATGGTGCATACAGTTTTCTAGCAATTTTTTTATACAGCATCATCTTTGCTGTAACCTATGCTGATGGCTGCTAGATTAATTTATTTGTTTTCCCTATTTGATAACATTAGTGATATTTTGATTTCAGTTGTTTTTGCTCATGTAACACTTGGTGAAGAATCTGGGAATATGACAAAGGTGGAATAAACATTAATTTTGTGCATTCTTTGGTAATTTTTTGGTTTTTTTTGTAACATCAAAGCTTTGCTATGAACTTATGCATTTCAGTCAAATCAGTGATCTGTTTGTGTGATTTCCTAAACATAAATGTGGATTTTTTTTTTTTATGTAACACCGTAATTTACATTCCTTACTAGAAATAGTATGTCTGTTTTTGTATCTTATGCTGTATTTTAACACTTTGTATTACTTAGGTTATTTTGCTTTGGTTAAAATGGCTCAAGTAGAAAAGCGGTCCCATTCATATTAAGACAGTGTACAAAACTGTAAATAAAATGTGTACAGTGAATTGTCTTTTAGACAACTAGATTTGTCCTTTTATTTCTCCATCTATACAGCAAGTATTTGTACCTCTTGTGACAAGGCAGTCTCTACTGTGGCTTCTTTTGTAGTAGTGTCTTCCAAGAAAGGTAAAGTCTGGAGCTATAGTCTGTTGAAACTTTTAATAAATCTATTAGATAGCACTCTATATCAAAGTGAAATTATATTGATGTGGCTACTGTTTTTTCTTAGTGGTTGGTCTAATTGATAACGGTTTGCATTGTTTCTCTTTTGGCTTTGTTTTGTGCCAACCAGGAATTTCAAGGGTACATAGAAAGCTGTTTAGTTTCAGGTAGGAGCTACACTGAAAGTGCTTTAGTGAGTGATTCTGCTCTGAGGATGTAATTCTTATACAAAGTACAAGTAAAGTGCACTAGAGACATGGCTACAAAACGAAAGTATGTGAGGACCTAGATAGTGTTGCTAACTGAAGTTTCATTTCACCATTTGAAAGTTGCTGTGGGAGCTGTAAGTTTGCTTGACTTGCAGGATGGGGGGAAATTGAGGGTCATTGAGTTAACTTGTTTTGAGCAAAAGATGAGATGATTTTTCTTTTCACTCATTTAAAGCAGAGTATGCAGGAAAGTCAGTGCTTTATTGCTTTTTGTATTTTCTTACTTTGTGAGTAAAGGTCTTGCCAGGGCTATGTAGCCTTTCTTCAGTGAAATGTTAAGGCAGGTGCTTATTGGGGTTTTGATCTTTGATAACTCCTTAAAGGAAGTTTAGTCACTGTGGCAGTAAAGCTTCAGTTGAATCTGCCCGATTAAGGCACTGAAGTGTCTGTGTGCTAAAATAGACTTGAACACTTTTTTGCGTGTTTTATCAGAAATGTGTGTCATAAAGAGCGTATCAGACTATACCAAAAAGGTCCAGGTCATTAATTACAGTAATGTCTGGATCATTATTATGGCTGTTTAGTAGGAACACTTAGAGTAGGTATCTATATCTAATGGCACTATGCCTTCAGTATTGGTCATTAACCAGGATAGGTGTTGGATGTGGAGAGAGCTATTAAGGCAGGTTTTTGAGGATTCTGGTGAAACTGGTTGCCTGTCCTGATTCTGCAGGTGTGCAAAGCAAGTCAGGTTTGTTTAATAAGACCACTGATAATAGAATATAGCAATTCCTGCCTGTTTTCCAGCTACAGCTTCAGCTACTCATCAGTAATGCTTTTGCATGCATGGGAATGTAAAGACGAATTGGCTTCCTGAGTGGTGACGTTAGGTTGTCTTCGTGTGTGTAATTTGGGAGCACTGTGGCCAGGCTCACTAGAAGGAGTGTCATTCAGAAACGTTGGTAGTGCTGCCATTTTGTAAAGAGTGCTGAGATTAACTGGAATGCTGTTATGAGAAGTACATAGTATTGGTTTTGTTTCATTTCACTGCAAGTCTGAGCAGAATATTATTTAGGGCAGCAGCAGCATTTTGTTCATCTAGAGAAGTAATTGATTTCTTTTGGTATGGTCTCAGGTTTTTGAGCCTGAACCTCTTTAAGCAGCCAACTGACTTGCACTGTAATATGAAACTGCAGGTAGGTTGATTTGAGGCTCTTTGCTGCTCCTGTAACAATTGTGATATTTCTAGAAGACTTAAGAGAAAATTAGCTGGCATAGTTACTTTATCAAATATATAACCTATGCCTCTAATTCACTGTTAGAAGAAGTAAATAACCATGAACCTAGTTTTCTCCAGCTTGCAAATCTCTTTGTGCTGCATACTAATGTTCTTCTGATTATAATGGTGTAGTTTGTATTTGTGCTACGGGAGAAAACTGAGAGCTTTCCATTCTGTGTATCAATAAAACAGCCACAGGCTCAAGAGAGGAAAAAAACAGTAAATGTTTAAGTATCTGATGTTGGTGCAAAATATTCAATGTTGTTAAACTCTGAAGGGTTAGTAGCCATTGTCAGCGTGTGGTTTTAGTAAACCTGGGAAGACTAGAAGAGTCCAAATCATCTTCATTCAGAAGTGGTTTTCTGTGATACAAAACCAGCAGAGCAAGGAAAGCAGAAACTTGCTGTGTTTGAAGAGGTGTAAGAACGTGCTGAAATACAGCCTGGGAAGATGGATAACAGATGAGGAGTATGTGTGAATTGTCAGCTTCTGGGTGTACTGGAAGTCTTGGGCTGTGCAATGCTTCTCGTTGTCACTTCCTGTTCGTCTTCCTTGTCACTGTTTTGTGTTTCAGGCTGTCTCTAGCTCAGGAAACTTACTTTTAATGTTAGCCAAATTCTGGAAACTTGGAATGGTAGCTTTTAGCCAAGCTTGGACTGAGCTCAAAACTTCCATCCTACCTAATGGAATCTTTTCCTACTGAAATGCTTGGAAAAAATGTTCTGGACTCCATGGGGCCCTTACTAAAAGAAAAAATAAATTTGTTGCATTTCAGTCTGTAAAAGTGACATATATCTTCCCTTCGATATATGACCTTCCCTGTTTCCGAGAAGCTTTATTTTTGAGTCTAGGCCTGATGGTTTTAAAACTAGATTTTAAGAACATCCTCCACTGAAGTACTCAATCAAATAGTTGAGCTTGATAGATAAACATATAAAGCTTTCAGACTGGCACTTCACTTTTATATGACTTTTGCCCTCTTAAGAACAGTCAATGGTTTCTACAAAATTTTTTTGTAATTAGGTTTTAGTTAGGTCTTACAATAAACTTTTTTAATGCAGAATTTGTGCCTTTTCACATTGGGCAAGAAACAGACAAATGGAAATGACATAACCAGTAAGGAAATAGTTATACCTGGTTCACTTTGAGACATTTCATACCTGTCTATCCAAATTAGACTCAGAGAGGAGAAGTGCAGAGCATATTAACAAGCAGTGTGGAACCAGACCTATTGAATGCACCTGCTGAACCTCTCCATCACTTCCAAGCTCCAGAAGCTGTTAAATCTTGAAGGTTTGCCATTTTGATCTCTGTGGGGCACCCATTTACTTTAGCTGCTAGAACAGATTTTCTGCCTTTTAGCTCTTAGTTTTGTATTCCACCAGAATTTGTTTTCAGGCATCTGGCTCTGGCACTGCAGCAAAGCCCTTAATAAGCACTTAAATTCCTTTCCCTGTGATAAAAACCATGGTCACTCCTGCTCTTGCCTGTTGGCTGCCTGGCACTTTCCCAAAAGACTATGGGATTCCCTTCTAGCCTTTCTATTTTGAAATAAAGCAGGTTCTGATGTCCAGAGATAAATGTGAACTGTGGCTGTGCACATGATGACTGTTATGTTTCTCAGTATTAACTTGTTCTGTGTGATGCCTTAAATGTAAAAACATCCTAGCTGAAGTCTGTCTGTTGGTATCAGTTTGCCTGCTAACCAAACATAACTCAGTTTTGGGGTTTTTTTGTTATTCCCCGCTAGTATTGAGTGTGTGACAAGCTTAGCTGAGAATTTGTGGGGTTTATGGCTGCCTCTGCTTTTCTCATCTCCATTTTTCTAAATCCTGATACTTTTCAAGCCTTATTAAAACATGTTTAATAAAGGGAAAAATTACACTGAGTCTAGTCACTGCTTTCTTAGTCACTGTGATACCATGGAGAATTCCAGGTGTTGCTAAACCCAGATAAAGACTGTGTGACTTCTTTGGCATAATAATCTGCTTATGGGATTTCATTTTTTTATGTCTAGCCATGTAAGTATGATAATAGTGAAAATGATACTTGAAAGTGTGTGTGAATATATCATATATAAAGTAAAAATGACTCATCTATTTTTTCAAAGTAGAAAACTGGTTTTTTATTTCTAAAAGGTTTCTTTGACTTTCTGTAATGAATTATTGGATTTTGCTTACAATAGGTAGTTTAGATAATCTTTTTTCCTATGTTGTGCCTATTAATGTTATCAAAGAGTTGGAGCCAACCTCATAGGTAAGGTTTGGCATTCTTTGAAGTAAAGCTAGTTTTTGAGCCTTATATTCCTCCGTATGTACAGGGTAGTTTATCCTAGTGCATCTCACCCTGAGCCGTACAAATACACAGAAAATATGATGGGAAATTGGAAGGTACTACTTTATTTCTGTAGCTTGAATGAAAATAAAGTTTCTGAGGAACTAATGTCTCAGCTTCTTGACTCTGTCTGGGATGTAGAGAAACACAGACCAACGATGAATGAGTGTGGGGCTACTTGGAAATGTGTGTTCACTCTTCAGTTTGGAGCTTTTGCATAGCCGGGGTTCCTTCAGCTCACCCACAGATGAGCCTTGTTCTGAACAGAACTGGAGTGACATGATTGCAAAAACGCTGCTGACTGCTCTCTCCTTGTTTGCCATAGTTTCTCCAGTAGGAAGGAGTAGTCTAAATGTGTTGCTGTAGTGGCACCAGCTAGCAGGAAACTGCAGGTGAACTAATAGGAGCTCCTGTTGTGCCACCATGGTGATGTTTAACAACTGAAGATAGTGTCTTGAACTTGGAGGGGTTTGGGTCTGTTTGTGCTGTCCATTGTGGCAAAACAGAAAAAAGAACTTGTCTCTGTAGGTGTGTCATTGCATAGCTGTGCACTTAATGCTTGAGATTTTTTATTTTATTTTTTTTGATTCAAGAATAGATGTTTGACTGCTGTGAACTGATTTCACTACTTGACCTCAGTTTATCTCTTGTGTTTGAAGTGGAAGTGCCTCCTGCATAGTGACAAAATGGTGCCTATCAGTGTCCAGAGTTGGAGATGCTCTTGAGAGTTTCCGTGGAAAATCCATCCTTGAGTTCGTTCCCTAAAAGCAAGGAAGAAATATCTGTCCCCAGACAGCAGCCTGCAGATGTGCTCCAGAGTGGTTGGGTAAAAAAAAAAAATTTTTGAAAAGGTCTCTTAAGTGTTTGTTGCTTCATCAGTAGAGGTGTGTCTTCCTTGTACACACCAACTGGAGGTTGTGGGTGAGGTGAGAATCAAGGGCAGAACTGAGGTTTGATTTTTGTCAGGCTGTGATGGGTTGTGAAGTGGTGCAGACTAGTACTAAGCTGTAACAGCAGTAACTGTTAGGGCAACGTACTGCAAAAAAAATTAAATCTGTTTCGGTATGGATGGCTTCTTAAGCAATAGATGGTTCTTTCACATTTGTGAAATGTGAAAATGATGCAAAGGGGGAAATTGGATTTTTTTCTAACAGATTTGTGACCTTTCCTTGCGCATTGTTTCTTGGTAGATGTGGTGCTGTCCAGCCATCCCCCTGCACTGTGCAGCAGGGTCTCACCGCAGTGGGCACTGCTGAGGGCATACCCAAACAGAGAGCTCTCAGCAGTGGGAGCTGGTTCTCCTGTAAGCTTTTGTTGTGGCTGCTATTGGTTATCTTCAGGAAGCCCCAGGACTGAGACACTTCTACCCTCTGACATAATCTTCTCCAACTGTATTTGTGTTATAGTGTAGAAACATAGTCCTGGTTCTGTGCACTTGATGTTGTTGCACTAACCCTCTCAGCTGTATGGTTTTCAAGGTTGAGATTGTAATCCAGGATGAATATTTATGTGAAATTCTAGGTGGTCTGCCTGAAAAGGATTAATTCTGGTTTGAATACAGGGTACATCTTAATTGCACCGGAAGTGGTATGGTTTAGGGTCATCTCTAGTTAAATTAGCTTGAGGTGACTTGGTCCTACTCCTTGTCTAATTTTGAAATTTTTCTAGGTTTTAACAAGAGAGACTCAGCTTTTTGGAAATGCTGGACTGTATATACCTTTGTTGCAATACAGGTAACCTTCAACTGCCGCCTAGGTCTGCCTTCCTGCTGCCTAAAAGAAGCAGTTACTGGAATTTGCAGCAGAACTGACACGTGTCAGGAAGGGAATAAAACACCTTGCCAACTGGCTATCCTGTTGCCAACTGCTGTACTTTGCAGTGCTGAGCCTGGAGTTTGTAAGGAGGTTTGTACAGGTGCATAACTATGCTTGATAATACTTCTGCCTTAAAATCACTTTCTTCCCTGCATTGTGTCAGTTTTGAGAGGCTTTATTTTTACCTCTTTTATAACAGTTTCTGAGAATTTCCCCAGCATTGTTGAGCTGTGCTAAGATTTTTTTAACATCTCTGGAACTGTATGTTGGTTAATGCACCTGCATGCTGGCTGCAGCTGGGCTTGGCTCACTTGGAAAAGGAAAGAAGAGATTCCTAGCTGCCTGGATCTGAGAAGGTCAACCCAAAATACTATTAAAATTTGTAGGTTTTGTCCTAAGCATTATAGTTCCTTCTTTCCATAGGTCTGAGCCTAAATACTTCAGAACGTTTTCAAGAAAACATTTCACACTTTGCTCTGCATGTTTCAGGGGCCAGTATAAGCTGTGCTCCTACAGTTGATGCCACTTTGCTGAAGTAGCAAAAGCTGTGTGAGAGGGGCAGAAGCACAGTGCTGTTCTGCACAAGAGGAGCTGCGTGTAGAGCATGTTTACACCAGCCAGAGTGCCTCAAGCACTGAGCTTTTTCCAGCTGCTTTTGTGCTCTTCCTCTTCAGGTAGTCTTTTGCTTAGTTAAGCAACAGCTGCTGGGCTGTAAGCAGTCAAAAGTCCTTTACTGGACATGAAGTTCCAGCACAGCTCAGAGGCACAGCATGTGTGAGCTGTTCCATACCTGGTTATGGCATTAGGGGATGGGTGACTTGTGCTGCAGTTTTTGTGCCAGTATATTCAGCAAGTGCCATCTCAATGTTAATTCCAGTGAGAAAACAAGTATTATTGATGGTGATAAAGACAAATTGAAGGCATCTGAGCCAAAGCACTTCCCTGGGCCCTAGGCAGATGCTGAATCTGAAATCAGATATAATAGAGATTGAACAAGTTTTACAACTCATCCTCAATCAGCATCAAATGCTTTTGATACAGCAGCTGCTCTGTGAGGTCAGTACTGTGCATGTGACAGTTTTATCAATTTTATTGCTTACCTTAATGCTATATTTTTGGGATTTCCAGTTTACCCCGTGCTGCTCCTTTACTACAGCAGACAGAAACTGGAGTTTCTGAAATGGTATTGTTGGACAGGGCAGTTCATATTTTCCAGTTTGTAGTCTAAGCTGTCCCTTGAGCCTTGAGACAATTGACTGTAAAGGCCTTTTAACTGCAGAAGTCTAAATGGGAGTAGAAAATAAGTTTGCAGTTCTGTTCAGCAAAGTCCCCATATAAACATCAGTCTTCAACCTGACAAGAAAAGGCTTTTGCTGTGTAGTTTTCTGCAGCATTAGTCCAATGTTCACCTCAGGGGTTAGCAGATGGCTGTGGGGCAACATGAAAGTAGTAAAGGGAGAGAAAAACAAGTTTTTGTCTCTTCCTGATAGTTTGCCAGAGTCCATCCCGGTCTTCATATCTGTGTGGGGAGTGCTGGGGTAGAAAATTCAATCCATGGACTTCTCTACCTGTTTCCTATCTCTGTCCATGGGATATTTTACAGAGGAAGAATTCAATTCAGTTTGAGATCTTGTAGAAAGGGAGAAAATTCAGATAAGGTGCTACTTAAATCTTTTGTTTCAGTCATTTAGTGAGACTTAGATATTTCCAAAATAAAAAAAAAAAAATCACTGAGTTCTTGTTTTCCAGTGACTTCAGGCCTGTGGTGTTTGATCTGTTCTGTTCACATTGTTACCCATGGAGAAAACAGTAGTTGACAGCTTAAAAAACTTAGCTTGTTGGAGTTTTTCTTTCCTTTCAGTGAAGTTTCTTTTGTGCTTTGTCATTAAGCACCATGGGGCAATTTTTTGTGGTTTAGATTTTGCTGCAGGGGTATAGAAACGGGTGGGGATAGGAATGTGTGGATTAAGAATTTCGCCCTGGAAAAAGCTGCTCAGTGGCACAGAACTGGAAGATACTAGGAAGATATAGCAGGATGATGTGCTCCCTTAGGGAGATGGTATGCTGGGAGGCACAGCTTAGAACAGCTCCAGTCCAGCTGGGCAGCAAGCTCCCTCTCTGACTCCAGTGCTGTCCCTGGCTTTTAGGCATCCTCCCTTCTCTGCTTTGCGTGTGGCTGCACTGCTGAGGTAATGTGGCCATGTATTTCCCTGCAGCAGGCTGTGGATGGCACACAAAGGAGTGTTTGAGAGCTTCACCAGGTGTGTGTATTTTTTCCAGATACGCTCTGGAAAGGCTTAACAGCTGGGCCTGTTCCCACCTCCTTCCTGGCTGAGATGATTGGATGCTAACTCAAATACTTGCAAGCACACACTTACCAGGTGCTGGCCTCCAGCTATCATCTGCCCTCCTGCAGTAATAAGATGGTAGCATAAAAAATTTCAAGCAGTAAACACATGTGGAGGGAGACATTTTGCACTACAGCAGTAGGCAAGCATGTCCCAAACAGAACTCCAATAAAAGTGAGACAGAAACCAGCAGTGCCTTCCCTTTTCACAGCAGTTGGTATTGTGTTTGTTGTGATTAGGATCACCTAAAAAAAACTTTCAGCATGTTTTCCTGTACAGTTGTTCATATCTGCCCCAGCAAGAAGGACTTAACACATTTGGAAAAATCAATAGACTTCAGCTGCAGGGGGATGGGGCATGGGCTGGCTTTTGCACTGAGCCCTTTAGAGACCTTATTTATCTAGTGGTGTGAGATGTGCAAGAGGAAAATAACTGTTACATGATTCTTGTGTCTTGCCAGAGTCCAAAGCAGGAAATGCCATAATTACAGCAGTTCTGTGTAGTTGCCTGGATTTGAAAGGTAACTCTTAAACCATGGTAGATGTTTTTGAACTCATTGAAAGTGGTTTCCAGCATGCAGTGTGATGTGACTGTTGCTCTCCCTTCAGTGCAGGAGGACAAAAATGTGGACATTTTTTGTTCATATAGTTAGTTGTTATCACTATGAGTTGTGGTACAAATAAGAAAATTAGATTATGTGTAACTATAATACTGAACTGGGCTGACAGGAACTTATGTTCTATAGACTAAAATGTCACTAAAAAGGGGATATTCTTTACTTTTCAACATGTGGTGAAATCCAGGACCTGTTTATTCTTTGGAGGCAATTTAAAAACAAAAAAAATCCCCCAAATGCAGGTGTTTCATTACTGCTAGTAGAGCTTTAAAGATACTTTTTTACTTGGAGCATTCCATGCAGAAAATCAGTTTTCTAGCTCACTTGGGAGGCAGGAGCTCTGCTGTTTGCCTTCCTTTGGCACATACTGTATTCTTGACCATGCTTATTTGAATCTTGGGGCTGACAGCAAAGATGTCCTCCTATCTACTGACTTGGTTAAAATATTGACTGAACTTTGTGTCCTGTTTCCAACAGTAGCTCACAGCAGATGATTAGGAAACAGCTTAAGAATTGGAAGATCTGTAGTGTAATCTTTGCACTGGGACACCTTGTTAACTTCTGACAGAAGTACCTAGATCATCATATATAATAGCTCCTGATTGATCTGTCTCCATTAATTTGGCGAGTCCCTTTATGAATGAATTTATAGTATTGTTCTTCAAAGTTGTCACAGCAGTTGAATTTCCAGCACAACGATGCCTTGTGAGGAGGCAGTTCCACCTGTGTCATCCTCTGTAGCACCTTCTCACAAACAAACCTGTCTTGGATTGAACCTCCCCTTTCAATTCAGTCTGGTGTCAGACATGTCAAAACTACCACTTAACAGAGGAGGTGGAGATACTTGTCTTTGCTTTAGGTTTTGTTGGGTTTTTTTTAAAAAAGCTATGCTCCCTACCAATCCCATTTATGGTTTAGCTTGCATATTTTGTTGGGTTTTCAGTTGTTGAATACTGGAAACCTGGTTAACAACTTCATTTCTTCCACCTAGCGCAATGCAAACAGTGCAGTTACAGTATGTAAATAAAAGTACTGCAATTTAGCAGACTATGTTGTAGAATAAATGGAATTAGAAGCAGAAAATCTGTTTTTCAAATTAAAAAAAAAGAAAGGGGCAACTCCTAATAATTAGCACAACTTTTCCAAAGTAGTTCTATCTGCCTTCCTCCAAGTCTACCTCACCTTATAAAGCAGACCAGGGTTGTTTCAAATGCAAGCTTTATTTTTTGACCCTAGTAATAGTTAGATCATAAAGCCCAGATGTCACTTGGCAAAGCTATCTGTAGGTACTGTGGGCTTTTCACTTTGCTGCTGCTGTAAATCCTCTTTAATTTAAAAGTAAGTAAATACAAGTGGTGTATATTTGTAGGGGAACCCTCTCTCCTGTACTCCATCCTCTTGTGTTAGCTATTTTCAAACAACCCCATGGGTTCCCAATTATTTCAGGAACCTTGTGATCTAATAAATGAAACAGCCATAAACAAAGCCAGCTTAATCTTGTCACGTCAGGCATTTTGCCATGGGAAGTCATTGTTAGCTGGCTCAACTCTGTCAAATTGAAGAGGTACTGAGAGAGAGAGATGACCCATCATGTAAACTCATCTTTCTCTGTTGTGGTAAGAGCTTTATACGCTGCTCTCTCCCTGGGCTCTGCAGACCAGGAGCCACACCAACTCAACCAGCAGGACCCTGTGTGCAACTCTGCAGTATGAGATGTATTTCCATGGGAGCAGCATCTCCTTGGGTGAGTACATGCCTGTGTCTTCAGGTTGCCTCCTTCCAGAGTTCAGACTCCTTCCTCCATAAAAAAAAGCTTCACAGGCTTTTGAGGTAGCTACAGTAGCTTGCCCTTTTAAAGCTGACTTTCAAAGGAATAAATGCTGTCAGCATGTTTGAGGAGGTCCTGATTACTTTTTCTTTCTTTTCTGCTTGTTCTTTATGTCACTGATTAAGATCTTGTCTATCCTGGATGACAGTGGCAGATCTGGAAATGTAACAGAAGTGTGAATTCACAAGAGCAAAACTTGGATCTGCTTGAGGGTAAGGGTCTTTTTTTTTTTTTTCCCCTTTGATTGTTCTAGAATAATTAATTCATGGTGAAGCTTGCAAAAAGGAAGGAACTACTGTTCCTGATAAATAGTAATGTATATAAGACTCTCACTCTCATAGTTATAAGTTTTATTTTTTAGGGTATCTGACCTATTGCTGGAGCCTGAATTTCAGGTGCATGGATTTTCCCTATCGAGAGACCCTGCTGTAATTGCTACAATTCTTCTTTATAGAACTGTTAGGTTTTCTCTGCCAAAGACACATCTTATTTGATATATTATGTCGCCTCCTGAAAAACTTAACTCCTTTTTAGACAAATTTAGTTGAAGAAAAAAATACTTCCAAAACCGATTGTGCTTCATTTGTGCACAAGTTTTGCCAGTAAGGGAAGTTTAATAAATATCCCTCATCTTGCCTCCATAAAATTAACTTTCATACATCTGTACTGTAATTTATTAATAAAAAATTTCTTAGTTCATAAGCTTACAAAAATACCAGCCATTCCACATAATAACTTCTTCAAGATAAATTTTTTACATTCCAAGAGTAAGAGGATATAAATCTTACAACAACTGATAGAAGACAGGCTCAAATAACAGAAAATTCCAGCTATAACCTACTTTCCTTTGGGGGGGGAAAAAAAAGGGAGGAAGAATGTAAGATTTTATAAAATATGCCAAGTTTGCATTTTATTTCAGTCCTCGGATTTAATTGAAATAACTGTATCTGTGTTATGGACCTGTATTGTAATGCATAGGCTCTGTTTGGTGTCTTTACTTTAGATAAAGTTTCTGGAGAGACCTGTAACGCAGCGGTAAACTCTGTGCACAAGATTCAAAAGCTAAATGTGAAAACTGGATGCGGATGGTTGTTGCTGAGTCATGCTGACAGCTCAGCCTGGTTAGCTTTAATGAAGGTTCAAAGTGGAACAGGGCATCTTCTTGAGTAATGAGGTAAGACCAAAGAAGTCCTGCAGGCACTACCAGTGCTCAGTCTGATTCCTGCTGAACCTGCTGTGCCTCTGAGCTGACAGGAAAGGAAAGAATTTGGCTTCTGATTCTCGGGTTTCTGGTGCTGTAATTAGGGCTTTGGCTTTTTGACTCTCTGCAGAGTAGCATCTTAAAGCAATCTGAACAGTTCCTTTGCTGTCAGATATCACTGGGGTGTAAACAAATTTTCATTGACTTCAATGATGGTGCCCAAAGTTTTACTTTATAATTTTTCTTAGATGTGATTAGGCACTCTTGCAGTGAAGGCTGCCATTGCTGCCAAGGGATTCTGGGAACACATATAAAATACAATTTACATGTGAGTAAACTACAAATGGATGAACTTTCTTTTGATAACCAGTTAGATTAAAACTCAATCGTGCCCTGGAAAGCCAGTGGAAAAGGGACATGGAACCTCAAGGCAAAAGTATTTTCTCCCCCCATCAATCCTTTGTGGTATCTGTCACAGGATGTCCTTTTGCAAATGGCTTCATGAAAAAATTGTATAGCAACAGATGTTGTTTGTCTTCAGGTGGGTTTACTCAAGGTGCAAAGGATGTGCTTCCTGTTTTCTGACTTTGTGGGCACACATTTGGCTGGGGAAAAAAGATGCTATTAGTGTGTGATAGTTCATACCCTACCAAGGATAGAGCTGTTTGCCCTTTCGGTATGAGTCACGCTGGACTAAGCACTGAATGATGCTAATCAGTTGTTTCATCGTGTTAGTTCTTGTTAAAAATAAAGTTTCTTGCTCTCTCACCTACCTTGCATTAGTAATCTGGCCTTGCACATAAACTAAGATCACTCCTTTTCTCACAACCAAATATAAAGCCCGCTTTTAAAGTGCACATGACTCCTGCTGGCTCTGACAGCTCTGGTCTGCAGCCCCTGTCAGTTATTATTTTGTGAAAGTTCAGGTTTCAAACTCACCTGTCTACCTGACACTACAAGGTTTCCCTTTGGATATATTAATTGCATGCGACTTTAGCTTTATTTACCACTAGGCTTGTTTTACTGTTCCAAGTAAGGGCTAGTCCGTCCCTAGAGCAGAGTGTGTGGTATTTGTCAGAAGGAGACTGCTTTAAGGATTCCAGATAACCTGACCAGCCTGCTCCTCTGTAAACAATTTTGTGGGCCCTGCTGATAAGGATAAAGCAACTGCACTGAAGATGATTAGAAGATGCTGATAGCTGTAGGGGAGCATACTAGTACTGCTCTGGCATATAACTACCCTTGAAGAAAAGCACTTAAAAACTTATGAACATTTATAACATCTTGTTACTGGTGATGGCACCGATCTGCAGTTTTTCTGCTGTCAGTGTGTGCCATCAAGCCCCAGATGCTTGTTATTTTGTTCTGATCAGGATCCCTGCATTGGTTTGCAGGCCCCCAAGAAACTCACTGTGGCTCTTTGCAACAAACTAAATGATAAACAAACTCCCTCCAGACCAGTCTGGGTGATGTTTATCAAAGGGTTACTCATATAGATCTTGCCTGTACTGGAAAAGGTGTATACCCCTAGAATGAGGTAGCTGGCTCTGTGGAGCTGCTGGTTCCACTAACTCTGTTCAATCTTTATCTGAAATTGATTTTAAGCCTTGCAAGATTAATATAAGCTTTTGCAGTTAGGGATTGCATATGAGGTCATGCCAGTGACATTTTGCTTGTTAAAAATTGTGTTGTAGATTAGATTCTAAGGGACTCAAGTATTTTAAAACTGTCATTCAACCTTGTACAGGTGGACCAAATTTATCTGGTGGGCATGTATAATGAAAACCCTGAGAAGAAGAGTAGAGATCTGTTTTCTCATTATAATTGCAGCAACAGAGAAGTGATGGCTTTTGGTTAAACCTGTCAGGTTTCACCACTGCAGGCAGGGTAAGGAGAGCAACACCTTCATCCTTCCAGCAAACCAGCAAATAGAAAAGCAAAGACTACAAAGCAGAAGAGGCTGAAAGGAGAATCAGGGGACTAAGGAGAAGATGGCTCAAAGAGAAGCACTGCGTGTCCTGCAAATACTTGCTGTGTTGAAGCATGGGAAGCCATAAAAGCAGTCTGAAAATCTGAGTATTTACCATCTGCGGAAAGAGAGAAGGGGAACCGGAAAGCAGGTATTAGCTTTTTTCCCTCTGGTTCTATTGCCAGAGGGCCAAGACAGGTAATGGTTGCAGCTGAAGCTGCTAGTTTCCCCTGTCTCCAGGGAATGTGGGCAAACCTATCAGACTCCTTGCATTGCTTTCATTTCAGTGCAACTCTGCTCCTTACACCAAATTCTTTTAGAAGATCTATAGACTGCTACTGCCTGCCCTTGCCTTTCCCTGTGTAATTTTTGCAGGAGAAATGGATCAATTTTGCTTGATGTCTGCTGCCTCTAAATCAGCTTCAACTGATGTGAGACTCAAGTGGTGGCAGCTGGGAGACTGCTTAGCTTCAAGCATGGCTGGAGTTGTTCTGTGACCCGAAGAAGATGGCAGAATGCCATGCATTAAGGGTGATGGAAAATAGGTATGTGGGAGGAAGCCCTTACTCAAACAGTTAATACACCTAAACGTGAAGAAAAGAGGATTTGGTGTCAAAGTACATCTGTTGCCTGTGGTTTGATGCGGTCAGCATGATGTATTGCTAAACCTTTGTTCCAGCTGTCATGGGCACCTTAGTTTATGTGATTTTTCTTTGGCTGCTGCTTTTGAAATTTAGTGCTTCTGACATACGGGAAATTTTTTTTTCAAAGTGTGAGTGAGCCTGCAGTATTGGTGTGTTGGTAGTACATGGCTGACCACACTGTGCTGAGAGCTTTAGTGCAGCAGCATTTCAACTCCTGGCTGCAAGGGTAGTTAGAAACAAAGAGAATCAAACCGGATAGCTCTCATCAAGTCCTCTGATTCATAGTTCCTGAAGAGATTCTTGTCCTAGTCTACTCCTATGTGCTATATAAAGGAAAACATATAAACTCTTCCCTTTGTATTTAGAAAGCGGACACGGATTAGGCTTACTAAGCAATAATCAGCTTTCACTGGTTTAAAATTAACTAAAACAGCACTAGTCTTTTTTTCTCTCAGCTGGTGGCAGTGGGGGACAGAAGATGTCTGGAGGAGGTGGCTCAGGCTTTTGTCGCAGTGTGAAGAGAGATGTGACCTGCAGCAGGCTCTGTCCATTGCCAGAGGCATGGTGCTATGTCCATCCTGGATGAGTTTTCCTGGTCTACCTTCCCAACTGCCAGAATGGCTGTACAGGAGAGGTGAAGACTGCACTGTTAGCGAGGGGGGGAGGGAGAGGTGTTGTTCTGATGGGATGGGACTGTGTGTCCTGGGGCTGGTCGCGTGCCAGCAACAGCAGGTGTCCTTTGCTGTCCACCATCCTCAACCTGTTACCCTAAAGAGAATTTCTCCGGGCACTCTCCCCTCCTCCCCTCTGCTGATAGTTGAGCTATTTATTTTGAGTTGTAATTGAAACAGGCACATTGGGAATTTTAAGCCCCTGCCCATTTCAGGGTAAGGACACTGAGACGCCTTTGCTACCTGCTCTTCCTTTGCTCCCCCAATAACATGCCAAGAGCTTCAATGACAGAGGATGTTTCTGATAGCTCAGGCTGGGTTTGATTTTGTTTTATTTTGGCTGAGTAGCAGCTAAAGTTTTCCCCTTTCCACTACTGAGCAGTTGGGCCAATGGCCTCCTCCTGAAATCACAACTGCAATCCATTTTCTCTGTTAAAGCAACAATGATGCAATAGTGCCCAGCATAGCACAGAGCAGTGCCTAGCAGGCAACACTCACAATTTCTTCTGTTTGCCAAGTCATGCTGGGAGATGTAACTTAAGGCTAAAAACCCTCCACAGGGTGTGGAAGGCCTGTCTGTGTGTCAAGCATCTTTGTGTCTCCTCTTAGATGGCACTGAATAGTAGAAGGCTATTTTCCTTTTCTAGCATTAGGGGGAGCACAGCTGTTAAGAGAAAGATACTACATGGTAAAAAAAAAAAAGAAAAAAGATACAAACTGGAAAAAAGTTCTGAACCTTATGAGTCCATTTAAACCCTGTCCCTACACATTGGTCTGTTTATAATCCCTGTGCCACCAGTAACAAAGTGTCTGCAGGCACCCAGGATTGTAGGACCTTGCTCCCAGAGATGTCAGGCAAAGAAGAGGAATAGAAATGGACAGCCTGCTAATTTTTCAGTCCCCTAGAAAGAAGCAAATAAAACTGAGTGACATTAACAACTGTTTTAAGCTTTCTTAGCGTTCCAGAAGCCATGTTGACAATGTTACAACAGCTATTCAGGAATGCTGGTATACCACCAGGGCTGTCTTTGAGAATTTATAGACTGTAATTTCTTGTTTTAGCTTCCAGTGGTGTCATTGATGATTGTACATAAGGCCTTGGCTACAGGGGAAAATATTCTTCTCTTGTTCCAAGCCCTTGACTCTGCAAATTGATTTTGTTTTGCAGTTTGGTGGGAACATTGCCCAATAAGCTGTGTGGTAAAGCCTCTCTACCCATAAAATCCCCAAACTCTTAATGATTTTCTCAGAGCTAGGATTTCACATGTGGGCTCAAAGTTCATAGGCCTATGTAATTCCTCTGCTTCCACCTCTACTGGCTTGTGCTTGCTTCCTCTGCTCATGAAAATACTTTATTGATCAGATCTCTTTAAAACCATAAGGATACTTCCTGGCTACTCAATGAGCAAGGCTAGCAGAATCAGTCCCTGTGTGCATAAAAGGTATCAGATAATGACATTTAGGCCAAATATTCTATCAGGGATATTTTACTTCATATATTTTTCCTCAACTCAGCAGACGCTTTAATCATTGGAATGGACAGGCTGATTGATTGCTTGGCTGATTTCTCTACACTCAGCACCTAAAAATAAATGTTTAAAAGTTACATAATCTTGCAGTTAAGGCTGCTGTCTGCATGTTCTTTGGAAGTGAGAAGTCCAAGTTAGGGCTTATGTTTTGGGAGAGCAGAGAGGATCCTCTGAGAGCAAACAACATACCAGACTTGGTTTGTAAAGAAAGGTCAAGAGAGAGCATTGTAGTTTGATTCTGCTCTTTCCACTGGTGTGATCAGCTGGCTCTTGGTGGTGTTACTGATTTGGATCTGTCAGGTTCACAGGAACATGTCAGCATCCATGCATCTCAAGCTAGTCCATTCTGCACATGTTCAATTTGCTTCTTTAGGAATATACCAAAGTTAGTATTGTGAGGAGGAGTGAAGGACAAATTATTCCGTCCAAGGGAAAAGTTTGAGATCCCCAAAAGAAGCATGCCTGGGTGCCAAACAATAGTACTGCTGCCTGCAAGAATACTGTGCAAGGAGGAAAAATTGTAACTGGTACATGTGGATCTCTCCTTAGTAGTATTACTCAAGGAGAAGTTCCTATGAGACATATGATATTTGCAGTGCTTCCAGAAGTCAGAGAAGGAGAAGTGGGAGAGAGTTGAAAGGTACTGAAGAGGGAGGAAGAATCTGAGGAAAGGCAAGGAAGAAGGCCAAAAAGAAAAAACACTTGTAGGTCATTCTGTGAAGGGTACAAAGGTAACACATGCTCCAGAGGGACAGTGCCATGAAAGTTACAATAGAAATCACCAGTGGGAAAGGACACTCTTCTTTCCTCCTTTCTTTTTTTTTTAATTTAATTCAAAAGGATGGCAGGAGCATGATGCAAAGTGTTATTCATATACTGGGGAAGACACACATATGAGGACATCTGTTTTAAGAAGCTGCTTCAAAAATAACCACAGGAGAGGAGTGTGTTTGCAAAGTGCAGCAGGCAACCTGCAGAGCAGTGAAAAGTAAGACAGCAGTGGTGCTCTGAGTGCAGACAGCCCCAAATGCTTACAGGATTGTGTACATTTATACTCGCTGCTGAACCACCCCGCCCTGACCCCTGTGGGTGTTTTACAAATGGAAGGAGGTGCTGTTTCCATGTTTTCTGCATGAGAACATCCCTTTTCTGTTGCTCTCCTTCTTGATCCCTTTTTCTTAAGTCAGCAGCTTCTAAATTCCAGTTTCAAGCCTTTAAGAAATAACCCTGTTTCAATGAATATCCAAAATGTATGGGAGAGGAATACAGATTTGAATACTACTCCATCCCAAAGATGAGGCCTTATTTGCCTGGAAAAAAAAGGAAAAGCAGACTGAGAGATTTTGAAGCAGGGTGCTCATATCCAGCATTCTACCCTAGCCTCTTACTGACTGCTAAGTACAGGAACAGGCAGCAAACCTGGCCACTGATTTACTGAGATGCTGTGAGGAAGTTCATTACAGCTTACCTGTTGTTTCAGCTTCCCGATGGATAAAACAGAAGTCAAAAGCACAACTCTTGTGCTCGTCTTCTTCCTAAAGTCTGTGGTTTCAGACTGCTCTGAAAGTGCTGTGGTGTAGGATTCAATGCAAGTATCAGGTGTGATCCATTAGCAAAATGAGAAGGGGTAAAGCCAGATGGCAGGAGGCATCCCACTGGGGAACACAATGTTTCAGGCACCAGGCAGTTAATTTCTTGTGTTAGCCAGGTAAGAGAGCATGTTTGATAAAGACCAGATGAAAAATGAGCATAATTGTGTATTGGGAGAGTCAACCTCTCCTTAAAGCAGAACTTTTACAAAACATTCATGAAGAATTTTCATCCCTATCTATTTTCTAGTTTTTCAGAGGAGAATCAATGGCAAATACGACTTCAAAGTAGCAACCAGATGTTTCCCTCCTGCTTTTTTAGCTACCCATTGTGGGTAACAGAAACATTTCACAAATAGAAGTGAGAGTTTAATATATAGTAGCTGATATCAATCTAGTAGGAAACAGCTGTATTTCTTTTCTGCACTAGTGGCTGTCAGCAAGTAACACTGAGCAGACTTCGGATATCCCCTACCTCAAGGGAAGCATTATCCTCTGTACTCCCTCCAGTACTGTTTTCTGATAAAGAACAAACGTGTCTGCTAAAATCAGTTCATGCTGCAGTAACCAGTTGGAGCAAATCTTTGTTTTCAGTTATAAAAATTCTCCCTTACAGCACAAAGTTAACTATTTGGAGTTTTGCAGAATTATTCTATATTTACCTGGCTATGCATGGTACAACCCCAGCTGCACTTTGGCCAGTTTTCGGTACCTGAGTGAAACGTGCAATGATTTTCATATGTATGTAAACCAATAAAGGGATGTGCTTTGGACAGAATCTGATATTTCAAAAGAGTTGAGTAGCAGTCAAATTAACTTGGAGTAAAATGTAGCAACAGGGAATTTAATATCATGCTGTTAACTCTATAGGTTAAACAGAGATGGAAAACAATTGCTTGTCACTATGTAAGAGGCTGTATCTCTAATATTGGCTGTTTTAAGTAAAGTACTTACCTTTACAGTTAAATAAACAGATGATTTGCTTTATGTTTTTACTGGGGCTCAATTCACATTGAAACCAATGGTCATTTAATGTCCAAATTGCTTATGCCATCCCACTGGATACCTCTTCTCAGTGCCCAAGCAAGTTGCAGACTAGGCCCTACAGGACTTGCATCTGACTGCGTTTAAGTAGACATGGACTTCTAAGCACTGAAATTGCTTTTGGAATGGGAGCTCTGGCATACTGCACTGAATACTAAGAGGTATTCAGGCATACAAATTGTTTGGTTTTTAAATTTTCCTTGAAGTATTTCATAGTTTACTATTTTGATGTCACTTCAGGCTTTGCCAAGATTAAGCTTTTTCTGTTAGTTTGTAACCATACAGAAGATATAAAACAGTTCACTCTCAAAAAGCATTTTATTCCAGCTAGGACTGTGCATATGGCTTTCTGTGTTTAGTTGTTTGATTGCATCATTCCTGTTTCAGTTGTGACAATTTGGCTTACACCTTTCTCTTCTTGTGTGAAGTGAGATCTGAGTGCACTGTACCATTCTGTTGTGCATATCCACTGGACATGCTATTCTCTGCTATGGGACTATAGAAAAATGCCCAAATTTTTCTCTGAATGCTACTATACAGGTGCAGGCAGGGTGGCAAGCGTAAACTCATTGGGACAAAGATGTATTCTGAAAGAAGGATTGAATAAGCACTGTAAGCAGGCACCTGTAAGCAGGTGTACTTCTACAGTGTAGAACACTGACTGCAGGCTCCTCCTTGTCCACCCAGCCAAAGCTGACCTTGTGTTTGATATGGTTACTGCTCCTGTCTGTCTTCCAGTTTGGCTGCAGGGTCCTGTGCACCTTAACTAGCTCCCTAGATGTCTCACTGCTGCCACATCCTGCACCTATTAAAATCTGGGCAGTGTCCCTTTCTCCCTCTCCGGAGCACATGGAGGCCCTGTGAGTACGCCCATGGAAGGCTGACGCCAACAGGCTGCACAGCGGGGTAATTTACCACTAGATGGCTGGACCTCCTTATTGTCCAGCTCTCGGTTTTGTTCCCGGCTCAGCGTGACCACGCTTAGTACAGAACAATGGACTCGTTGTAAGCTCTCTGCCCACCCACTTTATAGCTTAACGTTTTTAAACAGCTGATGCTTTTAGCAGATTTGCCTTCGTGATGAATAGTTCAAACTTTTGAAATGTACTGAAAGAGCTGTGGTAATATCTAAGAAAATTATAGCTATTTTGCAAGTTGAAAAGGAAAAGCTCCCTAGTCCTATTCTAGGGTTTTTTCCATTCCATTATATGTGTAATACAACATTCACTGAGTCTTTTATTTTGTACATGCAAACACAAGTGGGACACATTTAACAGTTTGTCACTCAGACTGGGATATAACATCATGATGTCCTGAGTAGTCACAGCCACATACTTTGATCTGGTGAATTTGGTGATGTAAAATCTGTAAAACTTTTAGACACTGACATATATGTCACTGTAATTTGGGGCAGAAACGTCTTTCTTTTAAGAAAATTATTTTGCTCTCAGTCAATCTCTTCAAAAAGTTTAATACCTCTGAGTGAAAAATGTCAACTTTGCTGATGATTGCAGACTGATACATTATACAGAGCAAGAAAGCCTACTTCAAAAGGAAGATTTCTCCTGCCTGAAAGCAGACAAGAGGAATAGACAAAGTAAACATCTGTTTCTTAAAGATATCACTTTTTTCCCCTTATCAGTCTCTTCACATTTTCAGCTCGGTTACTTGTATTTACTGGGTTCACGTTGTATGTCTATAGATGTATTTGTATCCTTGGGTTGCAAACAACAGAGAGGGATATTTTTAAATTAAAATTACTTTAGTTGCTTTGCTGTCACAACAGTAGCGTTTTATGCTTGCCATTTGCAGGAACACGGAGGAGTCATAGTCCCTGCCTCCAAGGTAGTATAAACTAAAATATCAAACCTGGAAATCTTAGGGCATGTTAACAGCTTTGTGAGAGCCTGAAGATGTGCCTAAAGAAGGTGATACATGGAATGGTAAGATAGAGATGAATCTAGAAATAGATTTGAGGTGGGTTTTCTTTTATTTTTTTTTTAATATCAGTATCAGTCTTTCACAGTTCAATTTTCTTAAAGCACTATGACAGTAAAAAAAAAAAAGCTGATAGTATAATTAGTGTGCTAGAAGAAGAACAGGAAATTAAAATGAACTCCACCCACCCAGACCCACAGGAAAACATAGGTGGTGAAGCATACAGCAAGTGACAAGCCTCTGAAACAACAGACTTCAAAAGTAATTGTTCAACCCAACAAGAATATGGGTTGCTACTCTGTTCTCATCTGCAGGAAGGTTTCTGGTTATGTTAATGCAAAAGGTGAGAGTAAGAAAGGCTTGGAAACTTACACTTACTTGACTTGCAAACAAGTAAATTATATATTTTTCTGAAGTGTTTCTTTTTAAAGGTGCTTGAAGGGTAATGTGCAGGTTATTTATGAAGTACAACTTCATGGTTGGAAGTAGTCTGGACCCAGTTTACTTGCTCTTTGAACTCTTAAATACTGAAGTTCCAAAGTAAATAGAGAAATCACATGGCTAGCTTCAGTCTTAGTTCTGGTACTTGATCCTGTCACAAACAGCATGTTATTGCTGAATGCAGAAGATTGTCTGCCTAAGATGTAGCATTATCACAGGCATTGTGTATTCCTCCTATGAAGTTATAGGAAGTATAAAGCCCTGACAACACAGCACAGCTTTGTAATCACTCTAGTACTGCTATTGGGAATGTCTAAAAAAACCTTACTTTATTTACCTTGTTCCTAAGCAGGTCCAGTGATTAAAAAGTCTACAGAATACTGCTGTAAAATACCTGTTCACTGGTGGTATTACAAGTGCTATGTTTGCTGTGGCAGCTCTGCATAACATTTGAGAAATTAAAAGTGTCAATGCCAAGGTAAAGGAAACAGGTATCTTTGATCCAGCTATGTGGTAACTGTCATTAGATGTGAATAAAGAAGGCATATATGAAGAACCAGACAAAAAATTGTGAGGAAATCAGCCGAAGCATTTCAACCACCTTCCTTTGGGATTATCAGTTCACTTGCAGAACTCCTGTACAGTCCTAAAAAACTGGTAGAGGCCCAGGATACACCCTGTTATGTAGACTGACAGACAGGAGACACCAATGTCACAGCTGCTCTTGCAGCAAGATGATTTAAGGACTTCACAGAGGTCTGGGGGCTGAACTCCTGACCAAGATGGCCAAACATATACTCCAATGCCTTGTTGCTCAATTATTGGTCAGGCCATGGTAGCAAATTGTTCTAAAAGCTGAGCTATGAGATTAATTGTTCTGTCAGCCTCCCCTCCTACCACTTCAGCAGCAACTTACAGTTAAAGTCTACAACAACCAAATTTGCAGGCATGCACTCTCTCATTCTACCTCCTGCTTCCACTCCATGACCTTCTGACAGGTTTACAGATATTCCTGGCAAGAGAGGCCAGAATGATTCCTGAGGGACAGTTCATGTGGAAAACTCTGATCCAGGCTCCCAGGAAAAACAAAAATCTGCACAGGAGGAGAGATGAGAGAAGCTCAGGTGGTTTAGGCTTGAGTTAAAGGAAACCCTTGAAGGGAACCATACTCAAAGATTACTTAAAATGGTGGACTTGCAGAAAATTGTATCACCATTAAAAACACACTCGGAGAAACTTGTTCTCACACTTGTTCTTCTAAGTGGTATTACAGAGGAAATAGCTGTTAAACCTCTGAGTTGTAGGTGTCTGAGTGAGGATGTTCTGTGTTATATGATGAAGAATCCCTGAAAGCAACTCTGAGGGCCTTGAAAAACCTCATGGATCTTAAGAAAATCATATGGTGTTCCGTTTATAGGATAAACATTGGTTACCCTTTTGAACAGAGCATTGTCAAGAATTACACCTGAACCCCCAGGTATACACAAGCAGTAGTCTGTGTTTGGGAAGTGAACAGTTTCCAAATTTCAAGTTTGTCCAGTGCTTTTAGCAATACAAAGTTAGAAGGATAAATTTGACACTGGAGTCTAAGTTTATATCCATATTAATGACCATGGTCATGTAGGACCAGTAATGAAAGGGGAGGTCACTACCCATACTCTGATTGCAGTCACCCCTAATTTAGAACTGTAAATCTGTGTCTCTTTTTGTAGAATAATGCATATGTTTTATCTCATTAAGCCCTCTCACTGTCCTGTGCATGAAATGGTGGTAAGAAGTACGTCATAATTAATGCACTTGGGAGCCAGTTTGGTTGTAAGAGTGCTTGGAACCACACCTGCAGTCGCTGTGCGGCAGTGAGCTATGGACCAAGTACGTCATATTATTCCTGCTTCACCGTTGTATAGACTCATCAGAGGATAATTCCTGATAAATATCTGATAAGAAAGAGCTCTGTAAACTACTTCAGAAGAGGAGCTTGCTGAGACACAGCACTACAGAAGCAGAGCTGTGTGTCAGCGTGTTTGCCCCAAGCAACACCCAGGTGCAGCTGCAGCCCCGGCTGTTCCTTCGCTTATGAGTGCACAGTGTGGGGAGGAAGTGTGCCACCACTCCCACTCCTTCCTCCCACAAGCAACAGAGGTAGCAGCTTCGAAGTGCCTGACACAAAATGTACAGCATTTTGAGAAAGATAATAAAGACCCAGCTGCATGTTCTCATGAGAAAGTAAAATCAGACTTAATGTGATTGGTTATTGGTTGTTATTTGGTACTCCTTAGCTTCAGATTCTGGCCTGGAACCCTGTAGATGTATAAACATGTTTAATGCTTTGTGAATCATCATAACAATGTTGTTGTTATCACATTCTAATGATGTTGGGTTGGTCCTGCAAGATGATATCATTATCCAATATTGAGAGCTAAGTTTCATATGAAAAAGCAGCTCACTACTTGCCAGTGTTACCCATAAAAGTAATTAAGCAGTACTTGCACTTGTAAAGTAATGAAATATATTTGTGTTATTCCTAAAATAAGCTGAAGTCATGTTCACATCTGGGACACAGCATGTGATTCCACCAAGGCCAATACTACTTGTATCACTACTTGAGTATAGACCTATGAAATTCTTAGCTCAGAATTCCTTTTAAACCTAAAAAAAGTCCCCTCATCACTGTTCACTCAGTTTCTAAGTGGAAAGCAGGGCTGCAAAATTATCAAATGAACACAAATGGTGTTACAAGCTAGTATGGTATTTAGATTGAAAGATATTTTGAGGTAGGTAATATCTCTGACTCTACAAATCTTGTTTTATGTCAGAAAGCTCTATGGCTTCCCTACAGTAAAAGATTGCTCTCCTATGAATTTCTACTAAAATAAAGTGTCTAGGAAATACCTAGACTTATGAACACAGACACTGAACTTCTCTTAGACCACAACTCTTTATCTCAATACGTGTGGCATAAGGTGAGATTGGCAATGTGATAAGTCCCAGAACTACAGTCTTCAATGTGCTGCTCTGCCATTTCTTTTCTCAATTCGCTCAGGCTTGCATTTCTTTTTCCCTGGAAAATGTCAAAGAATTCATAGATCAAAAACTGGGAGCTGACACACAGACAGAGATGCTGGATCTAAGAAGTGACTGAGGAACTGGGATGAGAGTTCTTGGTGGAAAGTAAGAATTTTAGAGTCCGCAACTCTACCTCTTTTAAGATGTGAACTTCTTAAACTTGCCGCACTTATTAGCATTAGAATTGGCCAGTCTTTAGTCAGAAGAAGTCCATTGATATCTACATCTTAGAGATGGGAAGTAGATTGTCATTTGGAGGGGACTTTTTCTTCAGTGTCAGTAGGAAATCAAGGCATTGCCCAGCGTTATGAAGCAGTGTGCTACTAGAAGCATTGCTCTGTCATTGAAATACCATCCATTAGTACCTGTGACTCGTCAGATGAATTATGAACTAACTGAATTTGAGTAATTGTCTTGCCCTACTGCAAGGAAAGGTAATATTGCTCCTGCTTAGTATTGCCTCAGGCTTTTGTGCCAGAACAGCACACTAGAATTCAATGTTGACTGGTAACTAACAGTGAATTTAAAGTGCTGTCACACTCATCGTGCTCAGCTTCCCTAGGTGGCCAAAACACGTAAGAAACAATCCACAAGAGATGGCACAAAGCTAAAGGATGGGGATTTTTTTAATCCCTGTTTGTTTAGGAGAGGAAACAAAATGTGTTTGTAAACCAGAGAGGCTGCTGCAGGTGTCAAGGGCTCTGTTACAGCTGGCATTCTGAAAGATCAATTACCTACATCAAAGCTGTTCTGCTGCCCTTGCTGTCTGCTTGCTTATTTCTGAGGCTGCACAGGAACCATACACACAAAGTGAATTAAAAAGAGCAGGGTTCTGCGTTCAATACCCTCTTCGAGTGAGCAGTCTAACCCTTAACACCAGACATCCCAAGTTCTCCTTAAGCTAATGAGATGATGGGACAAAGTGAAATGCTTTTGGCTTTAAAAAGACACTTGGCGATGATAATACTATGCTTGATTGAGAAAGCAAGTGAAATCATGTAATATGATGCTATAAATGATGTAGGTTGTGTTTCAGTTTGAGTTGTTGATTGGGAATGAACAGATTAATAGGTAAAACATCTGAGATTGTTACTGAATTTATTGTAATAAATATTACTTTACAATATTTTCCTCCTGCTTGTGAAGCATTAAACTATTAAGGGGTGCCAACACGTGATATTAGGAGTGTCTTATGACAGGAATATTATAAATGTTTAATATTAATAATTTAATAAGTATTACAGGTTGTCACCAATATTTGAAGCCACTTGTAAGAAGCACACCTTAATATAACACGTTATTACCATACCCTACTGTAAGGCACCTGTTGTGCCCTTATTCACTGGTATGGAACATATGCATTACTGATGATTCACCTTTTTCCACCCTCTTGCCATGGATGGTCTTGTAAAGACAGCGTTAACAACAGACACAGGGATAAGGCTCATGTGATAAACAGTACCGTCATAGTTAGTGTATAGATGTGTTGCATTAATTTCTCATTTACTAATAACTTTATAGCTGTCAGGTTCAATATAAACTCAGAGTATGTTAAAATATAAATTCTAGCAATCATTGTAAAATAGTTCTTCACGCGTTCCTGCGCACACGGGGTCCCGTGGGAGGCGATCCGAGGGCGCCCATTCAGAACAACACACACGGTGTAATTACGGTCTGGCTCCTCCTCGTTACCGCAGCCAGCCTGGAACTGGGGCCGTGGTCCGTGCCAGGCGGGGCTATTCCTCGCCGTCTCGGCATTCCCGGGCCTGTGTCACCCCGGAGGGGAGGGAGGGAGGGAGGGATGGCAGCAGGACAGGGGGACGGAACTCCCGCGAGCGGCTGCGGAGGGAGCGGGGCCGCAGCTCCGCCCCTTCCCCCGCCCACACGGGGCGGGCGGCGGCCGCGCGGTCTGATTGGCGGGGAGCGGCGCCAATCACGGGGCGGGGGCGGGGCCGGGCGCGCGCGGCGGCCGTTGGCGCTGCGGGGGCGCGCTCGGGGCAGCGCGCGGCTCCGGCCTCTGCCCGGGCAGATCCTGCCCCGCCGGCGCCTCTCCCGCTCCTTCTCTCCTCCCTCCCGCCGCCAGCAGCCGAGGGCGTCCTCCATGCGGGAGAAGAGGAGGAGGAGGAGGAGGTGGGAGCTGCTCGCCGGCCATCCCCGGCGCCCGGCAAGTCGGAGCCGACCCGCCGCCGCGCCGCTGCTGCCGCATCTCCCCGCGGCGCGGAGCCGGCGCTGAGCCCTGCCCGCCGCGCCGCACCCGCACCCCTCCTCGTAGTCTTACCCCCACCCTCCTTCCAGTCTTCCCAGCCCCCTCCTCCTAGTCTTCCCCCCCCTTTTTTTTTTTTTTTTTTTATCCCCCTCCCGCCCCCCCGCGCCCCCATTTGGTTCTCACCCTGGCCGCGAGCAAAGCGTCTTCATGAGCGCAGAGGATGTCCGGGAAGCACTACAAGGGGCCTGAAGTCAGTTGTTGCATCAAATATTTCATCTTCGGCTTCAATGTCATTTTCTGGGTAAGCGGAGCCGGTTGCGCGGCGCTTCGTGTCCTCCTCTGCCACCTCCTCCTCATCCTCCTCCCTCTCCATCCCGGCCGCCGGCGCCCCCGGTCTGGGCACGGCCGGGAGCGACAGGGACGTGTGACAGCCAGGCGCGAGGCCGCGGGGGGATTTTGGATGGGGTGCGGGTGCGAGGCCGGGAGTGCCTCCGACACCACCCCTCCGGCCCCGGACAGCCCTTCCCCGGGCAAGTTGTGGTGCTGCATTCCTCCACCTCCCGGGGATGCCGGCTCCTCTTCCCTTCCGGCCCTCCTAATTGCTTTTGTTGTAGGTGCGAAGAGGATTTCGTGCCTTTTTTTTCCCCCCTCCTTTTTTCCTGTTTCCTCCTTCCTTTCCCCTCCTCTGCTTTGTGGTGGGGGAGGGAGGGAGCAGCCAGACACCCGAGCCTGGAGAACGAATTGATCTGCATGTTTTCACGCTGACATCCCTGTTAGATGCAAATAATAATAATAATAAAATCACAGCTCAGGTTCTCTGAACAGTGATGTTTAATGATTGCACAATGGTGAAGCTGAGTATGGCCAGGGTTTGTTATGATTAGCTGTTAACACATACTAGTAGTAGCAAGCATAGAATGGAGGAGGAGGGAAACAGTATTTCCACCCATCCCTAAAGTTCAAGCCCATGGGAGGCTCGCTTGGGCATTTGTTGGGATTCTGGCTGTGATCTGCCTGCACAGTATCTTGTTGCACCATTCTGGCTGTAGAGTAGGCAGAACTGTATAGTGAAATGTAACCTTCATATACTGGTACTTCTAGCATCTTCTCCATGTGTTGGATTTGAAAGAGAAGCAGCTGGTTTTGTATGTACATGCCAAATTTCGGAACCACAGAGTGGAAGGATGTGAGCATTCTCACACACGTGTAAATGATGAGGTCTTCTTACTGCATACAATGTTCAAGTCAAGGCTCTTACATGCACAATCCTCTTGTCATGAGATGTTCCACATAACAATGAGAAACATGCACAAACCCAGGTAGGGTGAATGTATTTTTGAGGGGCTTTGAAAGCAAGTTAAATATATATCCAGTATAGTGGCTTGTTTGGACTAGAAAGGAGAATTGAGGAAAAAACCCCACACCACTTTGAAGTTTTATGGATGAAAGTGGGGAAGAATAGAAGAGAAAAAACCTAAGCAGTACTGAGCTTCTGATTGTCCCCTTGGTGAGAACAGAGAGTGGTTACATGGGCAGCAGGTATCCATAGCTAATCTCAAGTCTGTTTTCCTGGAAAATAAAGATACCTGAAGAGGGTGTTTGAAAGGATGGGAGTCTTGTAATTACATTTTTATACTGAAATACCTTTCCTTAATCAAGAAGGTAGGCTGCAAAAGTGAACCTGACTCTGGCTTTATGTCGGTGTTTACTTGGCCCCAGGCTGACCCCTGGAGATGAGTGGTAGCAAGCTTTGTGGTATTCTGACCCGACAGAGCTGTTTTGATTGTACTCTTCCGTTCAGTTTTTAGTGGTTGAGTTTGCCATGGTTCTTTTCACTTGTCTGTTCCTTTATTTGGATTCTCCTAGGCATAAGTTGCTGTGAGCATTAATATTTTTCAGCAGGAAACAAGTCCTGTGAGGAACATTTGAGTGCAGTGTCCTTGGACTAAGAGAGGGAGATTATGGTGAAATCTATGTTAACATGCTGTTTCAGGCACTGTCAGTATATCAGAGGCTATACACCCTATAATTGCCTTCTTTTTGTTTTCTGAAGGTTAATGTGTGCAGGGTGCAAGTGGGAAAGTGGTATGTTTTACGTTTTCTGTAGCTACTCATTTTCTAATCCTGTGTTCTTGAGGCTGGTTCAGCACAACTTCTGCAGGTGTGCCTCTCTTGTAACTGAATGGGCCAAAGGATATTCCACTAGCCCAGAGGCTTTGTACTATTGGAATGCTAATCTGAAAACCTGAAAAAATATAATTGTGTATCACCCACTCAGCCACTTGCTTGATGTGTGGCCCTTGCTTGCAGATTTCCTCTTTTGTGAAATGCTAATCATCTCATTTGTGTTCCTGGCAAAACTTCTTGAAATTCACGGAGACCAAGCACTTTGTAAGAGTTTAGTCATTTCTTTAGAATATTGTAATCTCTTTACAAGAAAGCCTGCATTTATTACCACATCTTTCATGATTTTGAGTGAAAATATAGGCAGTTACTCTCGTAGAATACATTTTAATATTGTTTTTACTGAATTAATAGCAAATCCTTCAATAGTCTATGATGAAACTGGGCCAGAAAAGCTGTAAATGAAAATTGCAAATTCAGTTGGCTGTTTACAGAAAGTAATTATCAAAAATAACCACTAATGTAGTAATTTTATATAGGTCAAAATGAATAAGAGGTTGTCATATTAATGCCATGACACTCTCCAGGATCTTGCAAATGTGGAGATACGTAGCACACCTTTGATAGACCTTTTACCTGAGCATTGTTATATAGTTGTTTCAACACAACCTTTAAAAATTTTAATGTAAACAAGTGGGAAATACTCTTTATTCTGCATCATAAACCAATGGACTAAAGGAGAATGAGTTGGAAGAGTAATGATTTTGACAAGAAAATTGTCAATACCTTGAGTAGAGGAATGTTATAGATCTGCTGAAATGATTGGGAGAGTGATTGCACATGCTACTTAAACTGAAATTATTACAAAAAATCCGAGGCTTTAAATGCCACAGAATATGGGCAAAATAAATTACCAGGCCTTTTTGTCTTTTTGTTTTTGTGCTGGTTAGGTATTTCTTTCTTTAAAAACCACAACTGAATTATTAGAGCAATGACTAGGGGAAAGTTGCACTCTAATGCTCTGTATGTAGTTGTGACTAAAGGTGTCAGTATGCTTTTTGAAGATAGTTCTCAGGCTTGCACCACACCAGGTAACATGTTCTTGCCTAAATATGTTCTTCATACTGTTGTAGAAGACAATATTATGCATAATTAATGTTTTAGGTATATTTGCAAGCATAATTTCTTTTGGAAATTCAGTATTAATGTTGGTAAATACGCTGAAAGTGTTTGTTCAGAAAAACTTATTTTATGAGACTGCTATGGTGTTGTGGAAAAGGGAAGCTCATTTTGCAGTGGTCAAAGTAAGATTTAGGAACGGAGAACTAATAGGCACAAATACATCTAAATCAAAAGTTAGAACTCAATATTATGCCTCCCTTTGCATTGCTCAGCTGCTGTCCTTCTGCAGGTTGTTCATGGGGCACACACCTGTGCTTTAACTTGATTAGCATAATACCTGTGCAAAGCACCACATGGTTTGCTACCTTTCTAGGCTGGCAGCTGGTGGAATAGACAGTGCTTTTTTATTAACCTCTCTGTTTTTGTCTAGGTAAACCATAAACTGTAATATAAGGTAAGAGAAAGCATTTTTCTATAGTTAAAGAAAGCAAACAAATGATGCTCCTCCCTCCTTTTCCCCTTAGGCTTCCACGTACAGTGTTGTCGAAGATAGAGTGCAAAAGGTCAAAGTAGGCCACCCAGCTTCCCAAAGGGCAAGAACCATTTTTCCCTCTTTCCCCCTCTACTTTTGCAAGACAGTTTTAGGCTGACTTTAGTTCCAAGAGCTGTTTTAAATTGTTCTCTGTGCTTTATTATATTTGATGGAAACTGCGTATATATATACTATTGCTTAACTCTGAATTTCAATCCACATTTGATTCCACTGACCCTTGTCTAATTGGAAAGATATAAAAAGCACTGACAACTCAGAAACTTTTGCTTTATCTGGTGATTCACTGTAAGCTGTGAGATATGCTGCAGTTATGATACATCAGCATTTTAGAAGTCATAACTTGTGTTTTAATTTGCTTGGCATCTGATGGTTTTGATGGCAACCATATGGGAGTCTAGTCTTCCGAATTACAGAGAGAGAGCAGAAAGAAAATAAGGTTATGTAAGTGTGTTATGGGAAAAGTGTTGGAAAAGTGCAGTGACCTTTAAAGGACAACCAATAGATTGCTTTTTAAATTTTGTACATTGTTGATAGTTTGTTTTCAGAGGGGGAAAAGATAATTTTTGATGTCAGCTTGTTTTCAGATATCCACAAGGAAGTTTGGATTATGTAATTTTCCCTTGCCAAAACAAATCAATGTTTGTTCCGTGCAATTTTCTAATGCATTCTGTAGCATTTGATCTTTAAAAATTTGCATTGAGAAGACGTCCTTGCAGTGGAAGTGGAAACATTCTGTTCATTTCCCTCCCTTCCCCCTTTTATGATCAAATGATTTTTATTTTTTATTTTGCATTTCTTAATAGCACAGATAGCTAAACATTCCACAAGTGGTCTTGCCAGAAGCAAAACAATGCTTGTTTTGGGCACGTATCCTGCTGTTTTGTAACAGTGAAGGGCAGTGGTATATATATTGATGGAATAGATGCCTTGTTGTGAGCTTGTGATTCTTGAACTCCTCAGTGTCTCTTTCAGCAGGTGTAGCCCCAGTATTTCAAATGCATATAAAAATTTAGTAGCTGCTGGCTCCAAGGGACTTGCTTCAGTTTTGTAGAGATTGTTCATGGCATAAAATTTTTCCTTGCCCTGTGTTCCCTTATAGCTTGGTGGTAGGCTGTGTCATTGGTCATACAAAAAGAAATAGGTAAGGAACATGGATGAAACTGTTTCCTTTCTCATAAATATTTGTTTTCCCAAACTAGATGTTTGTAAATATGTTACTGTTTTAAGCTCTTTGATGTCTCTAGTTTCTGAAAGACTGAAGAAGCGTAAGGGCACAAGAGGTAGAGAAAACTCACTGTGATGGATTGTGTGACTCCTCCTGTTTGATGTCAGTGTACTTCAAGAGAATATTATAGAAACTATCATAAGCAGCTTACATACTTTTCTTCTCTGTTAAAGATGAATTTGGTAAATATATTTACCAGTCTCTCACCTTGATTAAATTGTCAGAGTAAGTTTTTTCTGGTTGCACATCTATCTCAAAGTATGAAGAGTCAATTTTGAATCTTTAAGCTTCCAGTCAGAGAAAAATGTGAATGGCACGCAGAGTACGGGCAGTCCCAACAGAATACTTCTGCAAGTGAAACATCTTACTGGTATATGTATGTGTAAAAAGAGGTTATCTTTGGTCCTAATCTCATCCCTTTTGTTGCATGTTGATAATACTTCCTTAATAAAGGCAAGAAATCCATGTTCTGTAACAGTGAATATCAGGGTGGATGTGCTACCTTAATTCCGTAAGGCAATCTTGTAATTGTAAACTTTTTGGTGTATGGATTATGTGTATGAATATGTACATATTCAACTGCAGTGTATGATATAATAGGCATATAGGGAAGGCAGGCATCAGCTATACTGGGGAAGAAAAGCTTTTTTCCCAGATGGGAACCCAGAAAACATATTCTTGTAAGCAAACAAAAAAATTATGTACCAAGTGCAATAGATGTAGGGTAATTTTCAGATGGAAAATGTGGGGGAGAAAGTTTTTTTGGGGGCAAGGGAGAAGGAGGGGTTTGGGTGGTTTTGTTGTTGTTGTTTTTGTGTGGAGAGTAGAAAGAAGAAAAATGTAAGGAACTTCTCTAACCTCTCCAGTGGACAGGAGTTTGAAAATATGTATGTAATCTGCCATTTAAGAATGCTCTCTAAAACCTAGTTCTATAGATTACAACAATCGTGATGTACTTCTTAGTGAACTTTAATTTATTCTTTGTTCCTTAAACTATGTAAGATGCAAGTTAATGATTAGTAGAGGATGAGAAACTTGGTTTTACATTGCTTCCTTTTCTTTTGATTCCCATTCCTACAAATAGACTTTATGAAGTCTATGTTGAAAACAAATTAGAAACTGGTTTTGGCACCTGGACTTCTACAAGTAATGAATTTAGAGCAAGAAGCTGATGTGTTGTTAAGTATTCAGGCTAGGTACTTCAACAGTTTATACTCCATTAACCAAAAGCAGTAAGCTGTGAAGATTTGCTGTGAACATTTAGAGTATAATGTTTTGCTTTCAATTAAAACTGGAGGTGAGAGAGAATATCTTTTGACCCAAAGAAATTGCTTGACCTAATTCTGCCAGTTAGGGGATTCTAATTTGAAACCATAGTGCTGTAGGAGGGAACCAGCCTTCAGACTTGGCTTTGCCCAAAATATGCAGCACTTTTCTCAAGTGCATGACTAGTAGTCTGTCAACAGGACTGTCATTGTTTTGTTGATATGGACAGGAGCGAGAAGCTAAACAGCTCGTGAAGTAACCCAGCTCTGTTAGACGTGACCCAGAAGTCACTGTTAGCATTAGCCCTAAAAGTGCCTTCCAGTATGGTAATATTTTAAACTCTTCTTAACATCTGACTTTTCCACTAGCTAGCATTTCATAGTGACTTTGTACTCTTATACCAGTTTCTGTCTTTGTTTCTCATAAAAGTTAGCAAGTATTGTTGCAATGCAGTAAAGAATTAAAACAAAAAAAGCTTATCCCTTTTTTAATGAATGTACTGAATTGCATTTAATGATGCATTTACAGTGCAAAATCTAGGAAAACATTAGGCCTCAAATCAGTAAAGAATAATCTGTTTCTTTTTCATTGTACTGTTGTGTGAGTTTGGAAAACATCCCATTTTTTGTGATTGTTCTGCTGCTCCTGCCACAAAATATCCTATCTCATGGATCGCTGTGGATATAGATTTTCACTGATTTCAGCAGTATTTTGTACAGGTGTTAAGGGTTGTTGTGGGTGGATGTCACTGTTGGCATAGTGCTCGTTGTAGCTACTTCTGTAATGTACACAGAGATCTAGAGCAGTTCAGCCGCCTTCTTATGCTGGCATTTAAAAATGTCACTAACACACTGAGGCTTGCAGTCAGGGGTGCTTGATTTGGTATCAAACTCTGACTCAGTGTGATCTCATATAACCTCCAGATGGCCTAACTTGCAGAGATGCTAAAAACAGTCAGATCCTACTCCTTTAGCTTTATAAAATAAATGAACCAAACGGCAGTACAGGTATTTATTTTAATACACATCAGTCTCCACATCAGATTCTTCTGCTAATGTTTCAACTTCCCAGCCACTTTCCTCTGGACACATTTAGAATAAGTATTTCAGCACACACAGAGGATCTTATGAATGAACTGTCAATTTCCCACAGAACTGGGAAAAATCAATATGCCTCTTCCAGGCCTTGAAAATCCCTGTGCTCTTAGTGAAGACTCCATTACATCAAATAATATAGAAAATCATTTCAGGCAAAGTTCCTTATGTATTGTGATGGAAGAGCTTTTTTTTTTTGCAGCAAAGCAAATACATATTATGAAGACACTTTGTATATCTGTTCTGTACCTTTTGTCACCTGGTTTCCCTAACAACATAACTTCTTATGGAAAAAAAAAAAAAAGAATTGTAGGAACTTTTGCTTAAATAGGTTCTTTTTCTCCTCAATAAGCAAGTAACATTATTTCTAAAAGTGTTTGGTCCTTCTTTGTGGTATTAAATTCAAAGAAAGCATTAAAAGGAGACTAAATATCTTTAGATACATGCAATACTTTGGGTTCATAGAGGCTTCTGCTTTGTTTTCTTGAACATAGTGTTAATGAGTTAAAACCTGAGTGTGTCTCCAGTCCTATCTCCAGTAAGCTACTGTTAGAGGGTAATGAGTGTGATAGAAATGATACTGCAAGGATGCTTGAAATAACTCAGCCTACTGGGTGTTTCCTAGTGTTAGTAGCTTACATTTGATGAGAGCCCAGCTTAATTTACTTTGATTTAGGGACAAAACTTCTATGATGTGGAACACTGTTTTATGTCAGGATTTTCTCTGTGTCAAGAGAGTAGACTCTCTCAACTGAGCTCTGGTGCCCTAAGCAAAGATGCAGTAGCACTTTGTGTGGGGTGTCACCACAAACAGATCCACCTGGTGTCTGTTATTTTGTCAGAGCCTGCATCACAGGTTCTGCCTGTTGGACACCTTTGCTTTATGTACCCATGTAAGCTTCACATATGCATATATCTACCCTTGTGAGGCTAGGTTCTCTGTGCTTCCCTCGCACTGAACTGCATCTCTTCTGCTGCATTCTGTGTTCCAACCAGCTGTGATTTTAAAAGAGCTTGATGGGAGTTCCCTCTACGTGCTGTAAATGCTTTATATATAAAAGCAGAGACACTGAGGAAAAACATTTACAGATAATATATGGCAAAGGTTTTGCTGCTTCATACAATGCTTCGTTTAACTGTGTCACCTTGTGGAAGATCACTGTCAAGTTTGTCTTTGCAATGCCATGAGGTTAGAGTGTTTCAGGCTGGAGAACAGAATTTTGAAATGGTGACAGTTTAAAACATTGAGTCCTACTAGGTAGTGAAGAGGAGGGTTGGCAAGTGTCCGGGGCTATTCTCAGCTGGGAGTATACAGAGGTGTTCTACTATGCACAGAGCAAGGGTTTCAGATTTTTTAATTTTTACCACCTAAATATAAAAGTAGAAAGGTTCCCCGTGGGTATAAGATAGCGTTTCATAAAAGTTGTCTTCCTGACTGCCAGTTTATGTGGGTGTGTGTCAAAAGGAATATGTGTGAATTCAGTCAGTCCAACAATAATGAAATATAAAATTAAAATAATATAAAAAGAAGAGGTAAAACTTGCAAAGTTAGAATCCCTCTTTTCCAAAGAGTTATCCAATTAATTCCTAGATGAAAATTCAGCCATTCGGCTTGTGAAGACTATAAAAATGTGTATATATAAATATGAAATATGTATAATTGTGCTTGAAAAATTACTAAGGTCCAGTTTCTAATCAATATTGCTTGATATCATGAACATTCTCTTGTTTCTTTTTCTTTCTGTGAGCATTAAGGGGTCATGTGAGGTGTTGCCTAATTCAAATTTTTTTCTTCTCTGAATACCTAGGCAGACCTATTTCTGTAGCAGGGCCACTTCCCCACCTTGGTTGGCAGTCGTTTCATGGCTGGTTTTGTTGTGCTGTCTTGCAAATTCTAGTGTCAAAATGAAAGCAGGGGGGCTGCAAGTGGCTGAGGCTGGCACAAAGCTGCAGAACCACATGTGTTAATACAGCTTCAGTGGACTGATAGCAATCAGTTACCTGATCTGACTGAGAACTCTCTCATCTGGAACAATTTCTATTGACCTGCTGTTTAGCTGCAAGAATGAAGTATGGGAAAATGGTAGGACCGTCTTCTCCTTTCCCTGCACAGATCAACTTTAAGTGATTGTACCAGCATGGCCTGTCTCAACTCTAGGTAAAGTGGTTTTGGACTCAGGAGTACACAGAGGTGTAAGACATGCTGCTGTGTTAATAGATAGCTCACTCCAGTGAGGACTGTTATGTAGACATTGGCTACTTGGGAGTACTCCTCTGGTGTGCTTTGATCTCTGTTTTTGTAAGAGTTGTGGTGGTGATCTGTTTTCTCCTTAGTGCTCAGTGAAGTGGAGAAACAAAGAGCAGTGCTTGTCTACCAAGTTTATTGTAATGTGAACTTAATTTGAACTTAAGGTTAAGTGGACAACTCCATCATTTACCTCTCTAGTTTCTTCTCCTTCCCATAAATGTCATTCTAAACACCATGCCACTCCCTGTAATAATGCAAATCCTTCATTGGAGTGGCCTGCTAGATGGGGTGGCAAATGATCTCTGAAGAGAATTTGTCATGATTATCCCTTCCCAAGTAGTATCCTTTCTGGTGGCTTTGTTACAAACAAAAGGTTAGTATGCATTTAATGTTGGAGATACATTTATATATATAACACTATGCATGCATATATATATATATATATATATAACATGTACGTAAAATAATGCAGTACTAAATTTATTTTTTTTTACTTGCTAGAGCAGAAGTTTCTTTTTAACTTATGTATTTATCTATTGTTATGTATCTAAAAGGAGCACTTGAAGGGACTGGAAACCCATCTAATTGCTGTTACGGGCAAAGGACTTTTTGCTTCCTCTGACTATTGTACTGTTCTGCTCCTGCTGGGAGTTCTGGTATAGTCACCAGTTGTGTTCCCGCTTCAGCTCTGTGGGCTGGGTGTGGTTTGAAAACATTGCTTTTTTTTTTTGTTTTGTTTTCTTAGTTTTGAAGATAGGCAAAACCACTTCCTGGGTAAGTCTAGTGGTTTGTGGTGATATTTGAATCAATGTTTTATTCTGCAGAAACTTTTCCATGCAAGTAAATTTGTGTTTGACTCAAGAACATAAACCTGTTAAGGTTTTACATGGTTTACATCTTTGTTGACCTCTGCTTTCCTTCATTTTTCCTAAACCACTCTCATGCCTGTGGGAGAGAAAGTAGCTCCTGAACAGACGCAGTTAATAACTTTGCATATTAAAGAAAACCGCTGTCAGTCCTGATGAGACTGACACTGAAGAGTTTGTGCCACTGTAACAGGTGAATGAGTTGTAACTCCCATCTGGCCATTTTTGTTGTTCTGAGTACTCTTCTCTGCCCCATAGTTTCATGACCCTGTCAGCTGTTCTGCCTCTGCAGCCCAGAGGTCTGGGCTGACCTCTGACAAAGGCTTTAAAAGGACAGCAACAGTGGGCAACAGTAGCTTGTGTCTTCAACTTTTCCCATCCCAGAAATTTCTGTATATGTGTGTGTGATTTCCAGTGTACTCTCTATCATCCAGTATTTCATATATTATTTTAAATGTCATACTTAATAAATGACAGTGATGATGTACTCCACTGTTACTTGTGGCTTTCTTGTCAATAGCAGCTTACTGCTACCTGGATAAATCACTGTGCCTCTTGTTACCTGATTCTTGTTGGTTTTGCCCTCCTTTCAGTTTGTGCTGTACTCCAACTTGCAGAGACTGTTCCATTCTCCAAGAAAGCCCTTTTTGTGTCTTACAGTTATTTGTGTCTGTTCTTGCTTTTGTCACCTGGAGTTGAAAGCTCAGCTGGGTCTGTGCTGTTAGCCCACAAGAGCCTCTGCATGGTCATTGCCGTGCTCCAAGAGGTGCAGTTTGCTGGCTTTGTTTCTGGAATTCAGCCACATGTCCACAGGGTAGTGGGAAGGAGAAGTAAAAAACCCAGCACTGAATTTTTTTGGTACCATTTTTAAGGTGCTTGTTCCTATTTGACAAACAACTTTGTTCCATAAACGTGCCTCTTTTCAGTGTAATGTGCAAGTATCTCCTTTTGAAACAGCAAGCCTCAGTATTGGTGCAAGACCTTCCAAATTACACCTGCAGGAGATAATCCTTCTTTAGTTGTGTCAAACTGTGTGTCTGGTGAATATCAAAACTGTACACACTGCTCTGGCTCTGATGTGAAGAATTTCACATTTCATAGCAATTCATAAACAATTGCTGCAGGACTGAGCTGTGTAGGATCAGGTGAGGTGGAATGGATGGGGCTATTGTAGAGACTGGCATGGTCAGCAGAGATTTGAGTGATGTACTGTGTCTCCTTTTTTTGTACCACATGGAAGGCTTGTTGCTTTTGAAGCACAGGATCTCAACAATACTTGAGGCTGGAGTACAGGACTGAAATTTAAAGAAGCTGGTGGTTGTTCCTGCTTTATGAGTTAGAAAAATAGTGTAAAGTTCTACATATTTTATGTTGAGAGTTGGTGGGATTCCTTTTTTGTATCTTTGGAGATGATAAGAACTCCAGTGGGTTTTGCTGTTTGTTTAAATCTCTGTAGTGTACCAGAGTCAGATTTTCATTTACTTTAAAAGGCTGTCTTGCTCCAATCTGCCACTGTAACATGTCCTTAAAATGACTGCAGATGATATTTATAGAGCAACGTAGAACACTTCTGGTGTAGCTGTGTTGTCAAAATTGTTCAAGTGAGCAGTATTAGACACCTAGCTTGAGGAATTCAAAGGACTTTATAAGTTGGAAGGATGGACTTTGCATTGTGGGATGTGATTGGACTTCTGTGTAAAGGATGGTGAGAAGAGAAACCTGTAACTTTTCACAAAAAGAGCAGGAATGGAATACACCACTTGTTCATAAAGCAGGTGGTGTTTAAATTTAAGAATGTAGTCTTTTAAAAGTGAGAGGATAGTCATATTTTGTCTGAAAAACACTGCCTTGTTTTTTATTGTATCTCCATATTGCCTTCTGCGAAGATACTTTTCTGCAGTTATTGTTATCAAAGCACCATTCTGGGAGCTCTCTTGTTATTGTTTCGCTTTGTTTTGTTAGTAGAACTTTAGTTTAAAAACTTTCTACCTTGGAAAAAAACCCCACAAAGACAAACCAAAACAAACGTACATAAAGATGTCTCAGAATTCCGAGAAACAAACTGTGGATCAATTATTAAGTGCCTTCCCTCTCCCTCATGCACTTCCTGATGTGGTATTAATTTTACATGAGCCCCCCCCACATTGCCCTTCATCCACTTAGGGTATAGAGCACAAAGGCTTTCAGCACTGTAAATGATTGGGCACTTGTTACAACCCTCTGCGTAAGAGCAGATCCTGTTGACTTCAGTGGGAATCACTTGTTGGCAGCTGCATAATTGTTTTTCAAACAATGTAGTTTTTTACAGAAAAAAAAAAAAAACCAAGCAAAAAAGGGAGGATGTGTGGGAAAGCTCAAAGAGGTACCCGAAACAAAACACTGAAAAGTCTTTCATAAGAGCTAGAGCAATTACTTCAGTTACCTAAGTAGCTAAGAGCTGGCAAAAAGGGTGTTACAGTAGTTTAACCAGAAACTCTGGCAGAGAACAGTGGAGCCTATCAGGCAGTGTTCCTCCTCATTTGTGTTTTAGAGTAAGCGTCCTGCCTGACCATCCTTTAGATGATAACTTCCCCTCAGTAGCAGGAGCTATATGGGACTCTAATACTTTTAGCACTGGGAGAACTCAGCCAATGAAGCACATGGAGTTTGTCCTCAGCAAACAATTGTGACTGTGTTCTCTCTAGTTGTAGAGTAGTGGTGTGCTTGGATGAAATAGCTTTACATGTGCTGAAATACCACTTAACAGTGGTTTCTGCAGGCTATGTGCCTTGCCACCAGTCTGGGCAGCGAGCTGGTCACCGGTGTCATTTTTTACAATTAGCGATTCATAGTACTTCATTGAGCACCGAGTCCTGCTTTTGCCAGGCATGTACATAACAGCAGCGACTTCATGATAAATCCTTGTCCAGTGGAGCTGCTAATGCTCAGCTCTAAAATACCACTACTTATGTGGTGTACCATTAGCCACATAAGAAATCTCCACATTTGGTTTATGGCATCTGAACTTCAACAGCATCTTGGGCTAAAGAGAATGACTTCTGCATGAAATATGTTCCATTACTGCTAATGGTGTCTTATTTTATCTGACACACTAGCTTACTTGATAATTTCTGTAAACAAAGCATAAAAGAAGCCATGTATATAAATCAAACCTGAAAATCAATTTATAACTGAATGGGAACTGAACATCTCGGTCTAGTTTTGTTTATGCTTTGGTGATTGATAAAAAAAAAAGTAAAAACAGTCCAAATGTAGAACTTAATGCATATTGCATTTATTTTCTACTATTGGATTGTTTCAGCACTTTGTGGAAAAGCAAGATGAGTAGGTAGTTATAGTCTGTCCTAATACCAATGGTTTCAATACTATTAAAAGTAAACAGTAAGAGCCACCTTTCTTTTTGCCTTTGAGGAAGGCTTTAAAGAACTGTGCAACTGATTCTTATTGATGGCTCAGGAAAAAAAAAAGGGTCAAAGTTAACAATCCCTGCTTTTAGATTCATTGTACCACCAAGGGAGATGAAGAACTTTGAGCTATTGCACTGAATCCTTAATCAGCTAAATTGTCATGTACCTTCAAATGAAACATTAGCCTCCAGAGCCAAAAGTTGCTCCACAGTTTTGGAGATGTGCTGAGCCTTCCCTTTTGACTAGATTCAATGCAAGGGAGCTCCCCAAAGGAAAGAATCTTGCTCTTTTATTTCTCTCTAGTATGTGAAGAAAAAATATATCAATGCACCTACACCTCTTATTAAAAAAGTCAAAATTTTAATGGTTCCTAATTTAAAAGTTTGAAGATCCTGTAGTCTGGATTTCTGTTACTTTTGTGTGGATTGACAACTTTTAAATACCTAGAACAGGTGTTTGTTTATTTTAAGATATATTTGGCTGTGTTTTGTACGGTGTGAAAGATGTGATAAAAAGGCATTTTTGAATAATCTTTAATTTTCAGATGGGGTCCCATACAGATCAAAAGTAGTTTGGAGGTTTGATGGTTTCTTTTCCCAGAGGACATTTCAAGATGGTATCCTTTCCAGCTAAACTGACTTAGAACAGTTGGGCCAGTGTAAGGTATAGCTTCATAAACCAACTGAGAGGCTGGTGAAGAGTGACATAGGAGGAAGACAGTTCCACTCAGGTGAGGATGTGACCAGGGGAACTAAATGGACCATTTTGCTACTGAAAAATCTATCTAGTTTAACTGCCTGGAGTTAAAGTCATGTAGGTTTTGTTTTTATGAGTGTTGTCCGTGTCAAACACCACCACTGCAATTAATATTTGGCATAATTAGTAATTTTTATGGACAGACCCAATCTGGAAAAAAAACCCCACTGTAGACTGAGCAATGTCCCTTGAAAATATTAATCTTAACTAGCTTTGAAGTCTGTGGACAAGTTGTCATTTCCCTGTTGTTTTCAAGGTCTGATACCTTTGACTGACCCCAGGCTGAGTTAAGAAAGCCTGAGTTGTGAAAGGTTATGTTGAAATCTGCAGAGCTAGAGTTACTACAGAAGTTATGGAAACTAAACCATTAATACTGGTCTAGTATGACCCAGCAGGAGTTTGGAATGGTTTTTCTGCTGTGCTTTACTTAAGGGTGGTAAAGGTGTGCTCTTTTCTTTCTCCCTTGAGCTTTGGGATAAATGTGTCTAGTGAAAATTCTTCTTTCAGGCTTAAGCTGAGATAATGCCAGCAGTTTGGACTGCATGATCTGTAAACTGTTACAAAATTTCAAAATGAATTCTCAGTGTTCAAAATGAGTTATGTATTTGCTGTTCGTGAAATGTTCTCAACAAACTAAAATCATCAGTAAAGTAACCAAAAGCAAAAGGAGTAGATACTCTTAGGTTTCAAAGGTAGTATTGGAAGTAATTTTGTGTTATTAAAGGTAGCTCTGAAATTTTCAAGAAATTGTTACTTTAATGAGAATATAGAATTGAAACGTTCATTTAAATTCAGATAAACTGTTAAATCAGTGTCTTCCTTTTAATATGAATATTTTACATTTAAAATAAAAGGGAATGTTCTTAGATTTGGACAGGACGCAAGATGAAAACTTGCGGAAGGTTGGGCAGAAAGTTGTTTTGAAGCTTTTATAGTGAAGTGCTGTGAGCTGTTCTTGTCTTTCATCTCTGACATCTAACATTATGTTTGGATTGAAGCATTTCCTGATATAGAATAAATAAGATATAGAATTCCTGATGTAGAATAAAATAAGGCATCACTGTTAAGGTAGTCCTCAACCTTTTTAGAAGTGCAACAGAGACCATACCAGTGATCATACTGGACCAGACAATAGGATTCTTTAAGGTAAATATTCTTAGAACAGTGGCTAGCTGGTAAGAAGTATGAGAAACAAGGCAGGTAGTGATAAATGTTAGGGAGTATGCTCTGAATCCTCTGCCTTTCAGATCTAGAATTAGTATCTTTGTACTTGGAATCCCTATATAGATTTTTCTTTGTGAATTTATCTGGTTGGTCCTTGAATCTCTGACTTTCTGAAGTGTGTGACATCCAGTTGTTAGCTGTACATTTTCCCTATTAGTATTGGCTTACTTTTGCGAGAGGTGGAGTTCCAACAGGCATCTAATAAAGCATTCTGCAGCTTGGAGTCAATTAACTTTCATGTTCATCTGCTTAGTTTCTGTGAAACCACAATGAAAATCCTGCATCTAAAGAATGTAGTTTGAAACACCTTTTATCTGCTCCCTCTGTACCCTGCCCCTGGCTTTTCCACACAATACCGTTAAGAAACAAATTTTGGATACCTTCCTTTTCAGTGGTTCGGATGGTTGAATTACAAATGTAGGAGGCGTGTAAAGTCAAGTAAGTGTAGCAGTCCAAGGCAACTACAGCTGGATGTCACAGATGAAAAAGCTTTCTGCTGGGAAGAGGAGCTTTAAGTTTCCAGATGGTGACCTACTTGGATCTTTACACAGCTCCTCCAGTTACAATGAATTAACCATTTTCAGCCCAGGCTGTGTTTAACAACAAGGTATATAGTTGGCAGTTTTTATGTAGGATTCCAATTGCTTGCAGTTCTGTCCTTTTTCATCCTCTCTTTCCCTTGCCTCCCAAAAGGAAGAAATGAGCAAGTCTGCACTCCCAGAGTTCTTATTTGGTTATGGTGGATCCTTATTAAGTAACAAAATGGTATACTAGGGCTGAGAGTTCTGCGATAGGCAGGTTTATCTGAAGGGTGTTCTCAGGCAGGTGCCAGACTGTTCCTTCCTTTGATTATTATTTTGGTAGGTTCTAGAAATTAGCTTTAACATAAAAGCTCAAATGTAGCACTTACCTGTTATTTTGAAAGGATAGGTGGGAAATTCCTTTCTTGTCTGGGCCCTGAGAAAGTCCATGAGCAAGTCTGTGGCTTTTGGACAGTGCTGCCTGCTGCCTAGGCTGTCTCTGAAGCAGAGACCAATGTGCTAGGAGTACGACTTTGAGGGGTTGCATAAGGTAAATCAGTGGCCAGACAGCACAGCGGAGTCATCGGTGCTGTATAAGCGTGACATCCCTAAGGTTGTGTTGTAGCCCAAGCAAATTTGTTAAGACAAGTTTACAGAAGTCACCTTACGTTATACCATGGCATTTGACACCTGGTAAATGAAATGTGAGACTTTTCTTGTTTATTTGCATAATAGTCATGGGAAGGGAGGAAGAACATAAGTGTCATGGGTGACTACCTGTATTTACTGGCTGACAAAGAGAAGACAAGAGATAGGCAAGAGAGCCACATAACCTGGTGATGAGGTTCTCGCCAAAAAATACCAGATCCTTTAGAGCTAGCTGACCATGCAGAGGTTGACTTTAGATTTAAGCTAGTTTACTAGGCTTGGGGATAAAAAAAGCTTACGGAGTTCTAAGACTTTTTGTTTTACTAAGAAATAATGAATGAATGCTTCTGAATGCCTTTGTAAGTCCTTATTCCCAGGACCCAGGTCCATGATCTGATCCCACTGGGAATGGGATTTCCAGATAAACAACTTAATCTAAATTCCTGTTGTTATAGGAAATGAAAAAAAAAAAAAAGGGGGGGGGAAGAAGGCCTGAGAAAACAGTTTGGTAGGTGTTCATCCTGAAATCTGTTTTATTTGCTGCATGGGGATCTATTTTAGAAGTACTTCAATGAAAACTTGCACAATAGAACAAAGTGCTTTGAGGCTTTACATTTAAAGGTATGTTATTTTGTTTGGTTGATAGTTTTGGTTTTCTTAAGTTTTTAGGTGTGTGATTTTGTGTGGTTTTTTTGGAGGGTGTGTGGGTTTTATTTTTGTTTTTTTTATATATATGTGAACTACTTGGATTAATTAGTGTTTTCTTGGCAGCAACAAAGAGTGGTTCCCTCTCTTGCCCCCATCCTTGGTGTTTGCTGTATAGCTGTGTTTTGCATCGTACCCTGATCTTTGATATGATAGATTCTACTGAAGAAGAAATAAGCCCATCCTGCAAACCAAATTTCATGCTGTGGGCTAGGTATACTTCCAAAGGTGTAATTGCTACAAAACTATGGTTTCTACTAGTGTTAATAAAATCCAGTGTGAGCAGTGTATGCTAGGATGTTTATAAAGATATAAAGATATGTTTATGTGTGTATATATATATATATATATTTTTTTAAACGTTTTCCCCTGGTTCTGTTTTTCCACTTCTTCTCCATACCAATACTGCTGAAGCTCATTGAAGAGAACAGCTTTTGCTCTTGCCAGCCAGTGAGGAGTCCCTGCTGGGGAAGTCTTTCTTTTTCTGCTATCTTTCTTCTCTCTGCAGGGTATCAGGCATCAGGACTGCCCTCCTGTCTGCCCTGCTGACAGCCCTACATTCTCTGCTCTTACTGCAGCAGCTGCTGCTCCTCAGCCTGACTGAGGGAGCATAAATTAAAATACAAAAGTCTCCTGTGGCCACTCTTGGCTGACAGTGCAATGGCAGATCAGACCTTCCTACATCATCTTCACTTGACTTTCTTCTTTTTCTCAAGAATTTCCTCTGCATTTGTATCAGTCACAGTCTTTTACCACTGGGCTGAATAGCAGCAGCAATCCAGTAACTCTAAATGTTTTATGTACTCTAGTGATTGGAGCTGTTTGCAGAGAAAAGAATCAGCAATGTGGGTTTCACCAAAAGCTCAAGTCTTTCTTTCTGCTTTTTATACTACCTGAAGAAGGCAGGCTATTTCTGTGCTTTTCATGGCTGCTGAAGATACAGGGCTAATTCCTGTTCTGTTCTCCCTGCGAAGTCAATCGGAGAGTTAGAAACATCAGAACCATTGTGTTGCCATTGTGTGTGTGTGTGTGTGACTTAGGGCACAGCAGTGAGTGGAGTGTTTTCTCAAATGAGTCGTTATTGTTTTGAAGCCTGGTGTTTGTAAAGGGGTTCTTAACTCCCAGAGGGCAGAGAGGGAGTTGCTTAGTGGTGGGATGGAATGCCATGCCTCAAAATTGGCTATGTAGAGTTTCTGGCCCAACTGTATTCTTTTTGTGAGGAGGTTGTTTTGTATTTACCCTGTGTGTGTCTGACATAGATGTTCTTTGGCTCAGTGTACTTAAATATGAGGACCCTTCCTTGTAGAGGTGATAAGTGATGAGGATGATGATTATTTTTAGTCTTTTTGTTAAAGGAACTATGCCCACCTTCTGTGCTTTTCCCTGCTCTGGATTCCACAAGCTGGTTTGGCTTATTGGGCACGTGAGTGTAAATGTATTGATACATTGTGTGTGAATTTCATATCCTCTTTTAACTTTCGGGAGAGCACGTTAAGCCACAAACGCTTTTCCAGATGGTTCATTTTGTTAAAAACTGAAGTGTTTTGAAGTTAGGTGCACGCTCCCCCCTCAATCCTCTTCTAGCATGTCATTGTGAGCTTTAAGTTCTGACTGGGCAGTTGGGGCATTTCATCAAAGCATTGCTCTGATTATCTACATCTTCTGAGTGGAGGAACAGTTCTGGAGGGAACAGTCTCAACAACATTTTTCCAGGGTTCTTTGATGAAGCTAAGTGTAGCTGTCAAGTTAATTTTTTTTGTTAAGAGTTATTTAGGCCTTAACTGAACAAAAATAGGCTTCAAGCACTTAGAGAGTCTTACCTGAAATCAGTGGCACTGCCTTTTGTTTACTGTGGAAAAGGGTCCTAATTTGCAGAGACTCTTTTCTCCGAAGTAAGAATTTGATAAAACTTTCCAAAGTAGTGTAAGCTGTGGCCATCTTCACAAGTGGCTTCAGGCTGATGGAGGCTGATAAGAATCTCTCATTGATAATACAGCAGACTGGAGTTCATCTTAAATGTTAATAGGTCGTCTAAGTGCTTTTTGAAAACTTGTCCTGTTCTAAAATTTTTCCTTAAAAATGTCATAGATATTATAGAAATTGTATAAGCATGTGGTAATGTTTGGAAATAATCATGGGACCAACGGTGGATGCTGTTCTGCCTACCAATTGGACTTAACAAGAGCAAAATGCCATTACTACCTTTGTAATTAGATTTATTTTAATGTCTTTGAATAAAATACCTCTGAAATCAACTACTGAGTGCTTTAACTGCTTTGTTGCTGCTTAATGAAACCGTGGCCTTGCCAGACTGCCTGCTAATGGAGTGCTTGTTCTTTTCCTCCCTGTATATTTAGTGTCTGGGCCATCTTCAGTAATGCCTAATGCATATGCATGCAGTAATGAGATTCAAGAGGAGCAGGGTTGATGTCCCTGTATCTTTAATCACAGTTTTCATGTGTGGTGCTTATAATGGCAGACAGGCAGGATGAAAAGTTCTCCTTCTTTAAGCTTGAAGGCGAGTAAACATTCTTCCAAGACGAGTGAGAAAAATGTTCCTCTCCACCCATCCCTGCTGCTCCTTGGTTGAACTTCTTTGAATGAATCAATTACTCTTACAGCAGGTTTTACTTACACGGTAATTGAAATTTGTATTCAGTACCCATCGATCAGAATAGAATTATCCTGCTGTTAGGTTAGGTGAGGAGGACTATAATGGGACTGGTGACTCCTTGCTCACAGGGAGAGTGGGAGGATTCACTGAAAGGATCTGAATGGTGTTCAGGATCAAGCTGTTTACTGTGTTTCTTTGTCTGATTTCCCAAATCTGGAAGCAATGAACAAATGTCAGTGGTAATTCAAATACCTCTCCTGAATGAATAAACAGGCTATCCCATTTTGTCATACTAAATAATATTCTGCATTGTGAAAGCCTAAAAGCAAAGCATGCCTAAGCTTAGAACCTTTTAATCCACATTACATTAAAATGTCTTGATTTATGTAATTGACTTTATGGATTTGGAGGTAGGGAAGTATCAGGACTTGCTCATGCTGTTCATTTTATCATGCTGATTAGGCAACTGAAAGCTACCTTGGTGGTGGGGTGAGAGACAATATTGTGCAAGTAAACTGTTATATGAAAGCAAAAAGTACACATGTGGAAAAGTGCACGTGTGTTTTTCCTTCGATAAGTTTAGTGCTAGTAGCAGGTGCCAGATGAGTAGTCCTGTAAGCTGGTATCCTGTATTTCCATGTCACGTACAGCAGGATGAATGGGAAAGCAAGTGTCTGTACAGCATCCATGCTGAGGTGCAGTGCCAGAGTACTTCTGTAGCTGTTGGTAGCTCTTTCCTTGTAACTGCACCCCAGCTAGTACAAACAATAGTGGCTCTTTGGTGTGAACTTGCCAGCTAGTGCTTGAATTGAGTAAGCTGATCTTCCTTTGTTAGCTGCTCTTCTGGAGAGTTGCAGTTGTAACAGCGTGTTGACTCTTCCTATCTTTTTTTTCTCCTTTTTTCTCTTTTAAACAGTAAGCCTTCTTCTTGGAGAGAATGAGAAAGATTTTGTGCACTGGTTTGCTGTTTGTGGTGATGTGAAGGAGTGTAAATTTCTGTTAAATTCTGGTCAGTCCAAAAATATTTTGCTAGAAAGAGTCCAGGGTGTGTGGTGAGATTACCTAAAAAGGTTGCTAAGGACTCATGAAATTAATTGTAGGAATTTTACCCTTCCTGTCAGTTGATGGTGCTCACTTCTTTTTTAGTTCTGAAATTGTATCATCCTTGAATGTGTTTTTGTGAATCACTGTCACTTGACTTGCTTGTGGGTTCAGAAGATTGACTTTTGTGTAAAGCTCTTCCCTGTCCTTTCCTGGCCGATTAAATAAATAACACTTTCCTGAATTTTTGGCATACCTTTGTGTTTGTGTTATCTTTTAAAGGTGAAGAAGAGGACTGAGAAGCATATCTGCATCCTCTTCTATTTAATACCAAAACTTACAAACCCCACGTGAATCATGTGGGCACCTTTGATGTTCATGCTGGTCTCTTCTACAGGCCAGAAGATAAGAAAATAGGAACAGTACCTGAAGTACATGGTAGACTGTAATTGCCTACTATCACACTGTGATTTGCAAAGACTGTAGAAGCAATACAAATAGCATTGGTGGAGGGTTTTTTTCCCCCAGGCAATGTTCTTTCCACCCTCAGTTATGACCAGTGCACTTTAGTTACAGCTCCCTAATATGAGCTGAATAGACTTATAGCAGTAGCTCAGTGTCAGAGAGGGAGTGTGTAGCTACAGTGTAGGATTCATTATGCTCTGAGCTGACACTGCCATGATTCAACTGATGGTTTTTACACTTGCTGGCATGGCCTTTTCACAACATAAGATGCTTTGTTCATTTAGTATTGTGCTAGGTGATTGCCATGATTTCAAACAGGCTGATCATGAGATTTTGAGTTTTTTGACACTTGTTTTGGGTTGGCTGCACTAGCCTGTGTTTCCTGTGAGTGCTGTAATAATATAAATAACTGTGCTTTTTGTTCTGACCAAGCATATTCTTGAAATGTCATTTCAAGTGTAATAATGGAGAGCATGTTAATAAGAACGAGTGGGGAATGCAGCTGTTGGGTTGTTTTCTTTTTTGAGACTGACCTGCTCAACCTTCCCAGGACCTTCTTCATTTTTTCGTGGGAGCTTGGGAAACAGCTGCTGATACATTACCTTCAGGACATTGACAAGTATTGTTCAAAAGGGTAGTTTGTTCTGTTCTGTTTCCTCTACTTCCCACTGCAGTAAAGCTTGGCCTGGCTTGTGTGTTAAGAAGCCAGTTACTCTGACTGAAGCTCTCTTAAGGGCTATAGACAAAGATGGTGAGAACTTGCCTAAAATTTGGTGATGTCTTGGACTGGAATAACAGACTTCGGTTTGGTGTGACTTGCTGTTGTCAATGCTTTGCTCAGAATTTTGTAGCCTGTGCAGATAGCTGGAATACACTTGCATTAAGAATATTTTGGCATTAAAACAACATGTATTTTCATACTGAAAGTAAAGCCCTTTCTTGCTGATCTTGCATTTGTTCCTAAAAAGCAGAGTACTTCAGAGGTGCCTGTGGAAAAATAGAGATCATTTAGTTTTGAGCAGTTACTGAAAAACTGATCCTGCACTCCAGAATATAATGAGTTGTGGATTCTTCACTTCATTGAGTGAAATATAACTGTGACCTACTTTATTTGCATATTTAACATACTGGATACTTTCTGTCGTTTTTGTTTGTTTGTTTTTTTAGCTTGTTTCCTAGGAGACAAATGCACTCGTATACTAGAGAACAGCTATTGTATGGAGAATGCTGCATTGTTCTTTTGTAGGTGGAAGGCTTTAAAGGGGAAAGAGCTGGAGTTTTCAAAAACATCTTTCTTAACCAGAATAGCACAAGGATGTGTTTCACGCGTCTCTGCAACCCCTCAATGTATTTCTTTTTTTTTTTTTAGTAGGAGTGTCTATGTTATAATGGCTTATCTAGTAAAACTGCTATATATGTTCCTATGGAAGGCATACCAAAATAAAATGAATGAGTAATTAATAAATGGTTGTTTTTGTCATCCTTGCTGAGCACCATGTAGATGCATATTTCTAAAAGTGTTTTATTTTGAATTATGTGGAATGGAAACAATAATGCAGAATATAGGGGTGGAGTAGACTTCAGGAAGTAATATTTGCATTAGTGCAGTAGATCGAGAGGGGAGCGAGAAACTTTTTAGATGTAAAAATTGTCTGCAGTTTGTTATGCTGATGTGGGTTTTTAATTTCTTATTTTTAATTTTAGCCCAATGTTTATTGTTATGATGTTAAAAAATAGTTGTGATTTTTGCAATGTTAAATTTGAAGCTGTGATAGTGGCATAGTTTTGGGATTGGTAATGCTGAATCTTACTAAGTGGTGAAAGAAAACAAACTGGCTTCACTGGTTGAATTGTCTGGTTAAATTACAAGAATGGTGGGGAGAGTTTAAAAATGCTGAGCAAACTGGGGGAGAAAGAATAAAAGGGAATCTGAGCTTTTGGTAATGTGTGACAAATAGGAATGAGTTCTATGGGTTGAAAGTGCTGCACAGTTCCCCTTTGGTCTTTTTACACAGGCTTCAGAAACTCACATAATGACCAATGATCAATGGGGCAGGTAACTTACAGCCATATCTCTTGTAATTTGTGGCTTATTCTGCTGTTTCTGAACTGCTTGAACTGAGCGTGTAGAATGTGGTGTAAGTCTCAAATACATATGTCACTGTAACCTGAGTTATGTGCTGCAAGGTCTTGATAGTTGTTTTTCTGATAATTTTCTTTAATTCTATAGTTTTCCTGTAGTCACTGTATGTTGAGAAGGTGGACTACAGGCAGGATGAGAGAAATCCGTCCATGTAGCTCCTTAATTTCTCGCCAGAGCTTTATTTAGTGCTCCTTTATTCAGCGCCTTCCTGAGGTAAGGACAGATTGCTAACAGTAAGAGAGTGTGATCCTGAGCAAAATAAGGGGATGTGCTGGGGAACAGAGCTTGTTTGTGTAGAATTGCTTTTGGGTTTGAAATCCAGCAGAGCTAATTCTTTGTCCGTATTTGCCAGAAGTAGGGATATAATGTGTACTTCCTGCATTCTCTAGGGGTTACAACTTTCAAACAACAGAGCATGTTTCATATAGGGAAAGAAATTATGATTTTTCTTAAGGAAAAGCTCTTTTTGGGGTCAAAGGGAGGTTCAGATTCTGTGTGGTGACTTCTGCAAATGAATCAGGTGGTGATCTCCCCAGCTGGTTGTCATGTGATTTATCAAGTGGTTTTACCTTGTGGAGAGAAAGTAGATGACTGACATTGTTCTGGATGTTCAATACCAGCATCAACTGCTGCTCACGAGTACCTCTTCCTACTCGGTCAAAAAGATGACTGACTGCTAGTAATGAAAGATCTTACAAGTCTTTGAACCCTTCACATGCCAGCTTTTGTGGCTTGGGAGTACATTATGCCACTGCACCTCTTCACTGCTTACCAGAGAACCTCCTCAAACTGAAACCAAATTTGAAGACAAGCATTATTTAACCGTCTCTCCAAGTAACTGATTCAAGTTCTTTTAAAAGTACCTGTACTCGATGTGATCTGCACCTCTTGTAAGAGCTATGTGACAGTGAAACCGCTGATCTTGTCTAACTTTGTGCACATAAAATAAGACTTAACACATAGACGCAGGCAAACAACTTCAGGTTTCAACATAAAGCGTAAAAATTGCTAGTTCTCACACAGAGCATCTAAAGTTGTTTGTCAGCATAAGGGCTGGAGTGGGGAGCAAAAATAGATCTAGGTGCCATAGATCTCTTGAAGCAGTAAAATATCTAGATTATATGACTTGAGCCAGTTAACTGTTGCTGAACTGTCTCTTTGCATAATAAATACTCAGCATGTGAATGAAATAATGAGAAGCTGCTGGTTAGCTTGCTCTTCCACCGGTGATGGTGGAAGAATCTAGGGGAGAACTCTGTGCCCTGACTACTCAGTTATTAACAACCATGGATACAACAACTAAAACTGCAAAACATGGAGAGGCCAAGCGTTTGGGAGGGAAAATCTTTCTTTTAATTCCAGCTGGGATTAAGTTAAAGCCTGTGAGCGGTGACCATGGCAAGTTTTGCAGCATGCCATATTAATTTAACCATAAGAGTCCCCATTCTGTGGATACATTAGTTAACACTGTTAGAAGCTGCTCTCTTTGAAAATGCTGAACGCCTTCCCCTCCCCAGACCCAGTTCTTGCCTCTGTTACCTTTCTTCTGGTCACCTTTTGAGACAAGGTGAAAGGAGGTTGAGATGACCAAATTGACAATTGCAGATAGGACTGTAACTTCTGTCTTTGCATTAAGCATTCTCATCTGTTGGATCTTTAATACTTCTTTTCTTTCACTTACTTAGTGTTTTTTTTCTCTTAATAGTACATGCCATGCACATCCATTGCTGCTCTCAGAGCATTTGTATGCAAATGTAAAACTCCGAAGACTAGTGCATTTGGGGTGATTGTGTAAAGCAGTATTTGATTGTGTACGTGATTGCAAAGTAAAGGCGCTCTGCTGTGGAACAACTAAATGTGTCATTTAGGGCAAGATCTCAGCTGTTGTAGAAAATACATGTGGAAATGTTTTATGAGTTCATTACATAACTGGGGCATCTGATTATTGTTATTCAAATCACTTCTCATAATAAAAGCCAAAAACTTGTAGAGCAGTTGTCCTTGTATGTTAGTGTCATCCTAGCTGTTCCACAGTGCAGTGTAAATCTCAAAGCAACTCTGATGCAGCAGTAGGGTGATTCCCTGTTACAGCAAAGTTACAATTTCATTTAGTTTTACTATGCTTTCCATCATATATTTAATGACATGAGCAGAGGAAATTTCATCCTTTTTTTTTTTCCTTCGAGTTCAGCTTTGATTTGTAACATAATCCCAGGGTTTCTTAAATCTGTTAAGATTACTTACCACTGCTAAAAATAGCTTTTGCCTGAGGTTTTGGAAAACCTCAGGTGCTCTGAGGAAATGAAACTGGTGGCCAGATAAAAGAGCAATATCAAGCAGTGGCTACAGCTGTCCCAGGTTGATGTAAACTGGCACTGATGATGTGGGACTGTATTCTTACAGTAGCTGCAGTGTTAGTGGGGTCCCTTGGTGTGGGGTGAATTGCATGTGGCAGTACCTACTGGCAAAGATTATTTTCCTCCCTGGGATTCTCTCTAGGGTGTTGAAGGACATGATGGTGATATGAGAAGCAGTAAACAAGGACTATTCTCAGTTGTGCTGGTTCTCTGTTTTCTGCGCCACTGATGACTCTGATATGTTGGTCAAAACTTTCAAGTGCTGTGTGTGCAAAAAAAAATCCTTAAATATTGTGTCTAGATAATTGTCAAATATGTTCTAGGCCTTGCAGAATAAATCAGCAGAAGAGCAGTGAGGTGCAAAATGACATGTCTGTTGCCTTAATTCAAAGTGCTTGGTCATTAGGGCTGCAAAGTTGCAAATATTCATACTGGTTTTTCCTGGTGCTTTCAGTTGCATTCAGTAACTCCTTGCAGAGGAAAATAGAAAATCCTGTCCCCTTTAATGATGCTTAGTTTGTTTTGAAGAGCATCCTTGCTTTCAGAAAAATTCTGGTGAGTTTCAGCTAGATGTAATATGAAATGACTGTCTTGGTGGCAGATTCACCATCTGCTGGTACGGGACACTGTTAATTGTACTAGCATGATTGTTGGTTTGACAGCTCTCTAAACTGAAATGGTGAAATGATACAGGTTGCAAACATACAGAAAACATCCTTTGTTTTTATACCTTATTTTGTTTCCTGTAAAAATGACATAATTCATAGTTCCAGCTGAACAAAGTAGTGTTAGTGCCTTGAAGAAGAAGCAACCTCTGTCTCAGGGTGGAGGAGAAATGGGCATTGGAGGGAAGATCTCAGGCTTAAGATCTGTTACTGATGAAAGATTATTTGCATAACCTCAGATGAAACGCTGGCCAGAGAGCCAGTCAATATGTGTCACATATGACCTTTGAAAGGAAATCAGGATCAGCTGTAAGAGAATGTAGTAGAACTGCTCTGTGGTATGGTCAATTTTCTGCTTGCTAGGTAAATGCAGTGGTGCAGTGAATTTGAAATGGTAGAACCTTAAAAAGATTCAACCGATTTTGTTGAAGATTGTGGTTTTTAATGGGAGTACCAAATCCTTATGCTTTGGTTGCTTTTTAGCTACCTGTAGTTCCTGCTTTTCCTCATTGTTTTTTTTCTCTCCATTTAATACAAGTTGCTTGCTGCAGAACTACATAATCCTTTTTTTCTCTCAAATAAATTGCTGTATATTAGTATAATTATACAACAAGCTTTATTTTGTTCCTTGCTTCATTGCAGTAGATCAGAAGTTCTCTATGCCATGTGAATCTCTGCATTTCAGCATTGCTTTGCAACCTGCTTTAAACTTTTTTCAAATGCAACCTGCATTTTTACTGTATACCTTAGAAATAGAGTTAAGTCATTGACCTGCAAAGTAAGAATGTGGTTTGGGTTATTATGACCTGAAATTTCTGGGGTATTTTTTTTAGGACTGCATTACTGCTTGATTTTTCATTTTGTTTTGCTAGCACAATGACTAGTGCATATATACTGCACAGGATGGGACAGAAAGGTTCTACTTTTAGAGGGTTATTCTTAGCAGCATTGCAGCGAAGAGAGAATTGGTGTTTTGATTTGCTGCAGTGTAGCCATGATCATGAATTAAGTGCATGAACAGTGCCAAGAGAAATGCTATGTAGCTGGTGTGCTGCCCTTTCACTTTTATTAGCTCTTTGCATGAGACAGTGACACCCAAACCTACTGGCAGTAATATACTATCTTTGTGTTCTGCCTGCACTTTGAGCCTGGAGTGGTTAATGTTTATCTGTGCCCACTCGTGAGTCACTCCCTTACAGTGCTTCCTTGATTAGCTTCAAGCACTGCATTCCTGCTCTGTTCTTAGGCATAAGCTCTTCCTGCAAGGACTTGAAATATGAATGCTCCTGAAGCGGCAGATGGAAAACTTTTTGTTGCCAATGTTCTTTTGTTTCTAGCTGATCCATGAATTTGAGTTTCTCTCTAAGTAGGGTTAGGTGTACTCCTGTCACCCTCACTAGCTGCTCAGCTGCTCATGCTTTCAGCAGACCTCAAGGAAAGAAGCAGCACTGCTGGGAACAGTGATGTGGTAGAACTTGTTTATCATATACAAGAGCCAGCAGAGCTACCTTCATGTGAAAAGGCTTTTATAGTGAATGGGTTGTTCTTATCAGCTGAAGTGAGACTTTAAAGCTTCTGGAGGAAAATATTAAGATACTTTTGAGTCTGCTAGAAGTTGCTTTATTGTGGGAGATGTACTGGCACAGATAGTATTGAAAGCCTATTTTACATGACAGCATAATAGTAAATTTAGTTGAATGCTTTTGAAACCTTTCACAAGAGCTGAGATTTAACACTATAATTTTTTTTGGGTTGTGTTTCAAAGAAATTGTTTTCTACCTTCTTTGAATAATCTGTAGGGAAGCAAAGCAATTTAGATGAGCAAACAGGAGCTCCTCAAAATACATTTATAGCAGCTAGTGATAAATAATCTTTTTCTAACAATGGATTTGTTGCTAAATCTAAGTGTTGTTCCCAGGTATTCGATTACCTGAGCTGATTTTGTTCATATACTGGAAGTATTGCTGTGCTCCAGTCCTATGCTTATTGTTCAGGTTTGAGTGTATGTATCAGCAATGAAGATGGAGCTTTTATTAATACAAAAGACATACAGTATCCATTTCCTTATTGTTCTTGAGTGGAGCTGCCCCAAGCTGGCAGTCCTCAGACTGATCTGCAGCTGCTTTGTTGTACTGTGACAACACTGTGGCTGAGGAGAGGCAGCAGCAGCAGGCAGAGAAATGGGCTTTCCTGAATTCCCTTCCTCACAAAGCAGTTTCTGTTCCAGAGGCTTTGCTTTATGGGAATTCAGTGTGATTGTAACTGAGAATGAAGCCTACAAGAAATGAATTTTAAAAAACTGAAGTTCAGCAAGTTTATGATGTTCATTCATTAGTTTAAAAACATTTCCAAATGAAGTAAAGGGTCTCATGGGGCCAAATGTCTCAGTGCTGAGCCCAGGCTGATTCAATTGGGCTCACATCTGGGGATTGCTATGAGGGAACACCTGGAGCTGGGGAAGAGTAAAAGATCCACATTGTAGGCCTATTTGCCACCCAGCTCTGTATTTGGCACAACAGGACTTGCTGGAGCGTGCAGAAAGTATGAGGTGAGCACTGTGTGGGCTTATACCATGTGGTGCCGGTAACAGAAACTACAGCGTTTTGAGCTGGTCAGGTTTGGATGGGAAGCACTACAGGTAGCCTGAGGGGGCCTTGCTCACCCACCTGCGGCAGGCTCAGCACCCAGACAGCTCTTGCTCGATCCTTGGGTTATGCCCTTGTAATTTTCCTTTTGTTCCTGCAGAACAAAAAATGGGCTGAGTGCTGTTGCCACATATACTGTGTCTTTCCTTCTCAGTTGAGTGGAACACTACTTTTAAAAATACTTACTAATCACATACGTGGCTACGCAAAATAAGTGCCGTGTTCTCAGACCTGAAACCGGTGGCTCATGATGATAATGTTCCCCAGGACTGGTTAACGTGTGGGGATCTGTATGACACCTTTTGTAAGTCTTACCTAAAGGGTCCAGTGTTTGACTGTTGTTTCATCTCATTTATAACATTTTGCATTGCATTGTGCAAAATTTGTTTAAAACCTTGTAGCTAATTTCTGTGCAAAGCTTACATTTGGAAGACTTATTGTCAGTTCTAAAATGTTAATGGCTCAAGTACAGTGCCAAATCAACAGTTTATTCAATTTTTAATTGATTATTTTGTAGCTGGCAGGTTTTTAATTGCCAATCATCACTTTAAAAAAAGTGATCATTCTGCAATTTTTTAAAAGACTGAAATTGGATTACTTTGGCTGTTCAGTTTCTCAGGTTATTGTTCCTTCTGTGAGCACTTGGAAAGAGGGACAGTCCACTTCAACTGATTGTGTTGTAAGTGTCCTAGTGACTATGAGAAATTGTATGAACTCTTCTGTACTTATGCGAAAAAAAGGAAATATAGACTTAATGTGAAGATCTGGCTTTATTTGATAAAATATATTTTGATTTGAACTTTCACTTGTTTTCAGCAGCATTGTTAGCTTGATATGTTGATGCATAGTCTGTTTCTGAGGGCCCTTGAGTTGAAAACTACATGGAGGTATTGGTAAAGAATTTGGTTTCATGTTTTACATTGCACCTGGAGAATTCAGCTGGCTCTTCCATGCAGTTCCTTGATTCAACCAGTAATTGTGTTTTGTCTTGTTTTGTTTGGGTTTTTTTGTTATTGTTTTTTATGCTGATATCCCAAAATAGCAAGGCATATGTAAACAGCCATGATAATTTATAACTACTTATCTTTTTTTGAGGGAGAGGAGGAATATATTGAATTGTGCAAAATCTTGGTCCTGTACCAGTGGACTGTGACAATTCTGGTACCACCACTCTTCAAACTTTTGCTGACCTATTGACAAGAATACAGAGGAAGTAAGGACCTAAATGTGTTACCCTCTCCTCCTTCCTCTGTAATAATTCTGAAATCCTTTGGCCCACAGCTGCAATATTTATTGGAGGGAAAATGAATATATGCCTTTGATCTTATCCAAACACCTTATCCAAAGGGTTGGAGTAGGAACCTTCTGCAGAGGATCCTGTGTAGCACTAAACCTGCATTATATGGGAAAATTGTGGTTTAAACAGGTTTTAAAATGGCTTTTGGTGGTGTCTTTGCAAACACATGCTTCTTCTTCCCAACACCCCCGTGTTATCTTATCCATGCAGGAATGTCCTGGGAAGGTGTCCTGAGGTGTTTTCCATTGGCCTTTGTTAACCTCTTCCTGTGATTGGGTGTTCCTGTAAGCCCCTTGAGACTTCTAATTGGTTACTCTGTGACTCCTCCTAAACCCTATAAATGTAACATCCCCCACAATAAACGCTCTCTTGCCTCCTCTCCACGCCCGGTGTCCTGTGACCTGTCTCCCTGCCGGCCATGGGGCCACGTGCGGGGGGGGGAGGGGGGGAGCACCTTTCCACTCCAGGCTCAGGGCCTGAAAAAACCCTGGGATACCCCTGGAGTTTCCTTTCCCCATCCCTCAAAGCATCGCAATGGTTCTTCAGATGGAAACGGAACTAGAACTGGGCCAGCCCCACGCCGCGGGTGGGGAAAGGGATCCAGAAATCCTGTTTTATAGACAGGAACTCTTTGGACAGTTAAAGTTCTGAGTTGTCGTTTCCAGAACTTGGAAAAGAGGGACAAGAGGGGAAAAAGAAAAAAGCTAAGAATAACTGAAGCGTCCCTTATTATTCAGATCCTAACTCTGTTGCCAAAGGAAAGCCGCAGCAAAGCAAGAATTAACGATGAGTTAGCTCAAGGTCTGCACCCTTGAGTTAACATAGGAGGACGTGGCCTGGCTTTCGAAAGAAGCTGCTGGCAGAACGCTGCTTGATATTTGGCTCTGACATATTCACGATGATATGAATAGATTTCTTATGTTGCAGCACGTAAGCAGGATGAGAATGTGAGTCTACTACAGCAGTTGGTGAAAACAACATACGTGTAGTTTTGTGAAGACTTAAGGACAGATGGTGTCCCATAGAATAATTATATAACAACCAAAATTCCCCTAACAAATCTTTATATAATAGGTGTGATAATTACTCATAAATTGCCAATCATTGCAATATTTTTCTGTTACATAAGTAGTACAGGGATCTAGCCCCACTTAAACTCTTAGGTGAATTTGTTCTTTAGTCTAGGTTATTTTTTTTTCACTTGCCTTGTCATTTCTAGTCTTCCCTTGTTTTTGACAAAAGGCCCAAGTGATGTGCGCTTCTGTCCAATCAAGTGAGATAAAGCTGAAAATGTCACCTCTCTCTTACATCTGCCTCTTTAGGACTATTTTCTTTGCTTTCATGGACTCCCGTGTTTTACTCTTCCCAGTCTCCGTCCAAAGGCATTAATGTTCCCTTAAGAAGTTGGCTACTGCATGTTGCCCTGCAGTTTGCCTGAGAGGAATGGAGTATAGAATTAAGATCTGTTTTCTGGGAACTGCTGGCTTTTGCCCAAGATTTTACACCCATTTCTTCAGCTGTTATCTTGGCTGTTTCTTGCATGACTCTTGAGTGGGCTGGGAATTTGTGCAGATTGCTGGAAGAGGGCTTTTAAAACTGGGAATGATCTGGACAATTACTTCTGAGGCATCAGTGTAGCAGCCTTTGAAGCACCAGTGGCCCTGATTGATCTGACATCAAGATGAACTGTCTGCTAGCAAAGGACAGTTGTCTTTTGTTGAGAATTTTAAGGAGTGGATTTAACAAAGTACTTTCTTCCCTCTCTAAGTCTAAGCCCTTTAGTATCCAGTAGCTCATAACCCATCTGCTTTCTGTATCCAAAGGGCAGTTTGCCAATTCCATACAAGCCACAGGTTGCTCCTTGACTGACATCATTTTAGGGGAAGTTACAGATAAAGGTTTTTTCCTAGCTTGTTGCCTATATCATGTCCATGCTGATTTCTGCTTTTTCTATGGAAAGTAATGTAGGGCAGGGATTCAGATATATATGATGTTAAATAGACTGGCCAAAATGAGGGACATGTTACATTTGGGAGGGACAGAATTCTGCTAACACAACATTTCAAGTAGTGCTAACCAAAAGTAGAAGCATATATTAAGCACAGGCCAGTTTGTCTGCAAAGTGTGCTTCTTACTTAAAGGCCTCTGTCTGAAGCTGTGTCCCTGCTTTCCCCAAAGGAACATTGATAGCTTCCTTGCTAGTCATGGACCTGTACCAATCAAAACAGATGAGGGTTTGAAGAAGTAATTATAGGAAGTACAGCAGCAAAAGTACTTCAGTAAATGCCATGGTTTCTCATCTGGAGAAGTACTAATGTTGATTTCCTTTGGGACACCACACTTATTCTCAGTGGTAGATATGCGTGTGGTCCTTGACAATTCTACTTGAGTAAGTTACAGGAAAGTTCCTCATAGCAAGAGCAGCTCAGGACTGCAAAGTTGTAGAGGCTGCTTGTGTAGCCAGGTCATTACTCTGAAAATGAGTGTTTCTTATGTGACCCTGTGCACAGCATAACTTACTTCCATTCTGTTTTATGAGAGCATCAGCCCTAAACAAATTCTCTCCAGCAGTCAGTTGGAAGCTGATCAAAGGCTTCTGTTTGTTGGGGCTGTATCTGTGTATGCAAGGATCCTGGAAACTGGGCATTCACCTGCAAAAGCACAGATGGGGGAAATATTCTGGAGTTTGGGGGTGTGCGAAAAGAAAGGTCTTTGGTAACCTTTGTAAGTTACCAAATTTAAGCATTTCAGTAACAATAAATTAAGGAAAATCTCCCTTTCTAGGGAGATTTCTAAGTCAACCAACTTCCTCACAATCTATTAAGAAAGAAATATCAATTTGTTCAAACTTTAACAAGAAAGTGTCTATTTTTTACTTCTCATTTCTTTTTTAGGGGAAAGCATTTTTCCAATATGGAATTGTTTGGTTGGCTGGTAATACGGTTAATTTCATCACTCTGTCTGCAGAAGAGATTCAGATCAGATTCAGTCCCTGGCTCAGACAAATTGAGAAATTAAACAGATGTCTCTAGCATCCTAAACAAGTTTCTGAGCAACTAGACTCTTGATTACTCTATGATAACTTTCATGGTTATCCATCGAAGAGATGTGTTGATTTCTTGATCTGGATGTTGTTAGGACCCTTGCAGGAAACTTAAATGTCTTATTTTCCAAGTCTAGTGTGGTTTTTGCTTTACAACTTCAAAATCATCTTTCACATTGTGTATTTGAATTTTTAGCTCATTCCTAAACAGTCCTTCTCTTGTAGTGCACAAGATTCAGCAAAGTCAACTGCCTCTGAGAGAGCAGGGTGCTGTCTTTGCTCACCTGGGTAAGGCAGCATACCTGCTTTTAATGCATTTGACCAGTGGATTACCCTTGAAGCCCTCTGAATGCTAGTTGGCATGGAGGTTCCTTCTTGCTCCTGGTCATAAAATTGCAGTTTCTCATGGTAGGTCTCAGCTTCTCTGTTCCTCATCCTCCTGACTTTGCTTGCTCACAGTGCTCAGTGTGGTTTGTTGTCTTGCTTGTTTTTATTTGCCTCTACTAAAAGCAATATGACTGATAGTGGCTGTCTAATATACATACTCAAGGATTAGAGACTGAATTCTATGGACAGACAGTGAGATTGCCATCTCAGGCCTGAATTATTTTATATACCTTCTTATCTTTTTTTTAGGGTTTTTTTTCCCTCCTCAGTTTATTGTCAGGATTGATTTTTTTTTTTTTTAACTGAACATTTGTTCAGATTTATTCTGTGGTATTCCAAGATGATTGAAATCAGTATTTCTAAACGAGTGGTATAGGTGCCTGCATTCCCTTTATCATGGAGAGCTGCTCCTCATATTTTTCCATGTCCTGCTTCACTTCAACCTGTTCTCAGTCTTGTCCTTCTCTTATATGGAGATCAGGTTGATATTTGGACAAATGAATACACAAATCTTGCACATTAGACTTCATAGTCTTTTTTTTTTTTGTGTGTGTATGTGTGTGCATCTTACATGAAACCCGTTTAGGAATGAGATGTATTTTGTTCTGTGTTTAATCAGTTGGTCATTCTGTAACTTACTCATTATTGTTTGTATATAAATCAGGTTGAAAAGACACATAGTTTATATTTGTGAGTCTACAGAAATGCTTGTTGACTTGTTTGGTGAACAGTTAAAACATTTGTTCTTGTTTTTTCACCCTATAGAATTACAGAATTTAATGTTGGATTATTTGCGTATTCAGTGTCTTAGTGTCACATATGGTAATTTGTATTATTTGCTCTGAGAGACCTGTGACTGGGAGTAGGACACCTCTGATCAGCAGAAATCGTTCTTCTTTTGAGTCCCATGCAAGACCTGGGAGTGCAATAGGATCACTAGGGATCCAGAAATCTTTTCACAGAACTTCTAGTCATGAGCCATTTATTGTTACAGCTTTTGTGTCATGACTTTCTAACACTAAGTGGAAATTTTCCCTTGTTGCTTAACATGTTACACATACTAATTACATGCTTATTAAATATTTAATTATCGTACATGTCCTATAAAGAGCTTTGAGATGCCGAGACAGGCATTACCTATGCTGGCAATTGTTTACCCTTCTTAAGATGGGCTATAGGAGTTCAAGAGAAGGTTGACCTCAGACATAACAGGATTGCTTTCTTATCTGTTAATAAAAGCATCAGCTCTCCAGTAAGATCAAGCGATAAAATACAGTCACAGTTAGGTGATTTCTAACATTGCCAGTGCAAACCTTGAAAAATATCAAGGCTCCAAGATATGAGACTTGATTTTTAGTAATAATTTAAGCTAATATAGTGGGAATTTTGGACTACTAATTTTTATATTTTTATTTGCCTGTGAAAACTAATGAGCCAAGCAAAACAGAGAATCTCAAGTAACAAATAACAAGTTAACTAAAGCTAACAGTAATGAGTAGTTAGAGTTTTGTGGAAGAACTTAATTACTAAGAAGTCCATAAATCACTTGGAAGAGTTGATGCCTCCCTATTTTGAGATTTTAATTTTCTAGTACTAAGAATTAAAGAAAGGCTCTAAGCCTAACAAGTATTGCTCCTTGTTAATCAAAGGAGTTGCACGGTGGTGACCTGAAGGAGTAGAATGCCAGTGTCTTTCTCAATAGGTAGGAAAACCCACTGATGTTGTTTTTTTGAGTGAGGAATAGGAGTCAGAAAAGTGTAAACTTTATTCTGTTTTGTTAGAAAACAGAAACAGAAGTTTCTGTTTTGTTTTCTGGAATAGTCTGAGAGGATGTAATTCCCCTTCCTCTTAAAAGGTTCTTAAGCATTAAATCCTGCCTGAAAAGGTGCTATTATTGTCCCTTTATTCAGAGACTGTTGCAAATTCTCATTGATTAATGTTGAAATAACCTAAGCTATGCTAGAATAATGCGTATATAGATAAGTGTATTTATATATACATACATAAACACCCAGATTTTTTTAATTGCTTTGTATCACAGAAATTGCTTAACACTTCCTCTTGCTTTTTTTTTAACTTGATTTGCGTTGTCCTTCAATCAGGAAATGTTATGTTCTTTTTCTTTATAAATTTTTTTTTCATTCAAATGAGGGAAAAATCCCAGTCGTTCTGTTATAAATATAACTGTAGCAGACATCTGCCATGTTTGCAAGTTCTTTTATTACTTTCTCGTAATTTAAATGTCATTTTTTGTAATATAACTTTCCTAATTGTCATGCTCTTAACCCCAAGTGGCAACAAAGCTCCACACAGCTGCTCACTCAGTCCCCCTACATCAGGATGGGGGAGAGAATAGGAAAAGTGAGAAAACTCATGGATTAAGTCAATTCAATAGGTAAAGCAAAAGCCACAGGCACAAGCAAAGCAAAACAAGAGATTCATTCCCTGCTTCCCATGGGCAGACAGGTATTCAGCCATCCCAGGAAAGCAGGACTCAGTCACATCGAACAGGTACTTGGGAAGGCAAACATCATCGCTCCTCCCTCTTCTCCCCTCTTTATATACTGAACATGGCACCATTTGGTGTGGGGCATCCCTTGGGTCAGTTGGGGTCAGCTGTCCCAGCTGTGCCCCCTATCAACTCCTTATGCACCCTCAGCCTCCTTGCTGGTGGGATGAGATGAGAAGTAGAAAAAACCTTGACTGTGCAAGCTCTGCTCAGCAGTAACAAAAACATCCCTGTGTTATCAACACTCTTTCCAGCACAAATCCAAAACATAGTCCCTACTAACTACTGTGAAAACAATTAACTCTTCCATCAGCATGCTGGTTTTGGCTGGGATAGTGGGGACTGCATGCAAAAGAAAGGCATTAGGTCATAAAGCAGTGAAATGTTGCAAATAATGTTTATAGCTAATATTTGTGTTTCTTATGTGACCCTTAAAATTAAGAGTATATTCTGTTCATTCTTTTGTGGGGAATGGCTAAAGAGAGTTAGAGTTTATGATGTTGATATTATGTTGGTAAAGTGACAGTTGCCAGCAGTTTGCAAAAGAATATTCTTTCAGATTTCTCCAATTGGTGCAGCTTCTTTGCCTCTTTTTAGCAGTAGGAGTCAGATAATTTAAGAAAAAAAAATCTCCGCTACTACAAGGCAAACTGCATTAATATTTCATCTATTCTAGACCATTGTATTGTGTGGAAGGTACAAGGTTCATGGGAATAAACTTGTAAGCAGCAGTTAGTTGGTATGTGATTTACACACCATGAAAATCTATTTAACTATTTTAGGCCTTTAGAACCTGTGATTCTTAAGTGGATGTATCGTATGTCAAAGTTGGAGGACAGAGGCACTTACATCCTCAGGAAGATGCTGGTTTGGAGGAGTGAACTAGCTCTCTTTCCAGCCTGGGGTTAAAAGTAGGATTGTCAGATTTCCCTAAAGTGATCATTTGCAGCATGATATTAAGTCTTTTTATAGTGAGGAAATAAAAAATATGCAATCTTAAACGATAACACTGAGAGTGTTGAGGTGTAAAGGTTTATTATCCTTAGTATATACTGCTAAGTCTGGAGGTCTTACATTCGTCTCTTCAGTTTGCATTTGTTTTGTTTCACTCAGAAAACCTTTTAATGCATTCAACTTGTTCTTGCTACAAGAAAAAAAAAGCTTTCAAAAGCAAAGAATGTGTATTCATTGAAGATGTGGGTGAGACAAAGCAAAATAATTATAATGACAGGTTGTAAGTTGGTCTGTACCAGCTTCAGTTATAACTTACTTCTACAAGTTTGTTTTTTTTTTGAAGTACTTGCCTTTCTGGAATTTTTAACCCCACCTTGTAACTTGTCACTTGAATTTCAGAAATGTGAAAAAAAGATTTTGAATCCAAATCAGTTTCCCTTTTTGATACTTGATAACAGAAAACTGCTAATAGTTTGATTTGATTGAGGTCTTTAAGGAACAAATCATTCCAGTGTGCAGGAGTGTTAAGAATGTCAGAAGAAGGGATATGTAGCTAAGCAAGGAGTTTTAATGAATTCAAATGTATAAAGAGAGCGTAGAAGAAACACAAGAGAGGACAGGCAAGGCAGAGGTGCCTGCAAGCATCCTATGGGCCCTAGGGATTCTACCAAGGAGGCCAAAGCCTAGTTGCAGTTCAAACTAGCTTGGGACATAAAAAATTGTCAAGAAGGGCCTTTACAAGTATACCAGTAGCAAAAAGAAAGTTCTTTGAAAACACAGGTTTGTTATTGAATATGGAGGCAACTTAATAATGGATCATACAGGGAAGGCCGAAGTATTCAGTGTTTTTGGCCTCAGAAAAGCAATGGGACAGAGACCTCCCAGAGAAGCTGAAGTGTTCTAGTGTTGTGCTATGAGAAAGCTTTATTTGATGTCTCACTTGAATCCTCTTTGATTAAATAACAACCTGTTGTTTCTGTTTGAACGCAGAGTACAGGTTATTCTTTTTTCCTTATGCAATAAAGGCTATTACCAGTTTGCTGCTCTTTGCATTGTAAATAAAGATCATAAACCTGTTCTTCTTTTGAGGCCAACAGTCATTTCTTTGCTTTCTTAGATACTATAAGCTGCCCATGTCTTTGTAAAAGTTAAGTGCCTAAAACTAGATGTAACATCCAGCTAAGCTTTACAGGGACTAAGTAGAACGTAAGGATTACTGTCTATATTTTGCAGGATATATTGCTTCATTTTTAAGCTCCTGTATGAAGTTTGTGGGTTTTGTATAGTAGCTTTTTATTGTTGACTCAACTTACAATTTACCTTAGGTCTTTAAAACACTTATTTTTAATCTTTAATTTTTTTTTATACCTTCTCAGTAAGGGAGCAGTGTGTGACTCTGGTTTTGCCAGAGAGGCACATAGTTATTGTGGCTGAAACCGCAACAATGCCTTGGTGTTGCTGTCCTGGAATTAGAAAAAGGATGGGAAATGGGGGATCCTCCTGGGAAGTCTACGTGCTATATGTGTGCATATGTATATATATGTATAAATAACTGAGACCTTTGAGTCTGGGCAGAATTTACTTGCGCTGAGAGTCTTAACAAGCGTCAGCCATTTGAATAATCCTGCATTAGATCTTTTTCTGTGAGGAACTGCCACGTGCTGTTCTCTGCACTGCACTTCTGCACTTGACTGTGTCAGCTTTTGAGTAGCTCCTTTTACGTTGTCCCTGATGAATGGATGATTTCATTCTGTTTTGATCTCTGTTAAAATAAACTTGAGGTCTCATTCTGAATTCTGTAGCAAAACCTATTAAATGTGCTGTCTTCTTTTATCCTGTTGTTAAGAAAAATATTGAATGGCACTAGACTTAGGGCATGCACCTTGTCATGTCCTTCCATTTTGGCAGGGGGGTATTGGTAATTACTCAGCTTGTTCTTGTCATTCTTACTGTCATCCTAGTAGATTCACTAAGACTACTTACCCAAACTTGATAATAAGAGCCATTGAAATTGAAATTCCTTCAAAATACCCAAGACTAGTTAGTCTTGCTGGAGGTAATGGGGCCCAGGACAGGCACAAGATGTGGGTGGATATTGCTGTAGAAACAAGGTTTTTCATTCATATGTTGACATTAATCAAAATAATTTCAGCTGTACAGTGCACAGCTGCAGTGTCAGTGTCCTCAGGGAAACCTTTTTGATCTAAATGCAGTGGGTGTCATTGAGAGCACTTAAAGTGCACAGGGGAAGTGCAGTCTTGTGGCATGAAATAATCTCAGAATGGTTTGGGTTGGAAGGGACCTTAAAGATCATCTGGTTCCAACTCCCCTGCCATGGGCAGGAGCACCATCTGTCAGGTTTTATTTTATAAAGAATACAAAGACAGTTGCCAGACTTTTTTTTTTTTTTTTTGTGTTTGTAGGTTACATTTGTCCTTCTCTGAATGGAGGAAAAGAAGCTTCTATTCATTATTTGATTTGCTTCAGAGCCATTATTGGTTTTGGAAATTTGATAAATATCTGAGTTAATGGTTACTCTGTTGCTTTTTCAAGCGGAGCCAGACTTGGCAGAGGTTTGCCCTGGTACGTGGCAAACATGATAAAGCTTGTCATCAGGAGCCTGTGTTTTGATTCTGTAAGCTGAAAAGCAGTAACATCAACTTATGATCCTTTTTCCACTGATTCCCAAAAATGTTTTAAAAGATGCTCTCATGAGACCCTACTTGGAATACTGTTTTGAGCGCTCAGGTCCTTGGCGCAGGAAGGACATGGACCTGTTGGAGTCCAGAGGAGGCCATGATGATGATCAGAGGAATGGAACACCTCCTGTGCAAACAAGCTGAAAGCTGGGGCTCTTCTGCCTGGAGAAGAGAAGGCTCCAGGGGAACATTATAGCACATTCCAGTACCTAAAGGGTACCTATAAGAAAGGTGGGGACAAACGTTTTAGAAGATCCTGTTCTAATAGAACAAAGGTTAACAGGTTCAAACCAAAGGAGGATTGATTTAGATTAGACGTAAGGAAGAAGTTTTTTGCAATGAGTGTAGTAAAACACTGGCACTGTTTTTGTGATTTAAGGAGATGCTACCTTCTGAAGCTTTCAAGCTTTAAAAAATTTAGAGTTGTTTCATGTCTTTGATATACTGTTGTGGTTTAACCTTAGCTGGCAACTAAGCACCACACAGCCACTCACTTGCTTTAACAACTCTGCCAATTTTGATGTAAAATTTACTTTGTCCTGTCATTACTGACAGTCTGTGGGAAGTAGTAAAAGTATCTGAATGAGCAGAGTCACCACTTTGGATGGAAATATGAATCTTTTAGAAATCCTTCTATTTGTAAGTGTAACTTTTTTCTTATTAAATAAAACAAAAACCCTACCCAAAGAAAAAAACCCCAGAACAATCCAACCTGCAACATAAAGAGACCGTGAACATTCTAATTGGAAATTGTCCTTTAAACACCACTGGGACTACACAGTAAGTATTCAGTTGAAATTACATGAATTAGTAGTAGTCGCTACTCTAGAAAACTCTAGATCTGTTTTGCTATCTTCATTGCTAATAACATTGTCAGAGAACATTAAAGAATGAACATTTTGTCACTGAACAGTAAATTTATAAGATGTCATATTGCAGTGCATGGGATGGTCATTAAGTGTTTTTTAATTTTTATTTCTCTGGAGGAGCCGATTAAAGCTGGTCGCTGCCTAAAAGCACACTGGAAAAAGCTTCTGTTCTCGTTTCTTGGGTTTTCTCTTTGTTTTTAAAATAATCTAATGCAACTAATGCAATCTGTATGGGATCTAAATGAAAGAAATCTGCTTCAAGCAGATTTCAAGCAAAACAAGGATTTTGCTCCAAGCCTCATTTCATAGGGGAATTTCTCTTCTGAGAACTGGGTGGACATGCAAAACAGATGAGGAAATCTGGAACAGACAAGATAGCGGGTAGCAAGTGCTGCCACAGAGAAAAATGTTAACACACTTTTGGAATTTCCTTTTTTTTTTCACATTGTTGTTAGTATTTCTTCATTGACTTGTCTGGGTTCCATCTGTGGTCTTGGTTCCTACCAGCTGGAGTTCCCTGAATTATATTTGTGATGTCTGAGAGTGGCAAAAAATATCACAAGGGGCAGTTTTCGATCTAGTCAGCACTTCAGATTACTCTGGCAAGGACAAGGACATGCAGCTTGTAGCAAACAAGCTTAGTGCCCTTGCTCTCTTAGGATTCTCTATGGCATTACTAGACTTAATTGTGTTGATCCCAAATGCACTTTAATTAGGACAGGCAAGGAGAAAATGAACTGGACAGCACAAATCACATGAATCCCCTCTATCCTGCTTTTTATGTTCTTTGCTTTATTTTTCTCCCTCGTTTGATGCTCAGGCTTTTATTGGGAAAAAAAAAAGAAGTGTCTGGCTTTGTCAGACAAGGTAATTGCATCTTTTAAAGTATAGCTGTCTGCTGTGACTAAAAGGTACCAAAACAGCCTTTAATGTCTTGATACTGATGAAAGTTTGTCAGGTGTGAATGGTTGATAAGGCTGCTGTTAGGTTTGTTTTCTAGTGACATTTAAGACAGGCCACTAGAAAAGATGGGCCTCTGCATTTCTCTTGTGTCTCCTCTGGGTTTTTCTAGATACTTTTATCATACAACAGTGCTAGTCCTTTACACCTGCATTTATCTCTCTATTCTCTCCCTTCCTTTCCTTTTAGACTTCTTAAAATCTGTCAAACAGTGGACTTGTAACCCACTGTAATAATGTATGGCCAAAACCAATGAGTGTTCAATTTAGCATTGCTAAAATGAAACCTTTGCTAAATGCTTTTTCACATGCTATGTTCTTTCTTGTATATTCAGTATGTTTGAGTGGAAGCGAACCAGCAATAATCTGTCATAAACCCCCAAATCCAGCCTTGTTTAATTGAACAATAAAAACCAGTGTTTCATCAACACTTTACCCTTCCTGAGCCTGAGAAACTACTGGGTTTTTTGCCTGTGCAATAGGGATAGTATTGTACTCAACCGTCAGCTTTGAGAGAGGCCTTGTCCTGAAGAATTCAGTCTATTTAGACAAGACAATAGATGATAGGGAAAACTGAGGCACATGAGGGACATGACCTGTGTGGAGTCTTGTTGCAGGTCAGTGGCAAAACCGTGGTGAGAACTCGTGTGCTGTGGCTGTTGTCTCATTGCTGGGTCAGCCAGCGCTCACTGTGAGCCGCCGCTTCCCAGGCGCTCCTGATAATCAACTTGCAACATGTACTGAAGGTCAAGCTTCTCAGTGACTCTGTGGGTGGTGCTGTCGTATCTGTTCTTTCAGTTCATTGTCTTAATATATAGCTTTGGGTCTCTCAACTTGTTTCTAAACTTCTTCATAAATCCGAAGACTAATCTGAAATGAGAAAATGTTAATTTGTAGAAGTATCTTACACCAGATTATAATAAGCGGGTCATTAAGCTGTCATGGTCTGTTGTGTCTGTGGGACTTGAGAGACCTTTAATCAGCAGATTATTGACACTACATGGGGAACAGTCTGATGTGGAAATAAAAGTTCACGACCTTAGGAATTGCTAATAAAAGTTCCTGATTCAGGTTACTGCTGCTAAAAAAGAAGAAAGGTTTATATACATTTTTTGCAGTTGTTTTTATTGTAAGGTCAGCGAGAGGTGAAGAAAGCAGTGCCTTGTAGTTCAGACCCAAGGCTTTTTATCAGCAACTGTAGCATTGCACTGCTGCTAACATTCACTTTTGCCAAGCCTGCAACAGTTTCCATATGTTGTGCTGTTATCCTCCTTTTGGTAATTTTTTTCTCAGAGTTGTTTCAAGTTCCTTTGACATAATAAGGATTTAAACAGTATGTGTGTAGTTTTAGGGGTTTGTTTATTTAGTGGTAGTAAACTCATACACATTTTTTATGTAGAGTGTAAGCACTGTGCAGAAGTTACAGTTTAACTGTGCCTGTCTTCGCACGTGTAAAACTGATTAGCTGTAGCTTTGTAGTGTTTTAGATGGTCTTAAAAAACAGAATCCTTCTCTGTACATCAAGACAAAATGCATTTTGCTAGTCAGCCCTCTCCCAATTAAAGGTGTGAGAGCATCTAAATTAGAGAAATTTCAGAGCCCTTTTCTAAAAACAGCCATGTTGTCCCCTGTACCCCAAGCTCAGTGCTCTGGGACCAAGGTAGGTCGTGATCTGCAAACCAGAACTTGGATTGTATGTGAAGTGTAGTAGCTCTGGTGCAGAACATAAGTACAGATGGCCACAGTTAGTTTAGCTCCCCCAGAATTTCTACTACAATCTCTTGTCCTTATGCAGTTACCATTTTCCGTGTTTCATACCACAGTGAAAATGAAAACTAATGTTTGAAAACAACAGTTCTCAGGAAGAAGCTACAGCCTTAGTCCTTGGTGTCTGTAATTGACAATAAAAAGTGAATAAAACCAACAGAACTGACCATAAGCCTTTGTGGTAAATAAATTCTCTTACTTAGGATTTACAGAAGAAATTAATAATAGCTGACATTTTATTTTTCTCATATTGTTTAGACTTGTTGCCAGTGCTACTGCCTGTGCTACTCTTATTTTGAAGGGAAATATGTTTACAGTTAATTGGCCTAACCCTAGTTAGCTAAATTTGGTAGATAGACAAAATTTTAATAATGAAAAGGATTACAAATTAATACAAATAGCTAATACTTTTGAATATTGCGTAAAGCATTCTAAATGTTAAATGGAACATGGGAATACAAAAAAGGCTTATTTTTAGTTCTTCATTCAGCCAAATGTAAATCAATTAGATACTGTACTCCTTGTCTTATAGTTGTTTTGTCTTTCGTACCAGTTTTACAAGAACCTTAGCTGAAACTTTGTAAGAAGGTGCTGTAGTTTTAGTTAAATGGGAAGGATTTTTCAGTGATGAATATTTCATACCACCATGTAATTTTGGAGCATGAGGAGTACCCCTCTCCGAGCGGGATCGGGGAAAAGACTGTCCCTGGGGGTCTTGAGACCCGATGGAAAGGTTGGGTCCCTGGTGTGGAGCATCCCAGGAACGCGAGAGATAGAAGACCAAAAGCGGGCGCAGGCCGGAACTGCTCTCTCGGTACCTGGGTTTTACCCACTGGAGGACGGCGGACTCTGAGTGTTTTACCCGAGTGCTCAGCCTTCCTCTGCTGTTCGGCTGAGCTCAGACTTGGGAACCACCATAGCGCTGCTTTTTGAAGCACTTTTGGAACTATTTTTCAGTAGCCCGGGAGGCGCCACCAGCCCCGGAGTTCCCCTTTCCGAAGTCACCGCAATCTCATCTTCAGCCATTTCGCTCCCTCGCCCGCACAAAGCGCCACTGCCCCGGGGCCTGAGCCCGCTTGGCCCCGCCAGGCCCCAGCCCCGCGCCGGGTCAGCCCCAGCTCTGCCACCACACACACACGTGCTTTGCTGTGCTGGAACCCACACCAGCAGCACAGGACTTTTTCAGGCGAAATATCCTTCCAGGTTTTGGTTTAACCTAGGGAGGAGGTACAGAACTAGGTAATATTTTCTGCTATTGTTGTTATTTTGTTTCTTTCTTAATTTTTAGTCAAATTGTTATTTTTCTTTCTTCATTCCGACTCCTCGTAATTTTTTACATCCTCTGTACTGGGAGGAGGGAAATAATAAAAGAAGAAAGGTTCATGTCATTAGAGGTCTCCCCTCCTGAATACATTGTCATTAAACCAAGACAGAAGGCTTGAGTTACTAATTTCAGTGATAGAATAAAGCAATGGAATATAATGAAATATATAGTAAGTATTAGATGTTAGACTGTTCAAGAGAAATACTACACTTGTTAGGTGTTTTTCTGACTTCTAAAATGTAGTTAGATTGCCATAACTTGGGGTTTGGGGTTTTTTTTAAATTTATCTCCACTGTAATGGCATCAGTCTGTTGCTCCTAATCCCTCTTTATGGAAAATCTATGGGATTAAAAAAACACACTATACAATTTCACTGAAATGTGCTCTATTTTTTGTAATTTGATGTGAGTATGTTCAGTATTCACTGAGTAATAGTTCAGTGAAGAATTCCCCTTGTTAATTCAATTAACGCTTCTTGATCCTTCTCATTGTCCAAGTTGCAGACTTCCTTTTGTGGAATGAAATTGAACAATTGATAGGAAAGGTCAATGGAAATTAGTTTGTCTGTGCTGTGGGACATGCAGCTTGTTCAAAGAATAGTCACTGAAAAGTAGATCAGGGGTAATTTGTCTTATGTAAAAACTTTGGTGGCTTTGAGCTCATACACATGCTTCTATAGCGAAGTTCTTGCTCTTGATTAAATGGAGAGATGATGGGGACATGAGGTTGTTTCTGTATAAACATTTTTTGGTAGCTCTTTTTCAGTAGAAAAATACAAGTGATGACAGCTGTTGGAGTGAAAGAAATTTTGCTTCCATAAGGAATTCTTTTTCTATGCAAAATCATTAGTGGTGGCCTTATTCAAAAGTATTAAAAATAGCAGTCTGTCTGAAATTTGAATGATAAAAATGTATATAGTTTTGCTAGAAGGCATTACTCAGTACCTTTTCTTAAAGGCATAAAAGGAATAGATGAGGGACCAGTGGTTAAACTGTATCACCCTTGATAACATGTCGGTGTTATGGATTGTTATTCTTTTAACAGTGAATCAAGGAAGTTTCGAAGGTACAGGTTCAGGGTAAAAAATCTAAAGTGAAAATTGTGGTAAAAGGATGCATTTAAAAAAACCTCATAACTTACTATTTCTAAGTCATGAGGTGGACTGTGCTGCACTGATTGCTTACGCAGACTACTAAAGTGCACCATCTTGGAAAATGAAGCACATCCAGGATACTGCTTTGGAACTGGCAGATGTCATGCAGCACTTGGGGCAGATAGTTGAGCACAGCTTACCTCCTCAGCTTTTCTAAACAGGTATTGCATTTTTCAGGTTACTGGGGTTTGATTTTGTTTTGTTTTGGTTTTGTTTGTTTGTTTGTTTTTCAATTTTTAATTTTATTTTGCAAGTTAAGGCAGAGTGATTATGTTAACTTTCATTATGAAATGAGCTATCTTGCTAAAGAAGACTTACCTGGATGCTTACCATGCAGCTTACCATACCGTGCATTGTATGTACCAAGAATAGCATTATTTTTGGTATAATTCCTAGGGGACTTCTACAAGTGGGCAATTTTCAACATCACTGAACATGGGAATAAAATTCTCAATTTGTAAGATTAGCTGCAGTGCACTTATTAGGAAGAACTCAGAGCTACACACTCTAAAGAATAAAGAGAGGAAAAAAAAGGGAAAGGAAGAAGACCCTGAGATCCAGGTAGTATTTTTATTAGTGTCTGATCATATTTTGTCTTTTAAAGCTAGAAAAATACTCTGATCAATATGAAAAATATTATTATAAAAATGTATAAAAGTTCTGGTTTTGCGTTCACTGATATCTCTCATTACCCTAGAAGACTGTGTATCGGGGAGAACTTTTGTACAAAGTTCTAAATGTGTGCTTATGGCCAGTGTGTACATACATGTATTCCTCGTGATTTTATCAGCTGTGTTATTGCCTTTCCTGCATATACCAGGAGTAAAGGAATGGTTGGATTACTCGGAAAGCCCTTGGTGACGGGATTTGGAAGAGTGAATTAAGTAGAAAGTGTATGTCAGAGCTTAAGCTGAGCTCTTAATTGTATTGCTCCTGTCAGGTGAGATTGACCCACAGAGTAACCTTCCCCTGGCATTGTGCAAACCTCCAGTGTTTTCAGCCCTGCCTTATGGAAAAGCTACATGGAAATATAGAGAAGTAGCAAAAAAAGACTCTTCTGTTGTTTACTGCAGTGCACAGGACACACTATGGGGCAGCTTAGGGTCTTTGATTTTGCTCCCACAGTTATTGCTGATTCATATGGCAGAAATAGGAAGAGCACCAGGATGTCTGTCTGTGTTACATTGATCAGTGAGGTTGCTGAGAAAGAAATGGATGTATTTAATAAGCATATATGAGTATCTTATGACTCAAACTGGATGAAATTATTTCGTATTTAGTGGGAGCCAAGAACTGAGGGAATCCCTCAGCTGATGCAAAGAGGGGAATCTGTATTCATGATGCATCTTTTTTTCTCCAGGGAATCTGCGATCTGTAAGATGCCTTAATTTTGCAAGGGGGTAACCATTTAAAAAAGTAAACTGAGAGAATACAAAAACACAGGTAGTTATTCTCAGATGGAGACATAAAACAGTTTCATTTGTAAAACTGACTGCTTGCAGTTTTAAGTAACAGAAGATACAGTAAGGCTGGTGGGCATTCTCATGGAAATTTGTCTTTCTAAAATAAAAATTATTTTTAAAGAGGAGATGGAGCAGTTGGCATCAAATGCAGTGGTACTATTTGTAGTCTTCTGATTCTGTGATGTGAATTAATGGTAACTGAATTAAGGAAAGCTTACTGGTTTCTCGTTATGTTTTTTTTGTCTACTTCTTAGTTTTGTCTATAGGTATGGTAATAAATTGTTTCTCTTAAGTCAGGTACTGTGGACATTAGCAGTAATTATAGGGAAAATTTTCAAAAGCTTCTATTAGTTCTTGGCTACTGTTAAAGTCAAAAGGAAAATTAAAGGGAATTGTGCCTCAATGAAGTATGTTTGTATATCTTGATTGTTGTGCATATTTTGCCTAATTTTTTCAAACATTAAAAAATTTTTTTTTAGTTGTGTTTCATACTTTTGGATAAATAGATAGATGCAGTGTCTTATGGGGACAGACAGTCAACTCAGCCAGCAACCGAAACTAATCCCCTAGTCGCTGGAACATTGTGGGATGCGGGCTTCCTCCTTCTGCTGCTTCTTTCACAGCTTCAGCCTCCACACAACCCCGTAGATGATCAGAAGCTCTTTTTTGTATGTGTATGTGATTATGTTAGTTGAGAGTGCAGGAACTCATTTTACAAAATGGGGCTTGTAAGTTCTTGTAGCACAGCCTCAGACATCCGTGTCTTGTAGGAATTGTGTAGGAGAGGCAAGAGTAGGAGCACTGAACAAGTCAGTGATAGACCACACTGACAATGTAGAAATCTATGGGATAGATTTGTTGTCCTGCACTGTTATATAAAAATCCTATGTCTTTACTGTAATGGCGGGGCAGGACAACAACTCTGTTCCTTAATTTGGGGCATACTTGGTTTTTCCTTCTGCTCCACCCAAGGCAAGATCTGGTAGTGCTAATTACTGTATTAACTGAAGGAGAGACAAAAAGCTATTGGTGGTGTCTCTTGTCTTCATACACACAGTTCCCCTTGCTCTCTCTTTTTAGTGCCCTAAGGGGGACTGCTGTAGAGTATAATTGTTTGATTTGGTGCATCGAGGGAGAGAGAATCTGACACGCCACCCTGCTCTTGTTTGTTCTCTACCCATTTGGCAGTGACAGAAACCAAGGAGAGGTCATGTGAGTGCAGCCAGAATAGTGTGGCAGTGCTGGGAACGCAGTCGCATTACACTGGGCTCCTTTCATGCCTTCTGTCTGAATAGGGGTCAGTGCTGTACCAAATGTCATGGAATTAATTGGTGATTTTTATGCAGACACATCTAAATGGCACGCACTGAGGAACCCCACCCCGTGCTGCAAACAGCATGTTGTGCTTTCAGGGCAGATGGGAAGAGCTGACCATGGACAGTTGAATGAAGGTTCAAATGAAAATGGGAGGATTTTGGAGTAAAGTAATTATGGGGCTGATCCTAGAAAACCCAGTTACCTGCTGTTTGTATGACACAAACTAGATGATCTACCAGGGAGACCAAAAGTCCAGCAGTCACACAAGGATCTGCTGAAGACATGTTCCCTAATAAAAACACCTGCCACCCCAAAGTTTTAGGGGGTGTAATCTTGTATGTTTCTGTTCGTGTGTTTGTACTTCAGTGTACCCTTGCTGGGATGCCTTGTCTCCCTAGCATTGTCCAGGTTGAAGTGTAGTTAATGAATGTGCAGTTCTATGCTGACATGCCCAACTACTTATGAAGTGTGATGGTCCATGTACAAAAATCCTGAGAACCCAGTTTCATTGCTGAGTGTTGATGGGGTGCAGCGGGGTCTCATACAGGAGTTGTAATCCATATGCTTTAACTCTTAGAGTTGGGCACTGCCAGTGGCAGTGACATTTGAAAGAAGAGCCCACAATCATTTAGCAGGCTACAGCTGGACTAGATGCTGTACTAGACCTTTGCAGAGATAATAGAATTGAGGGAAACTTAGAGAGCAATTAATTTCTTTCTGAGAATGTGTTCTTAAATGTCATGAAATTTATTTTGCCTTTCTATATTTCATCAACTTACTAGCTCACAGATTGATGCATGCAATTTCAAAGCTGTCTTCTGTTGTGTTCCCAATGAATAAATTTTCAGCTTATAGCAGGTATTTTCTTAGTCCTTAAGTATATGATACTGTGTTTGGATGGTTAAATTTCATTCCATCTGTGTGTCCCATATGTTCAGCCCTCCTACTGTTCCAGTTTGTTTGTGGTCACATTTCTTCACTAAGTTAAGGAAAGGACATGAGGTACTAAGGGAAGGATTCTTGCTGATGGCTCCACAGTTGTGTTGATGGCCTGTACAGGTATGTTCTGCTGACCTCTTATCTCTGGGTAGCTCAGTGCAGGGTTAATTGCAGTGTTTGTGCAGCAGGGGAGGATCAAAGTTAAAGGTCTTTTCCTGTCTCCTGATGTTTCAACTCGAATAAAGAAATACCTAAAAGTATACAAATATGGTTGTAGTGGATGTACTACAGCACAGGTTAATGGGGAAATCTCCTAGGCTGGAAATGGAAGAGAAGGTAAGAAGAGCATTCTGGATTTCCCTGGGTGTTTTGGTCAAGATACAAATAGTTTCAGTTGTTTCATAGAGGTCAGTAGATGAAATTATTGAAAAACAATAAAAATATGTTTGATATTCCTTTTCCTTGCTCAATTAATTTTTTTTTTGTTAGTTTGCATTTACTTCTCAAAAAATTGGCTTCCAAATACACTTGTTCTTAAACAAAAGCAGGGCTGAAAGCTGAAGAAGCTATGTTAAGAGTGGTTTCCTTTCCAAACCTTCCTCTGGGAAAGCATGCCGTTGCCTTTCAAGTTGTCTCCTCTCCTGTTGTCTCTGTATTTGTCACGATTAGTGGCTGGAAAGTGAAACCGACACTATTGTCTTCGGGTCAAACTTCAGCAGCGTTTTTCAGATGAGGGAAAACCTTCAAATAAGTTGTTATGCTTGCACTTCTGTGCTGCAAAATGTTTATTTTCTCTTCTAGCATGGATTCAAATTGCAGCGCAGGCAGGGAGGCGTCAAAATTGATTTAGCAGTTTGATGCTGTGCATGTTCTCCTTTATACTTATGTTCAAGTTTTTACCCTTGCTCTACCAGGATACCTTCTTGACATTAGTATTTTTAGCAGGAATTAACTGTCTCTGGTTATCAGCGGAGATACACCTTCTTTACTGTATAATGTATAATTATCTGTTTTCTGTAGTGTGGAGTTATACTCCTTTAGAAGATGAAGCTTTTTAAGCAAAGTTGAGAAAATGTCCTGTTTTGTGCTTTTGCCCTTTTGTTTCTGTGACATGTTTGTTAAAACACACATTTCTTGATCTCTTCCTATCCTTGACTTTAATATTTATGCTGAGAAATCTGCTGTCAGGGGTGGTCGCGAGCCTCTGTGAGGCTCTCAATCTGACAGAGGTCTGCTTACCCTAACACATTGGTATTGTGTAATGTGCCCAAAGCATCACAATTCCAATGAGATCCTGTGGGACTCTTAAAGGCAGAGTTCTAGACAGTTGTATTATCTTGCAGTTGATCAAGCCAACTGTAGTAGATTTGCCTGTAAGGCTGGAGTTGGGAGTCTGTGGATTGCAGATGTCCCTTTTGAGATTCTATGCAGGGTTTCCATGGGGAAACAGCTAAAGTTGTTTAAGTGATTTTTACTGCTGGCAATCAATAGTAAAAAATAAATGCTTTCTTTTATTCTCTTCTATAACAATGTCCGGCTGGGCATGGAAACTTATCCAGTATTCATATTTTTATGATTAAATGACTGCTTTGTGCTGCTCATATACCTTGTGCCTTGAAACCCTTCTGGGGCTGAGCAGAAAGAAAGAAAATACTTTTCCTGCAAATGAGGAATTGCAGTTCTTGGACCAAGTTAAAGTGACGGGTGAATGCATAAAGTCAAACCAAATCCAGTTCTCTGTGCACGATTGTTGGGGGGTTTTTTTGGTGGCATTTGTTCTTGAGGTGTTGTTTCGTGTGATTTTTGTTTTCTTTTTAATGTGGGCCCCTGTTTGGATACTGAGGTGTGACATGAAGACTTTACTTTGAAGATCATACTAATGTTTCCAAGGCTTTCTTAAAAATGGTCTTGAGGTACTGTCCTACTTGGTAATGACTATCTACAAGTACGTAAGGTGAGATCTTAGAAACAGTTGCTCTGTTTTTACGGATAAGGGAGAAAATTAGATTATCTGGTTGGCACGTACACTCTCTGCTGCAAGTTATCTTTGCAGTACCAGAACATCACCTTCATCCAGAAAGAGTGGTAGGCAAAGACTGACTGCAAGAGCACAGCTATGCAACACAAGGGTCTTAATGGTACAGCATCATTTGCTTTTCATAGCTTTTCTCTTAGGGAGCCTCCGTATGTACTACAACTACATTTCCACATCCCTCAGAGACATTTTCTAATCCTTGCTTTCCTACTAGGTGTTGGCAGAGGGATGAGCTATTGGTGTTTGTGCAAAGCAGCGAAGGTTTGTGCAAACAGTAGGCAAAGGTAGTGGATTCATCAGGAACTATAGTTTATGGAGATAATGTAGTTCAAAGTGGCAATAAAATCGGGAATAAAAGTTTGCACTTACAAATGAGCATTTTATATGGTATAGGTGATACTGCTCATACTGTTGTTTAAGCTGAAATTATATAAGAGTAGGCTCTGTTGTAGTGAACTGGAAATCTTCCAGTATGGTTCTATTTATTCAATGCATTTATCCTTAAAGCAAGTTTAATACCCTCAAATTAAATTGCAGTGATAGCGTTGTAGATATCTTCAGCACAAATCCACCAAAAGTGTCAGCAGCAAAACCACCCTGGGCTACCATATGTGATCTCAAGAGGCACCTGTAGAGAAGGGGAGAGGATTTTGTCTACGTGTTTTGTCTACATAGTCAAGCCCCTGATGCCTCTTTTGAGAATGACAGATAATAGAGGTGCTTTTGATACTACCTGGAAACTAGATAAAATGGACAGCAGTCTGTTTCATTTAGACAAGCAGCTGTTTATAGCTTTTTTTTTTTTCCACTGCCAAACTGTGGAACTTTTGCCTAGAAATAAAGCCTTCAGGTAAATGGCATTGTGGCCATTTGTTGCCTCTTGTTTGTTCAATGTCACTTGTGTTTGAAAAGCCATTGAAATCACTTTTGTTTACTTTGCCCCCTGCAAATAATATGAGCGATAAAGAATTTTGGCCAATATTTACAGAACATCTGTCTTGTAATTTGGCTTTGTGTGTCTGGATTGCTGGTAGTAACTGTGTGCGGGTATTGAAAAATAATTTTTTATATGTGTCTAAATGGCATTTAGCTTTATTTGTTTTCCCCACATTTCTCTCAAACCCCAAGGTATGCATAGGTATACACACAGCTGGTCTGACTTTTGAGATTGTGCTTTTGTTTGTGTTGACAAAATAGTGCTGGTTTCTGTACACTCTTGGCTGCATCTTTGTATAGTGAAGAGTTACTAGGCTGTCAAATAACTCTTAATAAACCTAGCACAACCCTTCAAGTGTCTGCTTCTATCCTGCATCCTCCAGCACTGGGTGCTATGACTATTGGAAGCTGATTTAGTTTGTCTGTTAACATATGCCATATGTGTGTGTGTTTGCCATTGTAGAGTGTATAGTTCTGAGTCAGATTTGTTCAGGGGAGAGGTGTGATAGGCTATACAGTTACATCATATCAGGGTCGGAATTTTGGATGCCTGAACTTGGCTTCTGGCATGTTATTAAATTGCAGTGCACTTCCTAACTTTGCAAGCTATGATTTCTTCATATATGTGGTACTGATTTCTTTGTAAATGGTTTTAAACATATTACTGTGGGGGACCCTAAAAAAGAACCATGTGTGCATGTGTGGGGTTTTTTGTTTGTTTTCTTTTGTTTTCTTTAAGTAGGAGAGCCAGATTACATTGTTTGGCCCAGGTTTGTCTGTAAAGCTGGTGGGATTCACTTGCCTCTCTGCTGAGACTTGTTCAGTGTTCTCATACTTCCGTCATTCTCCATATGCACTTGCTTCTCTGCTAAGTGAAGGAAATGAATCTCTGAGTATAGTCCCTTGAAACAGCCTGGGATGTGGCAGCTTCTGTAGCTGGGATAGATGATCTTGGGACTCTCTCTCGTCCCTGTCTCAGCTGTGAGCACAGCTAGAAGCTGAGACTGCTTTCACAAAAGGAAATGCTGAACATTCAGAATATTGTGCTGTGTTGACAAACCTACCTGTTTGTGTTTCCTGGCTCTGCACTCTGAGGTACTCGCCACTTCAATCAATTGTGAATGCAACTCAATTGCCAATTTGTTACTAAAGAAAAAGACTAGCTCAGATTGTTTCACTTTGCTGTATCAAATGCTTGAATTAAGTCTTACAACTTTAGTGCTTGTAGCTGAAGTAAGGGAATATTTGTGTATCCGTTTCCTAATGAGACTTTAATGTATACTCTGTTTTGTTCTGGTTGGGTTTTTTTGTTTGTGTTTTTTTGAACTTCTGCTTTTAGTGGAACAGCAGCTTCAGGAAAAGAACATGAAGAAGAATCATGGTGGGGCTGCACCTAAATAGTCTGAAGCTCAGGTAGGGTGGTTTGGGATGAATGAGATTGGCACAGTGGCAGGAAGAGGACAGCCAGAGGAGGTCTAGCTGTCCTCTGGGGCTGGAAGCTGCTAGTCCTGGGCAGCACAACAGACCTGGAAAATGACCCATTTACAATACTGCTTCCAGACCTTTTCCTTCACCTTAGCTTGAAACAGAACATGCTTTCTTTGCCTTTAAACTTTTTCTTAGCTTACAGGCCAGAATGAGAAGACTTATGTCTTTGCACTGTGAAATTGCAGAAAAGAAGTAATGAGTGTACTGCTAGAGGATGTGGAATTCAGGTTTAGTTTTTTCCCCCGATTATCTTATTTTCTACTTTTCTACTGCTTGTATTTGTGTTTTAAACCCATTCTGTTTTCATACACTGCTACACCACCACCACTTACATAATTTTGGGCCGTTTTAAAAATAGAAACTGACTTTGGGCATGGAAGCTGCAGTGGAGGACTGAGCCAGAGATGGAACAGTATTGATGAGGAGAACAAGACTGGACAGGAAAAGTAGAGGAACATGGAGCACTTAATGTAGTTCAGAACTGAATGTGGAGAAGAGGTCCTTGAAGAGGTGTATGCAGCAGAATTTCTCAGTCTTTCCACAAAGTCTTTTGGGTTCAGGAAGAGCAGAGAACAAGAGTTCTGTGAAACGAAGACAAATTGAGAGTGTAAAGAAGAGGGATAGGAGCTGTGCCAGATGTGTGTACCAAAGTGACAGTTAATGGAGATGTCTTGTTACTTCAACTCTGTAGGCTTTTTATTTGTATGGTAGTGGTGGTCTACCAAAGATCTAAATGGTCTTTGATGTTTGTATGGGGAAAAAAAGGTACTGGTTTTAGGAAATGGGCTATATCCCATAGAAACAAAAATATTAAACTCTCAAAAGCTGTAATAGAAGAATTTAACAAGTGACTGTGATGAATAAATTTTATGTGCTTTAAAATAAATCTGCTCCAAATGAAGTATTTTCTTTGGACATCAGGACCTGAGTTTGAAGAGTCTGTGTGCATTTGAAAAGAGTTAAATTTATTTTATCTAGGCTTGAGAGGAGTTGTTTGAATGTTGAAGCAGGGGAAATAGGGTCCAATTCATTCTCCTTTTTCTGTTTTCTTGTATATCAATTTCTATGGACAAGAGGAGAGGGACTTCAGTCTTTAGGGACTCTTGCTCCAAGCCAATTGGCAGTGCTTACAATTGCACCACCAGAAAGCAATAAAAGAAATACACAGAACAACAGTAACAGAAAGCAGATGTCTTGCTTTTGCAATTAAAGAACTGGAGAAGGCAGTAAGAAAACAATGGCAATTGACTCTGCGTTGGGACGGAGAGTATCTATCTTGGTTACTTGTCAAAACGGAAAACTGGTGAAAATGAAACATACCTTAACAGCCATAGTATCTTGCTTTGAAAATTTGGGTCAAATGTGCTTAATTTTTCATTAGAGAACATCATGCTAAGAGTCCTGCAACATGGAGCAGACAGCTTTTCTCATTGTGTTCTCGTGTCTGTTTTTCTACTTTGGATAATTCTATAAAACCAGTCAAGTCTCTGATTTAGCTGAGCAAGATATGTGGAAACTGGGATGTCTTTTTTTTCTTCCATGTGTGTGTTTTGTATCAGGAGGGAAAAGATGTTACTGAGACAGTTATCTGTGAAATATAGTTTAATGTTTTTTAGAGGCTGCACATAAAATGGAAATATATTTGACATCTTGTAGTCTATATCTGAATGTCACCGTGAACTAAAATGGTAATTAGTCACCTACACAGCATCTTCATTCACTGACTGTTATACACGGAGCTGTTCTGCTGGTAGTGTCTCAAGGCAAACAAGAAGTAGGCTTTAGGAGAATGTACTCTTCATAAGCATTAGCATAATGTTTAAATGTATATGTATGCTTTGAGCAGTTTGCCTCTCCTTTCGTCAGCATGTTTGTTTAGCCACGTGAAAATGAGATGCTGTAACAATTTGTGTTGAGAATGGAAAAGTTCTTGAAACTGGGGTGTATGGAAAAAGAAACAAGGGCAGACTTCTGATACCTTCCTTCCATGTGATATTGGTTCAGGCAAAAGCTGTAGAGTTGAGAAGATCTTTTTGCAAGAATGCTAGCTGACATATTTTAAGTAGAGTACACATGAGTGGCATGAAGGGGAGAAAAAAACTGTGTGAAACCTTATTTTAATTTCAGGCTTGGTGCTTTTTCTGTTAGAGCTACTTAAAAACAAACAAGCAACAAAACCAACAACAAAATCCTTTGTGCTCTGAGAGACAGAGCTCCTTTTTGCCCTGGCTTCAAAAGCAAAATAACTGATTTGGCATAAAGTACTTTAAAGAAAGCAGTGAGTATTCTGACTGAAATATCTCTGAGAGAGTCTGAGCACAGAATGCTGCAGAGGAAGTGCTTAGGGAAAAATTGTTCATCTGGGGTTTTGGAGTCAGTTAGGAGCTTGTCAGCACTGCCTTATATATATGCAAAGCTCAGAAGTCCTGTGTTTTCCTGATTGTATTTCAGGATGTGAAATACTACACTTCATGTTGTCCTGATCACCACTGTGCTTGTCAGTAAAATACTGTACCTTGTATTTCCGTACTGTGCTGGCTTAAATCACACAGAAGGAAATCTTGCTCTGTGAATAACCTACAGCATATTGCCATGGAAGAAACACCGAAGTGCCCATAGGAATCCTTGTAGATCTCCTTGCTAACAGTCCTTGCTAACATTGTGCACAAAGTTCTTGCGCCTTCAGGGAAGGGAAGGTGGTATGTTTTCACATTGCCAAAATATGAGGCTAAACACCAAAAAAGCTCTTGCAAGTAAGCTCTAGTTCTGAACTCTGACAATTTTGGCAGGCTTCTGATAGTGTGTTTGTGTTGTTCTGGGGAAGGTGAAATTAGGTGGCTGCACTAGAGTTCTGTCTCTCACAAGTCTTTAATGTAACCACACTTGTACATACACTGGTTTATACACGTGGCACGTTAACCAACCTTTACTGCTTGGCCTGCTGCTGTAATCCTTTTGGTTGAAAACTGGTGCCAAGTTACTTAAGAATGTCAGCTGAGATGAAAAATTCAGTATGTGAAGTCATGTCTGATCCCTCTACAATTAAGCTCCTCTCAAAGTTTTTCTAGTGTTTCTGTTAGTATTTGCCCCAGCAGCCTTTAAATGCACTGCTGTGCTGCATGGTGCTGCATCCCTAGCAACAAAGAATCATTTTCCTCCACACAGGCAAGACCAAGAATAAGGTATGTGCAGCTTGAAACACTTATTGATCAATTCACTTCTGAAAACTGCATGTGAATTTTACAAGCAGGGTAACAGTAAAAGTACTGCTACATGTTCTATTTTTAAATACATATAGTCTTTATAGAAGAAGAAATTGAAACACATTTGTTTTATGTTTGTGAATAGAAAACCTATGGCTGAGAAAGTACTACTATGCCTGTTTTTTTGTAAGGCTAATATTCCAGAGGAATGTTTTAATATTCTTCTGCAAATTATTTTATAAAAAAGAAAAGTATCAAGATTTTACAAGCTCTGCACCAGATCCAGTGACCATTTATAGTTAGGCCAAATGGTCTTACTTGATGTCTGTGGAGAATTGAGACTTTTTCTCTGTAAAGTGTTTTGTAGATAATGAGGCAAACTTCCACCTTTTTATTGCTCATTGGAATAATTTAGTGGGTATAAATTAAATTTTCCAGACTTAACTGAGATTGTGTGTGTGCCATCTCACCATCTTCCCATGTGCTTCAGATGTGAAGAGATTTTCTTTATGGTTACAAGCAAGCAGCACAAGACTGTCTTTGAGACATCTGCAGAAAGGCTGCAAGATAATCAGGATATGCGTTCAGTTTTACTTCTGGTTCTAAGAGCAAATAGAGGGATTTTTGCTAAGCACTTCAGATATTTTTAGGCTATGCAGGAGTTTATTTCATAATTGTCAAGAAAATCCAAAGTTAATCCTGGTGAGAGGTGTGAGTCTTCTCATGAACAGCTGTCTTCTACCGGTGGGGATTACTGATAGCCTTCCTATGTGCTTTGTTGCCATAGCAGGGTGTGTTTCTGCAAAGGTGGGCCTTTTTAGGGTGTGATTGTAAGGGCTTAGGTCAATGGTCTGTCTACCTCTATATTTTATCTCAAGTAATGCAGGTAGAGTTTCTCCAAGGCGAGAGACATTTAAACAAAAAACATGCACGCAGACATCTTTCCCTGATTATAATCTTCCAGTGAGCAACAGCGTAAAAACTTTGAGCCAGGAGCTGCATCAGAATCACATTTCAATAGCTATGGATCCTCCGTTAATTTATCTGATCTCTTTTTTCTGAATGCCATTAAGCTTTTGGTTTCTGTAGTATCCTATGAGAGTTCATGATTTCATTCTGAACCTTTTTCACCTAATGGATCTTGTTCATTGTTCCTGTTTCTTATCTGCTCAAAAGAGCATTTCTGTTTTAGGGTATGGAGAGAACTGAGCAGTATGCAATTTTTTGAGCCTCTTGAAAAATTTGAGAATTCTTTTTTTTTTTTTTTCCCCTTGACAGAAGCTTGACAATCTCAGTTTTTTAGGTGTTTCAATTTAGTATAGTACAGTCTGATTAGCCAGTCTGTAAATGGAGGCCTGGCTTGAGACCCTGTAGTCTTTTATACAACCCATGAGGTAATCTTTTCCTTAAGTCTCAACTTCTGGTGAAGGATCAGGACACTTGACTAGATTAAGTATGGCTCAGTGGATCTGAGCCAGACTTGCAACTGATGTGTATGGCTGTAAAGTTGCATTCGTATGCACTGATAAAATTCTTTCATTCTGGTTTTCCACACTTGTTCTGTTCAAAGCCATATTAAGCTTTTTGCAAAACATAATTTTTTATACCTCTTACCAATAACAATTTGCCACTTCCAAATGCAGCTTATGGATTTTCATAATACTATAGCTATTTCCCCCCCCCTTAACTCCTGTTCCTTCAACTATTGTACCTTTGGCTGTGTGAGAAAGAAGGAAAGGAGACTGTTACTGCAAAAAAGATCTTTGTCTGAGAGATTTGGAAACGTGAACAGCTTTATCTCAAATTTCAAATAATCACTGCAGTCAGGAGGATTACACACGCTCTTCTGGCAAGCTTTATAACCCTAATAAAAAAAGTAGTCATGATACAGGTAAGATGACCTTTTTTGGCTCAGGTGGTGTATCACAGGAGGCTGTACTGTCTTTCTCAAATCTACCTTTCGTACTTTATGAAAATTAAGGCTGTTGAAATAAGACTTTCTTGACCAACAGTTATGTTTTTCCATCTAGGAAAAATTTCCATTTATCTTGTGTTAAAATGTGGCCAAGCCTGCAACAGTTTCCTTTGAAGAATGCTGACTTGTAGTATTGTTTAAATTTACAGTCATGACTCTTCAAGTCAAAAAAAAAGTTTCATTCCCAGTATGCATGGTCCTTTGGGTAGCTGGAAAAGCACACTTGGAGGAGAAAGTCACAGAAATGAAATGGGCGTTAGGGAACTCCAGGGCATTGCAGTGAGCAGATTCCACTTGATATTGGGTTATGCTTTACATATATTGTTGTGGTACAAAGCTAAAAGTGCCCCTTCAAAAAAAAAAAGTACATGTTAGAAAGAAGGAATCTTTCTTTGAAAACATTGAAATCACTTCTGGGAAAGCTTTTAAAGTTTATGTTCCTGCCTCCTCCCACTTTTCAACAGAAACCCACTTTTGTCCTGTTCTGCAAAGGAAAAATCATTAGGATACTTAACTGTTTACGCAGATCTTAAGAGAAAACGTACTTGTGTGCCAGAGTAAGTCCACGCCAATGCAGTGTGGAGAAACCACAAAGAAGACCAGAGTTTTATGTCTGAGCAACAATCCATTATGTGCTCCAATACTAATGTGAATATAGTTTTCTTTTTAGTTAGCGCTTAGGTTTTAAAAACCATATATGCAAGTTGGACAGATGGACATTTGGAGATGTGCTCAGACATTTGCTGTGTGTTTTTTAAACATTTTACATGGTAGCTACTGTATCATGCCAAATATGCAGTAATGATGTTGGGAGATGGAATGCTTATTCTGCCTGCTTTGCTTGTCTCACTGATCTTTAGTGTAGATTTTGTATGGAAATCCTGTAGATTTGGAGGGAGGTGATGCCCTCTAAATTATTCAGTGGAATGGAGAAATACAGGGACGTAACAAAATCCAGGGCGCTGTTCCCTTTTCCTTAGTGGAGGAAAGGGAACTTTTGAGTTTGGAGCTTTTGAGTCCCTTGGAGGAGAAAGGGAATGTTAACTTCCTTTATTAAATACAGAAACAGTATCAGAAAAGTTCTAAAGTGTTGATTTCAGGGCTTTAAAAAGTTCTTAGTCTTTCAAACCGGTATTGTTTTTATTATTTCCCTCCCCCACTCATAGGTTATTTTCTGTGAACAGCATTGCTAAAATTGATAATACATGTGTGTTTAGGACTTTCTTTTAATCACTTTCACTGGGAGAGCATTGTGAGGGCAGATACTTTGTGCAGGTGGTGGTAATACAATAGTAAAATAATGTGTTGCTTGATGGTGGAGTCTGCTTTGAATCTGGCAAACTCAAAAAGAACTTAACTTGCTCAATGCTGATAAAATGACACTTACTATTCCTATGTGGAACATTCCTGAGTTGTGCAAGTTTTAAATTCTTCAAGTTAAAATGGTTGAGTTGTGAAATAAACAACGAGACACATATTATAAGTGTCTCTCAGTCCTGATAAAATTGATTCTCCAACAGAGAAGATGAGTCAATGTGTATGTTAAAAAAAAAATAAACAAAGAAACCCCCCCCCAAAAAACCCTGTACAAAACCCACCATAAATTTCTAGTTCCTGCTCTGATATTTTTTTTCCTTTTCCTTTAGTTCCTTGGCATAGCATTTCTTGGGATTGGATTGTGGGCATGGAATGAGAAGGTAAGCTGAATATAGCACCAAATTTTGTTTTTCTTCTTAATCTCTCTTTTTCCGATGAAATGTTAAAATAGTAATATGCTGTGTATTTTGGGTTCACACACATTTTCTACTGAAACAAAATCAAGCTACTCTGTCAAATAAAACCTTGGCTTGGGTCACCTAGAGGAACATCACTGGCATTTTTCCCAAGAATACCTTGGCAAGACATCATGGCCGACACTCACACAGAAAATAACCATTTCAGGCCTTGCACACTCAAACTGCAGCTCAGATAGCAGAACCCTTTACTGAGGCAGTATTGGCAGTGTGTCTCCACTCTGTGTGTCCCCAGGAAAGGGAGAGGGAGCCTACATGTCTTATAAAGCAGCTTCCTGAAAATAGGCCTGCGTGGCTTTGCCCTAACATAGCATGTTACTTGCTGTTCCTATTAAAACAACAAAAACAAAAAAATGAGAAACAAAATGAGCCCTGAAAATCAAGGCAAACCTTTAGGGAACACTTTCTGTTGCAAGACTGTAAAATCATATTTGAAATGGGAAGTGTGTATGTGCATGGGTAGCAGGCAGGGAAAGAGAAAACATTTGTGAACCAGAGCCCAATTTTTACTTTGCTTGCTGCTGAAGTTGAGAAGAAGATGAAATATCAAGACATGCTATACAAAACAAGTCAGTATGTCTGGGGTTACTGGATGAAGAGTTGGACATCGCTAAAAGACATCAGCTAAATTAAAACCAGAGTTTCCTTTTCTTCTTTGTTTAAAAAATTGAAAATAACAAAACCTGGCCGATAACAATGGTACTATGAAGTTCAGTTACATAATAGTTTTTTCTTCATTTAATGGAAAACACTGAGTAAGTTATGAATTGATGTTCACTTAAGGCATTATAACTGGCACTTGCAGCAGAACAAATAACACATTGGAAGCTCTGAAGTTTTACCACTTAAAAATTCACAACAAATTTTTCTGGTTCAGAAGTGAGTTGTTAGATTCTAATTGCTCTCTGCGTATGCCTTGAATGTAAGTAATACACATAGTAATGGGATATTAATTAATTCACACTATATACACCTATATATATATATTTATATACCATATAATAGTGATGTTGGGTAGGTTCAATAGCTGTGTCTGTTTTCATTCAGCAAGAGTGTAAAAACATGTCTTTTTTAATACTCTGAGCATAATCTCGGAGCTTTGTACCTGTGTCGAAGCCAAAGAGAACAGCATTATTTTGGAGTGGTTTTCTAGAAGAGATTTAGACATTTTTGTTTCATTGCAGTAGGTAATAGAAGTGATTCCTCTTCAGAATTAATGAGCAGCCATAGGAAAATCAGCTATAGTCTAGTGTTTGAAGTCTTAAGTATGCCAGTCCTACAGCTAGAAGGTGTTCTGGCAGAGTAGTGGTTTTTTTAGGGTTTACATATTTTCTGTATGGGAATGCATGCACCCTTTCCTAGGAAAAAATGTATTCAATTCATAGTTGCTAATAGCCAGAAGTCATAGGTCGTGTTTTTACTTGAGGTTTGGACATCTGTTACCAAGTCATCTTAAACCATTTTTAATCAGATTCTGAAAGTGGAAGAAAATGCCATGTTGTTTTGAAGACAAGCAAATAAAACCACCTACAGCAGTTTAATATGTGTTAGCTTAGGCTCCATATGTAGTAGGTTTTCCTTTGGAAATTAATAAATAAAATACTCTTTATTGGTATAAAGCACAGGTTTTTCCTTGAAAATGAGCATCTTTTCCCAGCTTTTTTAGCTGTTGTGTCTTGCAGTGCTTAGTGTGGACTCTGCCAGTTCATGGTTGTAACAAATGAAATGCCATGTGGGTGTAGCTGAACCACACAGCTCCTGAGCATAGACAGATTTGAGTTCTTGCTACAGTTTTGTAGCAAGACCTATGGAAAAATGGACTTGTGTCAAGCTAATTTGAGGTCTTTATTTCACTCAGCTCTCCAGAGGACAGGCAATGGCCAAAAGCTGCAGTCAGCAGGATCAAGTTCCAGATACATAGGCCCTATGTAACTTAGTGGGGGGCAGATGCCTTAGATCCCAGACAGAGTTGTTCTTACTGCAGATGAGGATTTGGAGATGAAAGCCAAGTAGGTGACTCCCAAGGTTTGAGAGATCTGTATCTTAAGTGAAAAGCACTTCTCTAGTTAGACTGATTCTTGCCTAAGGCTGGACTGGATATCCCTTAGGCTTTGTGGGCTATTGTAAGACAACAAAGCAGCTTGTCAGAGAAGGACACAGGAGTCTTGGTGTTCACAAAGTTGAACTTGAGCCAGCAGTGTGTCTTTGCGACAAAGAAGGCTAATGGTGTCCTGAGCTGTACTAGAGTGTTGCCAGCAAGCTGGGGGAGGGAATTCTTCCTCTCAGCGCTGGTGAGGCCACACCTGGGCCACTTCTGGGCTCCCCGGTACAAGAGGGACATACTGGAGAGTCCAGCAAAGGACTGCCTAGATGATTAAGGGACTGGAGCATCTCTTCTACAAGGAAAAACTAAGAGAGATAGAACTGTTCAGCCCAGAGAAGAATAGACTCAGGGGAATCTTAATGTATGTAAATACCTGAAGCAAGAGTGCAAAGAGGGTGGAGCCAGGCTGTTTTCAGTGGTGCCCAGTGACGGGGACAATGGGCACAAACTGATACACAGCAGGTGCTCTCTCTGAACATCAGGGAACACATGCTTTTACTGTGAGGGTGACTGAGCACTGGCACAGTTTGCCCGAGGATGATTTGGAGTCTCCCTCTTTGGCGATTTTTCAAAAGGAGTCAGGACATGGTCCGAGGCAACCAGATCTGGGTGACCAGATGACGTCAACCATTCTGCGAAGACTTGCTGCTGCCCAATGAACTAAGTCTTTATCAAAGTTGAACTTGATGCTGTTATTGTATAATGTATAAACATAAATTTGTAAGGTTTTTTTGCAGGAGTGGGTCTTCAGAAGGACTCCTACTTAATTTGGTGCTGGCGAGGATTTTGATTTACTTCTGTTTTGAATCGTGTGACTTTATATCCAGCTGTGTGGTTTTATAGCCTGGCCATCAACTTGTATATACTTATGCTACTTCACAGAATCTTTTTAAAGTAAAAAGATAGCATTCCAGGCCACATTAAAACTGCAGGACAAAAAGAAATCCTCACTTTTCAGGAGTCCCATTCGCTGCTGGCTAAAACCAGTTTATGGTAGATTTGTGAACTTGGTGGCTAGTTTCTCTTTTTTTGCTAAGTTGACTTGAATTCTCCCCTTTAAACTTTCTTGTAAAGAAGAAAAGCACAATATACAGTCTCGTGACCTTCCTTACAGCCTTTGCAGGGAGGCAAAAGAGCTCATTTGTCAAATAGGCAAAAGAATTGACTTGACAGCCAGTCAGCCAGCCCTAAACAAAAACTGGGCAATTAGCATTCTGAGTCATGAACCTGAAAGAGAGCTGGGGTGGGTGGGGGCAATAAACTCCGAGGATGAATAAAGCGATCTATACATGGATGTACTGTATAGCTCACAGTCTCACAGTGTTTTCAGGCATGCTAGACTCGGGCTTGTACCATAAAATAGTTCATCCATGGCAGCTGATTTCCTCCCTCCTCCCTGCAACAGTGACATGAACATTTTTAACATATAAAGAGTCTATACTAAGCCCCAGCAACTTATAGTACCTTTGCTCAGCAGCAAGGGAAAAAGTTTATATTTCACTGGTTTTTTTAAACCACTTCAAGTCATGCCTTCTGTTGACTCTTTAAAAAAAACTAGACTTGTACAAAAATGTCTGTTTCCCTCCTCTGTTGTATATATTAGATTTTGTGATCTCTAAGGCTGTTCGTGGTATGATGCCAGTAGGTGCTTTGGAAAATAAGCTTCCTGGCTTCCTCCAGGAGATTTATATTCAAGAGTAGTGAGCCTAATGATGAATTACTGTTACGTCTTCTGAAACCTTTCAAGACTGTCTATGGGGACAGACTTTTTAGAAGGAAAGAACTGTGGTTTTGGGGTAAACTCTTTAGAAGGTAGCAAAAGTAGAGATACTAAAGTAGGGAAGAAATCTGCAGATCCTTGCAAATTTTGTTGATTAAACTTAGTTCGTGTATTAAGTTTACTGAAATGAAGAGGGAGAAGTGGAAGAAGTTGATTATGTGCATAAGTTTGGTTTCTAGGCTTTTCCTGTTAAATCAGCATAACTGTAAGACACTCCCGCTCAGAACAAGTTGTGTGCAGTTTGGAGTACCAGTATGGTACCTCTGTATACCAGCATAGTATTCTTAGTGAGCAGGAGCTCTAAATCTGGATCTCAAGTTTTAAGGTACACTTTTACTTGTTAATATAAAGTGATTTGGGCCTGCTTTGGTGTTCTGGGAAAGGCTAAACTCCCTACATAAAAACAGTCACAATTTGTCAGACCAAGTCTGTCTCTCTTTGCCCTGAAGTGAAAACCACAGTTGTTTTCAGGAAAAAATTCTCACTTCTCTTACTGTCCCAGTGAGTGGCAGACATCAAGAAGGAGTGATACACTAGTCACTCTGTAATTGTTATGCATACATGTTTCTAAAAACTATTGCCAGCAAGGAAACTGTGCATGTATCCTGTGGTTCCTTATGGGCTGAAGGATACCCAAAGCATATATCTTGCCTCTAAGTCAGGGCTGTGTGTGGATTTTACATGACTGAGGAAGAGAGTGAGGGATACTAATATTCACTATTACATTTTGTTTAAATTTCAGTACATAAAGATGAGTAATCTAAACAGGCTCCTAAATAGTTTACTAGTGTTCCAACACTTTATAGCCCTTAATCCTGAAAAATCTAAAAATTTGTATCTTGTAATGTATTTGTGCCGGTTATTCACCTATTGAACTCTTCTTTGTCAGGGCAAGAAAATTAAACTAGTTGTTCTCCTTTATTAGACACTGCTGCTTTTACTGTTTGCTGTGGGATATGCAAAACCAACACAAATCAAGGAAATAAGATTTGTAAACATCTCCCAGCTAGTTTCTTGCTTGCAGAGACAAAATTCTGAAGTAGAATTAATTTGGCATGTTTCAATGACTATTGTTCTGTTCCTCATTCTCATTCAGATGCGCGGCATGGAGAAACTGCATGGATTTTATGACTAACAAAGCAGAGAGACATTTTTCCATTTTAAAATCATGCATTTGGAAATACTTTTATTTACCGTCACCCCCACGTGTTCCTGTTTGCCAGTGATTCTAAGTCCCACAGACAAGCCTGTGAAAAGGCTAAACCTCTGTTTGCAAAGAAGAAATGTTTCAAAAGATCTTGTGTTGAAGAAATGTTTCAAAAGATCTTGTGTTGATGAATCTTTTTTTGATCTTCTGGGTTGGTGGGTTTTTTTGTTGTTGTTGGGTTGTTTTTTTTTTTTTGTCCTCCCAGTAATGGAATTCTGCAACAGAGAAGTTTTTTTTCCCCCATCTTGGAGGAAATGGAAAATAAAAAGTAGCTGATTTCTCCCATCCTAGTCTCACAGTGTATTACCCCGTTGATGATTCTCCTAAGGTGTCTCTGACTCAGTATGCCTTGAATTTTCATTACAGGATCAGCTTTTCAAAATTGCTTCTGCCTGGTGTTTCAGTTGGTGCTGTTCTCTTGCCCTGAGGTGTGGTACTGGGCCTGCTAAATCAGCAGCTGTTCACAACAACAGACCATCTGGAAATCTCACTAGCTTGTTAGTGCACTTGTGACTTCCTTCTCTTTGGCCTCATCAGGAACCCAGGATCGCATCAGACTGTACAGGTGTGACAACACTGAGACACCGTTCCAGCCAAGATGATTGTCTTGCTTTGGGTTCAGCGTGCAGAGGCTGTGCCTGCTAAATGCAGACAGTATGGACCAATAGAACAGGAAATGGTATTGAAGATCCCACTGGCAAACTCTACAGGTTTTGAAAGGTTTTGAATTCTCTTCAGCTTAGTTCTAGGGTGATCTCATGAACCGAATACCTGCTAGTGGTTGGAGCTTGAATTATGTTCCAGGGGCACGTCTTCATTTATAAGTAATCTAATGTGTGTGCTCTGGGACTGATGTGGACTGAAGCACAGCTAGTGTGTGATCACGTCAAATGAACTGCTGGATCTGACCTGAAATATTAATGCAGATGGGCACCAAAGGCAGGAGCTGGAGTCAGGGACCTGTCTCTGGAAAGTAGTACAAGTTGTTCTGATGATCTTAAAAAGTACAAAATGGAGACGGGGTGGGGTAGAAATATGAGATCAGTCTTTCCTGTTCCATCCGTGCATCATTGCATCCTAGTGATTGAAGTAAAATACATTTCACAAATAAAGGAACTTTTCTAATAACTTTACTGTTATGTATTTGAGTTCACATATGGATGATGCTTTTGTTGTTTCACTACCCCAAACAAATTTTGACTTGTGTTGGATTAAAAGATTAATTAACAACTCATGCACTGTTATGTACAGCAAGCTATGGAGGATGGAGGAACAGAGCAAACAGATGATCTGGAGATCAGCCAGGGAACATGTCCTACTGGCTCTCCTTGTGGGACTACAGCAGAACCCTAAGTTGACACCATGGGGAGAAGTAAAATATTTGAGTATGTAGCTTTTTACAAACAAAGTGTTTCCTGCCAAATACAGATTATACACGTGCCTAAACTACTAAGAACGTGATGTGCATGTACCTCAAAATAACCATGCTTCCAAAGCGAGAATGTATGTTTAGAGGAAAAAAGAAGTTCCTCCTTTTAGAAGTTGAAGTATCAGAGTACCTGCAACTATTTAACAATAAAGGTTGAAGTGGGCAACTGCAGTAGCATTGCTGAGGAAAAATACCTTGCATTTGTAGAAAGCCTGATGCTAAACTACTTAGAGGTGGTTTGTTTAGATCTTGCATTGATGCAAGAGAGAAGTGGACAGTCACCATATATGACAGTCAGTCACCATGACTGACTGCTCAGCCTGAGGATTCAGAGCAGATCACTGGAGGATGCAGTGTTAGAATATGAGATTCTTGATCCTCTGCTTAAGCACCTCTGGAAACATTCCCTTCTGCTTTTGGCTAAAGATGGGATGAAGACAGAACTGATCACTACCAACTGTTTTTATATTTCTGTCAAACTTTCCCTAGGAGTAGCCATTGCAGCCAAAGAATACTGAATACTGTGGTAGTAGGTACAGTAGGCATTACAGAAACCTGTGGTGGATAGGAAGAGTATGTGCCTAGAGGTCTGTACCTTTAGTTCTTCTTAGCAGTATAAAGTGAGATAATATTCCCCAGTTGTTGCCCTGCTGATTGAAGCAAAATATGCTTTTCTTCAGGGTATTGCACCACTGTATCTTCAGAGAGCTTATCTTTAAGTGTTCAGAAAACTGTATTTCAAGCAGTAATCTTCTATCAGACTACCCCTGTGCATCTCTAGCTGTAACCACAGAGCATTGTCTGTGTTTCTCATTCCCACTGCTGGCTATTGTTTTATTGCCAAAGCCTCTCTGAAGATTGTATGTCCTGAGATGTTCCTTCAGAATACTGATAACTTGGGGTTCATATGCAGAGAGCATATGCAGTACAAACAAGAATTACATAGTATGTGCTTTGCATTGTCGGGATGTATGATTTGGGATTTAGCCAAGCTAGGCTTATGATAGCCATGTGTGCATTAGCAACAGATGCACGTAAGATGCTTTCTAAGGACAGCAAACAATGGCAGATAAAGCTTGTGTTGTTCTATTTCAGTACGTGTCAAATCATTGCTACCCTGAGAAGCTGGAACCTGGAAGAGATGAGAGATGGGATAAATGACTTGTGCCAGGTGACTGGCCAACATGTGGCATGCTAGGGTGCTAAGAGCCCAGCTGTGCTAGAAAATCAAGTAAAGTGGGAAAGGGCATGATCAGAAAAACAGTATAAAACTGGTTCAATAAATTTTACTGCCGTCGACTTTCATGGCAGTGTGGCAAAATGCAAACGGATGTGTTTCTTACTACACTTTATATTATGACTAGCTTCTCTAAGAGTCCACAGATGTGAGCTGAATTTTACCTGGATTTCTTTTCATTTGAATTTTACTACTTTCATATGGAAAGAGGTTGATTTGGAGTAGTAATTTTTTTGGGGGTTTTTGTTGATTTATTTCATTTTGTTTTGTGCGTTTTTAAAGAAAGACTAAGTGTCATACAAAAGGAAACTCAAATGGCTGTTCATCCATCTTGAATTTTTTTAAAGTAAATACAAATAATACAAAAGCAACATCCTTTATCCAGTCATTGCTTTTTCCATCTACTATTCTATGGTCCATCAACTTCAAAATCAGCTAATATTAAAAGAAAAGAGTAGTAGTGCTTGCTTTAAGGTAGAATTTATTCTCATCTTGTGGTAACTATATAGGCACAGAAGAAAGGACTTTAAACTTTGTGAAGACATCATTTCAGTAGCTTTTTTTTTCCCCTTGAGGCAGCGGTCATGCTTCCTGTCTTGTGTATGGCCATAGCCAAAGGCCCAGATTTTTTCAAAGGTTTCTGTGTTATTGGATTGTACTGTTTATATTGCTTGTTAGCCAGAAAGTTGTCTTGGATTTCTTTTCTATGACAAATGTAATGAAATGAAAGTAGTGGTAAACTTTTTCACAAGCTGATATAAGTGTTAATGACAGGTAAGTGTTCATTTCATGCTGGTGTGTACCATCTATTCACTGAGATGGTCCCAGAAGAGGGGATGGGCCAACTGGTTTGCTTTGATAGTAGTGCTGGCTTTGAGTTGTGTTATGTCATTCCTTACATCTATTTTTGCGTTTTTAATGAATGACAGTAAGGCTAGTGCTATATGTAATGTAGGAGGAAAGTGATGAATCTGATTTTTTTTTTAAATTTTTTTTCATCCCTCTCTGTCAGGCAATAGCCTGTTGTAGTAGGAGGGAGAAGAATCCGCTTTGAGAATGTCATTCATGCTGTTGGATTATTGTTCGTACTTTAGGATTGGGTCGTAGTCAGGTTTTTCTTTTGCTTTTAGCGCACTGGACTTTTCTAAGGCTCCTTGATGTGTGGATTGGAGAAATTCATGTGTACATTTTTATCTAGTCTGTCCTTGTCTGCAGAATTAAAAAACTTTGAGTACTGTCTTTGTCTACTACTTGTTCAATGTCAGTTTTGCTTGGGAAACTCTATGAAAGTGGTTGCAGACTACATGAAGTAATGTGTTAGAAATATTGGTAGCATGACAATTGGTATATTTTGAGTGGCCCAAAGTAGATTTATATATATAAAATAATCACAGGTCTAAAGCTACGGTTGTGAACAGTCATCCATTAAAAATGTTAATATCAACTTCTGGAAATAAGGTTATAATAATTTCCTTCTAAATTATTGCTGGTTTGGGACTATTTCAAAGAAACAAAGGGGATATGAACAGGAAAAAGGAAAAGGATGAGGAACCTAATAATTCTGCAAATAAGGAGCTGTAGATGTAAAGGTCTATATTGCTGCTTTTCAAGCCACAGCAATATTCAGGAGTTAGTAGGAAGCAGTAGCCAAAGCGCTCAGCCTGGCTTCAGAGTTCTTTGAGGAAATGCAACAGTGTGCTTCGCATTGACCTACAGCACCAGGGAGGGGAATGAAGAAACAGTAACACTTCAGCATTTTTTTCCTGCCAAAAGACTTTAGGAAACTGTAACTGTTGCTGTGCAAACACACTGGAATAAGGGAGACTTTGTACTTGCTTCTTGATATGACCCATCTGTTCAGCATCAGCCAAGGGATTACTGGCATCACAACCCAAGCTCTGCTTCTAAGGCGAAAATGGCATTACAAGCAGACTGTGCTGACTGTCATATCTAAAACACAGCATATGTGATTTAACATATGATAGGTCTAACCTAAGTTAGTGTAAACCATATCCCAAGACAAGTCCTTAGACTGTCTTATGTCCCACTAAGAGACTTTACATTATTTTCAAATTTTTACTGCTAGCTAATTAGTCAGTAGCCACTTTATTTCTAGAAAGAGGTTTTGGCACTGGAGATGCCTGAATCTGAATTGGCCAGGTATGTAGTTTGTCAGAATTGAGTGTAAAATTTTTTGTTGCAAGGTGCTGTAACGTAGGACTAAATTCAACTTGGTTTTATTACTATTGACTACTTTTTCTGTCATAGCATGTGTAACTGTGTGCTTACATAAATGGTGTATATGATTTGTAAAATGCACCTCATCATGGGTAATAAGACTGAGTTAAGTTTTGTTCAAATATCTCTTTTGACTTTCTGGCAGACTCCTTCATATAGCTGCAGAAGCAGGAAATGCCCTGTGGGTTTCTCACAGAAGACTCTAGAAGCACATTTTGTTGTTCATTCACGTGTTGATTCAGAAATGTTGTACATAACTGCACTTTTTATCTCTTCTGGAATGCAAGGATTTTCTTAATTGTGTTTTCTTGCTGTGCTGCAGAACATTTATTTTGCTGTAGTCTTCTACCTTTTTAAAAAGAAAAATGCAAGCAGAATTTGTACAACTGAAAGCTAAACATGCTAACTAACTCTTGGCATTGTCTCTTTCCCAGGGAGTGCTGTCCAATATCTCCTCCATCACCGACCTGGGAGGCTTTGATCCTGTTTGGCTCTTCCTAGTGGTGGGAGGAGTAATGTTCATTTTGGGATTTGCAGGATGCATTGGAGCTTTACGAGAAAATACTTTTCTCCTCAAATTTGTAAGTGGCCTTTGCAGCTCTGGCGTTCATCAGTTACACAGTGTGTCATGTTATCTGTTCTGCTTAACCGTGTGAAGCTTTTAAAATGTATTTTGGGGAGGAAGGTGTTATCCTGTGTGAGAGTACCACAAAAGCACTTAACTTTTAACACTTTACAGCTCTTCAGTCTCTAGTGCTTACTGGTTTTGTTTTCTTAAGGTTCAAAACTATTGGCGGTAAGAATCCTAACATGGAATTACTGCTTTTCATATGGATATAGCCTAACATTTTGCTTTCCTGTCACAAAAAGAGAGAAATTTCTGCGGAGAATCTGTGTGTTTAACTTGGAGGCCATAATAAGCTGCCTGTGAAATACAAGGGATGTACATACACCCCTGAATGTGACCCAGTGGCTTCTGCTGTGCAAGTGCTCCCCATGGTACAGAGGAGATAGGACTGTTATGAGGGGTTGCTTGCTGATATCCTCAGTCTGTGCTGTTTAGCTAATTTGGAAAGGCTTCAATGCTTACTTTCAGTGCTGGGGCCTGAGAAGGAGGAAGGGAGGAGAATGGGCCCAGGATGTCTAAAGAAAATGCAACTTGTCTTCTTGAACTCTGGGCTGGACTGTTGGTTAGGAAAGGAGTTGCTGATATGCAGTCATACCTCAGTGTGCAGAACTCCTTTAGCTAAGTAGCTTGGTTCTGTTTTATTGAAAGCCTTCCTCCTGTGAGCTTTGAAGATGAGGATGACAGTTCCATTTTAGATAAATTGAAGATTTATAATAAACATGTAAGATTCTTTCCTCCACCGCTCCCACTTCCAGAGGTGGGCACAGCCTGGGTAATAACTGTGTCTCCATAACCATTAACAGTTAATATATACATGAAAAGGCTTTCAGGGAAATAACTGCCTCCAAGTGACACATTTGGCTCCCACAGACATGTTGTATATGGGGAGGAGGCAATTGAGAGTTACAGTTCTTGAGGCATTTATAAAGCAGCTTGTAACACTTTTTTTTCTCTTCTTCCTTGCTTCTCTTAGCTTGCCTAAAATGAACCCATCTGCTGAACCAGAAATAGCTCCCCATACAGCAGCTGCAGGAGAAATTAAAAATGCATCTGAACACACACAGAGAGCATATTAAAATGAAATTCAAAGGCGCAGTTGCAAAAGGGATGGGAGTTCCAGTATACCAGGACCCCCTGTGTGTTCTAAAACAGTGTAGACTCAGTGGAAATGCTTAGAGAAAGTGGCAGATCATTAGTAATGCCTTTGGCATCCATTGCATTTGCATTAATCATAGCAACCTCATTTGGTTTTAATGTGGATGTGAGTCATTTCATAGACATTCCGCTCTGACTTAGTCATTAATTAAGTTCTGCTGTTACCAATTTTTGCTTTGTCTGCTTAGGCGAAGCTTTGCCAGTGAGAGTAGCTAAAGAAGAAGTCACGTAGAAAACATTTTACTGGCACTACTGGTTGTTTATGCCTTTGAAAATATAAGTGCCTATGCGGAAATTAAGATGGGTTTTCAAGGGCCTTACATGTGGTGACTAGCCATTTCTTGAAACTTGCAGTGAATTCTTTTGGATCTCTTTGAAAATCCTAGTGAAATGGCCAAGGTTTGAATTCGTTGGCATTTTTATTATTTGTTAGACTAGAATTAGGATTTCTGTACTACAGCCCTAATAAGAAATGGTATATTTTTAATTTAAAATTTCCTGTGTGCTAGAATGGCTTGAACTTGCACTGAAACCAATAAAGCCTTATCACTGGATATAATTATGAACCTTGAAATAGTTTTTGATCATAAAGGAAAATAATTTTAACCTTTTTTATTTTCTTCATAGTTTTCTGTATTTCTTGGAATTATTTTCTTCTTGGAGCTGACTGCTGGTGTTCTAGCATTTGTTTTCAAAGACTGGATAAAGGACCAGCTGTATTTCTTTATAAACAACAACATCAGAGCATACCGAGATGACATTGATTTGCAAAACCTCATAGACTTCACGCAGGAATATGTAAGTTGCTCTATGTTTATTTTTCATAAAGCTTACTTTAAAGAAATATTTTAGCATATAATAGTTTTGAATGTATATATGTATGTATATTTGTCGTTACAGAACTTCTACAAACAGCACCTGTGAAAAGTGTTTTATTTGTTGATGTATAACTGAGTAAAACAAGGTGGAGAGTTGGGGTGACTTATGCTGGAAGACTTAGTGTGTCAAATGCATTAAGTTGAAATATTTTATTGTAGGAGATGTCACATCTGTTTAAAAAATTATTCATTTTCTAAGCTTAATTTGATTCTAAGATGAACGTTGGTGTAGTTTTAGCAGCGTTAGAGTTGCTACACCACACTGTAGAGTGGCAGAGATATTTGGTTGGTCCAAATGAAACTACAATGTTGTTTCTGCTGAAGTAGACTTAGTGGAATTGGGCCATTCGTAGAGTTCTTGTTGACTCTAAACTCTGTGACTCTTGTTCTCTAAGTGACACTACATCTGCACTTAGGAGGGAGGGGTGAAGCCAGAGATGTACCTACTTGTGAGGGTTAAGCTCTGTAACTTAACAGTGTGTGTAAAGGAGCATTGCACTGAGTTTTGCACACAGGTTATTCTATCAGTACCTTCTTGCTCCAGTACTCGGTTCTGGCCTGTGTTGATGAACTTTCTTTGAATTTGGCCCTGTGTGGCTAAGATGGTTAAGTGTTGTTTGAATTCATGTTTACTAATTTTTGTACATTCTATAATTAAGATAGTTTCAACATTTGATTTGCCTCTGTGTGCCTGGAGGGAAAATGGCAAGTAACAGGATGTGGATCCTTGCACTGGTTTGAATCTTGTCCAGTTGGGAGAAGGTCAGAGGTCACTACATCTGAAAGCAGTGGTCCATTTGTATGCAACCAAAAGCCTACAGTCCAGCTTTGCAGTCACTGCATAAAGCTTTCTCTCCTTATTGGATTAGCACTCTTAGCAGATAAGCCAGGGACAGCACAAGTCTGAAGAGCAAGCTTCTTTTTCAGCCGGTAAAGATAGTGCTTGAAGACATATTCAGGTATTGCAAAGAGAACTGTGCTACATCTAGAAAGAGAGAATTGCTATTCCAATGCTTTTAAAAATGTGGTTTGTTTGTGGGGTTTTACATTTTAAAACTTTTTTTAAGCTGACACAGGTGGGTTCATTGGGCTAGCTTCTTAAATGCTGTAACCATCAGTGCTCCGCTGATCTCCAGTCCATTCTTTGCAGTTCAGCAAAGCACACCAGTTCTTTGTGTGTTCAGCATGTTTTGCCAGAGACTAAGCCTGCCTTTTGGCAAATATACTCTTTAAAGAAGTCAGTAAAGATGTTATTTGTGCAGTGTGTGATGCTCAAGAAACAGTGTGTTCGTACAGTCTGATGCACAGACAGGCAAAGTTCCCCCAAACTGGCTAAAGTACCGGTGTAGCCCTCAGAGCTGAGAATCCAGGACACAGTTAGACTGGACAGAATGTCACACTCTTGGCTCTACTGTCCCTTGGGCTGAGCTTGTAGGCTTGTGCAATTCTGTGGTGTTGTTTGGGCTTATCAGCTCACTCCACGGGTTTCTCTCCAGGGAGCATCATAGCAGGGTGTGAACGTAACTTTAATCACATAATAACTTTAGAACAACTTAGAGGTTTGGAATGGTCTTTAAAGAAACAACAACAAAAACCAAACAAAAAAACCCCAACAAAAACCAAAAACCAACAAACAAAAAAAACAAACAAAACCAACAACAACAAAAACCCCCCAAACAACAACAACAAAAAACAAACAAAACAACCCCTCCCACAAAAAAAAAAAAACAAAAACAAAAAACCAACAAAACAACCAAAAACCAACCAAACAAAAGAAGCCAGTGGGAGTGTCAGATTTTGTTTTGAAAGCTAGAGGGAAACTGGCAGCAGTGATGTGTGTTACTGATGCTGAGATTTTTGTTCTGAAAGTTAAGAAGCTCTCCTTTCTTTGTTCTAGTGGCAGTGCTGTGGGGCTTTTGGAGCTGATGACTGGAACCTTAATATTTACTTCAATTGCACAGATTCCAATGCAAGTCGAGAGCGCTGTGGTGTGCCATTCTCTTGCTGTACTAAAGACCCTGCTGTAAGTGACAGTCAAGAGGCTAGGATGAATCTGCTGTTCCAATTGTAAATCACTCTTCAAGATTTTTTTCTTTTTTTTCTGGTCTGGAAATCATGCATAATCATTACCTTCTCGCCCACCTGTATTCTTTTTGTTCTTGAAGCTCAGTTTACCACTAACTTTTCTGCAGACAGCAAAAATCCTAAGCTAGCTTAAGTCTTCATTGTTTGTTTTCTGTTGCTTTTCATTAGAATGAGAGAACCATGGACTTGGCTGAATGTAAATGTTAATTTTAGCAAGTATAAAAAGCAGAAGCTCTTAATGAGTTAAAGGATATGAGCTTTCAATTGAAAATCATCAGAACAGCACCTCTTAAGATCAGACACTCTGAAGGAGATATTATTCATTATTTAATGCAGTGTCCTGAGGCTGCAGCCAGTTTGACCCAGTTTGTTCCAGGTACAGTAACGAATGTTGGTCTGTGCCCTGAAGAATTGACGTGTTTGCATTAGAATCTGGAGCTGGGTATAGACACCTTTACACACTCTTTTTCTCCCCTGTAAAATTACTGCCTGTCCTACGGTCACCTGAAATCAGACTTGAGAAGTCAGGAATTGTTTGAGGGAGCAGCTTTTTGGTAAATTTTCATGTCTTTTAAAATAGTTATAGTTCTGGATCAAGCAGAAAATGTTGGAGCCATGTATTGCTAGTATGGACATGATCAAGAATGAAGAGTAAAGTGTTGGAAAGCGTTCACTAACAGTGAAAGACTTGGAACAGGGATGGCTGTGTACATAGAGACTGTTATGTGCATAACAGTGTATACATTTGACTTTCATATGGCTTGAAAGAAGCTAGCTTTGAGTGTTTGCATTATCTAGCAATTCAGCTGTGGCTTTTTCCCCACCTGGAATGACTTAAGAGTTCCTTGAATGTATGAGTCTAGCACCGACTGAAGTTAGGCAAGTTTCCAACAGGCACCTCAGGTGCTTCCTGCCTTGCTAATGTGATGCAGTCACTGCTCCCAGCAACCCAGTCACTGCTGCTGCATTCCTCCTCTCCTGATAAGGCACTGCCTCTTGCACAAGCTGTTTCTGGTTCCTCTGCAGTGAATGTGTCTTTGCAGTAGTTTGAATCTTTCTCACAAACATAGCTGAAAATGTTTCAATGGGATATTAAAACAAAATGTAGATTAGGCTCAAGCATTACATTATACTTTGGATTCCCTCTACTGTTTGCCTGTCTCCCCACCCATCCACACAGAGAGGTCATCACAACCCAGTTTTAAAAATATGGTTGTTATAAAACCAAACCAGTGACAGCAGTACAAGTTAATCCTATAAATCCTATAGTTCTCTCTCTCTTTGTTGTGTATATGGCTATGCAGTTTCTTAGAGTGTGATGCAGCAATCAGAAATTTGAAGATTAATCTCATTCATTGTAAGGAAGCAACACACTTAATTGCCTTTAAAATAAAGATTAAAAATATTAGAAGTCATGTATATAATGGATATAATTGTAAACAAGCTGTGACTGGTTCAATTGCAGTGATTAAATGCAGGTTTATTCTGTGGAAAAGCAAAGTTGTCCCTTTTGGAATTAGGATTCAGTGTTGGACTGATGCAAAGAGTTATGTGGATGCTTTACTGAACAGAACTTGCTTTTAGTTTAGCTTGAATCAGGAAGTGGTAATTTTAAGGTAGACTAAAATAAGTATCTTAAACCAAATTTTGACTCCTGTAGTTCACTTTGCTATAGTTTAGCAGGTTCCTGTACAGACAAGTGTAGTCAAGTTTATTTATTTCAATTGCATTCTTCATACCTTCTTTCCGTTAACAAATTCCAAGGCAGAAGACATTAATGATGAAGCATTCAGTACAAGGAAGAAAGCTTAAAATCCCTCTGTCAGAATCTTAGGTACTTTTACAGCCCTGAAGAACTTATATCCCGGCATTGAAAGATACAAGTTGCTCAAATCTTAAAGGTTCATTAAGGGAATCCAGTTTGGGCAACTGACAGAATGCAATCTGTCGTACTTCCTGCAAAGTGAGGAAACAGAGGAGCTTTAGTGCCGATAGGAGATATTTTTTTCCATATGTCTGCTTTTTAAAATCCATTTCTCCACTGCCTGCCTTTCTCACTTCCCACTTTGATTACGTTGTGGTGTTTTGTACACCTAGCTAAGATAGGCTGATTTTCTCACTTTCTTGAGTAGTTCCTTCTTCTGATCATTGTTATTATTTTGCTCCCTTTGTAGATGACACCGAAAGTACTTGCTTCATTTTGTTGCCATGAAATAATTGTATACAAAGTAATAATGCATCTTCACCTGTCAATGGTTAGCACTTGTTCACTAGGGAAAGTCTTCCAGAGCCTATTTTATTACCTGTGCTTTGGGAGCACTAAAGGAAAGGAAGTAGGAAAAAAAAAACCCTCCTTTCCCATTGGTATTGAACTTCTGTAAGAATGAACAGGCAGTAAGAACACGTTCTGTTCTTTTTTTCTTTCTGGTTTCTGGAAAGGAACTAGATACTGTATATATTTCTAGGGACGTTCCCAGGAAGAACTTGCAATTTCTTCAACAGAACTGCCCCTTGTCACCTCTTCATTCTGCACAGACTGAACCCTGAAAATGTTAACAGTATTCTTGGCATATATTTTTTAGTATAGACAAAACCTTTTCAGCAGAAGGTTCTTCCACTTAAAATAGATATTCCCTATTCCCTTTGCTTTGACTTCTGAATCCTTGTATCTGGAACATGGAGTTCACCCAGGTGGAGGGCTGGTCTTCCCAGCTTACTGACTAAATGATGAAAAAGTTTTTTGACCGTGTGCTTTTGTTTGTTGCAAATAATTAATAGCACTGAGTGGAAGAGGAAGGCTTTGTTTTAAAGCAATATGCTAGTCAATGTTAAGGTGATTGTCTTATTTACATACAGGACCAACTCTGGGGAGCCTGGGAGAGGTGTTTGGGAGACATTTCACTAATTGTCTCTCTCTGTCTCTCCTCCCCCTCTAGGAAGATGTTATTAATACTCAGTGTGGCTACGATGCAAGGCAAAAACCAGTAAGCTTTTTTTTTTTTTCTTCTTAATGTGGTATGTTAAGGATCTGAATCCCTGTTGCAAGAGCAGATTATTCTACTGATGGGATAGTCGAATATAATTATCTCTATTTTCTTCCCTCTTCTCCTTGGCAGGAAGTTGATCAGCAGATTGTTATCTACACTAAAGGCTGTGTCCCTCAGTTTGAGAAATGGTTGCAGGACAACCTTACCATAGTTGCTGGTATATTCATTGGGATAGCATTGCTGCAGGTAAACATCACGCTCCCTGTAATGAGTCACACAAAGGAATAATGAATAAAGTGAATATATGAGGGGGAAAACTGTATATGAGAACTGGAAATACAGTGTCAGGTGCCCATAGAAATATAATGTGCTGGGTTTAGTGAGGGGAACTAAATGTATGAGACTTTCTTTGTGTTAAAGAGTATTTAATTTCTATCTATAGGGATTAATTTTTTTCTTTTCAACTCTCTGTAGGTCAAAAAAACCACTCTCTTAGATAAAGCTTAGGTAGAGGTTTTTAGTCCGTACAGACTTACTGTTTCTGATGGTGTTTAAATGAGCAGCAGAAAGCCTTTAGAATTGCTTTTGTTGAAGCAAAACTAGAACTGTTCAGTTTCCTGAAACCCAGCGGCACTATAAAAATACTGGCATTACAGGAGTTTTGCAATATTATTCCTTCTTGCAATTTACTGTCAATTTGATTTCTAACTGTCTGTTGCTTGTTTTCATACCTAAGTTCTATATAACCTAAGGAGCTGAACTTTGTGAAGATTTGTCTTATGCTCTAAATGAATAAACTGTTGTCTCTTCCAGATATTTGGGATATGCTTAGCCCAGAATTTGGTTAGTGACATTGAGGCTGTCAGAGCCAGCTGGTAAAACTGCTGAAGTAACCACAACAAAACACTGGACAACCGAAACCCTCTGAAACCTCCAGTGTGTCACTCCGACACCAAGCTGTATGGACATGGGTGACAGGGAAGCCTTCTCTCCAGAGTAGTCTCAAGTCTAAGTTCCTGATATTGCAGTGAACTCGTGTTTCTTTGGGGTGGGGGAGAGAAGAGTGGGCTATTGAAAATCTGCTGCTCACTGACAATTTTTTTTCTTTTAAACCACCACTTTGAAAGCTGTTGAGCCGTGAATCTCTACTGTATTCTTGATTTTGAGTAACAAGTGGACACTTTTTTAAATTGGTGTATTCAGTGAGACAGAGTTGCATCGTTGTAGTCTGTGGATATGCTGTTTATTCTTCATGTCATGAGCTCTTTGGTAGCTGCCAAATATTCCTGAGATAGTCTGTCTCATCACCATTCCATAAAGGAGCAATCTTCTTGTTTTCACAGCTAAACGTAGCTACAGGCATAAACCCATGAAGCAGGAAGCAACTTTCTATGCATCTATTGTACAGTAAAAGAAATTGTTTTTAAAACAAGGGAAATTTTTTTTTGTGTAAGCTTCCAACCATCTCCGTGTAGTACCTTGAGGTTGGAATCAGCAAGCTCACAGGGAGAATTGCCTAATTTTATCAAGATCTTTCTTCCTTCTCCACCCTTGTATGATGGGAAAGGAGTTTTATATTTGGCAAACAAGGGTTGTAGAGCCTTTGGTTGCTGCCATACCTTTGGACATCAGTCTTTTAAGGCAAGGATGGGATATAACTGTATAAATGTATGAAAGCAGTGTGGATGTTGGGTCCAAGTGAAGAATAATATTCAAAGAATGATTTATATATTAACTTAAAAAAAATCAAAACATATGTATCTGATATGGCAAAATCTTCTGTTTCTCTGAAATTTAGTGTAACCTAATGTTTCTAGGGATCTTGCTGATATTAATGCTTTGACATACTCCTGCAAAAATTCCTTTTTTTGTCTGTTCCTAGCTGAGGCTTTGGTCTTTCTTTTTTTCTTTTTCTTTTCACTTGCATGAGCTGTGGAGTAAGCATCTGTGACACTCCAGTGCTTTAAATACGTGCATATGTTTTAATACAGTCTAATCCAATCTTATTTATTGGTAAATGCATGTGATTATGGAAAGATCATATCCCATTCTCTTGGAAGTTGGAGAGAACAGTTTTTGCCAGAGTAAATGCATACCTCCAGTGAACAAATCCTTGCTATGGAGATGTCTCCCTTTCTTGCTCTAAAGGCAACAAAAAGCTTTCTTGAAGCAATGGAATAAAAGTTTTAAAATAGAAGTGTTTATTAGGATCAGCCAAGACAGACTCTTTTGAATTGGACAAAAGAGTAGAATTTGGAATAAAGCACAACTAGTGGAAGAAGGCTTACATCAGGCTCCATCCAGCTTAGGCTTTTTGATTTGTCCTTCTTCACTAACAGTAGTGAACTTACAGACCTGACCATGGCTTGGATAGTTTTATTGCACTTTGTATAAATTTAGCTTGTTTTATGACCTTTCTCACTATCTGCAGAACTAGTCCTGAAAGCTGTAGGTTCTCAGCTCCCGCTTTGGTCAGACATTGACAAAGGGTGTGCAGCACGTCTTTGTAAGAACTTAACATCTTTCTGAGTTGAGTTTCCTAAAACATGAGGTATGTGGAGTAGAAGAGATGAATGCATTGCTTTCAAAGCTTTTCTGTTCTGGGGGATGGATAGAAGGCTGATCTGATGACCTGTTAAGGCCCTTTCTGGTCCTGTGACTCTTAAACAAATGAGTATACATACCCTTGCACATTTTGCCTTTCTGTGCTTTAGCTGGCCATGGTTTTTTTCCCCTCTGAAGGCTGGTGATAGGCACACCAGCACTTCACAGATGCCTCAGACAGACCTGTTGTCCTCCTGTCTTTGAGCATTACCTCATCCTCTTCTGGTTAACTCCCACTGACTGGCTCTGAATCAGGCAGCCTCCATATCCCTTGCTATCTGCTGTTAAAGGCCAGCCATGACTCAGAGTATTTTTTTAAAGCCTTTGAAAGCAATTATAATTCACTGTCCTTAATAAAATTGGTTCCACCTCACCACAGTGTTATGTTTTTCTTAGCCACTCCTCAACTTGAGGAGTTACTGGTGTTTGTTTTGCCCTAGAAGGGACACACCATTTTGCCTGATAGTGGCAGGACAGACAGATCATCGGCACCAGTATTGCTGCACTGAAACAAAATGATGCAGGGAGGAATCAGGGAAGCAGGGTTGAGGAAGTAACCCTTCCACCAAAGAGCCTTGATTGTGACCCAGGGCTTTGGTTTGGAGGAAAAAAAAGCCTAATTACAGAAACATTCCTTGTTGCCACTGATCTTGAATACTGCTGTTGCTGCTCTGGGCTTCTGAAGACAGCTTCGTTCCTCTACTTGAATTTCTGCAGTTGTACTGTATGGCCTTTTGTCTTGTCATGCTGTTCTCTCAGTTCCAATCTGCTGAATGTGCTGTTGGCAGTGTCAGACTGATAGGAGGGTAGATGCTCTGAGGTGAGCAAATTTTGTTCTCACTACTTGCATGTGTACACACAGATGTGCAACACTTCTGCTGAATCCCGGAATGACTGACTGTTCTTACAAAAACCACTAAATAACTTATTTTTCTAGAGCTTGTCTTTATTGCTGCAGATGTTGATCTTCCTCCCTTCCCCACTCCCAAGAGATACTTATTTTCCTTGTGTTCACAGTTGTTTGATCTATGTGTACTGAATGTTCAGGATTAGCTGTCTATATTGCATATTTAAATCCCACATTTTCTTGTCTACAGATCAGGTAAGATGTCCTAGTAATGCCCCATCAGCAGCTGGGCTACTCAGCAGCTTAAGTGTCCAGTTTGGATAGCTTGTGGGGAGGCCTTGGAGATCAATGTATTATTGTTAGAGCCTGCTGAATACAAGCAAGCTTTCTTCCAGAAAACTGGAAAGTTCAGGTGAGCTGCAACTAAAGCACAACTGCTGCTACATGGGCTCAGTGTCTAAAGCAATAAGATACAGTAGGCGTGAGGACTCCTTGGCAATTTCTAGCCTGCCTGGTGTGGTGGTGGGGTAGATGTGAGGTCAGAGGTCAGTGTAATTATCTTTAATGTGCAGTAGTTGTTCAGAGAATTGTTGTCAGGCTTATGGCCCTTTAGACTGTGAAACAGCTGTTTGCTGTGTGATTCCTGTGGGATGGTGGCATTGCTAATGAGGAGCCTGGTAGCTTCAGCAGCAGCACTGGCTTTAAAGCCATTTCCATATACCCCGTGGAGCCCTGCCAAAGGGCATCACAGTCCTTGCTCCTCTGCTTTCTAAATACTCTGTGTTCACAGGCCTTTCTGTTGTTTGATTTTTTCTCTTTTTTTTAATTAATAGCCTAATGGACAAATGTTTGATTCATCTCTGTGTGACTCTTTTGGTAGCAGTAGAATCTCTTTGTTTCAAAATCCATAATTTTGATTGTGCCCCTTAAAGTTTGAAGCTGTGGGGATGCTTGCTCAAGTGTGCTCTGTCCTGAAAGCCTTCTTCTCTCCCCTTTGAGAGAGATGCTTATTGTAGTTCTGGTGTGTAAATAGTGTTTGAAATGTAAATAGTAGCATGCAGATTAAATGATTCTTGCACATGACTGCTTTTCACCCTGAAAGTGTTTATTGTGGATAGGAAAGGTGTCCACCGTGAGAGTTTGCTGGTGAGTCCTGTGTGGTGGTCCAGGCTGTCCCTCACACTGGGGGTGCGGCCTGAGCACCTCAGCTGCCTGCCCTTGCGTGTCTGCCCGTGGGTGGCGGCACCTCAGAAAGGTGGAGCCCTGGCCACCCTTTTGGGCTCTGGGCAATGGCAGGACCTCCTTTGCCTTTTCCCTTTGCTGCTTGGCATTAGAACAGCATTAGACTGTAAAGTGGAGGGTTGGTGTCAGCACCCCCAGTTATGGGAGGTTGCCATCCCTTTGTGGCGGGACTAAACATGGTGCTATAAGAACTGTCCTGGATGTCAATCTGTGTTTTTACTACTTTAGAGTTGCCCTTGGTAAAATTGGTTCTGATTAATATGGTTGGTAACAAGAGAACTATTGTGTGAGTTTTTGATTCTGTTTCCTTTCTTGCTGTGTGTGCCTTTTGGGTGCATTGAAATGGCAGTTCTGCAAATACCTAGGAAGGAAATTAGATTTTAAGAGGTGTCAAGTACTCTTGAAGGTTCGAGTTCCTCCCTCCCATTTTTGTTTTCTTTCCGAATCTTTTTCAGATACCTATAATAGGTGATGAAACTGTCTAAAGCAAACAAACCAATACTACCCTGATCCATTAGCTACCAAATTTTGCCACTTGAAATAAAAAAATCAGTCTCCCTTAACATGCAGGATACAAAGAAGTGTTGTGACTACTAGCGTGCACCAGGCAGCACTGCTAGCTGTCTTTTGTGTTTTGGCAATATAAGGTGTTAATAAAAAGCTCTATGCCTACATGTGTTCATGTTCACGCTGTGTACATAGTAGAGATGGACCTGAATACCACCTTGAGCTCTGGGGAGATTGGGATTTGGGTTTTGTGACTCAGACCCATTTCTGATACGTATATTCCAGATTAGTTCCGGCTGAATCTCTTTTTCTGGTTCATCCTAAGGTGTACAGCAAGGTGTCGATATTTACCCTTTGTGTATCATTCCTTTTTATACGAATGTACTCTCTTGTGTTCCTTTTTTTATCAGTTGTAAAATTGATTGTAAAAGCCAACTACACTTACCGATTGAAAGTATTGCTATAACAGAACTGCATGCCCAGTAGAGTTTGACTTGAGCTTTAGTTTTCTGATTTCAGATTGGTTCCCTTCAGTCTAGGAGAAAAGCATAGATCAGGTGCATAATGTATTACTTGTCATCTTTAGCATTAGACTGTGGTATTGTATCACATGCTGATCTCAATGGATGTAACTGGAGTCTACTTAGGAAGTTAATGCAACTTCCTGGTAATTCATTTTAAGCTATTGAAAGTGGTCTTGGTCATGCTACTTGTGTTCTTGGGTTTTTGTTTTTTAATAGAGGCATTTTTTAGGAATGTTTTAATACACTTATGATGGACAATACAATAGTTTTAATAGTCGTGCAGTATTCTGTATTTACTTGAAGTAAATCATTTTATATGCAATTTGTTAGATAATTACAATTTTATAAATAAAATTGTGTGAAATATCATGTTGTGAATGTGTGCTCTTGATGTAGCACTTAACAATACAAGGATACATTCATGCAAAATTCCTCCAGGAAAAGACCCCCTACCTCCCATCCTTCAAAGTAACAGTGGAAATAAATCCCCAAGTCTCTCATCTATGGTGTAGAATACTGTATTCTAATTAAGTCACAAAACACATTATCTATCACACCACAAGTGGCTGCCCTTAAATTAATGATAAGCTAATACGTGAAGAGCATGTCCCCACTTGAAGAGATCCCGTATCTGCTGTCAGCTCTTGTTGAAGTCTCTGGCTAATGAACATGCCCTGCTTCTTTCCAACAGGTCATTGGTGTTCCTCAGGCTGCAGTGACTGATCTCTCCCCAGAATCGTTTGGGTGACCCTGAAGTGTTCATAAGTTGCTGCTTTGCAGGAAACAGCACAGAGGGGATTTGTCCCAACTTAATCAAACTTTTGAAAGGGAGGTGGGAATTTTATTTGTCTACGTGCAACATGTCCTTAAACAGAAGTAGTGAGAGCTGGCTTATTTTTTTTTTGTGCAGGTAAAAAAGGATAGTGATGTCTTGTGCTTCTTTGGACAAAGAAGGAAGCAGCCCTTTTTTTTTTTTTTTTCAAAAACTGTAGATTTTGTACACAGAACACCACCATGACCAATTTGAAAGCATGTCTCTACATCCAGATTGAAGTGGGTGCTCTGGATCCAAGGATCCATATTGTTGGGATTTGTGTCTTACCCAAAGTGAAAATTCTCCTTGTAATAAGGACATTGTGAAATGTAAAAACATACAGATGTTTTTTTATCTTCCTGGCTGGTGTGATGCTAGGTCTTGCAAACTTCCTACAGATGCAGACAGGCGTAATAAACGAGGCAGGCACTGCCTGCCCTGTGTCGTGTGGCCACAGGGATGCTTTAGCTTGGTTTACAGTGGCAGTAAGACAGAAGAAAAGGCCCCACGTCCAGCATCGCCATCCTAAAAACAGTCTGAGCAGCAGATGTCAAGCTTTGCTGAGATGTAATCTATCTAGTAAACATCTGATTGGAATTATTGTCAGCAGTTTCACTTAAGTTGCCTCCAGTCAAGTGAGTAGTGAAATACATGTGATAGTAACATCCTTAGATCCCATTTCTGGTTTTGAAGGTGCTCAGAGGATAAATGATTTACCAGCTACATAGAAATGACCTGCAGGCTGCAGCATGCCTCGGGACAGTGCAGTGTTTATGTGGCCAGATACAGTCTCCTCAATTACCTCCTTCTACTGGGACATACACCCATCTTCGCCCTTATGCAGGCTTTCCTTCTTAGACTTAGCACAGATTTTATCTAGGAATGTAAGTCATTTGATGTTCCATCCAGGGAAACCATCTGAAAGTAGGGTATCACCACTGGCCTGTGCTTATGCTTGCTATGACAGTGGTATCCTTGCTTTGATGATCAGAATGTGGCAAATGCTTAACCACAGCTACCGTTAGACAACCAGGCAAATGGGAATTTTGTCAGTGTCACAACTTTGTCCGCTACAACTCGTATAAGCACTTGCAGTTTATGCCAATGTCAAAAGAGTGGTCTCTTTCTAGAACCAGGTAGGTCACTGATAACTGGCCTTTCAAATATATTTTGGGATCTGTTTAAGTCAGTTTCTGTGCCTGACAAAACTTGGGCTTGTGAGGGCCTATGACCTGTGACTGTAAACATGCTGGTTATGTTCAGCAGCAGTGCAGAGGTTCTGTGTTGTTTGAAGCCTGATGTCACAGGGTCCTGCGCTCTGTTCACAGCTCTGCACTCTGTCAGTGGCTTTATTGCACTATTGCTAGCAAATGCCTTTTTGAGTATGTGGGTTTGTTTTTTTCTGTTGTTGTTGTACAGCTTGGTATTAGAGGCTTTTTCTGGATGTTTCTGGCACTGGATTAAATGATTAAATGGATGTGGAATCTCTGCAGTGTGACAACTCCTGTAGCATCTGCTGCGTTTTTTCAATTACCTGGCACGGGGATCTCATGGGTGCTTGAACTTTGGATTTGCTGCTTCTGATGATAAAAAAAGAGCCTGAAACTTCCAAGCCTGGCACTTCAGCTCCGGAAATGCTGAATTCACTTTAAAATATTATAGATCTTATGACCTTCGTGCATGGTGGGCTTGATCAAGCTAGGCAATGGTATCACACAGTCCAAAATAACATCTGTTGGCTTGCTGGAAACTATCGCAACTGCTCGTTGTTTTGCCAAAGTGGTGTCTGCTGATTTGCTCACAGGCATGTTACAAACCTACAAAAGAGCAGCTGTGAGATACAGTGCTCAGACTGGCAGTTTCCATCTCCCTTACCTAGGAAAGGAGAAAAAGGAAGTGTCTTGCGTCCTCCATTTCTCACTCAATGGGCTTCTGTTGAGAAACTGCTGCAAGATATGCCCTTAAAATTCCATCTACAGAAAAACCCCCTAGTAAACAAAAAAGCAATCCTAAGCAAACCCAAGAGCACTTGTACGCACATGGCTTTATAGGATAAGGATCGTATCACGCACTGCTGCTCAAATGCATGATTGTTACGCCACACAGTGCCTCTGTGTGAGCACACACAGCAAAAGTGGTTGGAATAGTTTCCTTTGTATCCGCTCAGCTGCAAGGCAGTGAATGCGTCGGGCCAGAGCCAGGAACAAAACCAACTCCTTGCCAGTGCACAGTAGTGCAGTCGCAGCTTCTGCATGAGATTACAAAAGAGGATAAACCACAGAGTAAAGTGAGAGCACTGAAATTTTTATTTGTTACCTCTAGGTACCACGAGTTTGACATTAATAGGCAAGACCAGTGAATGAGCAGCAGTACATTGCATTCAAACCTGAATCTCCAAAGCACCAAAATTTGAGCTAGATTTACTTCTCAATCCTATAGTCAGCACACTAGTCTGGACTTGCTGCATCTCGTATTGTCCCTAATTTAGTAGTACATTGTTATGCAGTTAAGGGGCATGAGGAAAGAGTCAGTTGTGTAGTACCACTTCTACATCATCATAGGACTACAACATGCACATTCTACTGTGTGGCCCAAGCAACAAGAATACAAGTAGAACAGTTACGGGTGGAGACAGCTTCATGTTAACACCACCTATGAATTTGTAGAAACCTTTTTGGACGGGTACCTACAGCAGTTCATCAATTTGTGTGGGAACGTTACACGCATGCACGAGTGATACAGTGGAAAACATAGCAGGAGCGGCAGCAGGACGGAGGACAAAGGTGAAATCTGTGATGGGATGCACTGGAAACAAGACCTTCCTCAGCTTTCTACAGCAAGTCTCTGCTCTGTTAGCGAGGCCTGCTGGGCAACAGTTTTGTTCTCATGGCTGCGGAGTTTTGATATGACTTCTAGAAACGCCATGCTCTGCACTTCCTTTTGAAGAGGCTCTGGAAAAGGAAATATTAAACAGTGCTTTGTATGAGATGGGAAGAAGAACAGAAAACTGTGAGAAACTTTTCTACTGAACCCTGTACACACATAAGCACACAGCTCTGTGTGTACACATAATCTGGCTATTTACTTTTTTGAATTGCTTTTGAGGAATGAGAAAACTCTTCAGGGCCTGGGGCATGCACACACTCCATGGATTTCAGGTAGTTATAAGTGATGAAACTGCTGAATAGCAGTTCAGAGCATCCACCTGGACTGCCTTCTAAAACAGAGGCTTTGGAAGTATTTTTACTGGAAACGTTTTTTCACTTTATTCCTTAAACCAGCCTGACCAAGTGAGCTCTCAGCCTTGACAGGCTCACTGCATTGTTTGTGTGTACCAGCTCTTACTGGTTTTGTGGGGATTGATCCATTAAAGTAATGGATGTGTCACCACCTGGTCACTGTTTGCTGTCCATTCACAGCTCAGCTCTGAAGTTAATGCAAACACAAGGCATGGAGCATTGCCCAGTGCTGTGCATATGGATACACTGCTCATGTTTTACTCAAAACTAAGAGACACTCTGATAAGTCTGATCCTGGATTGCATGGTACTTTAATAAAGAGAGGTTGTGAGCGACTCATAAAATCACAGCCCCATACTCTAAAAATCTCACAATTTTGATCCAAAGCAGTTGGTTTTGTTTCATGCTCTGTTCAGGCAACTTCAGTGAAATCCCACTAAGCAACAAATGCCTACATGTATTTTTGCTTTCCACATGCTGCTGTGGGCCTGATCCCTGAATTTCCCAGGAGAAAACCCAACCAAACCTGCTTCAGATAGCTAGGCTGTAACTGTGCTATTTACTTCTTTTTTCTTTTTAAATTTGTTCCCATCCCTACCTTCTTTCTTGTTCACATATTTTCAGTTTTCATGCAGTTTAACCCCCACCATGTCAGAGCTGGGAATTCTCATGTTGCTGTGCACCTGGGAACCTGTATGTGATGTCATCAGAGTGATGTCAGTGAAGCTATTGGGGTGATTATGCCATGTAAGCACTTTCTTCTTTCTCCTGAGATATCAACATGTTTATGCAGGCATTTTACTGTGCTTTACAGCGGCTGATAACATCCAGGTTCCCAGACTCTCACACACAGAAGTGACTGTGCTAGCTACAAATGCTCTGCTTTTCGTGATTCTTCCGTTTTCCATTATCCTCATTTTTCTTTCTCTAACCATTCACTCAGTTGCAAGAGAAACTTCCAGATAGCAAGAGTCACATATAAATTGATATCTATTTACTGCTTAACACTGTCTGAAGTTCAACAAAGGCAGAAGCTTACTGGGAGCTGAGCCTGGTTAGCAGATTTAGAGCACAACCTTTGGACACTGAGATGTGTATACTCTCTAAAACCAAGTATTTGTTCCTATACGATGGCAGTAATATAGCATTCACATGCATGGATCTACAGGTCACCTGAATTACACTTGCAGTAGGCAAAAACTCTGTTTAATAAAAAAAGCACCTCTGTTTACAGAGACAGCACATGCTTAGCTATGGTAACATTTAATCAATTAAACTGAATTGCTGTAAACTCATCTCTGGAAAACCTCAAATATTTCACACTTGGCAAGTCGTGTGCAGACAGACTCTGAGTTTACACCTTTCTGTACTTAATCCAATTGTCATCTTAGTTGTCTGTAAATGCCTGAAACCTTTATGGAATGAAATTAGTTCTCTTTCCACAGACTAAATACTTCTTAAAAAACCAAATGTAGCAACTTCTTGAAACCTCAGCTGGGAATCAAATTTTCCCCTCAATGACACCTTGCTCTTTTTTGTTTTGTGGTTTATTTTTGTTTGTTTGCCCACACACAGGTGGGAAGTTGCAGTATCAAACCACAGCCTGCTACACCACCCTGAAAACAGCCTGACCTTTAGCAGAGGGTAAGCTCAGAGAGATGAGAGTTTGCAGTGTCCAGCACTGACATGTGTTAATGCATGTCCTGCTCATCTTTCAAAGCAACCTAAACAGTTGTGGCTGGTGGGCTGAGCACACAAGGGCTGCTGAGGGAAGGACTCTTCCTAGCGAGGTAAGTGTAAGGATCCTTCCTAAACCACCATCACACCTCAGTTATAGGGAACTTGCAGCTTAAGATGAAAATAAAGTTCTTGTTAACCTTCATATTTGCAAAGACAACCTGATACTGTCATTTCTTTCCTGTCAAAGTTTGAGTTAGCTGCACCCTGCAAAAGCCAGAGTCTGATTTCTGCAGTTAATATCCCAAACTGATTTAACAGCCTCTTCCTTGAGAGTGTCACAGTAAATCGAACCTTTCTATGTACATCCATTGAGAACAGAAAACCAGTCTCAGTGTGTTTGCATTTGCTCTATGTTCAGGCTGTAGGAGGGAACTAAGTTTGCATCCATAAATTTCAGGACGCAGCCTCTCCTGAATACTCACCAGATCCTATAAGAGCACAGATCAGCACCATAGAATTGTATTTTATTTCTGGAGCACTCCTGTCGTCTGAGAGCAGTCTGTGTAGAATCTGAACAAGCTGAGCATTTTCAAGATCCTTTTCAGCAGTGACTGAAATAAAGTGAAAATTTTAAAGTCTGTAAGTGCCACTTGCTTTGATGCTTCCATGTGTAGCTGTTTACTGAAACATGGATCTCTCACTGGAGTGAAAGGGGTGCTGTGGTACATAATTCACTGGTATGAAACTGAAGCACATAATTGATGGTATGATGACAGGAATCACGGCTCTTGCTATAGAAATGTGAAGCTGCCTAACTGCTTGAAAGGACAGCCACAGAGTTTAATGACAAAATCCAGTCTTAAATGTGCAGTGAGCTGATGGAAAAGCCACCAGGCTTTCTAGCTATTTAGGCCAACACTTGCAATATTTCAGTTTTCAAGACTTCCATTGCCTGCATTTGCTTTTGGAAATTCTGTCTGAGTAAATAAGATTGTGAAGTTCTTGATTCCATGGTAGAGGGAGCTCAGAGTCCATTATAAAGGCTGTGAAAAACTTTTCAAGATCACAGTGTGAGTTACTACCTCTGTAGCTTTCTAAGAAACATTAGGTATTGAACTGAGGCTTAGCCTTTAAAGGCCTGAAGACAAGAGAGTTAGACAATTCATGTGACTAGGAACATATTTCCTTTCATTTAAAACAATTCCCTGATGTATTGGCAGCGATTTGGAAGTTGAACAGAGCATTCCTGTAGTACGCACTTGATGACAAGAGATGAAATCAAGAGCAAAAATAAGTAATGCTATTTGTTTAGTTCCTTATATTAGTTAATAAGCAAGGATAAACAGAACCTCAGTTGGCCATTTACCTTTCTGTTTGGAAATCTGAGGTACTACAAATGCAAGTCAAGCCGCGTAATCATCTCTGCCTTCATATGGCAACTCTTGCACCTATTTCTGTGGAACTTAATGAAGACATTTTGGGGGCATTATCCATCTGTGTGTGTTCTGTAGCCCTTACTAATTAGGTAAGTGAAAGATTTATTTTCATTCAGCCAGTTGGTTAGAGCATGGTCCTAATAACGCCAAGGTTATGGGTGCAATCTTTGTATGGGCCATTCACTGAAGAGTTGAACTCAATCCTTGTGGGTCCCTTCCAACTCAGAACATTCTGTGATTCTGTGACCATTCCAGTGTAGGAACATGGTCAGGTCATATAGTCTCCGCTGTAAAGTACGTTCACCTTCTTTTGGGTTTTACCCAAAATCTGAAAGTTAAATTGAAGGGCCCTTCTAAATCATATCATCTACCAGAAGGATGGAACAGATACTGTAGAACCAGCAGTCTCCAGTTTTCTGCACAACATGACAGCCTGCCAGTGTCTTCATGAACCGTCATGTATTGCTGTGCTACCCAAAGGGAGATGGAAGGAGGAGGCTGTTCTACACTGCCAAAGAAACTCACACAACTCTCCCTCTATGGCTTCTCTTGGGCACATACTGGAAAGGCAACAGGTGAACTGCTGGGATACTCACCTAACTCTAATGCCGCTATTAATGCCAGTGCAACGAGAGCTTCGTTTTGCATTATTACGTGTTCGCTGGTCGCCATGGTTACTAAATGCTTGATGCCACCACTCTGAACAATGGTCCTAATTACATCCTAAAATAGATAACACAAAGATAAAAAAAAATCTGTATTGCATACAAACTGCATTAACTAAGGAAACTGTCATGGAGGCTATGTTATCTTCAGGTAAGGACCCACTCATTGGCTTTATGCACATAGAATCACTTTATACATAAATGTACACACACACAGGCTTACAAGTTATCTGTTACTACTTTGCAACTGTAAGATACAATGTGTTAAACCAAGCCAGGTGACCCCATAGCTAAGTTAAGACACACATAACTAACTCTTTTCCAGGTCATATCGTGTAACTCAACTTCTCACGATGTGCCATCAATCACCAAACAGTGAGGTGTTCAAAGTACCCAGTGAGCCACATATTTGGGATAAGGAAACACAAGAACATTTTCAGAGTTTCTTCAAAATGTTCAGAGAGGTGAGATCACAACTATTACACCTTACTATGTAACAGAAATGGTGTACTTTAAAAAATATATTTAGAAATAGGCAGGAAAATGAGCAGCAGTCTCTTAAATATTGTGGAATTTTCCTTCAAATACAAAGGAAAGGAAAAGGTAGGTATGGGATACCAATGTATTGGTTTCTGTTCTAATGCCAACCATTAAAATGAATTGTTGGCCAATACTGCTGCCCAGTATATAAGAAATTAAAATGTTGACTGGGTTAAATATCCCCTAAATCAGTTAAAAAATACACAGCTGAGATTCTGTTTTCAAGTCCAAAATTTGATCCAACTTACTTATGTGACAAGCATGAATAAAGATTTCTAGTCTCTGCAGGTACTTGTCAGTTATAATTTTAAAAGTGATTTTGCACCTAATGTTTTCACCATTTTATGTCCCAAAAATTACAGCCTAATAACTCAAGAGTAACAAATTTAAAACCCTTTTTCCCCTAAATGACATAATGTATGCAAGCATTTAAGTATTTTTATATATATATATAAAATAATTATATATATATTATTTAGAGCGTACTTGCAATGATGTGTTTTATTATTTGTGATTTTCTGGTGGAACTCCAAAGTAGTTTTGAGACAATCTAGAAACTGCTAAGTCCTATTTGAATTGGTGTGGAATTTTGGCTGTATAAGCCTTAAGAATCAATCAGCATCTTTGACATCAAAATTTTTTATTTTGTAGGTGAACATCACCCTTTAAAGGCAAAACAGATGACAGCCAACAGGCTTGGTGCTAGTGTGGCTAAAATCAAAAGTATTTACTCCATTTTTTTTAGAATGACTAAAACTAAACTACTGTTGCCTTTGTAAATATTACTCCAAATCCTTTAAAGTTAAAAGCCAAATTAAAATCTGACATGCTGTAAAGAACCATACAGTTGTACTCATATTCAAACCTAGAGGGCAGCAAAAGCTTAAAAAAACCCACCCCGTCAGCTCTGTTTTCTTCTTCCCGTCAGGTTTTGTCTATGAGTACATAAACCAAACAAAAATTCACCTGTGACAATTCTGTTAACTTCCCTATTAATATCTATTTCATGCTATCAGTAGTGTCTTCATATTTAGAATTGAATTCTGTTTTCCTGTAGAGAATATTGATAAAATCTTGCATGTGTAGTGGCATTTGGCATTCCACGCATGCTGGGGATTGTATGGGGTGGGTGTAGAAAAAATAAGAACTCAGAGAAATGAAACCTGATCAGTTTGAGAGGCTGAACATAAAATGGAGAATGGGTATTAGAGAGAGGTAATATTAGAAACCAGGAAAGATTTAAATCCCTGTAAGGCCTGTTGACTTGTTCTTGGAGAGGCTCAGTATAGATTAGGCCCACACTATGTTTTTCACTTTGTGAAAAACATTCATGCCATGCATGAATGAAGAGGTCACTGTTACAGTCTGAGTTCTCCAAATCACACTTGCTATTTAAGCTCAGTAATGCAGTCTGTGTTCATATCAGTGGACATGCTGAAGGAAGTCTGAGCCTAAAATAGCTTGTCTCCAGAGGAGATGCATTTGTCCCTTCTAAGGCTATGTTCTGCCTAATACTCTCCTGAACAAGGGCGGCAGACTTGGACTGTTTAGGTAAAGGTATTTGATTGAAAGGTATTGAAGGTGACGAGATAAGACAAATAAGTTTCTCTTAACATCGTACCTTTAGCCACGTGCAAGCAAGCTTTTGTTAGAATTTGGGATAAATTATGATTTCTAATGATCCGTCAGAATCTTGTAACTCTGAAATATGCTATATGAAAAGCAAGGGGACAGATTATTTCTGGATCTCATTTTTATATAAACATATAGCAAGTTCATAACAACTGAGCTCAATGATTCTTCACATATAACATCACTAAAACATGGAAAATATGGCATGCTGAACTGCTGCAGGATACATTAAAAACAAAAATGAGTCAAGACTTGGGCAGGGGAGATGTAACACGTGAATACCCAACCTGGCTCTCTAGAAGGACCATGTGCTGAAGGGTCAGCTACCGACAGCAAGTGCAGAGTAACTCTTAGTTGTTACAAGTTGACCTTTTTCACCACTAACTTACTTTTGATTTGCTGTGTCGTATAAGTGCAGAAAGTAGTCTGTTGGACTCTCCCATCACACCTGCGTGATCCTTGGCTTCACACCACTCCACCAATCGTTCCACCAGTTTTACATTTTTGCCCAGCTGTTCAGCTGCTTCTGCTACATGATGCCGGAGCCAACAACACAACAAAAAAGTTGTCACTTTTTTTAAGCAAGTGCTAGAAAAACAAGCTGAAAGTTACTAACTAGAAGGCATTAGCAGAACTTCACTAGCTTGCACTACAACAGCAGAAGTCTAGGCTGCATTGAAGCAAGTAAAGCCAGTCAAAATGGAAACACCTTATCAGCCCAGTTAATGAAGCTTATGCATTGATTAAGAGCAGGGAAAATACAGGTGATGTCAGACCCCCAGGTTAGCTGTGAGCTAGCTCAAAAATTTAAAACCAGGAGGGACCACTGCCACAAGGGAGCTCTGTCGTCAGTTAGATTAGGTTTGATAGACTAAGTCATGTAAGTTTCTTCAATGAATTTCTGTTTCACATCTAATAGCTTTACTAGAACTATAATGGATCTTTTGAAAAACTTTGCAGGACTGGGTCAAAAATACATATGCAGCTAATTTACCTCATTAACTACTTGCGGTTTTTAGCAGACTTCTGATTTTATAAATCCTCATCCTGGAATGAGCTGTTAATTCAAAGGTGCTTGTTCTTTTTGAAATTGCAGTCTATTAATTAATAGAGTATTAGCCTGTTCCAAAGAGTGAGGTACAGCCAGGAAATGCAGTAAGTGAACAGCAAAACAGGAGTGGTTGCTTCAAGCACTCACGCCTCAATACATACTTATGATGTGACAGTGTAAAGAAATTCAAAAGCAAATAAGTATTTGACACTTATTTGGAGGGTCCCTAGTAGTCAGCTTAGGAGTTCTGAAAGAAAAAAACCCACATTCCTCTCCCTTTGCATATGCATTAGATTTATTCCAAGACTTCAGGAATAAAATTTTAAAAAATTCCCTGCTTCTCTCTTTTAAGAATCTTGGCAGCATGTCACAGACTGAACCAAAGAGAATCACTTAACACAGAGAACAGTTTATTTTTACCTTGTGCATCTATTAACATTCTTAATGTTCCCAGCAGCTTGAACTGAACAGGGGGCATCTCCGATCTGAGAAATTTCAAAACAGCTTCTGCAACGCCAGCTGATAGCATCTTAGCCTTATTTACAACTGCATGAATAAAGAACAGGGATTGATCTCAAGAACGTTTCTGGAAGATAATTTATTTCCAAGATGGTCTTGAAGCAAATCTTCAGACGTGGTTTGAAAAATAGGTTGTGAGCACAGACTTCAGGAACATGAGCGTGCGCTGGTGCTACCCCGCATTATGGAAAAATGTCACGGATCCTAAGGCACAGCTGTGAAATTAAGTGCTTTTTCCTAGCATGCACATCTAATTTTCAGTGTTCAGCCTGAACACAAACTTGGGCTAGACTTCTCCACTTGGTCTAGGAATAGCATCTTCCACAAAATGCATCAGGTGGAAGCCCAGGCTAATACTTGTACCCCAAATTATGAGGTAACTTCCCTGAGTCCCAACAATTCTCTTCTATTCCTCAGGCAAAGAAACTAAAGCATCTAATTAGCAGAATAACCTCTTACCCAGTTCCAATACTTTATAAGAACAACACTGACCTGACATGTCTGGAGTCTGAAGTCCTTTTATTGCCCCCTACCCTCCCTCAACCTTTCTTTTATGCCCTCCGCTAGTCTATGCTCTCTGCTTTCACAGAGCTCTCTGAAATGTACTTAAGGTGCAAATCCTGCCCAACAGCGTACTTAGAAAAAAGCACTTATTTGATATTCAAAATAGTGTTTTAACAAGCAGCTTATCACTGAGGTCAGTTATTACTTGCTCATTTTTCTTTAACAATGTACAGGGAAGCTTATTTAGGTCTCTGGCAGACACCCTTGAGCACAGGCTATAGGGAAGCTGACTGACTGAAGTGAGAAGAATGACTCACCTGAGAAAGGTAAGCAAACTGCAGAGCAAACTCTGCAAAGCAGAGTGGGTTTAGTTATGTATGCATGATCATTTCTAAAAAGTTATGGTTTGTCAAAACTGAAAACAGTAAAATAAGGTTAAATGGATAAGACTTATTTTTGGCTTGGTACAAGAAAGCATACCACAAGTATTACAGATTTGCTTTGTTTTTTATGTCCATGTGCTCTACCTTTTATGCTTGGGTAATCAAAACTCATACAAATTAAGTTATTAAAAATGACAAAATTACCATTCAGCTCACTGCCTACAAACAGTAACTAATTGCAATAGGCTGGCTATTCTAACAGTCTACCTCCAAATCTAATTTGGCAATTTTCAAAGTCTCAGGAAGTTACAGTAAGGTCCATTGTTTCAACAAAGTGGGCACTGTTCTCTGGTGGGGATCCTCAGCTGTGAGACAGATCCCAAAGGAAGCAACCAAAAAAACTCATAATGGAGTGCTCTGGACAAAAAGGTTTGAGAAATCATATCCAAGGCCTCCTCACCTCCTTGCCTTTTACAAAGCTGCTCTTTTGTTGGTGGGAGATAGTGTGGGATCAGAGGGGCAAAGGACGGTCACTAGGCCTGTGATGTATTTTGAACTGCTTGTCACAACTGCTGTGCAACAGACACAAAAGCAATGATGGGGCAGGATGAAAAGCAGCAGTGTGATCTCCCTCTAGGACTGTCAGTCAGTTCTCCCACCCTCATTCCCTGGGGGATGCAGTGGGAGAGCAGAATGTCACCTTTGGGTAGTTAGCAATGCAAAGAGAGCCTTACCAGGAATAGCCAGGTTTCTGAGCGCACTCAGTGCAGCATGCTGCACAGTTACATTTCCATCCTCCACATGTCTGTCTAGCAGATCCATCAGCTTTTGAACTATGCCATTATCCACCATATGGATGCAGTTTCCGTCTGTGCGAGATGAGACAAGTCACTTGTGAATGGAAGATCATTACTAAGGTTTTTACGATAATGTCTAACAAATGGAAGGGTTATTTCCTTCCTCCTTTCTAGATTTCATCGTTTAGAATTTGACCATCATCAATGGGAGCTGCAGTGCTCACAACAAACTTAGAAGAGTGATAGAAGAAACACTGAAGAAGGCAGAAATCCCCTATACCCTTCTAAAAATGCCAAACAGTATTTTTAAAGTAAGCTTAATGCTTTTCAGGATTGTAAAGTATAAAACTACTGATGTTGCTGTATAAACACCAGCTTTACTGTGACACAGGTTTTGTTTGTAGCTGTACAGAAAGAGCATGATAGAAGGGCACACATAAATTTACATAAGCTATTATGGCATGTTCTTACCATTTCTGGCAAAATTTGCAATAGCCAGTGCTCCTGCAAGCTGTAGCTGATGACTATTGGAAGGAATCCATGAAAGCACTCTTTGGAACACACTGCCTTTTCCTCCTTCAAATAACTTCTGCATGGATTCATCTGGGGTAAAAAGCACAGACAGTCAGCAAACCAAAAAAGTGTTTGTTAGGGAAACTTCTCTTTATATTTGTGAAGCTATGCTGGTTCCACTACAATTAATACAGTCCTGCAGTGGAATCAGGACAAAATTGACCTGTTAAATGTTTGCCTGGTGGGTAGCAGCTCCTCTAAGTTATTTAGAAAATTAATGAATAGTGAAATTCGGCAGCCAAACAGCATTACAAATATCTGCTGTTGCTCTGCAGAAGACAGTGACACCCCATACTTACCTCCAAGCAATAAAAGAACCATAAGATCAGAAGCTGTTTTCAGCTCTGCAATATCATCCTCTTTGTCACTGTCCACAGTCTTCTGGACGATCTCAAGTAAGCACTCCACCAAGCCTGCTTCAACCAGCTGCAGTTTAATGACATCTGAAGAACAGCATGGATAATGGGAGTCAGAATCAGGATTTTAAATACACCTATCGCACACACACGCAAGACAGACTGTGAGAAGAAGTAGTGAAGAAATCACTGGTTTCACTGACGGCTTGTATACATAAACCTGCAACTCCTTTATTTGAAATTCTTAGGGCCAACTTCTGTTATTACTCATCTAGCAGACGCTCCCTGGACGGCCTTTAGAGCACAACCATACACTGAAGCTCTGTGGAGTCCTTCACTTCTCAAAAATGAGGATATTTCTCTACAGCAAACTTCTGGCATCTCAGTCATGACACAGCAGACTTATAAGGACTGTGCTCTGTTCATAGACTTCGGACTATGCTGCAGAACAAACTTAGGGTTTCTTATTCTGTTTCATGTACAGAAGCGCTACTAACTTCATTGACACAAATAAGTATAAAACACGGAACTTTTTGATGAAATCTTAGACCAAGCAATTTCTTTTAGTTGAGACAATATTTTTGCCATTCGCTGAAAGGGCTGCAGCAGGAGTACAGTAAGGCCAAATCCAAAAGGCTGGGTCTGGAGGGAAGTTTGTTGTGATTGAAGAAAAACTGGAAATTGATGAGGCAAACACATTTCTTAGTTATTACTAGAAACAAGGCTCAAGAAGGCAATAAATATGTTTTTCAGGTGGTGACATAGAACCTGGGAACAGTGGTTTATCTCCTGTTTCCACAACAACAAAATCTTTAACAGATACTTCCCTGTGAACTTGGAGCTGGGAATCTCCTCACATGCCTAAACTCCCTTTCCATTAAGACAGAATGGCAGGTTGTCTGATGCTGTTATTAAGTCTTTTCACACATAAAAATGATTCTGGTAGTTTTTGCATGCTGGTTTTGGAAAACACAGTCACAAAGCTCTGCAGAAGTGTGCAAAGAAATACATTTCTCTCACCTTTCCGCATGAAATGGTGTTTTAACAATAAGCTGTTTAACCCAAGTTAAAATATTTGTAAAGGCCAAAGCTTTGGAAATATTTTTTTCTTATAGTTTACAACACAGATGGGAGAGGAAGTGTATTCTACCTCTGGTGAAGGATGTGTCTGACTCTCAGTTTCCTGGTGTCAGTAGGCTTCTGGCCTGAGTGAAATTCATTGTTCCTCTAAGAGCAACTGACCTTCTCATGAACTTTGTTAGGGAATGCAAAATATTCCGTTGGGATTATTTTAAGATAGGCACTTTTGCACTGAGGTGCTTTAAAAAATAGAGAATTCCCTTAGTTCCAGAATATCGGGTTGTAGATGTCTTGTGATTTGAAACTGAAATTGCTACACCAGTGTGCTTAATCAATAACTAAATAAAAAACAAGCTTAAAACACCCCAACCACCAAAATCTAGACTCTGCAAATACTTAATTTAGATGTTTTTTCCTTCTGACCTATTGCTAATTGTCTGCAACCAAAAACACCTAAATAGTACCAGCACAGTGAACTCATTGAAGTATGCCTTGAATTTACAGCGGAAATGTTCAGCTGACTACCTCGTACATGCAAGAACCAGAGTTATCGTCAGCAGCAGTGAACTTCTCAAATCTAACTGGAACTAAAAAACGTAGTCTAAGAAAAATTAAGCACTTGAACTGAAATACGTCAAATACACAAAACGTTCAACCCTATTCCATGTCAGTCCCTGAGAATGGAATAACTCAGAGCAACTTGCTAGTTATTATATAATAAATTAATATATTTTGGAAAAAATGTGCAGCTTTAGAACTGAAAAAAGGAATTTATTTCCCATACCACTTAAAAGTCAAAATAACTTTTTAAATTAAAGTTTATCTTAATTTATACAATGTAAGACAGACACACACAGAGTATGTATGTACACAGAGTAGAATGAAACCTAAATCTTTAGAGTTTGCTATTCTATCTAATAATTTATTCAATTTAAACAAGCTTTAATGCTGAGATGGTTAAAACAAAGTTATAGAGCCATCAAATACGGTGATGTCTTCCATACTTAGAACTGTTTCCCACTTCAGCCCAGCTCCATTTCCACTAAGGGCAGATGACAGATTGTACAAACTACCTTTGTACAACCCTTTGTTCCTTTGTGAGTTCCTTCAGGTGTACGTCACTTCCTGCTCTGGCTTGAGCAGTGGATGAAACTCCCAGGAGCCACCTGGGGCTACCACAGTATATACCACCAAACACCCAAATTAAATTCCTATGATCTCTTAACAAACATTAAATGGAGTGTCCATCTCTTAGCTCTGCAATTAACACGTCCCTAGCAAAAATAATGTTCATAGGAAATGGAACTGCTAGCGGCTCTGCGATTCCAGGAAATGATGTCCTGGTGCTGCAGTGGTCTATTCATGCTTGAGCCAGCTTTTGCAGACAAATGTTGTAAAGCCCTCTAAAAAGCAGTTTTTGATATTCCCACTGAGGGCACAGGGAAATAAAATATAATCGTAGAGTGAATCACAGATGGAATTAGCATCAACAATTTGTTGGCTCCTGTCATACGCTCGACAAAAAAATGAAGACCTATTCACCGTGCATGAAACTACCATCACAAGGGTCAGTCATAGTGGCTTCTGAACAAAGCAGCCAGTTACTCTGCATTTAGTCCCTGAAAGAGACACCAATACATCAAAATACACATAAGGGAATGAGTAAAAGATAGTGCAAGAAAAAATTCTCACCATTTTCTGCCAGGGGAGCCAAAACTTCAAAAATCATCTCTTTTTTATCATGCTCTATTTGCTTCTTGAACAGTTTCACAAGCTCTTCAGCAATGTTTGTGTAGGCAAACTGCTCCTTACTTGACTCTGTGAAGCAAAAGGAAAAATTCAGTATGAAGTAAACAAATCACATCAAAAGGTAGGACTATTTATTTTCTCTTTGTTACCAGGTTTATTCACTGGTAAGATGACTCTTTATTCACAGTAAGATGACTAATAGTGCTCTTGACAGACAAGAACAATAGACTTGTGCTTGTCACAAAATGAAAAGATATATGTCTCACACTTTCAGATAAATGTGCTGACCTGAATTTATTATGATTAAGGCTGTAAAAACTATATAAATATATGATCAAGGCTGTTGGGGCTAGTTTTTCCCAACAAAATGTAAAGGTAGCTATAGAAACAGTAACAGTACAAAAATATATATTAAATCTTTGATTTCCCTCATCTTAACAGGAAGAAGAGCAGGTTATATACCACATTGTCTATGGGAGAGATGAAGATTTGCACTCAATGCTTTAATATTTACATGGTTTCACGATGCTGACATTTCTTTTGAAATCTGTGTGTGGCTGTTGCTGGGCCATCTCACCCTGCACAGAGAGCATAAAGCAGTTTTTACAGATGGGTGGGCTTCCTACCAGCAGATTAGCCAGCAGATCTTCAAATGTACATTCAACAAAAGCATCTCTTATTCCACTGCCCGTATCACATTCCTCCTCCCTGGCAGTATTACAAGGGATGCAGGTGGTAGGGCTGGTGTTCTGCATTCTCCAGTTGCCACCTCCTGAGGGCCATCTGTAGTTAGAAAATCTTCCAGCACCTTTGCTATTGCTCTGATGGATGGTTAGGGATTATTTTAATCTAGAACTGACCCCAAGGACTTGGGAAAAGCATGAACTGAAGACCTAGACTCTTTTGTGCACATTCCATTATTGTTTTCTCTCACTATGCACAGTTGCACAGCATATTCTAAGTGGATTTTTGATTTTTCCAGTATTTTTAAAAGGAGATTCATCACTCTATTGGTTTGTGCCCTGCTTTGGCAGAGAATAAGAGTCATATAATGCTTTCCAAGGGATCTGTGCAATGCAGTTGTCTCTTAAGTGATGCAAAATGATAACTCCACCAAAAAATTCCCTGAAGTTACAAGGCAAAAATAAAATAATACAGTTTCAATGTGATTGACTAAACTATTGCTTAAGGGAGATTAAAGTATTACAAACTAAATTAATTTTGTGCCAATCTTAAAGAATGAGGACCTTTTCGTCATATAACAGGAAAGGAAGCAGCTACTGTTAAGCTTCTTTCCCGTGGTTCTTGTTCCTCAACAGGACAGAGCTGGATCTTTCCAAAGAGGGAAAGGCAATGCAGTTCTCCATGAGGCTACCATTTCTTGTATTTAATATCCTTATGGTTTTAGTTGCATCTGAGCACCAAATTTTCAGTGCATGACTCTTATTATACTTTCTGTTGTGCAGACACAGTACACAGTGCCCATCTTGAAGACCTGTCATCTATTAACTTCTTTAGTGCTACTTTGATGGCTCTTTCTGTTGTTGAGTTGTTAAGAGGAGTTGTCTACTGTAAGTGAAGGTATCATGTGTACAATCAGACCACTAGATACAATGTTCTTTCTGGCCTTGGAATCTATGAACTCAGGCCACCAAACACTACAAACTCAGAGATATATTTTTCACATTTTGAACTGCTGAATGTTCTCAGAAAAACAGGATGATATCATAACTGCTATATTATTCTACTGCAGTGCAAAAAAACTCATAAGACTAAAATTTCATTGAATAGGTTAGCAAAAGAACAGCAATGTAAAACATAAGTGATAATAAAACATAGGCTGTAACAACCTGTTGATTTACACGATCGAATTCCAATGAAAACTAATTCAGCTGCAAAGACATTGGATCAAAGCAGGGCTACAAACTTCAATTTAAATGAAGTTGTAACTAAAATTGCTAAAGATAATATCTATTCATGATTTATACATGGAAGCATTTAGACTAGAACATGTTAAAACTCTTTACCTAAAAGAATATTGTATAGGCAGATTAATGAACTGTGCCTGTCTCAGTTTCATTCAGAGATTTTCATGAGTCAAAGTTAATCCTGATAAAACTTTGTGGACCTACACCAGGATACAATATTTATATTATTAATAAACAATTCACAGTAAGTAGCAGTGCTGTGGAAATACTGTTTGGATGATTTAAAATGTGTTTAGTTGCACTGAAGAACATTAACATAAAACGTAAGATTGTATTAAGCACTCAAATAAATTTCAATTACTGAAGGCGAAAAAAAAGACAATTATAGATTCTACGGAAAATAAGCAGAAACTGCTTGTCTATTATTATAGAGCGTACCAAAAGGAATGGAACAAGCATCAGTGCAAAGCTTTTATTAGTCTTTAACTAAGACTTAACTTAACTGAATGTGAATTTGAGATTAATATCATGGACTTACCGAGTTCTGCTAAATTGCCAAATGCAACAAGGCACATTTCTGTCAGAGCTGCATTTTGGCAATGAATACCCAACAATTTCACTAACGTAGGAATAACACCCATATTGATAAGCTGTGACTGCAACGTATCTACATAAAAAGAAAGTACAACAGTGAATTAGCATTTCTGTTCGTAGTACCATTCCTTTAACCAAAAAAGCATTTTTCACACAAAGCAACTTCTAGGCTAAACAGCATTTAAATGTCTGTCTCCTCTACTCTGCTACACTATCAGGTCCAGAGTTGAGATATGGACTCATAATTCTCCTTGTCCCTGGCAATGGGATGTATTCCCAGAAATATTCCTTCCTGATCTGGTCATAGGGTATAATGAGTTATGCAGCTACTGACAATTTTGTGGTTATCAGGTTCTTAATACGTGTTGGGTTTGATTCTGGGCTCACTGAGACGAGCCGGCTGAAATCAACCTAAACTAGGTCAGTGAAATAGTTATTTATCTGAGAGCTTTTTCTATATTCTCTTTTATTATTAAAGAGCAAACCCGGAAAATTAAAATTAGGATGAATATAAACTGGCACTGAAATAAACACGAAAAGTTTCATAAACACAGGAAGTCACAATGTAGATTATGAGGAGCTTGAGAAAAAAGAAAGTTTAATAAAGACAAAAAATGGAAGGTTTAAGAAAAGTCCTTAGAAGCCATTCTGATAATTTCTTGCATAGGATGAAAGTTTATAGTATTTACAAGTAAGAAAGTTATTGCTCCTAGATGTCTGCAAATAGAAAGATGCTTTGATGGTTAGGCAGAAACATGATTGTTTTGAAGGATTATTTATAACGATATTTTCTCTTACACATTTTACCTATAACATAGCAAAGAAGAAAAACATTGTTTTACAGTTGAATAGAATGAAGCAGACTTAAATAAACACACCAGATGTTGTTTAGTAATTTTCCTAAGCATCTTTTTTCCTTTGTTTCCAAGCACTTTGACTATGTTTAAATGTTACAGACCCAAAAGACAAGGATCCAAAGCCCAGTGAAGTCAAGAGAATTGTATTACTTCATTTAGCTTTGGGTCAAGCCCTACAGGGGAATTCTGGGGTGTTTTTTTGTTGTTTTCCTTTTTAAGGAATTCATTCTAGGCAACTGAAATCAGTTGGAGGTTTTATATCTGTGGGATCAGAGCCATAAAAAATTGCAGATTTTTACAGGGAGATAAAAACATATTACATCTTAAGTTTAGCAAATTTAGTACCACCTCACGCTCTCAAAAAGCTCTTTGCCCTCAAAATTCTGCCAAATGTGTTTGAAATTTTCATATAATAAAAATTATGAAAATATTCCAGAATATTTAGCTCATTTTTATTAAGCATAAAAGACTTTTATAATAATTATCAATTTGGTATACTAAGTAAGTAAAAGCCATGGTTATTACAGGTTAGTGGGGACGAGCAGGAATCCTTATGGCTTGACATCTTTAATAAAACTGTATTACTTACCAGTAACTGAATTTCCTTTTTTGGGGAGAGGGATTATCTCTTCCACAGATTCATGATCTTTAGTGAAATTTATGAGAACGCCATGTCAGACACCAAAGAGCTGTTGAAGTTGTCAAATTTCAGGTAAGTACAAATTGTACTAGCGCATGCATTGAATGCCATTTTACCTCTGGCAGATGTGTGAGTCACTACTACACCCTCCTACTTCAATCCAAACTGACTGTAAAAATCTGTCTCTGAATAGGAAAATTGGAGCAGGGGGAGATGGTTCTGTGGAGAAAATTACTGTGTAGGAGAACTCAAGTTACTGGTAAATAATCTGGTTTTGTCCTTGTTTTGTGATTGTCCCCTGCAGACACTTAAAAATTCTGAAGGAAAACTGGTAGTCATGGAGAGTGGGAGAACAAAGACACAAACCACAAATGTCATAGAACATTATGTGGAAAGAAATTGCTTTGTTACTAGACTATACCTTTATGTCACTCTAAAAATCACTTTATCCAACTGTAATGGACAAAGAGACAATCTCTATGGGCTTCATTCTGACATCAGAAGCATAAACTCTCAATTTTGAGGAGGATTTTTTTTTTCTGCTGTCTCTTTCTTAATACAAAATATATAAAAAGCATGGAGGAGAAGATGAGTGGAAAAAGGGAAACCACATCCATCTTTGAAAGGAAACAGGAATCTTTAGAGCCAAACAGAAAGATATACTGTTGGTCAAGAGAGCATGGAGTGCACTGACTAAAGAGCCTCTAGAATTTCCAAGTAAGAAAAAAAGGAAAAAAACCCCACATGCTAAGAAAGGACAATTGTACTGGGTCAAAAGTCAGTTATTATACCAGACTCCATACCAGTCTCATTTCCCTGGAGTGGAAGGATGACACCTGAGTACAGGAATTGTCTCCAGTGGTAAGAATGGCATTACAAGAATTGTCAGTAGGGTAACCATTGCCTTAACAGCAGTAAGCGGAAGGATAAATTTTCTCTTTTGACGAAGACAGGACAACCCCATGAGTCACAAAGCTGCATAGGAGGTGAGATCTTTGAAAATAAAAGGCTGCCAGCAGCTATTTGCAATGTTTATACTTAAGCTTGGGCTTGCCATACAAATTCTGGACTTGACATTTACATCTGTCATTACCACCAATAGAAGGTTCTTTCTCTAGCAAAGGCTACTAAGCAGTTCAAGAGAAAAGCATTAGGCATCTCAGTGGTATTGAGACCTACAGTACTTTTTAGTCCAGAGAAATTAAAAGCATCTAAGTGGTTCAGTCTTAGCTGAAAAGACTGCCAGCAGTTCTGTATCTGTCCGAGGAAAGACCTCAGACTGGGTAACTTGGATTAACTGCGTATCTTGGCCTTTCACTGCAGGAAGTGTTAATGCCCTACTAGAGCAGGAGACAAATTCAGGGGACACATGCATCCATCCTACAAGCAGTTGCCTGACACAGGACTAAAGCAAGCCATGAAGCCAGGCAACATCGTGTCTCAGGATGAAACAGCTTCCTAAGCAGAACTTTATGCACAGTGAGCAGGAAGCATGAAAAACTGAATGCCTCTTCTGAATTTATGACTCAAAGCCACATTTTACACTGCTATCACATGTTGCACTAGTAAAATGCCTCTGTGTTCTTTTGGGGTGAAAAGCACTGACAGTGATGCTGTACAGATGCATATACAGGTATATAAAAGGCAATCAATACATGCGCCAGCACAAAGAATTACCTACCTAAAACTTGAATTTCAATGGCTCCATGTCCTTCGGTGACACACATGGAAACTCCAAAGAGTAAGATCTGGGGAGAATATCCCAAATTGAGAACTTTATCGGGGGCATTTTTGTTTAAAACTCTGATTTAGGCTAGTTCATGATTTTGAAAAGAATTTCAGAAAACAACTCATCATTTGTGTCCCATAAGCAACTGTGATTATAATGCTGAAGGAATTTGTACAAATTGGTGGCATGATTTCATACCCTAGAGAAACCTGCTTGCAATCCCCATAGCTATATTAAATCATCACATAACATAAAAGTGATTGTATTGATTATCTCACTATCATAAGGAACATACTTTTTATCTGCTTTTACATACTTTAGGTTACTTTGCATTTAAATATATTTAAGTCTTGAAAGCATGCTAGACATCTTTAGCTGTGATGTAAATGAAACAAAAACCACGGCAAGCATGAAAATTAGCAAAGGTAAATCTTAGGAGGAAGCATTACTGAAATATTGCTTTTAGACCACAATAATGGTGTCATAAATCTCCCTTCCATTTCTTGTGTATTTACATAACTTTTGCAGATGGTCAACAGTGCACATCAGTCCCCAACATTCATTCCAGTTGCTAAGAGTTTTGTGAGAATAAGAAAAGGTTGGCAGTTGTATGATTTAACATCAGGATGTCACTTTTTACAAAGGCACTGAAGGAAAGAGAACCTTGACAGACTGAAGTTTAATATGGAATGAAATGATGAAGGAATCTATAAACATAATTATTTTTATCTACTATATGCCCATATATATAAATGTATGTATACTTTCACACATGCATACTGTATCCAGCTAACTTCCGATCTCCAATTTGATCACCTAATAAGCCAATTGGCCTACTTCTTGCATAACTTCTGTATTTCTTTAAAAAGGCTTTCATGGTTTGTTTTAGAGATCTCAAGAGACAATTAGTTACCTTATAGACTGATCCCATTAACTTGCAAATAGTCTTGGCTTTCAGGATTATGAGATGTGCAGAATAACTACTCATGTTTCTAAATCAAGTAAAAGAGTGTTTGCATATGATTATTAGTTTTATTAGATTAGTTATTAGTTATTAGTTTTTTCCCTCTTTATCCAAGCCTGCTTTGCTTCTTGCTCTTAAGCAGATTCATAGCTACACAGAGACTAATAATGGAAAGCAGGAATGAACTATTTGTATCTGATTGAATTTGTGTAGTAAAATACGATTATGACAAGAGGGTCAAGATAACCTGAGCTGAAGGCAAAGGGATGTTTTCCATAAGAAAAAACCCCTCTGATTTCTAGCAATGCAATTAAATATCAACACTTTCTTTTCAGCTTGAAAGAACTGCAAGAGATGCCAAAGCTGAGTTTGTCCTCTTAACTCTTAGTTACTAATAAAATAAGATACTAAGGAAGCAAAGAAAGAATTGAGAGACAGTAGGCAAAAATAATTTCTGAACACAAGCAGATGACACAAGAACCTTGTAAAAGGAATCTTAGTTTTAAAGCTTAGATAACAGTGTTATAAATGGAGTTACAACTGCAAGTTGAGTGTCCAGAATCAGGATGAGATACAAGTATGCTCCATTAATTTGCTCTGTTTAGAAAAAGAAAACCTTACTTGTAGATGCTCTTCTCAGTTGCCTTTTTTATATAACTCAGTGTAATAAATCCCTGAAAGTACTCAAGAATGAGTCTCTCATGTTAAAAAAAATGAGGTAGTTGATAGTTACTACTAATAAAGTAATAGCTATTGGAAAAAGGTAATTGGTTGACTGGGAATGACAAACTGTTTAGAATCAAATAAAACAATTCATACTCTTTGTTCATAAAATGCTAATAACTGGAAAATATTAGGGTGTTCACAGATAATTAGATGCAACTAAGAGCCAACTCTGCTGTAATGGTCCTTGTCTAGATAGCTAGTGCAACTTAAAAGAGCGCAAGTCATTAAGAGCAGTAAAGAAATCTTCAAAGTCCCCACCTGTGATTTTGTAACATAGCATGCTAAGCTGGAAAAGATTACAGAAACATGAAAAAAGAAGGTAGAAGTGCTATTTCAAAGACTGGAACACCTTCTCCTTACCTAATACTTTTCCTTTTATTTTTGTCCAATTGGTTTCCATAACTACAAAGAACGTGATTCTAGGCTGCAATCCCATACTGCTCATCCTTCAGCAAAACCAATGTAGTGTTTATCTTCTTCGTAAGTAACTGGGACCAAACCTTTGTAAGTAAATTCTGAAAATGATATTCGCTAATCTGTGACCACAATTAACTGTCAGGGCAATCTCAGTTTTGATGTTTAACCGGTCAGCAAAGAACTGCATTTAGTCAGAATATTATCCATCTGATGCTGCAATGCATGGAAGTGAAGTGGTTATCTCAGGCTGACATTGACTGCTGTCCTGAAAATTTATGATGGTCCACATGTGATATTTTTGATCCATTCACAACTATGGTCCAAATGTACTTGTGGTTCTTAAAACAAAATTGGAAAGATAGGTCAACTATGCATTTCTCCATTCACATGCTACGGTCACTGAATTTTCTTCTAAAAATTTAGTCCTCTAAATCCTTTTTCTCCTTTTTTCTTAATTTTTTTTTTAATATTGTTTTGGCATATTATTTGGAGTTCAATTCAATGGTTGCCCAAGTCAATGAGCAAATTTTACACAGCATACCCATGGGTGCTGGGCCAAACATGAGCTGGGTTCCCACCAAAAGGAACCCTTCCTCATGGAGACCACCAAGTATGTGGGGTAAGGTGAAGGTTTGGTAAGCCCCCAGCACTCCTCCCTGACGTGGCGGCAGAACAGGGTGGTGGTGTGCACCCAAATCCAAGAGCTGGGAATACTCCTGCATTTATCACTTCTGACATTGGCTTCAGCAGCTCTTGTGAATATTGTGTCAGTGTGTGAGATGAAAGATGTTCTTCAGCAGAGAGGAGAGCAGCTAGTGAATCCTCCTAGTTGTCACTGAACTACACAACTGCTTTACTGATTGCATCAGAATAAGCTATCTAACTAGATGGAATGAGTCATTTATTCAGTGTTCATAACAGTTAAGCTGTTCAGAAGCTGCTTTTTTGGGAGATTTATCTCATAATTAGTTTTCCTAGGGAAGATCTGCTGGGAGCTTGGTCACTGAAGCAAAACTGATAACAGTATCTCTACACATCGCTTTTGGACTCGTCTGTCTTGAGCTACCAAGTATACTGTATGCTCATTAGTCTTAATTAATACACAGGATTCCAGTAGCTTAGAGGTGAGAATACCTTTTTTTTCCAAATATTTTAACAAAGAAAACATGGAGTTAACACTATGAAATGTAATAAATGTGACACTCATGCAGACATCAAGCAAAATAGCTCCTGAAGACTATATGAAATAAAGGAACTGGAAAGTTGTTCTTTAGAAGTACTGGAAACAAGAATTCTTAGATAATACAAAGAAAAGAGGAGAAAAAAAAAAGAACAAGAGAAAGAGATGAGACACATACAACAGTTGTATTTGGAGCTGAATGAGTAACACCAAGAGATGAGATCTCCACAGAGATGGCACAGAAAACACACATGGAAATTATGCTAGAAGAGATGATAAAGCAGATTAAAAATGTATACAGTAAAACCATTCTGAAAACTAGAAGAGTTTTAGGAACACAGGATTGGAAAGTGAGTAACAGGAAGTTACAGCAAATTATATCTTTCCGGAAATGGTGAGTTGCTAATAAAGAAGATATTTCTTCCTAAGATAAAACACTGCAATTCATGAAATGGGCATGACTGAAGGAACAAAGTGATTACTAACTACATTTGCAATCTGTGCCATTGCAAGTCAAGAGAGCAGCCCCTATTTAGCCTTCCTCACTTATCCCAAAATTCTTCAAATTTTGAAAGCTTGAAACTGTGTGAACACTAAATATGCTTTGGCATATTAACATACTTGTGTGCAGAAGCAAACTAGGTACTAGTTTCTACAATTAATGTAGAATGCTATTTCGTTACTCTCAGTGGCCAAGGGTTTCTCACTTAAGATACTATCTTGGTTTTTGCCCCAGCCCCTAAACATCTCCAATTAATGGGATAAAGAACATAAAAATTTGTAGACACAGAACAATGTTGACTATACCCATAAATGATTCCCCAATTAACTTAGAAGAACATAACGTTGTTTTATTTACATTTCACAAGGAGAAAAACTATTAACTGTTTGGCATATATACCCCCAAATCATTAACAACACTGCATGTCTGCAACAAATTAGTCTTATTTGATACTAAATGAAAAACAGAGGACTGAATGTAGCCCTCTAATTAACTTCTGTAATCTGTTTTTTTTCCTAAGGTGTATGATACATCTTCATGCAGTGCTTTTAAAAGAAGTAAATTCCAGATGTTGATCTTAAAACTTTATACTATATGCTATATGGAATTGTGTCAGGAATATATCTAGTATTTTTGGGGAACATAATTTTACTGAAACAGAAAACTGTATATGTGAACTGAGTCCTTCATCTTTTCAGAACAGCTTAGTGTTAGTATCCACAATGTAAACCTACAGATGACTTTAACTTTTTATCTTTTCTTTGTTGGGGTTGTTCTCCTGGTAGACAGAAAGCAAATTTTCGGTGTTGTTTACCATTCTCATTGCTATAGTTCATCAGCATGCCACAAAAGACAGTCAAGAGCTTCTCACTGGCTGGATCTGTTTTACTGCACAGTGACCTTAAATGGTCTACTACAATATGTGCACCACCTGCATGGTCAACTGCGTTCCTGCCCTCATCTGTAAAACAAAGAGTTACATTAAAAAAAAATGAAACCAAAGCCGTCGAATCCCAAACATAACAGTAAATCATACAAAATGAAGTTTTTAAACAGAGCGAAGTCATTCTTCCAGTGTTGTCAAATTCATCTAGAGAGATGCTTGAGGGCCAGCTTTTAGTGCAACAGAGCTAGGAAAGTGAAAACATCTACAACAAAAGGGATTAACCACCTGGCACTAATACCTTTGTAAAGAAGTTCAGTGTTTGAGGCAGAGCTGCTGGAGCTGATAAATAAAATTGTGAAGATACATTCAGTTTAGCCAGAGGGAGGTTCTGGGCACTTTACAAAGCCTAGTCCACATACAGGTAAATTACTCTTACCATTATGCAACTTGAGAAATTGAAATACAGAAAATAAATTGCTTGAGTTACTTAAAAACAAAATGGGGAATAAAAAGGACAAAGCAGACAGAGGTACTAATTCACAGTGATGAACTCTGTTCATGCATTCACTCTGCCACACAGCATGTTCTTTGTGCTTCTATAGCTGAAATTTAATAACACTATCAGATTCTTTTTGTATGGCTAAAAAGAAAGATTTGCTCTATATCTATAAAAGGCTACGATGTTCTGAAGTATCGTAAATAACACATCATAATCTTTGTATGGAACTCTTCCTTTATAAAAAAAGCAGACTTTGATGAAACAATTGCCTTCTATTACATTAATCATCAATACTGCTTTCTTTCCCAGCAGGCAATCAGCAATACTCAACAGTCAATAACCTAAATTCCAGGGCTTTCAAAAGAAAAGATATTTCCATGTGAGGTACAGGTGGAATCAACTGGAAAAAATCTGGATGAAAACAAAACCTTGTTGGGAAAAAGCAATAAAGCAAAAGTTTTTGAGAAATTTCTTAATGGCCTCAAAGCAAATCTCCTCTTTTCCTTGTTATTCACCACTCTACCATCACTCCTCTCTCCCCCCCATCATACATGGAGACCAAGCTACCAAATTTTCAACATTCTGCAAGGTACTCAGCATGAAAACCAAGGCTGCACACATCTATAATACGATCTTCCACTATAAAATGTTCCAGAACTCTGTAAAAAGAAGTTTTTAAATCTTCCAGTTCTTGCTAATATTATTTATGAAGCATACATACCCCTTATACTAGATATAAAAACCAGGATTATAAGTATTGTATATAGGAACTGCAGATAATTTGCTGAGTGGACTTGGAACATTAATTCTTGGTGGATCTTAACTATTAGGATTATTACCAAAGTGATAAGTGTTTTGCAGAATAACTGAGATACATGCAACAGAGAAAAACATCACTGCCACGACTGTTTCCACCTTGGACAGGATCAGGGTATCAGAAGACTGTGTTTTGCTGCAAGCATGTATACTCCATATTGAAAAAGGAGACAGTCATCTATTTACACTCAAACAAATTCAAAGTAAGATTCTGTGTCAAGGAAGGACTATAAAAAAAAGGATAAATACAAAATAAACCTCTCACATATTTGATGTTATAACAAACATAGCCATACTGCTGAAATGAAAGGAAGTCCTACATCAAAATACAGTGATATGATATAGTTAGGTGTTCAGATTCAGTGTTTACATTTACCAAATCTGAGGAGAATAAAATCAAATTCGGTTGGAATATTACATCATTCTGCTCTATGTATCCTCTTCTGGTATTTCTTATTACAAAAGTAATGCAAATACATGATTTTGTATTTGACTCAACCTGTTTTGTGAGTCAAAATAAGTATGCAAAATGAAACTGAATCACTGATTTTGGATCAGAAGGGCTGAATGTGGTCCTCAAATTACTATAATGCAATTAAAATCAACAAACTAAAACCATAATAAAGATTAGCTTCAGATAAGGATCACATCACAAACTTGTTCCTGTGTCATGATACAGAACTGCATGTAAAATGTGTAAGTGAAGAATAATGTAAAAGTAGAGTCAGGTGAGAGTTTGGAAGCAAGGGTTAAAAAAACCAAAAAAAGGTTACAAGCCAAGTTCCTTACCTGGATGGAATTTGGCAGAACTCCACTGAAAATAATTGTATGGCAATACTTCAAAACAAATTAAAATCTAAGTCATATATCCTTTAACTTCCATTTTCTCTGGTTTGTGAAAGAAGTTATATATTAAAAACTGGTGTTAAGTCTCTCAATTCAAATACATGACAAAATTTGTATCAACACAACATTTTTGTTAGGTAAATAGATAGTCAACTTCCACTGTAGTCAGCAAAAATAAAGCAGAAAGAGGTAGAAACAAATCTCATTCCAAGAAAAGTCTCTATCTCTATGGTATACTCAAAAAGTTAAGTACAAATGAACTTCAGGATCCCTCCAAAGAAGGTGGCAGGCTGTAAGTGCCAGACTTTGACAGGACTACATAGGCTGGCAGACTTGTAAAACAGATGCCTTAACTGAGTTTGTTGCTCTATCTCTTTCCCTTGCTAGAGCTCACCTTGCATGGCTGCTTCTCTGCCCTAAGCGGTTGAGTGAAGAACAGATCTGGGCTAGGGCTATAATTAGGATGTCCTGGTGCTGCCTTCTTTGCCCAAGAGGATTAACTCAGCTCATTAGTGCAGGGCCACAAAGAATCCTGTACCAGATGTAGGAAGAACATTCTGAAGGTCCTGACTACCCACTGCAAGCACTGCTATGACACCCCGCTGCATCCACAGGCAAAAAGCTACTTCTGACTCAGAACGCTTCGTGTACGTATTGCCAACTTACTTCTCACTACTCCGTCGCTAAGAAACAGATCTTGCACACAAGAATACTCATCAAAGTCCAAATCATTTACAGTCAAAACAAGCCCACAGCATGTTGCCGTGTCTTGTTCTCAATCCAACTATTACCTTGCAGTTCAGCAGCTCTATGAACTCCCACACTTAACGTGCTTCCAGCCTCCCAGAAGCTGTGTTGAATTTTTTTCCTGTGACCTTTTTAAATAAACATTTGCTATTCCTAAGAGAACACTGATTGAACAGTTTAATGAGAGCATTCACATTTCTGCTTAAAAATGCTTTATTACAGCCCACAAAGGGCAATGCTGTTGTATAGCTTTTTTTTTAAAGTACATGTAATACTGTCTAAAGATGCCAGAATGACAACAACCCAAGAGACCAGATATTTTTTTTCCCTGTAAAATGTACAGTAAGATTTATTACAGAATGAGCTATTACTTCCACAACGTTCTTTAGCCCAATTCAATACAATCATCTCTAAGAATTAGTACAATCTCTTTTCTCTATCCTGAGTTGCTGGAAGGAGTTTTATGCAAAAAGGGGTTTTAATGTGGATTATCAAATTACTGCAACTGCTCACATTCCTTCTATGACCAGTCTTGTCAAATTTTCCCATAGCTCAGCCATGCCTGCTCCAATGGATGCTCAAGTCAACAACCAAACTTTTTTTATTGTGTATGATTGCTAGAACTTTAAAATGCAGCACTTAAAGTACTTTCAATATGCTTTTCCCAAGATGTATTTGCATGATTTTCACTTGAGTTTTCGTCCGTAGTTCACTAAGCCCTAAAACAAATCAGTCATAAAATGTAAACAAGAAAAAATATTTAAACTGACAGCTTAAAGAATGAAGACAATGTAAAGCATAAGCTATATACCACCAGTGAGTTATTTCTAAACCACATGCACCAAAATACTTTGATTTTTGTCCTCACCGAAAGCTTGTTATTTCCGGACATACAGCTAAATTAGGAAAAAGGGCTGTGCCACAGTATACGCAGATATTGGAAAATATTTAGGCTTAAAAAACCTCACCCATTTCTCAAATAATCAGCTAGAAAACTATTTGACAGCATTTCTTAAAAATGATCTTTGGGGCTTGAAGTATACGATTTGAAATGTTCTGATTTTGTCTTGCAACTGGAAACCTGAATTCTTCTTTCCCCGATTCATGTTCTGCAAAAGTTTATTGGTGTAAACAGCTGCACAGTATAAATGGTGCAACTCAGAGAGGGAAGGGATCATTTGTATGATCAAGGTTCCTGATTTGTATAAACCAAGCTGCCAAGACAGCAACTTCTGGTGACGTGGTAAAAACAGTATTTATTTTAAAATTCTTTTTACTCTGCAATTGGCTCATCATTTAAGTGACATACTGCCATTTTATTTTAATTACTACATCTTTATTGCATTTGGCTACAATTCTGCATTTTTTTGGACCAAAATATTGCTTAGTACTGTAGTAAATTTATCTTAAAATGCTGGCAGCTATCCTTAACCCTAAGGGTAAACACTGAGGGTACTGTCTCATAAGCTATTCCTTTAGAATAATTGCTAAATAATAAATATGTAATCAGTAAACTAGAAATGCTATAGTAGAATGTTGTCTTTTAATATAGTCTCTTCAAGGATTGAAAATAGGTAGCGTTGATCTTTTTGGATAAAACTGTTGCCAGCAATTTTGTTGGGTAATGACAGCTCATGCAGCAGCATACTGGCCCTCTTATGCAACTAGTTCATTCTAACAAACAAATACAAATTTTAAATGTTGTATCCAAATAGAGATGTAGGGGTGTTTTTGGTTGACTCCTCATAGTATGTTCAATATGTGGACCACAGGATATCAATACCAACAAGCCCTAATCTCTTTCATGATTTCTTTTGTCTACAGAGTCAGGAGTTTGGCAGAACATTTGAAGGGAAAGGTAAATGTGCCAGGACCGCAATCTCCCTCATGTTATGCTGAGGCAGCAGTCAAATGCAAGCCAGATTGTATTCTACAATTTAATTTCAGTAAAATGTGCTTATTTGTCATATTCCTCTTATGTCAGATAAATACAAGAAAAATCATATTTTTCTGATTTCAGACAAAAGAACAGTGATGAGTTTACTGTTTAAGACTTCAATACTTCATTTCCAGTCAAATTCTACTAGTGGACCTGAGATTTCAATATAGCAGACAATGAGGCATCCAATACTACTAGTCTGAGTATTGGCAAATTATTTGTTCTGGATTCCAAGGATACTTCAGAATGTAATTAGAATGTAGTAATTACCCCTACTGAATTTATTTGAAATCAAAGAAGCCAACTGGTATGAGAATGTTCTACTTAGATATACAAAACTCAGGTAAAGGCCCTCAGAACTGAATTTAGCAGTTCCCCTTGCCTTCCTTTTCATGTGCAATATACTTACAGCAGACTCTTCAGGAGATTTTATAACTCTATGAAACTCCACAGTAATTCCATTGCAGTCAAACAAATTATTCTAGGTTTATGAGAGCATAAGTCAGAGCTGAAGCCTGCCTAAGTCAGAGCCAGCCTATGCTTATTATTTCATACACCATGGAATAAATCATGGAATCCAATTATACACTAAAACAGCAGGCAGTTTTTCTATACTGGTAAATAGGTATTTATAGCATCTCGTGCTATTAACAGAATAAACCTGCACAGCACAATTAATTTAGAATTCTTACTCCCAGGCCTACAGTGAAATGTTGTCTTCTAGTTTCAAACTATCCAAGAACAAGGGTGAGAAGTGAGCGTGGCATGGTCACAGTCTGGTGCAGAACAGGGGCATGCTGCTGACTGCTGCTGAAAGGAGCTTGGCAAGAGGCTTAGACTGGTGTTGTGTACAATGGTTCTGCTCTCTGAAGGAGCTAAAAGGAGCTGGGTCTCCACCAAGGCAGCCAGAAGAGCAGTCACAGAAAGTGTGTGACCCATGGGGATTTGGAGTAGATTAGGAAAAGCCCACGAAGGAAAAAGCAAAATAAAGCCAAAAGAATCCACTGTAAAGCACATCTGTGGATCCTACTAGGCCCTGGGAAGAAAGAAAATTATTTAAAGAACTGAAAATTAATAAATGGACCTGGGATCTAGGAAAAGTTGGGGCAAGTCTTGCATTTAGGGTCAGTGCTACTTGCCCCAAATCATGAAGCCTAGAGGCAGTGAGAGGACCTGGTCCTACAAAGTAAATCCAAGCAGCAGAATGTGAACTGATGCTTGCTGTACTCTCCTTGTGCAGCCTGCACAGAGGAGCTGACTTGTAGAAGATTCTTATATCTGAAAGGCTTGAGGATACAGCCTGAGAAAGACCACAAAACATCTTGTTTTAGGAAGCCTTTTACTTCCTTAGCAGAAGGCAACCCACTGATTTGACCAGAGGGCAACTGGCAATGCAATACAACTGCAGAATAGCCTGAGCTCAAGAGGCCAAGGGGTACCAAGATAGGATTGATAAACTGGACACTGTCTTAGGTAAGTGACTCTTTTCTAAGGGGAATCTGAATGCTGTTGTAGACAGGGTATTCAAGGCATCTACTGTGATTCCTCAGGCCATCCTGCTGGCTGGACAACTAGCCAGACATACAGCAGTCTCAGGATCAAGGAGGCTTAAAGACCAACTTTGCTCATACGCACTGTATTCCTAACACAAACCACTTTGCTAGTATGTGTAGTGTGAACTAACTCTTTCCTCACCATTTTTTGCCAAATACTTAAGCTGCAACTTCCTGTGGTGGGCACTGTATCCTGATTGTACTACTGTACAAACAGCATTATTAGAACTCTCTAACTAAACAGAGTCCTGGTCCCCTGGCTGAGGCATTTAAGGGCTCCACTGCATTAAAGGACAGATTTTACTAACATAGTTCCTCCACAATTATGTCCAGTTTCTGTTTCTGAGAGTTACACAGTATTCCTTAGATAGGAACACAGCAAATGTGATGCAATTTAAGTGGTTTGCATGTAGTATGTTATCTCTATGCTGTTATTACACTGTAGGAAATGCTGTATAAAACCAGATGCCTGTGCAGCTATCATATGAACAACTAAAAGGCTTGGTCAATGCAATACATGCATGGTGCACAGTGTTGCAAAGATCTGCAGAAGTGGATCTGAGAGTACAACAAAATTATATTCTTCGGTATTATTTATAAAGCTGTCATTACATAATTATACTGTATTAAAACACAAAGTTAAAAGGAGAAAAACAATGGCTGAAAACTTTAAAAAAGACAATAAATTAATAAACACATCCCAATTTTATATAAGCAATGCTTAGCAAGATACTAACAGCTTCTTTCTTCTGTCTTCCAGAGTAATCAGTTGTCACTTTCTACCATTGCTTAGTGACAGTTGACATTTCTAGTCACATAATGCCTGCTTTTCTAAATAGAGTAAGCTAGACACTTTGCCCATGTTGAGACACTCAACTAACAACCTTTGTTTTCTGAGGGGTGAGAAATCAACAAGCTGACTGTGCAGTTATCTCTAAATATGAAAAATTTCACATATCCTTAACAGCAAAGTGAAAAATGACATGAAAAGGGAGGTTGAATTGAAAAGAGAAGAGGGAGCTACCCATCTTGGGTTGTTCACTTAGAGTTACTGAAATTCTAAATGCTTTTCCTCCTGATAAGAAGTTTTTTTGTCATCATAAATATTATTTTGCTTTCCTACTGTGTTTAACTTTGAAGCATGAAGAAATAGGTCAGTTTTTAACTGAAGTTTGAATCTTAGATTTCCTTTTAAGGTGGCAACAAGATCTAGCGAATAAGGGTTTCTTTCTAAGTCTGCTCATGACCCTGGAAACATCTTCCATATATTTTTTTTTCCTTTTTTTCTTGTTGCCTGTGGCTTCTATTTTGACTGTTAATTAAGCAGATGTCTCTGAGCCTGTTGTAATATGAGTAATGCACAAACTTTACAGACTATGGATTAAATGCTGGAGAGGAAGAAAGGAAGGAATCAGAAAAAATCTGCTTGGTTTCCTAGATATTATTTTCTTCATACCTGTACTGACAGAACAGCTATTTACTTATTCTGATTATTCAAATAATCTTCCTAGAAAAAAACAGGAAGAGGAAAAGTATTTGCCCTGCAGAAAATAAACAGGACCTGTAATACCTATGGACTTTAAAACAAACATAAAATCAGGCCTCATAGCTTCATCTTAAAGGAAGGAAAAGTTCCAAATCTATGGCAATTTGGTTTGGGTTTTCACACACACACACACAAACAAACTCTCCAATGTGGGCTTCTGTGAAGTTTTGGCTTAAGTAATGAGAATTTTGCCTTTTGTTTCAGTAGAGTTAATATTCAGTGTAAATTTTAAAAAGAGTATTAGCCTGAGAATGAGAATTCATGGGTTTTGCATCACCTCTCAAATGGGTTTTTTGTGATGTTCTAGGAAGACTTCATCATCATTCTGATTCCATTTAGGCCAGCTATAACATAAATAAATGAGAATAATATTGTTTAATAGCTTCCTAAGAACATTCATGATTAATTGCTGTTAAGTACGAAATATTACTGAGAAAGTATGTGTTGGCATACATATGGTATGCTTAGTTTCTAGCTGATGCACACAAGGATTGCATCCCTAGAATTTTAATTCTCTGCTAGCAAAACAATGTTCAAGCAACAATTTAAGGGCTCTGGTCTTGATTTCATGGTATTTCTTGGGAAACAGCTTAGTAGGTGGCATTTGCATTTGGTAGGATCCAGTACAATGATAAGTGAAAAATCGTGGTAAGATGCTGCCTAGCTGCATGAATCAGGGTGACCTTCATAAAAATGATCAGCCAGTAGTGTGCTGTTATCAACACCAGTTGTGTTCTAGGACTCTGCTGGTTTTCCATACGGTAATGAAAAAAGTTATGCCATTTTCTAAAGAAAACTGAATTTGACTGCTTTCCAGTACGCTTAATTTCTTAAGTGACTGGCTTTCTGCTTTAGATCCTGAAATTAATCTTATCTCCTGAAAGGAGATGGACATAACTGCAATTGAGTAGTTTCTTATTTTTGTGCTTAGCCTTCCTTAGCAGATCTCTGCAAGAGGTCTGTATATCCTTATAAAATGGGCAGCTGAGAATTTATAGCATGTGTAAGATCTTTTTAACAAGAAGTGGTATAACGTTCATGTTCCAATGTTGAGGGTGAGAAAGGCCACATAGTCAACATTCAGCTAGGAGTCTTGCCATCAATACAAGTAAGACTGCATAGATAACTGAAAAATATACAGCTTGGGAAATGAGAAAATGATCCAATAAATTTCCTGCTGAGAAAGGTAGATAAGCAGCTGTCAGAGGAGAGCCTTTATAGAATGAGTTGGCATTTCTAGTTTCTTCCCAACTCTATAGCTGTTTGTATCATGATGTATGGTTGCTGAGAACATGGTATCCAGGCTGGTGGTTTCATGAAGAAACAAGGTTGTGGAGCGAAAAGAAATACCTCTGAGATTCCCCAACGAGGTCTCTATGCACTACCATTAATATGAATATTGTGGAAGGGCAGAATGGGAAATTTTTCACTTCTGTTACAAGATACATGGTGAGCTTACTTCCCTTTGCCAGTTCTCAGAATATATGTATGCTCTAAACAGCAAGAAGAACTTGCTTTCTGAGGGGCGAGAGTCTAATCTATTCTCAACTGAGTCAATCAGAATCACTCCCTCTAGTCTGTACGGTTCCTGAACTAGGCTCTAAATACCCCAGCCTTTCAATTCCTCTTAGAATTATCACTTTTGTAGTATAATTATGGTAGCCTCTATCGTATGCACAATGCTATATAAAAACACAGGAAAGTAGTTTGTCAATCAGTTCAGAACCGATGTGTGTAACAAATTACCTGTGGAAAGATCAGAGATTAAGATAGCATGTGCATCACAAACTTAATGATAAAAAATATTGTGAGGCTATTATCAGCTAAGAAAATAATACTAATTTAATATAGCATCATTTTCCATTAAAATTCTTGATAAAATTTATTTGGTTGGCCTGATTTTTCATCTATACAAACTGCACTGGTGTGGGGGGTGTCAGAGTAGGACAGAGACCTGGCTACAGACAGGTTTTGTCTTTCTCCCACATTGTCATGTAGGTCTTGCAAGAAGGCAGGCCTAACTTGAAAACTGTGTCTCAGTCTCCCTGTCCCCCAAGCATTCAATCAGCCATACGAGTCAAGTCACCAGAGTCTGCCCAGTCTACTGGGAAAGAAGCCAACAGAGTGAGCAGAGGTGTGTACTAGCCACCAGGTTGTTCATTAAGTGATCAGAAGCTGCAATTTGGATAATGTTTTTTTCTAGCTTAATACCCCAACTGCCAGAGCTGATAGTAGTAAATAATTTTTAGGCTTTATCTACAGCAGAATTAGCCATTCTGTTCTGACTTAAGACATTGCTTTTTGTAGCAAGAACCATGTTAGGTTAAACATAACCTCCTCCAAACAATGGAGATGAGATCTTTATGTTCCATGTGGAGCACAGGTGCAGGGAGGTATCCTTTACTTGTAACATTTGTACATCCATAACAGACAGCCCTTAATGAACAAACTTACTGAAGAAATAGCACTGGGAAGAATGACAGGAGGGGTTGGAAAGACATATAGTAGGAAGGCAGCTATAGTTTGACTCATGCATAGAGTGGTGAAGCAGGTAGAAGGACAACTCTTGTGCTCAGACTGGATGACGCCTAAGAATTTAGTTTGGACTATAAGCAAAAAACCATAACTAGTGGTTAAAAGGAAAGAGTAGGCTAGGAGCTTTGCATCTAGTACTATAGTTCAGATAGAATTCTGCCCCTGAGTAAGGCTGTGGAACCTGTTGTCTGGGGATACGGAAGTACAAGCAGCTGTACTTGGTACAGGCTGTAGATACAGTGGGGGAGAAGAAAGCAGGAGGGAGAGGAGGAGAGATCATGTCTCCATTTCTTTACTTTGCACTTTCTGCTTTGACAAAAATTTGAGGGCTGAGGTGTATGTGCCATTTACTAGATAAAGCAGGTAGAACAATTACAGGCTGTACAAGAACATGCAGTAATGTATCTTCTTAAATTGTACGACTGCACTGAACAGTCTGCATGCTGTTGCTTCTGACAGTCTGCAATTCATTGCTTCTGACTTAAGATCTTTTAGTTTGCCTCAATTGTTTCTTTCATCTCTGCATACAAAAGTAAGGCTGGGTGACTAGAAGACTCATCACTACCAAAAATCTGCCTTCTACTCTGCTTTGCAATTGTATTTGGCTGTATTCTTGATGTTCAGAGATTCACATAATGCATATTGCTTCACAATACAAATACTCTAAAAAGGATGTTCTCAAGGCTGCTTGGTGTAAATTTGACCTATTTTTTCCTCTTTAATTGTTTATGAAATGCATTTAATTCTCTGTATTTTCTTCCATGTTCAAATAGGTGATGCAGTGTTATTTTAGATGAGCACCCAGATGATAACACTTTGCCATGTGTACCTCAAACTTAATAAAGAAGAAAATCTGTCAGTAAGTCAACAGGTTTTCACTTCATGTTTTTTGTGAGGAGATGAATCTGTTCAGTGAGGTCCTTGGCCAGTAAGTGTGTAATTCCCCTTTTACCTTGTGGAAGGTACTAAACCTCTTTCAGCATTGGGACTGAGCTATGAATTACTGTTCCACAGCAGCTGTGTTCCAGGAGTAGTTCCTGAACTTATGTGGAAATGGTCTTGCCTTCATGTCAGCAACTCTGGGATCTGTCAACACTAAAAAACTACAGCCATTTTCCTTTAATCAAGAAAAAAATTTCAGGCAATTCTCTTCTTCAATGTCACTTTTAAGAGGCCTTCCCTGCAGAAAAAGCCATTTGTCCCACAACTTTCCTTCTGCACCACGCAAACTTCTCTCTAAAATAGAGACCCAATTAACTCATTTTTGTACAAACTGTCACTAAACCAAGTGATGCATGCTTGCTAGGATGAAATACAGGACAACTGGGGCTTTCAGTAAATAGAAAAGTTGCTATGAGCCATCCAATATGGGCTTTATTTCACAGTTTCATTCTAACATTGATTTAGGACTTAAAAACATTCCTCATTATTGCATAGTATAATTACATGAACAGTGTAAGTGAAAAAATGCTCATGTATATGCTAAAATATAGTCACTGATGTATTTCAGGTTCTTATACAAGTCCCACTTTTCAGAAGGGTAACAGCTGCATTTGTCTCAATTGAAAAGAAAAATACTATCAATATGTATCATTTTAATTAAAACTACTGGCCTCCACATGTCATCTTTGTTATACTTTATAGTTCCTTGTTAGGAAAAACAATAGGAATAAATTGAAATATATTAAATTTTCTAGTAATAAGCATAGTGAAAGTATTTGTCCTAAATAAGAATTTCGGATAGGGTACATAAGAATTAAGCTTAATATAAACATTAAGCTAACATATAAAATAATGCCAGATAGGGTGGTTGTGCTAACTAGGCACTGTAAATAGCCTCTTCCACTCAAATCCAATATGCTAATCTTGATTTTTGTGACATTTTATTACATTTTATTCATTAATCTTATTCAAATACACAGGGAAAGTAGTGACTGTCCTCCCACAGGAGCACAGCAACACATGGCACACAGAACACATCACCGCCCTACTGTAGATTTTATCAGTGCCAGCTTTGCTCCACAGAAGGTGAATAACACAGTTTTTCTGCAGAGGATAAATCCTGCACTGTAAAAGTCAGCAGTAGTCCACAACACCTAATACTGCAAAACCGCTTGTGTGTGCCCTTATTGTATTTCATGAAGAGATGTGAGGTGGACAACAATGACATGAATAATTACATAGATTTTACTTATATGAAATAAACCAGTGCACTTGAGAGTGACCTTTATGTCACACATGATCCTGAAATAAAATATAGTAAATAAATTATGTTATAGAAAAGCTCAACAGCTTCTACTTGGAAGTTTCCACGGGGAAGCAGTTGTTCAGTGATTGGTCACCTTAAAGAAAATCCTAAATGAAAGAATTATATATTAACATCCTCAAGAGTAGTTATCTGTAAATGGAAATGCCAACATGGAAAATACGATTAACTTTCCTGAGGTCAAAGGCAAGGTAATTTAAAACAATATAAAATGTAAATTTTCAAACTTGGATGAAAAAAAGGAGCAAGGAGAAAAACAAAAAATGAATTATTTGTAGCCTAACAGGCAGTATTCAGAACAGCAATTTTTTAGTAACTACAACACAGTACACAAAAATTTCTTGTCATATGAAATAAGGCACTAAATCTCAAGATAACAAAATGCTTTTACAATTTCATCTCACTTCCCATCTGCAGACATCCATAGCCTTCTAAATCCTTCATGTGCTTGAAAAAATGTTCCTGTTGTCTCTGCTTCTGCAGAGGCTTTTATCAAAATATTTAAAGTAAGGGATAATGAGGCCACATTTTCAAAACACTGCAACCACTGACTTGGTTTTTCAGATGACATATCTACGCACGTAATCAGCACATGGAGTCACAACTACATTTCAAAACTCAATTGCTTCTCAGTGTAAAAATTTATTGTGCCCATACGAAGCTAAAAAACCTCACCAACCTCCCCCCTCCATCACCCTTGACTACCAAAAATACCAATATGTAATCTTTGGGTGATTGATTGGCCACACAAAAATACTGAGAATCAGCAACATAGCTCAGACATCATTTCAGCCACATACGCAGCTCTTCACAGCTTTGCGACTGGTAGAATACAAATATTCCCTTCTGACTCTGGTCCCTTCCAAGACATTCTGTTTGAGGAAAAATTAATTGTTCAGGCCTCTGCATATGTAGTACCTGCTCCTTGAAAACCTAGTTCACTGTGTTTAAAAAATCCCAAACCCAGAATCACGAATCTTTTCTATTCTTATATCCAGTTGTATCACAATATTGAAACAGGTTTTTTAATCTTTCTGTCACAAAAGCATAATCCAAGTGTGACATTCAATTTTCCCATACAATCAGAAGAGTCATGTGGTAAATAAAAAAAAATCAAGGAAAGAGGAAAATAACCCTCCAGTACACAAAGTGCAGAACACCAAAACACTCCCCTCCCTTCTACAAGAGCATCTACAAAATAGGGCATATTTCAACACTCACGGCTATCGTAGCATATATTGCCCAGGGCACGTCCTGTTTGAAGCAATACTTCCTGGTCTTTGCAGTTTAACAGCTGCACCAAAGGAGGGATCAAGCCAGCATCCACACATGGGTTCCGCATAAATTCTGCAAGTAACACAAAGCCTGTTAAAGCGAGCCAGCTGTTTTCAGTTCATCAATTCTAGTTACACTGGCGTGGCAACTGGGCCTTTTGTGTGACTAAACACATGCATAGATAAACAGTGTAAGTACTCATGAAAGTTTCTAGAGAATAAGCCCAAATCAGGATTAGGGCTTAGTTCTTTCCATTATTTGCTAATTTAGAAGGAATTAAGAGTATTTAATTGACTTCCATGGAAACTAATTTAACATAGTTCAGACTGTGAATATTTTTAGCATCACAAAGAAGTGGTCAAAAGAACAGTGAATTCACAATAAATTCAACATAAATTAAAATTACTAAATAACACAAAAGGTTATATTTTAGTAATTAAAAGTAGTATTCTAGAGCACCATTTTTCACTCTCTATTCTCTTAAGCAGAATTCCTGAAAAGCTTTTGCTTTAAAACAATTAAAAAAATAAAATTAAAGCTCAGTAAGAGGCTATTTATTTAGAAGGTAAGGAAAGGAACAGAAAAAGAAAGAATGAGAAATACAAGAGATTATGTGAGCCCAAAGGCCTGTATCTTTCCACAATCTAACCGATGCCCACCAAGGGAGGAAAGGTAGAGGACCCATCCCTCAGGAAGCTCTTTCCCTTCTGTCCCTTCTTGCTGCTGTGTCACAGAGAAACAAAGTATTATTTCACGCCCATACAAGTCACAGAGTACGATCCTGCTGTCAGACAGATAAAGAGCTGATCTCCAGAAGGAGCTATAGTTAGGCAGGCACTGTGCTGCACATTTTAAAAACAAAGTTTATAGAAGGAACCACCTGATAGATCAGTAAGTGTTACTTCATAGTTTACTGCAGTGCACCCTTAGGGATGTAGTATTGTAATAGGCAAATGGCCAATATGTTTTTTATTTGTTGTGAATTGCAAATTATCACAGAATGGTTATAATTTATCACTACAGTGGGTCAGGTCATCTGGTCCAAAATCCCTGCTCAAGCAGGGTTTTCCCAGACCACATTGCATGGGACTGAATTCAGACAGATCTTGAATATCTCCAGTGAGGGAGACTCCACAACCTCTCTGGGCAAGCTGTTACAGTGTTCAGTCACCCGCAGAGTAAAGAAGTCCTTCTTTATACATTGGTAAGGTCCCTCTTAGTCATCTCTTCTCGAGGCTGAACAGGCCCACCTCTCTCAGCCTGCCCTCAGAAGAGAGATGCTCCAGTCCCTTAACCATTTTTGTTGCCCTCTGCTGGACCCCCTCCAGGAGCTCCACATCTCTCTTGCACTGAAGAGTCCAGAAATGGACACAGTAATCAAGATGTAACCTCGCCAGGGCTGAGTGGAGGGGCAAATTATGTCTCTTCCTGATCTTAGACAATGTTGGATCTTTCAAAATCAGTCTGCCTTTGTGTTACTTAGTCATTTATAAAACAGATTCAACCAGGGTGCACAATCCCCCTAAAAACAGATGAGAAAGTTTTTCTGATTCTGGATGAACAAAATTCCTCATGCCAATAATTCAAAGATTTCACACCATGTCTGAAGTACAACTACATCTTCTTAAATACTCCCTTTGTTGCATCCATTACAATGTTCTTTGAAATTTCTGTAGCTTCAAAATCTAGTCTCTTTTGTAGTTAATCTCACAGTGTTATTTTAGCTAAAGAATTGTCATAGAGGTAAGCAATAGTCATGTGATGATAACCTTCAATATATCAACAGTAGATTAAGAAGAATCAGCAATATCTAAACACTTGCACAAGTACAACGGAAGACAGTTGTGAGTGCAATTAATGTGCCTTCTTAAGTTACTGTAACATTTTAAAACTGTGGCCAGATGCTATAGTGTGATAAACAGTGATGATATCCATCATAATGAATGTAACAAACATCAGATACATCTGTTCTTTAAAATTGGTTTTGCCATGTCTTTGTAATGTTCAATCTATTTCTTTATCACCCACTTTCATCTTCACTGCAACATTTGTTTGCTAAATGTATTTTCTTCCTGTCTTCTCTGTCTCCTCAGTCTCTTCCTCTCAATTGCCTGTAAAAGCTTTTCTCTGATCCTCAGCTTCTGAAGCACTTTCTTTTACACCTACTAATTTACCAGTCTCTACATCACCAAAGACAGATTTATGTTTTTCTCCTAGTCTGTAACAGGAAATGAAACCTTTTCTCTTCTAAAACATTGAGAGGTCTCACTCAGTCTGTTCTGCTGTTTGTTTAGGTTTTCCTCACGTGGTGAAAAAGAGTAAGAAACCCTTTTTCCACCCTCACTCCATTTGGAGTGCACAGAAGCTTTCGGGCTCCCATTCAGCAACAAAACAACCAGGCAATATGCAGAGCAAACTCGTATTTATGTAGGTCATGTAAGGGCAAGAAGTAAAAGAAATGGTGCCGTATACAGCAAAATAGATTTCTGAAACAGGAACAAAAATGTGATAACTGCAACCACATTTGCAGTTGACACTACACAGAAGTAATAAAAGAAAGAGGAAGTAATCGAGAGCAGACTCATGAAGTTCCCACTTACGTGGCAGGGAAATGAAGCAGATCCTTTGAAGCAAAGAGTGAAGAATCACTTAAGAAGTTAGAGGAGAACCACCAAGGACAGAGTAACATAAACCAAAGGACAAGATTTTGAAAGAGAAATGTGATTGTGATCTAGTATTACAGACTGTAAGATGATTCTTACACCTTGGTAAAGAAGATGAGGCTAAAGACCTTGGAAGAGGGTTTAAAAGGTACACAGTGGGGAGAGAAACTCCATGCAAAAAGTGCATCTGAGCCTTCAGATTGCTCACAGTTGAAAAGGAAATAGCCATAGCTGGAAAAACAAGAGTGACTAACAGGAGTTTTGTGTGTTTGGATATTCAAAACAGGAGAGACTAACATGAGGTCATGCTGGGAGGAGGAAGAGTCATGTGGGCTGAAGAGGTGAAGCAGGAAGAGCACCAAGAGGTCGAAAGAAAGAGATGAAACATGACAAAACCACTAAAGCAAGTAGAGGAATTTGATGTGACCAGATGCGTGAACGTGTGTGTGTGTGTAAGACCAGATACGGGGAATGCAAAAGGAAAACAAGAAGTGAGGAAGGAAAAGATGCTCTTTTATCAGTAACATCCAAAGTCAGAGTCTCTACTCCCAGCTCTGGCAGTGTTGCATGGCGTGACCATAGGGAAATGAGTTCAAGTGCCTGGGTTTAATACCTGCTATCCGCAGGATGTTGATAACACAAATCGCTCAAAGTGCCCTGAAGCTTGTTTAGAACAGGTGCAGTATAAGTATTAAACTCTTGTATTTTTATGTAATAAAACAAAGAAAACAACGGAATTCAAATGAGGTATTCCTTGCTATCCTGCCTAAGCAACTATTTCAACAGTTAGAATCCAATGAGAAACACCCAGATGATCTCAGTCTTGAAAGCACTGGGTACCTTAAATAATTTCTGAATACTGTCACTTTAACCTTGGCTGACAGAGGTCCCAGTTACACCTGCTAATGATTAAAAGAAAGACAAAAGCTATTTTGTATGATGAACCAGGTAAAATGCCAGCTTTTCTGAAGTTTGTACATATAACACCAGTTTAAAAGCTGTCAGGAAAAATGATACATTAGAAACTATTCAGACATTTCATGTATTATTTCAGATTTGAAAGGTACTGGCTAAAATGCTCTATAAGAGAATCTTTCATGAAACAATACACAGTAATCAGTTTAGCCATTGTGAATATTTATTTTATTTTTAACTTTCCTCAGGTAGGAGCTACAAGGACTAACTGGGAGGATACACAGTTGACTTTGATATTCTAAATACACTTATTATGAATTCATTAATTACAGAAAAAACATGTAATACTGTTTCATAAATCTCTGTCATGCTGAAACATTTCTAAGTTGAAATTTCTATGTTTACATTTTTTACTGGCTATTTATCTAAATAATTTTAACACTTAAAAAATAAACATATATATCTTCTTTTTTTGTTAATGTAGTTTCTGAATGTCCATATATAGCACTGTCTCAAATTCAGTAAAATGTGTGGAGAAGGTCACCATGGGGCTATCAGTAAGACGCTGTATCATTGAGATTCCAAAGAAAAGGTGGAAATGGAATGTGGAAATAGTCAGTAGTAATGTATCCCTTTCTCTGAAGAGGCATCAGCATAAGAAGAGGGATAAGGCTGCCAGGACAGCAGTTAAGAGGCATCCTACTTTTCTCTACCTGGCCTCTGGGGAAGGGAAATCCAAAATGCAATCTCTGCCTCTTTTGCTGGGACAGCAGCAAGTCCAGGGGTGAGAAAAGTCGGCCTCTACCCTCATCACAGGGTCTGCCCGTACTGCCCACCTGCAAATATGAGGCCATTCTTCTGACCTCAAGGTATACAGGGTATTGGTTGAGTTTAATATAATTCTTTATAAAGAAAAATTTAAATAGTTTTTTATTATCTCCTATGTTACACCATACATTATATGTATATAATACATACAAAGATGCATGCCTGATTCTCATTTGGGACCCTGGACGCTTACTCTAACACGTATAATACTCTTTAGGTAGAAGTAACTGGTTTTGGTGTGGTATCAAAGGCCTCATAAAGGTAATAACCTTATCACAAATCTCAGACCAAAGAAATGATCTGCTATCCCTTAACTACCTGTATACATGCTACTGCTGTAACTCACATGCACTATGCAAAACTGGCTGCACAAATGGTGCATGTCTTTTTTTCTACGTGTATTTCATATAGAAATGCATTTCATCAGTGGTGTGCTATTTTCACCCAATAAATTGCACTATTGTCTTAAAAACTAAATACCCTGAAAGTAAGAGCTAAAAAAAATCCCAGCAGGCCAAATGCTGTTTTGACTGTATTAAAAAGTAGAGAAAAAAAATTTGACAAAACAAAAGGAGTGAAAGGGAGAGACATGAAAGGTGTCTAATCTATAAAATGAAAACATAAATGAAGTAAAACATACTGACAAGTGAGGTGAAAAACTGAAGATGTTCCAGCAGAAAAGTTCTTGTAGAAAACCTCACCATTTCTGGCTACTTCTGCTATGATGTTAGCTACTTTTGCTGTGCAGGAAGATTGTGGCGTCAACAGATTCGCGAACACCTGAAGAACTCCGCTTTTCTGGATTTTTTCACTTGTCTCCATATCTGAAAAACATATCACACAAAAATGACTTGTGCATCAACTTGCTTTGGGGAAGAAAAGAAAGAAAAGCAGAAGGGAAGTTAAGTCTTCTCAAAACTAATGATTAAAGTCATTATTTTCCCATATAAGAAGCCAACTGTTATTTCAGTAACCATATTTATTTTATCTGATGTGCCTGCAGAACTTAATACTTTGCCATTCCCAGTCAATTGATCTTTATAAGGTGACTGCTATATAAGTAAATATGATACAAACTTATGCATACATGGGGAAAGTATTGGAGAGACTGGTAGAAAGACTAAAGGTCATGGAGTGATATGAAGCAGACTAAGGTACTATGTAAAAGTCAAGGAATGATACTCTGAAAGGATGAACTATTGGAAATGTTCAAGGAATTATGGGGGAAGTCCTTACAGCTGAAGGTACAGCTTAATACAGTGTAGGACTCAGGAACTGGAGAAGAGGGAGAGCTAAGATGATCCTGGTCTAGACTCCTCTTATACTCAAATATCTTCTATGTTACTCTGCTATGCTACAGTAGCTCCAACGTAGAATCAGTAGAAGGAAAAGGGGAAAAGAACACTGAGTCTCCTGTAGTAGAGATCAAAGATTTGTGACTAAACCTTTCTTCTCTCAGCATGTAGTAGAGAATTGTGCAGCTGCTCTGCAACAAGGCCCTGCCTAATATTTTTGGCCAACAGCTCTGTAACAAACTGAAAATTAACATTGATTCAACTGCAATTAAAGACAAGATACTAGATGCTATAACATATTTTGCTAATGCTTTAAATAATGGTATATTTGAGAGGAATACTAGTGTGACACACAGCATGATTAGATGGCAGCTATCATTTCAGAAAGCAGCATGGCTCCTTAAGCCATTTATAACAGAAGCTGCTTACCATCTTCAAAAATGACTGTGAGAAGCTCCAATTGATGTCTTTCGCAAAGCAAAACAAATCCACCTGAATGGAAGTCTGCTGTTTGAAAACCTTGTCTCGCAGGGCCATTTTTAAGCAGTACAACATGCACAAACCCCCTGACATCACTTTTAATTAAAGGCTGATAGTGTAAGTTAAAATTTAAAATAACACTACAGCTTGCCAGTACTGGTGAGAAACAGATGTAGACCTTTTAGGGTTGAACAGACAGTCCTCTGAGCACCAGAGGACTTAACAGATTAAGAGAGAGAATTTCAAGTCTGGATTGCAGTTATGCCTCCTATTTCTGTATTCAATTCCAATTTGGGATGTTGGTGTTTAGCTAGAACCATTCATCTACATTTGATTACAAACAGCTTAGGTATCAATAAAGGTTAATTTCAACATCTCATGCATAATGTAAATGCTAATTATTATTAACCTGTTTACAATTTACTTAACTGCAATTTTGGAAATACACTGAGAAAGCCTCTCAAAAGATATAACGTAAAGAAGCTTATGGCTTATTTGGAAGCTTTTATAAGTTCTAACATATATTTAGGAGCTATATTCTCCTGTGGATATATACAGATGAAAGAAAAGTTTGAATTCAGAGAAAATCATATCAGGACTAAAGACTGGTCCAGACATTTTAGCTGTCTGCTAAGGAAGAGTTCCTCCTTCTCCCTTAAGTTCAAAACTCAAAGTACAGAATTCAAAATTCAAAATGTAGGTATCTGTGAACCAGTATCAGTAGGCAGGACACATTACTGCACTTTCTCCTGTCATGCTGCTGAGATATACAGTATCCAGTCTTATTTTTATAATCTCTAGTTTGATGGACTCATTACTGTGCAAAGCATAAATTACATAAGTAGAACTAAATATATCCTGCAAGAAGAGGGAAAATAAAATTAAATGCTTCTCCAGGCAAGTTGTGTGTAACAGATGCACCCTGATTTATTTTCTTAAGATAAGCAAATGAGCACCAATAAAAGCACAGACCTCAACAGGCCTGTCAGAAATCGGGAGATCAGCTAGGTACGATCACATAAATGAAAACAAACCAGTGAATCTTTAGTTACTCTTAAACAGTAGAGGAGGCACACCTGCATACACTCTTCCCTTTGAACCAATATCTGAATCTTTCTTGTTACCCAGATTGAGTATCAATGTCAAACTGTTGCTAGTCATAAAGGAGAGAAGACTGATTAATTTGACCAGCAGTGAGAGAGTATACCTGTCACTGGGCAGGGACACTCTTACCTCTGCTCTACCGTTGGTGTGTGTTCAAGCATAATTATTTTGGTGAAAAAGCACATTATCCTGGCATCAGGGAGAAGAATTGCTACTAACTATGCAGCCCACAGTGCTCTCTGAGGTGTTTTTTTGCCAGGAACTGTCTTAGGTATAAAAAATGCCACAGGGTGCTTCAGCTTGTCTACTCCAAGTCTACCCAACCCCTAACTAAGTTCTTCCTCTGCAGAACACATACAATTTATACTTGGTGTAACATACTGAAATTAATCCAGTTTCAAAATAGAGAGGTGACAGTATGACATTAAATCTTTGAAAGTAGTTTATAGTAGAACCTCCATATAAGGTATCTTAAGGGAATGTGCCAAGAAAATTACTGTAACATCCTCAGGCACATTACTCTGTTTTGTATCTGCAGAATAAATCCTTTTTTTTTCTCCCCAGGGATTCTGTGTCCTTCACATGAAAGTTCTATTAAAGAAGGTGGGAAAAAAAAAGACTGTGCTGAAATATGTAAATTAATTTCTTAAGTCACACGTAATTAGTAGATATTTTAGTTATAGTAAACCAATCTTTCTGGAGCTTTGAAATGCTTACACCTGAAAGGGTATTTTAATTGGAACAAGATGTCTTATATATAAACATTGTTAAATTTTTATTTAAATTGTTTATTGCTTTGTTAAATATAGCATTTTTGCTTGTTACTTTTTTATGTTCTTTTAAAGGAGGAAGACTTTACAGGCAAATGATGCACAGGGCTGCCCTGAAAAGTTCAGACAAAGATCTTCAACCACTCTTCAACTGTCTGAGAAGTCAACTGTACACTCAGTTCAGGTACTAAGTGTTAAAATGCAGAAGAAAATACCAAGTTGGAGGTCCTGAGGTTGATTTCAGCATAGCTAAAGGTATGTAAGTATTTCGTAGAAGTGCCCAAATGGGACAGTTACTTCATGGCTATTTGCAAAACATGAGCTAACAGTCCTGTGAGTGACTCTGTGCACACGTGTGTGTGCAGTTCTCAGCTCTGTTCTGTGGGATGCACCTGAGGCATAACGGTGCTAGGAGGGGACTACAGCTGCAGACCCACTGTAAAGCAAATAACTTCCCTTAATCAAACTAAGCCTTTCTACTCCTTTTTTCCACTTGCAACTGTAGAGTGGCATTGTTAATGCAGGGGCTGCCCACTCATTAAGGCCCGTGCACCTCTGTCTCCTTTTTGCTCAGCTTCATATAACGCAAGTCTTGTAAAAATACATAAAACATAAAGGGACATACACAGGGACATAAATGAAGGAAAGTGTGTGTGGTGTTATTCTTTGGAGTGGACAATGAAGGGTCATGTTCATACAGCAGTATTTTCACTGTGATTGTAAAAACCATGAGTTAGCATTCTGCAGAACCTGAGACTGAAAGACCACACACCAATGCTTGCCAAAGGGCTGGTGCTCATACCAGTGCCTGGCCCTGGCAGAAATACTGTACGGTTTGCTGAGAGAATTATAAATTGCTAGTGGCTTTAGCATAGGCAACCCTCAATTCTTGCTTTTATTTGTTCTCTTCAGAGGCTGGAGAAGGCCTGAGTGGCTCCCTGTCTGTGTGCGTGTATGTATGAAAGAGGTATTATTTATTAAGAATATGCTTCTGCATGCTAGTTTCATTCTGGGCTTCCTAGTAAATTATTAGAGGCTAAATTATTTTGAAAACTCATTTCAGTTGTCATCTTTTGAATTGTTCTTTCAATGTATTGTCCACTGTAGTTGGAGCAAGCAAAACCAAAATATTTCTCTAGGAGCAAGAAAGATCTAGGCAAAATCTCTGCCACATATTCTTCTTCCCTGCTTTCTCTACTGGCCAAAAAGGAAATTACAGCCAACATTTCCTTTAGTAGAATTGCACCCTCTTTCAAATCTGTTAGTTTTGTGTCTGAAAGAAACAGAAATCTAAGTAGCCTGACATTAGGGTGCTAGACCTCAAGATCCTTTTGCTACATGTGATGTCCAGATTTCAAATGCTTTCTTTTAAAGCCTGATTTTCAGTCTGCTTGCACCAGCCCACCCGTGGAGCACTCACTGTCCCCTATCTTAAAGCAATGAAACTGTAGGACTGTAATAATGTTGCTTTAGAAACAGTCCGTTTGCACACAATAATATAGTGATGTGCCACAGAAGCAAAATTGGGGGAATAACCCTCTAAGGTTAAACCTGCAGCTTTAGATGTCTCTTTATATCACTAGATATCAAGACAAAGGGTATGTTAGATTACACAGTGTCAAAATCTTATTAATGTCATAGCTGGGTGATTAAAATGTCAATATCCTTGCTTTTCGTGGTTTTTGCAGTGCCTGAAGTCAGAATAATAAAATGTGTGGGCAGGAAGTGTTTTTAATGCCATAGATCAGAGCCAGAGAGCTGAGCACCGTGGCTGCTTAATTAAGTAGCAGAAATCAGTATAGGAAAAAAATTCAGTGAGTGCCCCAAATTAAATCCTACACTTTCTCCCCTCTCAAGTCCTCTGAAATTTCACTTCCCTCTATTCACTCTTTTCTCCTCTCTGTATCATTTTGTCTAACTTCAAGTGAAAGAAAAAGCAGAAATGGGGAACAGAAGGGAAAGGTAAGGTGTATCTGTCAGAAGCGCTATACTATGCCCTCGCTAGCAGAAGAAAGCTATAGGTTCACCATAACTATTCTCTAAAAACAACAAGTATAAGTTACTAAGTGTTGTTAGTAACTCACCAGTAGTGATGGCTAGCACTGCAATAATACCCATGTTGTGGAGCTTCACACCACAAATGAGGCTCACCGCAGAATTGTAGATAAACAGCTTTGTGAGTGTCCTCTTTCTTAAACAAACCATGTTTGCCATGTACTCTTTTGAAAAACATATGTCTTTCTAGCTGCAAGGATGTTTTATAAACCTACCGAAACTACTGCAGAAAATTACCTTGGCTTTAAAATGTTCCTCCTGCAGGTACTCTCATCAGAAAGAGAAAGATGAACACATGAATAAATGATGAGCCACATATATCATGAAAGGAACCTTCCATCTGCACTTTCAGGAGGCAGAAGGGAAGAGAATGAAGAGAATAAGGTATATCTTTCAAACTGGCACATCTTCCTAACCACCACAGTAAAAAGGTTCACGAGACCAAGAGTAAGTACTGATGTTCTCCCCATATACAGCCTCCCTCAAGAAATATTGTCTCTCTCCACAGCCTCCTACTGTATTTTTCAAACCACATAATGAAGATTTTAGTCTGACTACAAGAGCACAAAAAGTGAGTTGTAAAGAACCTCAGTAAAATTATGTGCTCTCATGCAACAAAGTACCACTGATAAGGAGGCTTTTGCTTAGCATACCTTAGCCAAAAAGGCTGTTCCAGTCATCAAGAGTTAGTTTTACAGGAAAAAAAAAAGTCCTTTAATTATAAGTTATAAATAAAAATAACTGTATAAATTTAATTTCTTTTTGGCACACTCCTCCTCACATGGGGAAATCCTCAAAAATAAAATCTGCTTGCTCACTTATCCTTCAAATTAGACACCTTTGAGGCAGGGAGGGAGGATTCTCCCTTAGCTGTGCAAATGTTTCCATCATGGTGTTTGCTCTGTTCTGTCTCTGTCAGCAGCTACAGGGCAACTTCAATTCCTATTTTTAATAAAGAAATAGAGACAGTACACAGATGTTTGTAATTAAAATCTCAGTTCTAACATGGAAGGAAGGACAGATGGAGAGAGATTCATCAATCAACTAGCTGCAGGATTCCCACTGATTAAATTCTCAAAAAGCTACATCCAAAGTAAAAAAGTGAATTTCAGGATGAGATTCCACCCCTTGAATAGCCTGTTGTAGGTACCAATTAAGTAATTTAATAAAAATACTTGTCACCTTTACCTTCAATGAAGAAATATGCATATCAATACTTCCACAAATACATCACAGCACAAGGTAAAATATTAAAGTTCGGCAGCTCGGAAGCCTCGAGTTTCGGAACTGGATCCAGTTTAGAGTCGTGACACATAGCTTGGTGGATTTATCTAAGCTGTTCCCCTGCTCCCACTTTTTGACTCACCCTCTCCAGAATGTAACCACTTCAGTAGCAAAGTTGACAGAAGAGTTTGACATTTCTGCCTCAGCATCTTCATGTTCTATACTCAGCCTGTGTGGACATTTTCATCTGCCTCCTTTGGTACTCATACTAACTGGAATTGTTAGAAGGACCCAGGTTAAAGGGTACCACTATGCTTCAGTTTTTCAAATTTTGTAACTGAAATGCTAGGCCTAGAGTGTAAAATCCTTTTTCCAAACTTGATTTAGTTTAAACATCAAATCAAACTTGAAAGCTGACCATTATATATGCAGGAAATGTTTCATGGTCCTTTTAAGCAATCTTAAGAGTGCTCTTAAGTGAGCTGAAATGCCTGCTGTAAAATTCCATCCTCTACTTATTGAAAGAGTAGGTCTACATTCAAAGGAATCTTTTACCTACTGATATTTTTAATAAGTTCTTCTGTCAAAGTAGCTGAAGGAAAGCCTAATCTATAAAAGATCACATTTATAAGATATAAGTGACTAGAGCAAAACTAAGAATGAAATTTCAGACCTGAAATTGTGAATTACAGGATGTTTAAATATAACTTTTTTTAAAAAAAAAAGTAGATGGCTTCCTTTGCCTCTGTATTGCATTTTGAAAAGGCAGACATTTTCCTTTGCTTCTGTATTGCATTTCAAAAATGCAACCTAAAAAAAAAGACGTGTCAATGCTGTTATCTGGAACTGCTATTCACTGACATCTTCCGCAAAGAAAAAATACGTAATAGTTAATCTCTATTTGGCACATTGTGTATTTAATGAATAGCACTTGGAATTTAACACTTGGATAAACATTTAACTATCTGGCACTAACTAAATACATCACTATTAGAGGGACTTTATGTAAAATGTAATCCCACTAAGCGGCGATGATTACCATTCAGTATCATTAGGGTAAGCCAGTTTACTGGGAGACAGTCCAATAAAAAGCAGTCACCTTGATTTAGTATAGTTACATTGCAATAATATACCACATACAGAACTTATGATGAAACATTTCTGGATTATTTGTATACAGTGCCATGACAAGGCAACAGCTCCATGAGCTAAGATGCAAGAAGCATCCTTCTTCAGCAAAAAGAAGGAACACTTTATAACACAGTATTTGAGCCAAAACTCCCTCCTATAAAATATCCATCAGGATCCCCAACTTTTAGCTGGACATTTGACTACAAGTCTTCTCAGGTAAGCTTAACGACCTGCAATGAGCTTGATGGACTGAGCTGGCCCAATTCAATTTGAAACCCTGGCTCTGCTACAAGAGATATCAGCGTCAGAGGCAGACTAGAAATTCTTGCTTGTACGAGTAGACTGGTCTAAGATGTGGGGTTTTGGTTTGATAGTTTCCTACCAGCAAACCCTTACTGCTGATGCAGCTATATTGCCAAAAACTACAAAAATAACAGAAGTCTGTTTTGTTGGTAATGTTCTTTCTGAGGGACATGGTGTAAGGTACTGTAGAAACTGTCACTGTACTAAGATGGTTTCCATTCCTGCTAGTGCAAAAACAGGCCTAAGCCTTCCCTAACAGCAGAATATAAAACCTTCATCAGCGTTTTATGTACTATCTTCACTTTCTCACCAAAAATCCGAGTGTAAGCAGATGTTGTAAAACGCAGTGGGAATCACAGAGGGATGGCATCCATCACCACTTAGGTACCCACACTCAGCTTGTTTTTTTTCTTTCAAAAATGTTATCACTAAATCTTTTTCTCCCTTCTCCCATTTCTCTCATTCCTCTAAAAAAAAATCTTATGCACTACTTTGATCCTTGTTACTCATCCCCTTAGTTTCATTCCTTTTTCATTTTTATTCCCTCTCCCTCCCTTGGTTTGAATAGACATTAAATGCATTATCCCCACACCACTGAAGTCCAAAGAAATCGGATCAAGATTTATAGAAGCTAAACAGACACCAGTTTATGTCTCCAATATGCAAAGAAAAGAAATTGTACAGGGTACCGTGGGTAGCTCAGTGCTGCTATTAATATTTTTGTAGTTTCCAAGACAAACTAGGAATAATAAAGTAGTAAAATCTTTTCATGGGCTAAGGCCACTGTCTTCCTAAAGACTACTTTAATTTCAGCAGATAACTATAAATTTTAGCAGCCAGCAATAATCCTGTTGTTGTTTTATCTTTCTGGAGGAGGATATTCTAACTTTCATCTGCGTATTTCCATTTTGTGGATATACACCATAAGTGTCTGCTGCTTGTTGGAACATTCAAGCTGGGATGCTTAGGTGTCAGGACCAACATTCAGGCATGTGTCTGCTGTGTCTAAGTATACATCCATGGGTGGCCTCCTCCTTCTAAGATCACAGGTAGGTGGCATATAATAGGGATCATTGGAGGGCAGACCCAAGGAGGATCAAAAATCCACCTGGATGAGAGACTGCTGTTAAGAACAAAGGCAGATGCTGAAGATCAAAGAGGAATAAGAAAGCAGGGAAATGCTATTTGTCAATTAATTTAGTTCTACTTGCTATTAGTTGTTTTAATACGCCACTAATCCAATTAGTGGCATTTTCTGCCCACTTGCTTGTGCTAAGCTATCTTGTGCTTTTGCACTGGTTTGTGTTGCCACAGCTTACGTATTAGTAAAGTGTAGTAAAGCTATGGGGATGCTGAAAGCTCATTTTTCATTTACATGAAACAACTGTATCCAAAAGTTAATCCTATGTGTGAGGGTCAAAATGGAACCTAAGATATTTTATTTTAAGCTATAATGCTATGCAAGCACTCACAATCATGAAAGCATTGTTATTTGGCCACAATATGCATGAAATTATGATCACCTGCTTTTACTCTTATTCTGTTCAAAGTCTCTTCAAAACAGAGAAATGTTAGTCTGCTGATGTTTAAGGATATCTTTGTTTGAGCAAGCTGTGAAATGTGGAGTTCCACCTCCATGCTATGAAAGGGAATGGAGAAAGCTTAAAATGCCTGGCCAACGGGAAAAAATGAAAGTGATTTCAGGAATGTTTGTGACCTAGAATAACTCTGCTAGGACAAAAGTTTCTACAACTTAATTTTTCTTATGTTTAGGGTGGGAAAAAGCATGTCTTTTACTTTCATGCCAACATGTAAAAGGATTGTGGAAACAAATGATGAAGTGACTATTGCTTAATCCTCTGTGTACTAAAGACATACAGGGTTTCACTGAAGTCAGATGGCACTCTTGTGTTACAAGTTAAACAGACAGCTACCTGACTCTTCAATAAATAAATAAGAACTATAATGAATGTCCAAAAAGGACATAGATAAAAATAGGTAAAGCTCACTTTTGTCTTTTACAAATCAAAGGCATTAAAAGTAACAATAATTTTAAAATTTCAATTTTTTATTTTATTTTAGTTGAGCCCTGAATTAAACAATTACAAAACATTATCCCTAAATTCTCCACGATTTTTCTGCTCCACTAGAGGAATTGTTCCATCTTGCAACAATCTTCACTGGCTATAGAAGATGATAGAATCTGTAATTCTGTCATCTTCTATGGCCAGTGAAGATCAGAAAAAGGAACATCAGGTATAGAAAGCATGAGTACTAACTAAATTCAACAACATAGGGAAGCCATAGCTATAAAGAACAGAGGAAAATGAAGAATTTCCAACTCAAATATAACCTCAGTGTTAACATATGGTTGTGAGAACTGGAAATCCACCATAACATTAAAGACTAGATGTCTTTCAAAGCAAGTGCCTACAGAGGATTCAGGGCATTGGATGTAAAATTTAATCACTGATGAAGCAACGTGAGAAATCTGCAGTCTCTGCAGAAATCCAACACTTTCTTAAGCACTCCAGATGCTAACACATCCTCCTCTGTGATGCCTTCAAATAGGAACAAATGCATTTCAGAAAACCCACTGGTGACTTTCAAGAGAAAACCTGAACAAGGTGGTTAAGGTAGGAGGGCTGAGCCCATCATTCCAACACCATAAAGCTGGAACAGCAGGAAGTGATTGATGGCAAAGGCTTACTAGCAGTTGCTCACAGGGTTTGTAAGAATGATATTTTCTCTGATACAACAAAATGAGTATATTCAAAACAAAACATGGTTGCAGCATATAGCCAAAATACATTTGGGGGCAAAACAAAATACCAGGAAGAAACTGCGTTCATTATGTAGAGAAGAATAACATACTAAAGTAGCCTTTGAATAATGCTGAGATTTCCAGTTTCGAACATAGATTCACAATTTTCATGGGTCATGTGATGGTTCCTTGAGTTACCAGGTATCAGCATAGCTCAACGAACAGAAAATAGGGCATCTTAGCAACCACACCTTTAAGGTAAAGTGTATTATTTCAAAGCTTTCCAACATTTCTAAATCCCTCTCAAAACTGGGGTCCTGCCCTCTCACTTAAGTTTTTTTTTGCTGGTGTGATTTTGCTTAACCATTTTTACATGTAACATGTAGACTCAAACTCTTAGTCTCCCAAAACGTATGAGTTAAAAAAATGTTTCAAATGCACGTGCCAGTCTTCGCACTTCAGTTACATGTCAGACATTTTCATAGCCAAGTGCTGAAGGCTGGGATTAGTGGGCATTTTCAGCCTCTTAACGGAGTACATCAGAGCCAAAAATATAATTCTCAGCAGATTTTTCAGATTTCTCATTTATCAAAACTGGGTTATTTATGTCTGTTATAACTTCTTGTATCTGAAACACAGCATGTCTGGACTAGCAATAACTTCTTTTTTTTTTTTTTTTGTTATTGCAATAATTATGTCCCAGAAAGTGTGTGGTTTAAAAGAAAATCTCTATTTCCTTTTTACTTTCTTTTTCTCAGACAGTCCTTTCCTGTAGACCTCTATTTGGGGATCTTAGGTTAACAGCATTTTTTTGATAGACACGGCATTTATAAAATTACTCTTAATAGGTATAAATTTTTATATATGTTTGTTGATATAAAATTATGGCCAATATTGTTTTCTGTTGCATTACCTTATACAAGACAACTAATTGTTCTCAATATCCGATAGTACATACCCATATTTTTCTTTGGGTGTGAGATACAAAATAAAGCATTTATATCACTTTACACTCCATATCACTGTAAACAGTCTGCTTCCAGATCAGCAAAATTCTTTCTTTACAATAACACATCAAACCATGTCTGTAAATAAAGAATCCAAATTCTGTGGAGCAGACAATGGAGTAACTTGTGTTAATACACAGTTGCTGAAAGAAAACACATGCAACATATGAATTTCACCTCTTGATTCAGTAGAAGCCAGTATTTCATTTAATGCAAGGTTGACTGTTTTTTTGCTCCTAATATTGCTTATGGATCATGTACCCCAGCCTTCTCTTAAAAATCTGAATTAGGGAAAGTTTAGCAATCTAGAGAGGGTGAACGCTGGCACGTGGAGAGAGATCAAGCATTCCTGTTTTTCTTTCAGAAACAAGGTGGACAGAATCTCAGCTTATGTGAATGAGGTAGATCCACAGAGGTGCAAAGAGCTGTGCCAACTCACATTACCTGGGAATTTGGACTAATGTTACTGCAGCCTTATGGCTGCAAAGTCCCCAGATATGTCAGTTAACTTCACTGGAAATGAAGGAACTCCACACAAAATGAGGTATGTTCTTATTATCCTGAATAATTTCTAGTTTCTAATTTCTACTCTTCTGTTATTGTTGCCTCTTTCATCTTGAACTCCTCCGTTTTACCTAGTGCCAGAAGCTAGGCCATATATGACTGGCCTCAGCCAGAAGTGCTGGTGATAGATAAGAACAAAAATACTTGCATAAATAGGAATATACATATTTCCAAACAATGTCTCCTAAGGAAACCGTCTGCAGCTTTTTCAGACCTGGCTCTCAGATGTGAAGGGCTACACAACTATCTCCCTAGACAAATAGTAGCTAAAACAATTTGAATTTGGTTTGCCAAATATTTACCAACAATTATCACATTCAGCTATTTGACTCATCCCTCTGTGTGTGCATACACCTTAATGCGACTGGTGTGACAAATAGCATAATACCTCTTAAAGTCAGACAGGAGGTATCATGTTCCAGGCACCACCTGTCTAGGATTATCAAAACGTCAGCTTTGAGAAGGAGCATGAAAAACAAAAGAAAAAGCATCAGATTACATAGAAAGAAATGAAAAGTTCCAACATTCATCATAACTTTGCCATCTCTTTCTATACAGTAGACATTATAAGAAGAAAGTAATGTTTTAACATAATGAAAATTTAAAACATTGTATGCAAAGTAAATGGAACTATAATTGTCACTGCATTGTAAGAGACCAGGGAACTTTGATTTCTGCAGCAACCACAATTCTATGCTGCATGCATACCGATACCAACTAAAAGCAGCATAATGGTCACTGAAATGTTCCTATGTACATGCAATATGCAGAACTGAAATTGTGCAAACAATTCTTTCCTTTGCTGAAAATCTGAGTGTTGTATTAATACTGGGTTTAACCGCTGATCTTGGCTGGCAGTAGATGGGAGCGGGTTGCATTACTGTATTAGTAAGGTACTGAATTTTATATAAGATAAAATAATACTTTCGTCTCCAAGTCTTATAGAAGTGAATAAAACTAACTTCTGTGACTTATAATACCACTGTGAACTCCCAATGAAATCACAGTCCTATAAAATTATTTTAAAATAAACTCTATTCCTTGCATGGTTTATTTCTCTAGTGTTACTCTAATACGATGATTTACTGAACTATAGTCACAATGTATACCTCATTAATACAATCAAACACACGGAAATATACTAAAAGAGAGCAGAATAACTATTTGATAGATCTTATTTAAATTATTTCTGCATTACAATTAAGATACTTTCATATTAAAAAATTGATTTCGAATTATTATTGTATAATAATTTATAAACAGACACAGAGGTACAGTGTGTATCTCATATCTAGATATCATATATATGATAATAAAGACTGTAACTAAAAATCAATAAAATCCATTTTAAGATGTTAACTCTATGGATGAGAACTATGAGAAAGCATATAGAAAGCTGATTCTGTATCTATTTGTTGAACCAATCTATTACATGCAATTTACCTCATAAAGTCTTTTGAATGTACTGCTGTTCTCACAAAATTATCCCAAACCAGAAGTCTGTCTTCTCTGAGGATTTTTTCCCCCCAAATCATCAGACTATCTTGAGAAATAAAGTCTGTTGTCCAAAGAGACTCTGCAAAACTTAGGTATTGGAAGTGTCCCGTACCCTTGAAAGAGCATCGATATACTGGTTCCTAAATTACCAGCAAGCTGTTGAAAAAAATGTCCTATCTAACCCATCTAGTTTTCAGAGTCAGTTGTTTAAGTTGACCTCAATCTTGGGCAACTGAAAATATGTGGAGATATGTATCATATGGCAGCTCACCAGGTTTATATACATATTACTGACTTACATGCAAAGAGCCTGGTAAATGATGGAGAGATTAAATTTTCTAAAACTACCCAAAAGAGAGATGTCAGAATCCTAATAACCTGTTTATCTGATCTGGCAGCTATAAGACTAAAAGAGAAAATATTATGGAAGGAAGAGTAAAGCCTTAGACTGAGAGAGAAGAGAGTCATGTGGTTGCAGGGAAGCATCAGTAACTTTTCCATACATTAATCAAAATTACTGTGCATCTGCCAAACTTGTTCTGTGACACATCTATGTGACCTTCACAGGCAAATGGTAAACTCAGTTATTTACACAAGTATGTTCTCACTTTTCATAACATCTTCTTTTAGTACTTATTGTTCAAGTATTAGACTTAAAGGTACTGGAAATACCAAAGCCAACTGGAGGTTGGAATACAGTACTAGATATACCTTATAAATAAATCCATACGAAAAATGATTCAGCAACTTCAAAAAATGGGTTATTCTAAACCCCAAATATTTCATTACTTCCTGGCTGACATCCCCTTACATAATAATCAGAATTAAAAACTGACTATCATTAAATGCAGAGGCTGTTATAATCCATTTTTTACTTGATATGGATGGTGCTTATATTCAGTTGTGAAAAACCTCATGAAGTATTTTACACCAACTAAGCCAAAATGCTGTGATTTGTAGAATACTATCATGGGAAAAAAAATCAAGACTTATTAATAGTACTTTTGAGTGTATTGATATTTCCAAAGGGCTAACTTTTTTTTAAATGAAGAATTTTTAACCATGGCTTGTATCTATCCTGAGAGGTCTTTCAACCTTGTACATGCGTTTTTCTTCTGCCACAATCTGAAGCACTAAGAAAGCTGAACTCAAGAAAGTCTTATAAACTGTCATCTTCATTTACCTTACCTTTCTGTCTACTAAGAGTGCGGACATGCATTCTACAGTTTTTAGTGAAAAACACATCTTGTTCCATTCTGATGTTATTTTTTTATCATACTACATATCAAATTTGTACTATCTTTGGATATCCAGCCTAGTTCTGCTGATTGAAACTCTTGGAAATAAGACATCTGTGATCAAAAGTATGAGGAAAATACATCACAAATAGGAAATCATACTCTTTCAATCAGAATTAGCAAGCAGCTCCCTTATCCCTCTCCTCATCTTATCAGGCTTATTTCTCCATCTCTGTTCTTTTTCTCTTGAACGATTAGAAAAGTAATTGTGTTACTTCATCATATTGGTAAAAGGACTGGACTACAGCTGTTCTAAATATTCAAGTATTTACCTGTCACTGTCTTCATTGTTACCTGAATGTTACAGATATACAGGTTAAAAACACCCCCTCAGAACAGCCAATCCAACAGCCTACTGCTTGACTCAGTCTTTCTGCCACATTTTAATACCTCCATTTTAATTCAGTGAGTTCATATGATTTAAAATTTGAAAGGTCCATACAACTTACTGTTTTGTGCCAGAGCTTGAAGCAGACAGTCCAAGCATCCCTCCAAGCTATCTGCTGTGCTGTCAGTGGTTGTTATCTTCAGCTTTTTCAGGGCATCACTTAAATTATCTGCTTGGTAAATACAAAGAAAAGAGAAATCAGTGTTCTCATCCATTTGGTAATAGCACTAAAGCCTTGAATGGAAATACTTAGTGTAAAATAAAGAATTTCTGTATCAATGAAGAAGGCATGTACGGTCTGTGCTCTGAGGATACAAAAAGCCAAGAGTCAAAGGTTATAGATGAAATTAAACTTGTCAAATTTATATGTACATTTATCATTCTGCATTTGAGAAAAGATGTCAGCAGGCACTTTATGAAATGTCACCGAATAGTAATCTAGCCATCAGTATTTTCTCATCCTAACTGGTGCAGAAAACCAGCAGCCATTTCTTTGCATCTATCTTTGTGTGCAAGAATAACATAGAATGAAAATAAGCATATCTTGATTTTTTTCATCAGTAAAGCGAAAATAATTGAAAATGCCCATTTCTGCATGCTGTGTAGGCTTTCATCTTGGTTATACATTCACAGATTCCTAGTGCTAAGCTTACAGCCCTTTAAGCATTTTGCCATTTTCCAAAAAGAATGTTACAAGCATCATTGCTTATATTTATATATGTTTTACTGTGTTAACTCCTTAAATTCAACTGATCTGTAGAAACAGATGGCATTTTCTTGAAATAAGAAAGTTCTGTTGTGGACTTCAGATAATTAACCCTTTCCCTCTTTAAAAAAAACCACTGCCCAATGCAAATGACATAGTATCATTCTCAAAAGATGCACATTTTTCCCCATAAAGGTCAGGGTAGTAGGACCATTACCATTTTGAAAATTCTGTCTATTCAAGCAAGGTTTAAGTGCTGGCAGCTGCAGCCTGAGTCTCCTTGGTAAGACTGCTGATGACTAACCTCACTCTGCATGGACTATTCTTTAAAAATGAGTGCTGATTCAGTTTCCATGCCAACTCTGACAGTAAGCAGAAAGTGTTACTCGAAACAAATAATGTTAAATAGTGTCTAGCTGTCCATTGTTTCCCAGTGGCTAATCCAAGAGCCTTGACCCAAACCCAACTGAACTCTAGGTGCAGTTTCTTTGCAATGCATCACCGGTATCTTCTGAGGCTGAATGGCAGCCAGCGCTGCCTTAAAGTTTCACACCAACATAGGAAGCCCCTTTCATAGGTTGGCACCTACTGTGCTTTGCCTCCTCTTCACCTGCCTACATATAGGATGGTGCAAAGGAAAGGAATGGAAACACAGCAGGCATCCCGTGAAGAGGGTGGAATCTCACTCCTGGAACTGCTCTGCTTCTCAGCCAAAGCTGTGGCTTTGTTCCACATCCATTTTTTACTAGCACATGCTTTTGCAGTTCAATATCCCATACAGATAAAGGTAAGGTACTTAATTTTTAAAGTGCTCAGTATTTATATATGAAATTGTTTATGTGTTTCTATGACCAGTCTGTTCATTAATGAACGTGTTCTTAGCAACACTATAGCCAGGATTCCCATTACTCCTAAATGCAGAGAGCCAGCAGGATACTGGTAACTCCATAAAAGCCTTTGGGGAAACTGCACTTGGCTGTTCTCCTCGAGATTTTAAACCTGCCTCCCTACCATCTCTCCTTGCTATCCTGAACTCCCAACTCCTCAAACAAGCTAGAAGGGAAAAAAGCCCTAAATTTATTTTCCTTCATACTCACATTACTCTGTAGCAGGCTTACTGCAGCACCTTTCTTGAATGACACTTAACTAATAGTAAAATTGACCATGCACTGCAAAGTATCACTGGTTAAATACATTATTCAGGAAATAACATTGGAATTTGTCAAGAGACACAGGTGTAGAGTGCTCAGTGACCAGTCCCAGTACTACAACTGTGCACTCCACCACTTCCTTCACCTGCCTCCATCTCGTATTCTTACCTTCAGTTTTCTGCTAACATAGCACTAATTCTCTTCCCCCCTTACAGGCATCTCATCTCCCCATATACTCACACACTTAACTTTTAAACTGTAGCAACATTTACAGTAAGAGGACTAAAAGAGGACTACAGATAAAAAACAGGGGCTCCTACAATCTGGGGAAGAAGAAAATGCATAGGTAAGAAATCCACCTTCACATCAGATTTTGCAGACTATGAGGAGAGGTTATTGTAATCAGAGAGCACACACAGACTTTTATTTTTCTCTTACAGCCTCTTCTACCTCACACGCTCAATAGATCCCACTTATTATTTCATTTTTGTGTGCAGAGGTGGGTGCTTTATCTCAAATACCTGTAATTTCTTCCACTCCACACCACATCAGAACCTGCAATAGAGTTAGGAAAGTCTCTCCAGTTGTTTTTCCTACGTCCCCATTCTGCTCAGTGCCATGTTAAGCTTCTCTGGGTGAAGGTCACTATTTTAATACTATACAATTGCATATGACATGCGGAATGATGCATTTAGGGCAAAACTGTCAAATGTGACTGTCCAAATGTTACATTCCCTAGGACAAACAATTCATTTTTTCATGGTACTGAGCATGTGCATGTCCCACTGACATACATAAACATTAAATTGCAAATTAAGACACACTTCAAGTATCAATGGACACTTGTAGCAATGGTATACCATATAACCTTTAAAATATCTTATGAAACCACGATGCACTATGTGCCAAACTGCCACTTCACTAGGTATACTTGCATGCTATAAGTACTTTAAAAATAATAATAGAAAACAATTAATACACCATATGCATTAAGTGTGTTTCTAAAATAAATTCCACTAATCCCTGATTTTTTAATAAGCCTACAACTCTAAACTTCTTGCAGCTTGGGATTTACTCATTCTGTGCTATAGAAGAAAACCTAAGTAGGAATACTGTAGAAACAACAAATCTTTTGATACAGTGTCAGAAGGCCAAGAGCACAGAGGGAAAGAGAACATCCTTCGAGAAAGAATTTATTTGCTCACTTTGATTCTTTCTGTCATAGCCGGTCTCCTTTCTAAAAAGTCAACACCTTGAAAGATACAGCTACTGTCAAAACCGGAGAATCTTGGACATATGCAAATACACCTTAAACAGATTCCGGAGTTTTGTTATTATTTAATTTTTGTTTCTGTTGTTGTTCTGAAAAGCACAAACCCTTACAGTCTAAGATGACACTGACAGGGATATTCAGAGAGAAAGGGCTGTCATGTTCTAGAGGGCTCTTACCATATAATCACACAAGGCTTCCCGACTTCCGCAGTTTCACAATTGCCCTAAACCTGTCATTTAGGGAAAAAGCTGCAGATGCTTGTCTTCCAGGTACAAAACCCCTGTTGTTTTCTTGTGATCATCTCCTGCTTACTTTAACGTCTCTTTCTCTCCTTCTAGAGAAGCTGTTTTCAGTAGGCTTGTTACTGCATAGGCTGATCAGATTCCCAGCAATAAAACCTCATTGGAGAAAAACAATATAAAGAATCTTTTTAGCTGAGTATCAGAGAAATCTGAATAAGTAGATTTTGTGGGCAAGGTGGGCAAGATTAGGATGGTAAAAAAGACTACTAATGTTCCCTATGGCACAGCTGCTCAGCAATCTGGTATCAGATTGTGAAATTGCGAGGCATCAAGTTTGAAGTTTAACAGAAGTATCAACTGTTTTGTTGATGACCCCAAGCATAGGGTGTCTCTCATACTTGCATCTGGCTTACTGTACTGCTTTCAGAAGAATTACTTATCTTATCTGGACAAAAAGCTCAGAATCCCACAGACCTTAATCCTATATAACCTAATGATACAAACTGGTAAATGAGGAAGTGGAGTCTGCCAAGAGCTGTCAGACCTGTCTGCCCATTCCACCTACTGTTGCATTTTTTTTCCTCATAACTACTCCTGCACAAACACGCCTAAAAAATGATATGGTTTAAATACTATGGTTGCTGACATTGCTTTTGGTGTCACAGTATTGCTATTAGCTCTTGCAAACTATTTCTATCTCTTGTGCAGACATTTTTACAGAAAAAAATAAGTCAAAAACTAACATAAGTGAATGTTTTAATATTTCATTTCACCATACTCTTATTTTTCTGAGAGCTTTTCTGCGACTCATTCCTATTTTCAATCACTAACTCGTTTTATGCAGAAGACTATTCTTTTATCTTGTGAAAACTGGCTAGTTGATCAACCTTGTTCAGGATCAAGACCACAGGAGTGCTGGTTAGACCACAAAAAGTCTGATAAGGTACCCAGCCGGCAGCTTCTGTGGGCAAGAACCAACCTTGCTAATTTTGCTGTCAGTTCACATCATCTTCACCCAAATCACAGAAAATGCCCTCTTCCAAGACTGATGGAATTCTTTAGAATGTCTCAGTTGAGTATTTAAATGGGCATCTTTTGTCTGGACTGTTTGTTTTTCATATATTTGTATTATTTTTCGAGTATGGATATTTTCTCTGAAAATGAACACTTTGAACATATTAACGTTGTCTATATCTTTTGATTGACACTTAGTCTGCTGTTGTTATTAAAGAGACTATTACATTATACATCCAACTTAACAGATAAGGAATTCAAAATTAATAGATATTGAAATGGGACATACTGAAACAGGCTGATAAGAAGTTCAAGCAGTTCTGCTATTATAGGGATGGTGGCTGTATTAACGCCAGAGCCTTTTGATCCTGTTTCACTGCCTCTCAGGAAACAATGACACATCAAACTGAGCAGAAGGAATGTGCCATTTTATGGGTCTCCTTGTAATAATGGCATAAATCTCTTACAAATTTAAGTGCATATGACTAGACTTCAGAAACTACTTCATTTTCTTGTATGGACTTAAACTTATTAGAATTTCAGTACAAACTAACCTAAATAGGCAATCCACCACGGACTCACCACAGTTGTTTTGACAAAAAGTGTATTCTGAGGTTATATTATCTGAGAACCTAGGAACTGACATGAAGATCAGACTCATAATCCATTTAGGGGAGCATCCAGCTCCCAAGCCATCATTACCCCAAGCTCTTCCCTTCTGATACCATCAGTGTGTCTACTCTAATGCAGACCTTACACCACCAGCAGAGCACTAAACCATGCTAAACCATATTCAGTGGTGCCTGAGGTGCCCTGTGGTGTATAACAAGTATCTGACCTTGATAACCTCCCACAGGGTGGTGGTGGTTTGTTGATCCTGAAGAGTAGGTACATTTGGCCTGAATTATTTTTTGGAGCCAAAAGCCCAACAACTGGTGAGATCTCTAGCATGCCTTTGGTTTTTAATGACCCCAGATGCCACCTCCCTTTCTTTTCCATAGGAAACAGAAGACTGGCCCAAAATTAGGAGAGCCCCTTAGTTCCCAAGACATTGAATAAGCTGTCAGAAATGTACATGATAAGTCCTTTTTGAATCTGTATAAGGAAAAACTAAGACACTTCTTGGATAATTTATGAGAAGATACCTAGTCCCATACAACTGTTCATCCACCTAGACATGCAAAATACCTCAAATGCAGAGTTTATTGAGGACAAAAGAATTTTGTTCTCATACTTAGTCTATTACCAAAAAATACTCCATCTTCAGCTGTCTTTGTAGACAGTTGCCCTCAGGTGCTCCCAAGTGTACAGTGGTTTCTGTCAAATCACACGAATCCATCATTAGAAAAACTCTTTGTTCTTAGTCCATCTGGGAAATTTCTAAAATTGGCATCTAATCAGGAGGTACCTATATGCTGTCAGGGGGCAGCGACAGGGGTAAAGAATTAATTTCTGGTAAGTAATGCCTGGAGACCTGGTAAGGACAGACAAGACCAAATGGTCTTTGACAATGCAGAGGTCAACAGCTTTGTTGGGAAACAAACAGGAAACAGAAAACGATTTTGCCACTGTTAAATTATTAACTATACACCCACAACCCACACTTTTAATACTGCATACATCTCCTGGCACCTCATGCTGCAAATGACATGCTGCAGAAAAGGCACAGGCATGGTTGAGCAAAGGTAAGGAACAACTGCTCCCCAAGAAGTTAAATAGACAAGGACTCTTCATTCTGTAAAAGAAAGGTGCAGATTTGTGGAATCAGAAATAGGACTAAGGTAACTAAAAGAAAGCTAATAATTACTGTTTCTTTTAACACAACAACTAAAATACCAAAATTAAATTATCAAGCAACAAACTTAAAAACAACAAAGTATATTTTCACACCACACATAATAGAAACATGGAACTGTTAAGAAGCTGGAACCATAAACAGATTCACTCCATACATGGCTACTAATACTATGATATGTGTAACAATTCTGGATTATGAAGTTCCTACATGCCAGATTACCGGAAATTGGGAGAATACCTCCCCACACTTGTGCTACTTCTGTCCCTGCCCTGCCCACTGTTTTCCCATACATGAGCTACTGGGCATTCACTGTCAGAAACAGAACAATTGGGTGCACCGACTTTTGGCTACAGGTGGGTGACATGGCATTTGTTGTCACACTGCGCCTCAGTGCTCTGGTTCACTGAGAGAAGAAGCTGGCCAAACACACCTGCCCAGATATGTTTGGACTTTACTGGGCCATCTGCCTGGATCCAGCAAGCTGAAAAAGATTTTGGATTCTGTAGTTTCTCTACAACCAGTGAGGTAATTCCCATGTTTATCAGCTGCCCCTTTGTGCTGAACAGGTTCTGAGGCTGATCCTGGCCCTAAACCAGATTAACATTTAAATCCACGAATCCAAACATCTTAATCAGGAAGGAACTTTTTTTTTAAAAACAGAAATCCTGTTTATTTGTTTCTGTCCTACCCTGTCCATCGAGGTGGGTTAATGTTTTTTTTCCGACAAATTTTCTAGTTCTAGGGATCTACTGATAGATCTTAAACTGCAGGGCTCCTGCTGCAACCTGTCTTTACTTAGGTACATTTGCTCTACTTTTCTAGCATAGTAACTAATTTTAATGAGAGTGCCTATTTTTGTCAACAGTTCAGCTGCTTCATTCTTAAACACTTTCTGAATCTTAGATATATACCATCTGGTCTTAGAGACTTGTTACTCTTTCATTTATCCACTTGTTTCTGTATCTGTTCTTCTGACATCGGACTTCATTTTTATTACCTGAAAATACTGACATGCAATGATTCATTGCCACCTGAGCACTAAGCTATCTAATTATTTTTTGTAATTATCAGCTGAGCCTATACACACTAATAACTACTTAGTCAGCTGTATTCAAAATCAGGATAGAAACCTGAAAAAAGTGACAGCAGCCAGTATTCAGTTCATTTGGAATCTCTTGCCAACACAAAATTTTCATTTTGTTGTTGAATTCTGGTTATTTTTAAACAAAAAGAGTGGTGTGTTGCTGGAGTCTTTTTACTACTTCTGAACTCCCTCAATAACACGTTCATGAGTAAAATTAAATGGATCAACTGTTACTCTCTCAGTAATAGAGATTAGTTAAAATTACTTTTTTTGTTTGTTTTCTGGTTTGTTTTTTTTTTTGCCTTGGAGGAAATTTGGAAGATATTTGAAAATAATTTCATGTATTATTATTACTGCAGTCACAGATAAACAACAGACACTAGTACAAACATATTTACACTACAACAAAGTATATTGACCTGCAGCTGTAATTGGTTTCTGAACACTAATGATCCTTTTTCTACTATTTAAATCATAGGTTGCAAAGACTAGACTGTAAGAATGCCATTTCAGAAGATTTTACAGAATCTTAGAGGAATTTTTTCTCTTTCCTAGGAAAATGTGGTACAGATTTAGGTATCTTTATATTTCATAATTAAACACTGAAGATCTGGAATTATCTTAAGGTCCAAAGAAACTGATCAAAATTCAGTGAAATCAACGTAACAACTTGTACTGGTTTATAAAAAGCCCTAAGAGATCTTGCTTAAAATCAGTCTTAAAAGAAGAATTACACTTAACTGACAGATAACTGCACATTTTATTTTCATATAGTCTGTTTTCTCCAAGTGCCTGATCTTCACTGAGTCACATTATGAAAACCCAGGAGACATGCAGGGCCATAACAGAAAACACTAATTGGGACTTTCGATAGACACAAGCCTTTAAATTCTCACTGGGGCCTTAGTGAGCAAGAAACACACAACATCATCTGTAATCAAAACTGAATCCACTTCAGTGGCTTTATTCAATGCTCCATTATAAAACTGATAATAAAGAAGGTAGATGCCTGTTTTATCCTAAGTGATGTGCTGTGTCACGATTAGCCAAATCTCAAGTGGTCTGGGTGCTGAATGGAAGAAAAATCTCTTATTGTCTCCACCCTAAGTAATATATGATTTTCCTCTGTGCATTTTTTTTAATTCTCATATGTTCATATGACTCTTCTTATAAATATATTTCACAAAGTAATGCATAACACCATTAATTTCTTCAGTCACACTATAGAATAGATCTGACCTTTTTCCCTTACTAGATGATCTTTATGTGAACACACCGTCATCAGAAGTAAGAGCTCAGGCACAGATTTATGTCAAAACCAAAAGAAAGTTATAAAATGTATATCACAACCTAAGCCTTTAAATACCAACTTCTGTTAGGGCTCATTTTTTAAATATCCTGAGAATACATCTAATGCAGGCAACAAATACCTGTGCATCATGGTGTACATGGATTTTCCTTACTCTGTGTAACTGGCTAACAAAAACATGTTATTTAATAGATAAAATGTTCTCACACTGATGGATTGTGTCAAAGCCTACGCTACTGGCCAAGCTGTGGAAAAGCACTAGGGTCAGGGGCTTTGCTGTCTCTAGACAAGTGCGCTGAATAAACAGGTTGTTTGGAAAAAAAGAAAAGAAACATTCAATTAAGAATTTGAAAGCACTCTGTCTAAGAGCACCACTGTGCACCTCTGCTTGCTGGGTGCGGTGGGCGTTACACTCCCTCCTCCTCCTGCCTCTGATCTGTAGCAGTGCAACATGTGACAGCTCATGAGATGAATGCTTGTGAGAAGGGAGTGCAGGCTGCAGGTCACATTGCTTTCAGTACTGCTCGTCTCCTTATCAGTCCTTGCTGAAGGACAAGAGAAGGACCACCACGAAGTAGAGAGGTTTCTTCCGGGATCTAAGCTACTCTAGGATGCAACGAACTGAGCCAACCAGTTTGCCACCACATGTAGGCACAGTACTCAGTTTTCTCTTTCTGTTTTCAACCAGATTCTGTCTTTTTACCCCAAACTACGGGAATGAATTGTATGGTTTGGTGGCCTACCACATCAGCTCTCAAGAACCGCTAAAATTATGCAGTTCCCAAGTAATCAATTGTCACTATATTATCATGTACTAGCTGGTATTTTCCTCCAAAGGGATGACTCCGAGTCTCAAATACCTGAGAATATCAGCTTACATTTCTCAATATACATTTTTTAGCTTTCATATCTGGGAAAAATCCAAGAACTTTATATAAACTAGATATTACAAGAGTAAACAGACACAACCCAAAGGCTTACCCTTTACAAAATAATACCTTTTTTCAATTACTTTTTTCATGTTGCTCATCATTTGTGCTTTTCAAGCTTCACTGTGTTTTTTTTCCAATTATACACATACTTGGCACTGTTGCATTAAGTTGGTTAGATTTACACAAACACTATTACTTACTAATATAAGTAGTAAGTAAATAAGTAAAATATGTATCTGTGCAAAAGTTGCATGACTTCCATATTATAAGATCTCCAGATTTCCTTTATCTTAGACACAGTTATGCATATACAAATACATATAGTACATACACACACTACCACAAACAAAAGAATTGCTAAAGTGATATCAGGTTGCATACTCAGGTTTTAAAAACAAAAAAAGTTCTGGAATTAAATCAACCCATATATATTTCACCACGTAAAATATTTACGAGACAACACAGTGCATGTCAAGATATACACATGAAGAATACTGTTTTATCCAAGGGACACCTATCTCTTTCAGGAAAAATGTTCTGTCAAAGAACAGTTACTTAATATCTTCTCATATCCTCCTTCTTCACAAGTGGTTCTAGTTTTATTTCCCAGATACTACGAAAAAATCGTATTCTGAAGGATCGCTTCCTTTCTCGCTGACAGTCATAAAGTTAGTATCATTACATTATGTCATCATGTTTCAAAGACACTAATGTGCTTGCTTTCACAGGGTATTTATAAGGTAAGAGAGAATCAATATACTGTGTGAGTGAATGAGAGAACTGAAACTTGAAAAATTTAAGGTCAAAAGTATCTCTGTGGGAATTTGGGGTTTCCAACACAAGATAGCTCCCGATTTTCAGGTTCCAGAATTACTGCACATTCTGGAGTTTTTCAGAGTCTTCAGATGAAGGTACAGATTACTCTCTGCACTTCTGTAAAGCAGACCATGACGTATCATGCGTAGATATCAAGAAAGCATGAGATATGATAACAGATTACCAGGGATATATTTTAAAAAATTGCCTACCATACTTTTCTACAGGAATTCCTACAGGAATTATGTGCCATGGGGTGGAAGGGGATCTAGTTCTTTGTGGGAACATTCAACTATAAACTGTCAGACGAATGCTTCTTCACACATGCCCACCCCCCCTTAATTTGTGACATGGATTCAAAGTACTGCAACGTAAAAAGCAACAGAAGGTCTCCACCACCAGATTATTCTGGATTACTGCCCACCCTATGCAAAGAATGAAAAAAAATTTAGAGGAGAAAAACAACAGGACCAAAACAGTCTCTTAAGTGACTATTGATACTTCAAACAATAGTCCAAACCTGTTTCTTGTTCATGCTAAAACAAAAGCCCACCAAGAAAATTAAAATGGACAGCCTAAAGCAGACACCTGGTATAGCATATAGCTCTTCCAGAAGAGTCAGTATATGACTGAAACAGGATCTTGTAAATAAAAGGGTAACCTTAATAATAATCAGATCTATCATTCCCTACAATGCTATATTACATATAAATAGGTAACCACATCGAGCAGTATAGAAAAGACAAGCTGCATGTGTGCATGAGTCTATGCACACACACATATGCAACTAGCAAGACTTGCATCTCTCTACTAGATCTTTTTTTCATTCATCTTAGGTGTTTTATTATGTTCTTTTGTCTTTGTCCTCTGCTCCTCCAGATGATTTCTGCCTGAAGCACTTTTAATCTTGCAAGCAAGAGTCACTTTGTCAAGTCAAGACAGCAAGAACAGAGAAGAGGTAATAGAAAACACACACAAAGAAAATTAAACTACAGAAACAGTACAGTCTAGAAACAGCATATGTGAAACTGAGAGCTCTTTAAGCTTTACCTTTTCTTTGGGATGATCTTTGCCTGTGCTACTGTGTCTAACCTTTTCTAACTGTACCTACTCTAAAAGTCTTAATCCTAATGTGACTCAAGTTAGCAGACTACGAATGCCAATCTAGACATTACACAAACAAATAAGAGGAAAACACTTTCCTACAGAGATTTTTAATTTTTCATTAAATTATTTCCCTTACTGTATTAGAACAAACATTGATTTTTACAGATACATGTTATATTAGAACAAACACTGATTTTTTTTCTTGCATAATCTGATAGAGCTGTCAATTGTCTATACTTTTTCCAAGTTATGTACAAAATATGGCTTCTTAGCAACAAAATAACACATATGTAAAGCTAAAAGTTAGTCTGAACGGGCATTTGTAGGATGTTAAAATGTGGGATAGCGTTTTAGACTTGAAGTATACGTTCCTAATCAATCTAACATTATTCTACTGATAGCCTTTTCAATAAACAAGTTAAAATTACTTTTTCCTCTTACTTGGCCTAAAAATAAAACACATAAATAAATTAAAATAAGCAATACAAAGCTGAGGATACAAAGTTCCAGAACTGCCAGTATCGAAGAAGAAGCTGAGACTTCAGACTTCAACAAGCTTTGATTCTGGCCTCTGGCCTAAACTATGCAAGTAAGTACATATAAATTGTACAATATATGTATACAGTACAATGTCTGTATAAATATACTTACGGTACCAGTTTGAGTTACTGAACAAATATAGGATCTGATTCTGTACAAAGCCCTCAGGCACATTTTCACCAGCAACAGTAGGAATTTTGCCTGAATAAGACACCCAGGCTCAAAATTGGTACTGTTAGCTCTAACTGTATGTCAGATCAGTGTTCTTCTGTCAGATGTTATGAAATACTGATCCGTAACACAGCACTTTTTCCAGCTAAGTTCCCCAAAAACCTTAAACATAGAAAGGAAGTACTTGAAAGGAATAGGGCTAACCATGAGTCCACAGTGGTTCTTAAACTGTCTGGTATGAAGATACAGGATCATGGAATCATTAAGGCTGGAAGAGACCTCTAAGATCATCGAGTTCAACCTTTGATCAAACACCACCATGTCCACTAAACAGTATCACAAAGTGCCACGTCCACTCAGTTTTTGAAAACTTCCAGGGTGACTTTACCACTCCTCTGGAGACCCTGTTCCTGTTTTTAGTGAAGAAATTTTTCCTAACATCCAACCTGAACCTCCTCTAACACAACTTGAAGCCATTTCCCCTTGTCCTGTCACTAGTTAACTGAGAGAAGAGGCCAACCCCCACCTTGCTACAACCTCCCTTCAGGTAGCTGTTGAGAGTGATGAGGGCTCCTCTGAGTGCTCCTTCTCTGGACTGAACAACACAACTCCCTCTGTTGCTCCCCATAGGACTAACTGTCATCCTGCAATTTAACGGAGACAACAGGAGGAGTCACATAAATTTGCATGGTCTTATATGTTTACCAGAATCCTTAAATGGAAATCTGACATCACTACTATCAGTGGTTACTGATGTCTGAAACCAGGTTTATTTTAATACTTAGGTACTATTTATTCTTTCTTATAAAATACTTCTTTAAGTCTGTTTATTAAAAAGCCTGTTTCTAAATTCTGCTTTTAATATGATCACCAACTGTGTATATAAACCCACTTTTTTAAAATTCACTAAAAGGCTGTGATACTTAAATTACCACGTATCTCATAACTCTTTTCTTACCCACCTTACAGAAATGACAACCTCTGAAGCAGTCATCATCTTTGCATTAAGGGAAGGTATATGTGTAATTTTGCGTAGTAGGAAAATATATCAAGCTTTCTGACACATCCTCTACAAGTGTTTCAAATATAGTAAGTTAAGAAACAAAATCTCAGCCCTTGTCCTGTTGGGTGTTAATAAAATTCCATCTGGTCACTTAGGAGCTGTGCCAACATTACCACACAAAGAGCCTTTAAGCTGTTTGAATGTTCAAGAGTCATTTGACAGCTTTTTTATTTACCTTTTTTTTTGTCAAATATGCACCTAATAGTGTACAGATGGCTAGGTTTTAACAAGTTTACTTGTATGTAAACATGAAACTAACCTTGAAAGTAAACTGCTGAGGTTTTGCTTTGGGTTGTTGCTTGGGTTATACGTTTTTCTTCTAACATTTAGGATTGTTCAGTTTACTGCTACTCCAAGTTCCTTATTAGGCAAATACAAAGTGAAAGTGAAAACTTGGTGCCTAGTTTTCCTAAAACTGCAAACATAGTAAGAATCTGCTCAGCCTGCTCAGAGCCAACAGAATGGGAGTAGGTACATGAAGTCTCAGTAGACAGCAAGTTAAAGGAATGTTCACTGATAAAAATCTTCACAGGGGAAACAAATCCCAAGAACTGCTCTGGGCAATGAGAGAGATTTCAGCAGCAGATGGATAATAAGCTCAGTGTATACTAAGTATATATCTTTTAGTGCCAAAAGCAGTTCTAAATTTATTCTCTAGTCACTGTGATAAAAGATGTGTACTTAATACAGAAAAATAAATTTCACTCTGTAATTTATATTCAAACTTGAAAAGCAAAATTGGTTTGCCAAAAAAAAGAAACCCACTCCTCATTTAAAAAAAACGTTCCGGGTGACCTGATCTAGCTTCAGAGTTACCCAGCTCGGTAGAGGAGGCTGTATTAGGTGATGTCCCCAGTGACTTCATTTTCTGTGTAAAGCTATTATTCCATGTGATGAGGTTGTATACATCATAAACACATAGCACTGAATTTGCCTAGCCTGGTCTGTTGCCTTCAATAATCATTCTAATAGCCTCTAAATTATCAGAGAGGATTCAAAATGTTGCAAGACTGGCAGAGGTAATTTAGGTCATCCACTTCTGCACTATACTGAGCCAAAACAGACAGGTAAAAGAACCTTGAATGGTTCACCAGGCTCTCAGCTAGAAGATCAATTGTCTGGGATGTGAGAAATACATAGTGAGAGAAAAATGCTGTTTCAGTTACAAGAAGTGGTTTAGTAACACTCCCTCCTCATTCCTATCCCTCAACACCTTTTAACTGAATCAAGAATAAAATCTGTAAATTAATGGAATTAATTTATATCTTAAATCTCTGTAAAATATGCACTCAGTATACAGATAAGGGTCCAATTCTGTCACTATTTATCAGAGTGTAACTCTTTCATTCTTACTGGAGTATTCTGTAAGCAGTCTTATATGTGTGCATAAACTCTGGGAGGTCCAAAGACCAATCTACTACAGAAAATAAAATGGGTCTGAGTAGTGGAAAATAGAGACTAACCTAGGAAAAACTGTGAAGATTTAAGGAAAGACTATAAAAGATCTAAGAACAGAACATAACAGTGTTTCTATGCATGTTCTGTAGTTACTTAGTGATATATTTTTAAAGGTATCTTGGCACCTTAAATGAAGATGTATAACTCCTGTTCCAAAATCTTACACTTTTATCAATTAATAACTCTTTGGTTTGCTACTGGGTTTTTTTGCATGTGATTATGAGAAAAAAAAGTGTTGTACCTGCCTGCAAATGCATACCATTCTAGAAGGAAGTTTGGACCTTGAACATCTTTGTGAATGGTAAGCCCTTTTAAAAGCTCTTAAATGAGGGAGACTTGTATTTCCCAGTCCTTTTCTAAGTAAAGAAATTGTTTTGTTTGTTGGATCTTCAAGTAGATAATTTTAAACTCAAGATTGATCAGAGCACTCTAGTAACCCATTTTCTCCTGGTCCAGATACTGATTAAGTTTCCCCATGGCACTTGCTACCACTGTCCTGTGCAGAAATAGTTCCCTCAGCACGTATGCTCTACGAGAAACCTCTGACACCTGACACAGAACAAATAACAGGTATTGAAAGGCTGAGGGCTCATGCAACACACTTCAATGAAACTTCAGCAAGGAAAAGTAAATATCAACCCTGATATAATTATAAAGGTAATTTTGTATTCTATTCTTTTACATTTAATATTAATATAAAATAAAACAAATAAAAAAGGTAATAAGTAAATAAGCTTAGTGGTTCCTAATTAAAAAGACATAAAGGCATTCTGTTATGCAACAACACTCATGCAAGTTCCATTTTCCTTCTTGACAAGATACATATCCTAAACCAGCTGATCTACTACACTCATCCCTGCAGTTATCTTTTTATGGAAACACACAGTTTTCCCCCAGTTCTCTATCCCAGCAGAAGGTTGAGAGTTGCAGCCTCTGCATCTTGTCAGACTGGGGGACTTCACAATGATGCTCCAAAGCACACATATTGCTTAGATACGAAGTCTTAATGGTAGTTTATTTTGTTCTCCAGAGCACTTTAAAATGTGCTTTTGTTTTTATTTATTTTTCCCAGAAATGACCAAAAAACATCCCTACTTTTAATTGCAAGCTACAAGATAATTACAAACAATGCATGAAAGCTTTCAGCCCTGAAAATACATTGTTTGAATGTGATGAGTGTGTGCAAACAAGTTCATAATGGAAGTGACCTGCCATTTGTTATTGTTTAGTTTTCAGTAAAAGTTTCTTAGAAATAGGTTGGTTGCAATTCTAATGAGAGACTCTGAACCCCTTTTTTACAAATGTCTTACAATTAAAAACTCACATGGTTCTAAGTAATTGTTTGCGTGTATTCTCCTACTAACATCACTTTCATCATTTTTATCCCAAGGAGGGAAGAGAGGGAAAGACTATCACATAAAAATGCACCTTTCCAGCTGAAGACACAACTGTTAAACCTGTAATTAAAAAATTTCCTTTAACCACAGAAGGGCTAATAGAAGTGTGACGGTTTCCTCATGCCATGGAGAAAAAGGCTTTTAATATTCTCTAATGCCAATGAAGGATACAAAGGAAACTAAGTCCGTTCTGGAAAGCACTGCTTCTAGGCTAGTGAGACTGTCTGATGCCACTGGTCCTTTAATTTAGAAGTTTAGCAAAAATTACTAAAATGGCCCCAATCAACAACATGCATTTTGTAGGCAGATTTTGGTGCCCACATATCACAAACTGAAGACTAGGCTGTCAGCATCATTCATCTACAAGCTTTTAGGGCCAAAACATACTCTAGAGTTAGTCTGTTTTTATAGGTATCGTGTATGGCTTTAAACCTGGTGTTACTAAGATTAGTAGACATCTGCGGTTAATCCCTCTAGTGATAAATATTTACCTATTAACGCAGTTATTTGTTTTCACTTACGAATGCACAGGATGTAGAACAGCAACAAAAACACTGCAGTGATAGGATCGGCTCAGATCATCTCTGAAGGATTCAACTGAGTTTTCCTGTAAGACTGACATAAAACTGCAGAATTGGATGGCAAAATTAAGATGGTGTACAAACTGTTTAATATAACCCTATTTTAAAAAAAGATTTGCACAAAACCCATTAGTATTCTGCATGACTGCTGCAGTTACAAGTGATCATTAACCTCTGCAAAGCATTTAAGAGTTTTATTTAGTAAAAATTATACAACAGTGACAATGCAGTAAACGTGATACTGATGTTCTGAGGCAGCACATTACACTACATATGCACAGCTGGGTAAATCATAATCCGAATGTTACAGTCCTCAAGCATTACTTCAAATCACTATGACGAACATTGGAATGAGTGAGACAGGACAATATGTATCCACTAAAAATACGTTTTAGGAGAGAGAAAATCTGACAGTACAAATAAGGGGGAAAAAAATCTTCAAAAGAAAAGGCTACTTTATATGTCTTAAATCTCAGGACTCTTAATTAAACTGTTAATCCTCCATTCAATCAGTTGTGTTTGGACAACATCCCAAAAACAAGTGAAATGCTCCCAAGAGACACATATTTACAGGAAGCTCAATAAAAAAGGCAACCAGGACTATTTTTCTTTTCAAAAAGAAATATATCTTTAAAGACAAAAGATTTCTGCAAAATGCCACTTGCTACACTGAGCTGCGAGTCATTTGCTTCCCCCACAAGCAGGATCTGAGTGTGCTGCAAAGTGGAGGAGTGATTTGCTTTCACTGCTTAATAACAATCTCTCAGACTAAGTAAAGAGTCATATTGACAGAAACTGAAAGGGGTCAGGCTCTGCATACAATCTGCAGGTCTCAAGGATGAAGGGCAGAGCTAACAGCAGATAGGGAGGACAAACAAGTCCTTGTGATGTGTTTCACAAGGGATGCAAGAATGTGTGACACTTGGATACAGTTGCACATGTTATACCCCCAAATTAAGAATGGCTACCATACTCCCAAAGACATGTATCCCTCTGATGGCCAAGCAGATCTTGACTGACCCTTAAATCACAGGGGAGGAAAAAAATCAGGTTTATATGCAGAGATGACTGTAGAAAGCCTACCTCCCATGCTCCCATTCACCGGACACCAAATTCTGGAGAAATTTAACTTTTTTTCCTTTGAAGTTCCACATGCATTCAGTTTAAGCCCAAATGCAGAACTCTCCTAGTTCTCTCAGGTAGCTTCGTCATCAAATTTATGTGTTAGTCTTACTGGGATCTCTGAGGGTGTGGCTCTTCTTGGCCCTTCTTTGAATGTGCCCCAAAACCACAGGCAACAGGAATTCTCGGAGAAAGGCACCAGCATTTAACAGAAAGCGCATGGCAAAAATGTCAAAGTGCCTTTTGCACATTGGTCTGAACATGAAAATAAAGCAAATGCTATCCTCTGCCTGAAAGGATTTAAACACAGTTTCTCAGAAACATACTTGAATCCAATTTTTCATGTGAGGACTGAAACACCTCTTACCTCTTCTGTTGAGATATATTTCATATTGGATGGGGCTTTGAGTAACCTGTTTCTAGTGGAAGGTGTCCCTGCCCACGGCAGGAGGGTTAGAACTAGATGATCTTTAATGTACCTTCCAACCCAAACCATTCTATGGTTCTACGTTAAGCAATTGATGCATAAAAAAATAAGTAGTCACAGGAGAAAGTGCTGGAACAAAAAAATCTCCATCTTTTAAAAAAATATTCCTTAAAAAATAGGCTTTGACACACACTACTATTAGGCCTGATGTACTGGTCTGTTTGAGGGTATACCTTTAATTTCAGGCAGAGAAAAAGCTTAGACTTTTAGAGCTATTTGGAGCTCTTTCCTGCATAAACATGTGCCTTACACAAGGAAGGTGAAGGTGGTAACTCAGTCGTGCCTCTTCCTCCATTCACATTTGAAAAGAATGTGAAGGCTTGAAGTTTTCTTAGAAATATCCACCTTTAAGAAATAATTTCAGGCCCTGGGCTTAAGGCAGAAACCATGCTGATCGGAAAATGATATGCATATTAATTACGGGTGGTTTCCTGCTGAGCTCAGTAGCTGAGCCTACTCTCAAATCTCCAGGCATCTTTTATTTAGACAGCCAAAACTCCTGGCTCAGGTTTCTGAACGCCATACTGGAAACCAGCACCTCAAAACCAGAGCATATCTGTAATGTAGTCTGTCCCTAACCATGCCTCTACAAAGAAACTACCACTGCAGTAAGTCAGTAAGTATTTCAGGATATTCATGTTATTTATTTTACACAGACTCTTAAAAGGACTGAGCTTCTGATCAACTGCCAGTCTTTTTGCCATTAGGGATGAAAGAAGCAGTGATACTTCAGAAGGCAGAGATGCAGAGCACAGAAGTCAAAACTCAGCATGATTTTCTGGGATGATTCCTGACCAGCTCCTGCATGCAACAATGACGCCGCAGCCTTCAGCATAACTGAGTGCACTGAGGAGTTATTTATGGACTGCTTAACAGCCAAGAGACACTAACAATCTTCACAATGGTCTGTCATGGTCTGAAAAATTTCAATAATGTGCCCTAGCCCATCCTCCACTAGGTATCTTGTACCAACATTAAGGAACAGTCCGGTCCTCTCTATATCACATGTTTATAGTGTTTAGGTCAAGGAAATTCTTCTCGGTCAGCATATGTAACTCCCACAAATGCCAGCCACAAAGGGACCACAGTTGAGGAAAGAATCTCTCTCCTATTAAGTTTTCTGATTACGCTGGGGTTTTTTCCTGAAACTTTATTTTCTCAATTATAATTGGTCTCTTGAAAGTGGAAGAAAGGGGAAGTGGATAAAAGAATAGCTCAAAAATTGTCATATGTTACAGGGGTAAAGCTTAGAGACACTCCAAGGAGTAAACGTGCGGCAGCCAAAAGCTGCTGTCATTTTTAACCACTGTTCATACGCTGAGGTTTTAATGAAATTAATAAGACCAGGATTCTTCTGGATCAGCAGGCATCAAACAGTACAGCTTTGTTGCTGACCACATTTCATTTACTCTTAGAAGCTGCACATAAGAATAAAAATTTAAAAGAGCATTATGAGGTTTAATATTCTTCCTCTCCATCTTAAAAAACACACAAAAGCCTCATATGGAATGTTATTGAGGTAATATTAATACAGTCAGCAATTGATTCAGAAAGCATTATTTATCAGGAAAACTGTTAATTGTTCAGCTATAAGCACAAGATAAAAAAAAAAAAAAATCTTTCTCCTTCTTCAGGTCCCATTGGAACAGGCAGTTAGGCACAACGAATAATAGTTCGGTCCCCGCTGGTAATTTCAAATCTGCTATAAATCCAACAGATGACAGGACACACATAGTTCCTTCTATATCTCATCTACATATCAGGCTTTCTCAGACTAAGCACTCCCCTATTCTATGTCAGCACTTCCATGCGTAGTAAGAGCCAGACTCCTCTATGTAAAAGATTACAGGAAGGCCCAGAGGGAGAGAACTAAAAACTCTACTCCACACCGAAGAATCTAAAATACCCCAGGAAATACATCTCTGTTCCTCACCACCGTTTTATACTGAAGTTTGTCTTCCCTTTGAGTAGGATCCACTGTGATAACCTCTTGAAAAACAGTGTGGTTATGTCCTACTATGGAAGCATTATATGCCTCTGTCAAAAGGAATTATTTTCTGATCTAGTTGAGCAGAAGTTTTCATTGTCCTACAAGTCTACAGCATGGCTGTCTAGAAGGATAAAAACTGTGGAAGATGCTACCAAATAACTCTGTTAGGATCTATCTTGGAAAAGCTTCCTTTTGCTCCAGGTTGATAAAAATTTATTACCGAAGATGAAAAAAAGTTAATAATAATACACAAGTAAAATACAATGTGTTGGGATAAATTCACCTAATTTAGGTAGAGGTTTTTACCTCTACAGTTAATACAGATACAGGCAATAACAGACAGACTTTGGATATAACTAAACTGCAGGACTCAAGACAGCTTCCAAGTATGGGTTCTGGCTCATCAGAAAGCTCAAGGTATGCACTCTCCCCTGCTTAGCTGGAAAGGAACACGGACATATCATAAAATCATAGAACCAGTCCTGAAATCCAAAAAGATTACATCAACAACATGTAGACAAAGAGAGAACTATGGCACGATCAGTTGGGCCTTCACATGAAGATCTGCACCCACTGGTTTCCCATTAATTGCTACTGCAAGTCAATCTCAATGCATTTCTCACCAGCTAAATAAGTAATGTAGCACAGAAAGAGCTGAAATCCTATTTAGGCTATCCCTGATAATCCATCTTTTATCCCCAGTGTGATTCTGCATAATTAAGTCTGTTGGGTGTGTACGAAGTAAGGTTTGACATCTTCTATTCACTTCCATTAACTTAGAGTAACTCATGGTTACTTGTAACTGCAGCTACTGTAAGTTACAGGTACTTGTAGACTAACGAAATCCCCTAGGCAATTTTTAAAGTGTATAGACTTTAATTTTCCTTTATAAATAAACAAAAATTAATAGTTATTATAGTTTATATATAAAATAAGTAAAAAAAGTTTAATTTTCCTAGAGTCACAGTTATGAAGGGTTTATCATTGCTTTATCAAGAAGTCAAATATAAGTCTACCAGCTTTATTCAGAAAGGTTAAACCACAGATTTTGAGTATGCAGTTTGCACTTAAAACCAGTATAGCCTGAAGGTAGATATGCATTTGGAATCCTTCCAGACAACACTAAATTTGGGGGAACAGCTGGCATACCAAATAGGAATTTAGAGGCACCATTCAGAAACCTGGGGGCTGGATCAACAGAAGTCTCCTGAAGTTCAACAAGAGTAAGGTGTGAGTTCTGCAGCTAAGGTAGAATAACCCCAAGTGTCTATGCAGGCTGGGAACAAACTGTTGCAAAGACACAGGGGTTACAGAGGATGCCAAGTAAAACATGAGGCAGCAGCATGCTCCCAAAGTAAATAAAGCAAACTGTATATTGCTTATATTAGGAACGTGACCAGCAGATCGAGGCTCTGCTTCATGCCTGCAAGGATTTGTGTCTCCTACAATTCTTTCTCTGTCTGGTTCTGTATGTCCCAGATCAAGGATACTAAAAACTAGAGACAGTGTAGGACAGAGCTATCAAGATGGGCATGTTCCCACAAGAAGTAAGAGGAGGCTGAGGGCTTCTTTAATCTGGCAAAGAGAAGGCTAAGGGGGAGGGCCTCAAGCTACCTGAAGGGATGTTACAAAAACTACAGAGGCTTCAAGTAATAGCTACGCAAAGTCATAGCCGACCTGGTTCAAGTGTTGCCAACAGTCCTGTTTCAAAATCCTTCCAAATGATGATTCTGCATTTCTTCTATGAATCTGTTCAAATTTCAGCTCAAAACAACTTCACTCTTTCTACCACAGGACTTATTACAGAGCCTCCAAGTAGGACATGCTTATTACAGGTACAGCCAAGTCTTGCTGTATGACTTGCTTGGTCCAACTAAAAATTAGCAGAGTACAGACTGGAAAATTCCTGACCTGACTATTCCTGCTATCTACCTCTCAAACAACAAATCTTTTCCTTTTCTTTCCAAACAGGTTAAATACCTTTTTGTTCTACAAAACAGGAAATGGTTTGGGGCTCAAGAAGGAGAAGTCTCAAACACAAGTAAAAAGTACTCCTTTTACATCTAAAATTATTCCATTTCACTTGCTAATAGAACTAATTTTTATTATGAGATTCCTGTATTGCATTTACTCAACAGTGCGTGTATTTTTGGTACTGCTTTAATTCCCACATATATGAAGACAAAATTTATTGCAAAATACCATGGAAGATAAGTCTTACTATTGGGAAAAAGCAACTTGCTAAGTATGCTGTAAAATTATCTTGACTTGGTAAGTCCTTCACTCTACTCCAGAAGGATTTGAGCACAACTCTGGAGAACAGAAAAGATGGACTCCCTTTCACTGTGTAAAGGCACAGTGTTTCTTCAGTTGTAAAGGCAAAATGAAAGGAGCTTGAATGAGGATTGCCTTCTGTAACAGTATCTTAATACTGAGGAAAGATTAATTATTTCTATCTCTAAAGAAAAAAAGAAAGCATTAAAAATGTGACTTCTGCTTAAAAAAAAAAAATCTCAAAATACATGAGATGACAGTATATATGACACAAATGGAACACAAGCACCACAGAGGTGATTTTGTGAACTGTTTACTAGCAGAGCTGCAAAAGTATATTAACTGTCCATATTCCTATTAAAGCAAGCAATTAGGAACTTCCCAGACTATTAATCGTCAGGAGGTGATACATATATAATGAAGTAATTATCAAAATACCTATAAACTTTACATTTTAAAGTGAACAAGGAGTTTTGGTCTGAGCATAGGCCTTTGAAAATGCTGGTGTTACTATAATGCATTTTGCACCTTGATACCTCTTTTAGCGATGTAATATCACACTAGAACACCATATTTAGGAGCAAATGTTTTCACATATATCAAACCAATATTTTTTTGCACAGCATACCTTTCATTTGTTATGCTACTTGTTTACCTTCACATTTCAGAGTTCAAGGTAAAAACCTAGTTTTCACCTAATTTCTATTGCCCCATCTGGGTCAATAATAACCTTCTGCAATACATTAACTTTACATCCTGAATGAAGGTGGGAGTAGAGAGGAAGGCAACTTTTTACAAGCCACTATCTCGGTCTTCTTGTTTTCACTTTTTTAAAGAAACAGATGGGAGGGGGCTAAATTTGACCTTGGTTTTATTTATCTGCTTCACTTTTTATGAAGATAAAACTGTTGATAAATATTATCTTCACTCTTGCACTTAAAAGGCTATTTAGATGAATTAGTGTTTATAGATACCTCTGAAGAGGATTTTTTTTTTTTAATGACAGAGTTCAGTGCTCTTATCTTTTCAGTAACTGTCTGTTTGTCACCCGTTGCTAGCACGTCTACCTTTTCTCTCTAATGCATGGGAAGTCAGATTTTCTCATCTTTATCTGACATCACGATACACTGAACTGACTAGTCTTTTGAGAATACAACTCCTAATTCCCTTATGCCACAAATTCTCCAGTGTACTAATCATGTGCAACTTTTTGTGGCTTTCACAGATGTGACTCACTGCAAAAAAAACCCCTGTATGCAGATCTTACAGCTGTTAATTGTATGATGAATATTTAAACATGAGGCTTTGTCAAGTCATCTCAAATATGAAGGCACCGTGGGCATCATTATATTGCACATCACTTTATTACCCATTATCCTATGGTCATTTATGTCCAGGCAGAGTATAAAAGCTACAGTTTGGACCCAATTACCATCTTAAATCAAATCTGCAGCCTCTTTACGCATAATGCAGGGCAAAGGGGAACTGAGGCTACAATCTGACTACACAGAGGCTTCATCAGCAAAGCTGGTTTCAACAGATTACCTTTTCTAAATGCTCTGCAATGAGGTCACTTATAGCACTGCACTACAGTGTCATTTAAATCTACAACACACGCTTAAACCTGTCATTTGTTAGAGTTTTCTGTACTCAATTTAAAGAAGTCATGTCTCAGCACTGAATAAAAAGTTTTACTTTCATTAAATTAATACCTCAATGCCTCTTTATAAGCTGTGTTGAGCATGCAGATCTTTCATGTCAAAGCAACTAGACTTTCTTGTCTGATGGTTTTACGTTAGATTACATTAGATGAAGCAGCAGAAACACCTAAAATTAAAAGATTCAGATGATATGCTGAATTCTGGGGACAAATTAATTCTTCAAACACAGAGCAGAATAGTATGCTCATCTAAACAAGCAGAATTGGGCTTCTAAACAACTAAGCCTTGGAAAGTCCAACATACGCTACAAGATCAAAGCCTAAGCAGTAAAGAATCTGTTATGTAAACACAATAACCACAATGGACATCAAAACCCTATTCTGATTGTTCTTTGAGATTCCAGCAAGTAAGTGTTGAAACAAAAATTGTTAAAATATGAATATTTTAATTCCAAATTGTGATCAAACTCAGAAGTCTTTTTTTATAAGGTGCTTTTTCAAGAAGTCAGGAAGCAGAAAGAAAGAAAAAAATGAGGAGCTTGCAAGAATTCCTGAGTTTTCAAGTTTGATATCTACTCCTTGATCTCAAATTTACATCTCTGCCCAAAGAGAGTTCAATCTTAAACTGCAAGCAGGCTCCTCAGCACATTTTCAATTGTAAGAAATAAATTTTTGGTAATGGGAAAAAAAATTAATAGACTCATCTATTTATTTTTTAAGAAATAAAAGGGTCAAACAGAAAAGCCTATGTTTCAAAAACCTGCCAAAGATTAAGTCATTTTTTAAATGTGCCCATTGACCAGCTTTAAAACAAATCCAGCAAGTTCTTTATGTACAGCCAAAGATGCTATTTTGTTGATGACCACTTATGATTTTAGAAATAAAGCAGTTTAGTTTAGCTAAGTATGCTCACTTCCAAGAGATACCTCTCTGTTGTGACCCCTAAAGTACAGAAAACTGTTCAGAACTGGAACAGCTAAAAGCAGGCTAAAAACAATCCAGTAGTCCACAGCTGTTGCTTTTTATCAGAAAGCCTACTTAATATCAATTTAAAGAAAAAAAGAAAATGTAAAACAGGCCACCCCTTGCTAACGTGAAGTGCTGTATTATCTAGGGCATTTCTCTCTCCAGCCATCTGTTTTGAGTTGGGTACACGCACAGAACTCAAATTTTATGTTCACAGGAGAACCCTACCCATCCCTTCCAGAGACTGTATGAGAAGTCTTAAATTCTACCTTGTTCTCAACAGCCCAAAAAAAAGAATGGTGATACCTCGTAAAGAGAGAACGTTCTGGCCTTCATAAAGATATGCAAGCACTTCAGATAATTTCTGGACTTAAGTTGCATTACGAAGAAGTATATTGAACTGCTTTTTGTTTCCTTCCACCATTCCTAACTTCGAAGAACTAAGTGTCCACACTAGTATATATCTGATTAGAAGCATAATGTGTAAAAAGTCTTGCAAAAAGGAATTCCTAACATCTTCCAGGAATATCAGAAAGCATCAAAATCCATCATCTAATGGCTACAACAAAGCAAGTTTCTGAAACAGAGTTTTGAAACCTTAATTTCTCCTTTTCCCCTATGCTGCTACAAGATAGAACAAAGGTCACTGTATGTATATTAATAGCTTATGGCACCGTGCTTATTATTCCTTTTTCAGGAGGATGTCCTAACATGATGATCTCCATGTTAAATTGGTTTCTCCTTTGATATAACAAATTATGCAAACTACATACACAAACTATATAATTCCACCAATTTTAAAGAAAAAAATAAAGTTCACCAAATCATTTTCTTTACCATAGAACATGGTTCTTTCTTCATTTAGCAAGTTCCTTCAGATGCTATGTATTAGTATAGCATCATACCTAGGAATAAAAGACATGTAAACAGTGCTTCTGATAGTAAAAACTGGTCCAATGTCTGTCATTCTTTCTCCAGTTGTATAAACTAGAGAGCCAATATTACTACACCTTGAAAGGATGGGGTGACACATCATTTTACATGGTTTCATCAAAACAGGACAGTTTAAGCTGTACTACAGCCGAGTCAGAAAAGCAAGAGTCCAGTGACTTCAGTGGCACTCAGTGTGGGCTTTGTGTGGGTACAGGAATGCTGTATAAATAGCATTTATACAAATAGGGCCCAATTCTGTACAATTTCTTTCCTCCAAGATACATTCTTTCATATATTCTCACTTATTGTACATTAGGCAAAACTGAAGGAAGATTTTAAGCTGGCTGTAGAAAATTGCTTCACCTCTTGAAATTAGAAAGTTGTGCATCAGTTTTTCAATTCTTTCCCTAACAATAATGGTGAAAAGGGTAGATGATAAAAGAAGCTGTTATATATTTAACTAATAAAGACAGAACCTGAGGAGAAGAGAGAGTATGACATGGGAGGAAAGATGGAAAAGAACAGGTAATGGAAGAAAGCTGTTTTAGAAAACTGGGTAAAGAAATAAAGAAGCCTGAAGAAATAGGACAGCTGTGAAAGACAGTGCAAAGAGTAAGAAAGAATTATTAGGCAAAACAGAAAAGACTTTAAGAAAGTAAGTACATTGTAACATCAGATACAGAAATGTGGGTTTTGCCTGGAAAGTGCATACTGTATTTCAGGCTCTACTGTATTGATTAGTATCTTTAACTGAACTGAAGCACCATTGTCCTATAAACAAACAGGTAATGGGATTTTTGTTGCAAAAGCTTAAAAAAAAATAAAAAAAGGCCAAAAAATCCCCCATGAGCCTGCTTGGTTCCTGTGAACAATCCCTTATGAACATGTTCCTTCTCTTTCTCTCAATCACCAATGTTTCCCTGCTCTTCCCCAATTCCATATGGCAGGAGCCAGCATGTCTATATATTCTCGCTGAGTTTTGCAGAGAACTGAGTAAGAAAGCCTGTCAGGTTTTGGAGGATGAGAGCAAATATATCTGTATAAAGTGTAGTAATGCACTTCTAAATTAATTTGATCATACCACATTTTTACAAGGAACATGTTCACAGACCAGTTTTCTGTTGTGGTTGTCCTTTTTTTTTCCCCTCTCAGAGATCAACATCCTGATCCTAAAATCAGATTGATGCATAAACAAGGGAGAAGAAGGAAGAAAAATAATGGCTAGTAGTTACTTAGGAGAGAGGGGAAAAAAAGAGAGAGAACGACAAGTATGAAAATGCCTCGTAACTGTTCACTGCTGCTCCTCTTGATGGTCACATTCACTCACTGTTCACTCCCTTTAATTTGTTCACTGAAGTTCAGGCAGGGTGTCTTAGGTATTTGTACAACAGGGTTCTAAAACTGCCAGCAATCCAGTGACATCCAGTGTGCACAGTGAACGACTGCTGAAGGAACAGTGGTCATATATATAAGATGCTATTACCAAGTACAGCAGACTCAGTAAACTGACTTCAGTCAGTTCTTCCAGAGGCCCAAGAGGGGTAAGTTAAACATTCTGTGGACAGGGAAGATTTAAACAAGAAAGATGTGTACAATCCTGCTTCGGTTTCAAAACCCTTTTCTCTTCCTATGCTTTGTTCCTGCTGTCAAGATAAAACAGTGTTTTGATTTAAAGAAATTGTTCCAAAGGCTTCATGTAGCACAAGGAGTTTTTTGGGAGTACTGAACTTAAGTTTTGCCTGCAGGGTACTGGGTGCTGTTGACAGTGAGCACGATGCGATTTCTCCACAGAGAAGGGATACAGGAATGAACTTAGCAAGGCTGAAGAAAGGAAAAGGTATGCTACTGGTGGTATGCTAGTGGCATGTACTGTAAGGTAGCATTCAAGGCTAGAAGCATTAAAATAGTCCAATTAATTTAAGTCACTGGACTGTCTATCCAACATCAAAGACAAGCAGCATTTCTAAGTACACCCTCAAGAGGACCTCCTAGCTGCCAGAGAGCAGGCCACCATCAGCAAGAGGCAGACCTCCCCAGTCAAACACACCCCGACCCTAGAGATTATAAAGGCTTGCAGACATTCACGTGGTATGTTTCTGATATTTATGAAAAAGAGCTAGGCTTGCAGCATTTTTGTCTTCCACTCACAAAGCACTGTCATAGAATTAATCCATGTGGTATAATGCCATTTTATTTCCAGTCTGGGTATAATTAAGGGTAAAAAGGGGTGGAACAGAGTTTGTGAAGTGCTGGGTACAAGAGCTCTTTCCCAACTGTAGACCTCTACTGTACAGAAGATAGGATGAAAGATGAGTGTTCTGTTGTATCTGCCGTTCTTTTCGGACTGATGTATTCTAGAGGTAAAAACAATTACCCAAAGGTAAAGAATGTAATAAGGATGCGGTTTTCAACTGCAGGTTTTGTGCCCGGCTGCTCTATATTAGTACATCAGGAAGGCTATACATGCACAGGCAGCTGACAGTGGATATGAGAACTCAAGACTACCAGGAGATGCTAAGGTCACATCGCCATGTCTCCCAAACACAGGCCTGTTCCCCACAGGCTCACTGACAGCCTCGACAAATTTCTAAAAGGTTTTGTTCTTTCTCTTCATGTTATCCATCCTATACTGCTTAGCTGCTCCTCCATGAATCACAGTCTTCTCACTCAGTCTCCATCTCTCAGTCCAGCCTTTCTCCCAAATACATTTGCAGAGCACAGGCAGTAAGCCCGAAAAAAAGGCTGCTATTCACCATGTGAGTTTAATGACCTGCTTAACTGGGTTTAATCAGAGCCAACTGATAGGAAGGGTCAACAAAAAAATTAAATTATACACAAGTTTTGCATATGTCTCCAAAATCATTGTGTCCATCAGGCTGGTAAGTATCAGTGGATGGAACCATCTGACAAATTCAAACACTGATTAACTTTCATGAACCTCCCTGAGTTATCACTAACATGAATTAATAGCTTAATGTTTTAATAGAAGCTCAGAATTGGCTTATGCCTTAGATGTTACTATAATACATGACTACGTAGCAGTAAGCTTGTAAGAGATGTTAAATATTAGGGAAATGGGACCTAATATTGAAATGGATCACTGAAGATATTTCCTTCACAAGAGTGTGATTTTTTTGTTTGTTTTCCCTGACTTTTCAGTGTGTAAATGTGATTTCTGTTAGAGGTTTCTGTCTGACCTATAAATGAAAATCATGCAAGCATTTAATTTATTTTAAACTGCAAAGTTTAACACAACTTTATACGTGCATCTACAGTGTCTCAATTAATGTGTACGGTTAATTTCATTTACCTCAGATGTATACACATTTATTCCCTGACATTTCTTATCATAATTTGTGAAGATATATCTGAAAGTGCTTCAAGTCAGAGATATTTCTAAGACACGTGCCCTGCCCACACACACACTTGCAACAGTTCAGGCATGCTGTATTTATTTGCAAGTCCCAGAGCATCATGCACTAAATTCTGTCCTTTATCTTGAGTCAAATGAACAGCAGTTATCTGGTTTATAGATTTGACAAATTCTTCTGGATGCCTGCCAGCTTTATAATCTACTTGAACTATAGCTTAAGAACAGTGTGATATCACCAGGGTTTCTGCACAACTTCAAAGCTCCCTAAGCTAGAGCTGTGCAGTTCTCAGGCTGAATAAACGTCGCCAGGCTATGTGCACAGCTTACAGGCTCCTTGAACCACAGTCATTTGTTTCAGAGGGTTTACAAATTCTATTAGGCATATCTGGAGCGCATGTAAATGCTAATATAAATCATCTATTTTTTTGCACTAAAAGAAACTTCAACATTCAGAAATACAGGGCTTTTAACTGTCATTTTACTCTACCAAAACAAATTTCATTTAGTTGCCATTATAATAAAATTTGTAAATAGAAACAATTTTCTATACCATATTTAACAAAAAGAGGCCCTGGGAGATTGTCCTTTCAGTGAAAGCTGCTACTTTTAAAATCCCTTACTAGGAAAAGCTCCTAGTCTAATTAAAATAAAACTACCATTAAAAAAATAAATTCTCCATTAGCTGGAGAACACATATTAACATTTTAAAACACCTAATTTCCAGAAGCTTAGATGGAGTTCCTAATCTGTGTTAATCTGGAAACAAGTTAGAATCTGAAACGTAGTGCCTTTGACAGTATCAAGACAGTATGAATGCTCATTTTCTCAAACACATCATGTGAACAGACCCAGGTGAACCACTCGACAGTGGAAAGTGGGTTTTCTCTTATGTAAGTAACTGGGTCACTGTCTAATGTCCCTTTGTTATGGTAAAACATGAACTTCATCCTGTGATACAGTTAAGAAGGGATAATGACCAACCTCCTTGACAGATGCCACAGATGAATCTCCATAGCTTTCTCTCCCGTCAAACAGTAATGACATTATTTTCTCCTTTATTGAGCAAATGCTAGTTTATGCTAATCTCTTCTTTTTGTTTTACATATTTATTAATAATTAAATTCTGACAACTTTCAAAAATAATTCAGCTTTACTTGAGGAAGATGGAAAATTACATTGAGTCTTCTCAAGGACTGTCAACAGCAAACAACTGTTACTACAAAAAAAAAAAGTAAAATTATCTGATTATTTATATTACCCCAGCTATTTTCTTAATATTGGTGGGAGGGGCATAGAGTAGAATTCCTCCTTTCTTCCTCCTATTTCTGTCTTCTGTTATTCTATTCATCCATCTTTCCTCTACTTCTAGTATTTCTCCCCTTCACGCACTTCCCTTCAGGGATTTTTGTTCTCTTCTATTCCTGTCTTGTTAGCTTTCTCATTTCCATTATTACTGGTTTGTTTCCTTCAGGTTTCAGCTGTTCTTTTGCCCCTTCTTTTTCCACTTTTAGTTTGATGCTAAGGATGTTCCTCATAGACTTCTGAAACTACCTCTGAATATTCTGTTCTCAGGAAACATACTTGTGAAAGAATCCTTTAACCTAAAGCTAAAGACAAAATTGGTTGGTTTCAGTCTCACATAATAACAGAAGATCACAAACATTGGCCTGAACACAGGAACTTATTCACTGCAGAAGGTCAATCAGAAGTAACCTAACCTCTCTGCTTCAGAAGTACACTTCAAGGAGCATCAGTGAAGCAAAAGAGATGCACTCTAAAAGCAGTTTCCTTCATGTTTATGCTTTAAAAGAGAAGACTTTTGCCAAAATCAGCCTTGTTTTTTTCAGAAATGCTAATGCAAAACGTTATACTGGCTTAAACTGGTGTATTCTGGCTGTCCAGAACTAATATGCTGGTGGTTTTAGAAGCCTCATTGTTTTAGCAAAACCTTTAAAAGAATTACATATTATCTTTTTGTGCAATTGACATCTCTCTTCTCCAAGCAGTTTATTAGTCGAACTTGCATTTCTTGTAAGAAAACTAGCAAAAGAGCTCTGACGATGGAAGACTTTTTTCATTAGCTTTCATTTCTCTCATCTAAGGCTACTGATTACAATTTTTTAATCACAAACATGCTAGTTTATCCCTATCTTCCCAAAAGCATTAGTGTACACAGCCATCCCTGAAGCTTCACACCCTCTCGCCTCCTCTATTTCATCAACCAATATCCTGAAGACAGGTCGTGGTTTGTTACACCCTGCTCTGTGGTTCACAGCTGGTTGCATATGCTAATTCTTATGGGAAACTGAGAGAGGAAATTGAGTATATTTGGAGGAGAGGGGCAATATAAATCCTTGCTCTGACAACAGCGCAGCTAAATGGACAGCACTTAAATAAATCCATCTACACTACAGACTGGGAATCTGACATATCTTGTCATTGTGCTCTTAATGCTACGTATTGTAAGGAGAGTCTAGCAAGCTGCTTTCGCAGTTTGTTGCCCAACTAAGCACCTAAGTTAGAGCAGAGGCTGCCTTCCATTTCCTGCTAGCAAAACTAGTACTCTCAAAATGGAAGAAGACTTTTATAAGCTTTCACTACTACAGATTGTAAGTGACACTTCAAATAAAATGATAACTGCCACAAAAAAAATTGTGTCCTGTATTTGTATTCTGCATACAAACACTTTTATATGGTGTTTCTCCTCTTTTGGGTTCAATGGATTACTGTTGAGTGGTCAAATTGCAACTGAGTTCCTAATTTTTATTTTATTAATTTATGTCCGCGGAATAATTGCAGTCTGCTTACAATACACTCCATGGGCCACTGCTCTAAAATAGAAAGATTTTCTTGGATACAGTGTGTTTGCATGAGTATACCAGTTGTGTTTTTCAAGCTTACAAGCAAGAATTGACTGAGGAAATGGACCATTCATTGTGAAACTGAAGCATTACGTTAATAAATGAAAAGTAAAAGCCTGTAATTGTTTTTGTAAAAACAGAACAAAAGTAGTGGTGGTGCACGTCATCTGAAGTATTCAAAGTTCTCTACTGAGAGCAGTACTCAAGGCGACTTGCCTCTCGAAGTCAGAAGTTGAATACTGTTTAAACTGTACTCAGACACAGCTCTAAAAACTATAAACACAAGAAACAAAAGTTACAATTTTGGATAGAACCAGTATTAGTGAGAAAAAATAGCTATCCTCTAGGAGGAAACAACTGCCATGATAATGTCTTCAGAGGAACACACACTTGGAAACAGTGTAGCAGAAGAGATGTTTCTATACTGTAAAGATAATGCAGATCCATGTATACATAACAAGCATTTTTAACTACAGAAGTGTTTTGATTGGAGTTAGAATATACCTGCTTGGGCTTCCATGTTATATCTCCAGTATAGAAACCAGTTAATACTACACCAACATTCACAAACACAGAATAGACCATATATTTTACCATAAGACATTACTGCACTCTCTGCCACAAACACTTGTTTGTTGAGCATCATTTCAGGAGAGATATAAAAGCTGTTGGAAAAACAACTTCATCTTTGATTTAACTCTAAGGATTTTCAGCTTTTATGCAATGTGTTACCAAAAAGAAAGCTGTAAGCTGAATGGGGCAAACCGAGTGCGTTGACTGTATAAGTTTAAACACAGATCTTAAAAATGAAAAGTCATTACAGTTGCTAGCCAAGGTGAAAATGATTTCAGTCTTTGCCACTCACAAGAGTTGCTGCAGAGGCTAAAGTTTGCTCTGATTTTAAAGACAGTGGAATCAGACCCTGATACGTGAAGAAGGGGAAACAAAAAAAGAGGTTCCTCAGTATTTTCACAAGCTGTATCTCTGGGCAGTTATGGACGGGTGCTGACAGATTCTACAGGAAAATTATTTCAGTCTTCCCAAAAATAATTATAACTACTCTTACTTTTGCAGCAAGCTGTAGCAGATTCTCAAGATTCTCAAGCTGTTTTCAAACTTGCCTGCAAGTGAACCGTAGTCTCATCTAAAAAGGAGTGCTGTGCTCATTCTGCACCAGCTTTTCTGAACAGGTTTTAGCTGATGCCCTGAAGTTATTATTTTTGCAAGCCAAAAGAGCTATAACTAGACTTTGACCAGAATGAAGAGAGTACCAGTCCTACTTTGTGAATGTAGATTGGAAACACATGCCAACTGTATCTTGGTGTCTTGTCTTTTCAACCCTCATGGAGAAGAGATCTTCGCTACAGTGTTACAGTTATTCCTAATTCTGATGAAATCTGACAATTATTCCTTATGCCTGACCCTGCCAGCTTCTACCTTCAATCATTCTCCAAAGGTTCTCCATTGCTTTAAAGGAGTTAAATAAGTATTTAACCCCATTTCACAACCAGAAAAACTGAGGCACTGCAACTGCTTCTTTACATGGAAACTTCTAGTTAAAAGTGAAAGATACATGTGATCTGCAAAGAAACTACTGATTTACCTAAGGCCACAGGAAGTGCTGATGTCAAACCTCCGAGGCAAATTCAGGAACCGCCACCTCCTTACTCTGGTAGAGAACCAAAGTTCCTTGCCCTCTGGACCTGCAACCTTGATCCCACCATCACATCTGGCAGACTGGCTGGGTCTTTGGCAGCTCCATGTGGGCACCCCCTACGTATCCCTGGGATCTACACTACTGCCAGATTTCTGGAAAATCTGTTTTATGATGGCTGTTTCAGACCAGGAGAGCTGCAGCTTTGTGCAAGAGGATGGGGTGGAGAAGGCAAGACAAATTCACCAACAGCTTTGTAAAGCAAAACCGAATACCACACTTCCTAGACTCATATGGCATTTGTTGGACACTTCGTACAAGTGTCAATCAGCGTGAAACTACTTAATTAACAGTCTCATGATAAAAAAGGAAGAGATAACATGGCTGCATTTCTAGGCATAATTAATGCCCTAAGAGCCAGAGAAATACGAGGATCCTCGTCTCCCACAAACAATAAGCAAGAGATTACAAAACAACCTAAACGTACTACCCCAACTTGTCTCCATTATGCAAACAGTAACTGGGAAAGAGCCCTGGGGGTGCCTTATATAACTCCTTGCTCTGAGTCCCCCGTGGCACTGGGGGAATTCGTGCTTCCCCTAACCTGAATGCCCACCCGGGGCCGTGCGGGAGCCCCGCGGGCTGGGCTGGGCACGGCGGGCGGGCGGCACCGGCGCAGCACCCGCGCAAACTTTGCGCCGCAGGGGCCGGGCAGCGGCCGCGGCAGCGCCGGGGGCACTCGGGGGGCTCCTCCCGGGCGGCGGCCGACGCGAAAGTTGCAGCAGTCACCCCTCTCCGCCCGCCGGAGCCGAGCGGGCGGCGGCCTCCCGGGGGCAGAGGGGCGGCGGCAGGGGCTGCACGGCGCGGGGCTGGGGCGACTTACCCATGGTGCCGCCGCGGCCTCTTCCTCCTGCTCCTGCTCCTCCTGCTGCTGCTGCTGCTCTTGCAGCCGCCGCCTCTCCGCCGGCGCGGAGGGAGGCGCGGGAGGCGGGGGCGCGGAGCGGGGCGCGGCAGCGGCGCGGAGCCTGCGTGCGGCGGGCTATGAGTCAGGGCAGCACATCCGGGCACGGCCGGGGAGACACCCCGCCCGACCGCCGGGCAGCACCGTGCCGCCGCCGCCGGGGAAGGGCGGGCAGCCGCGCAGGGAGGAGGCGGTGCAGGGCCGGCGGCAGCGCCCCCGGCGGGGAAGGAGGCGGCTGGGGGGCGGGTCCGCGCTGGGAGTGGTGGCTGCCGCCCCTCACCGCGGCCTCGGGCCTCCTTTGTTAGAGGGGCTGGGGTGGGGCCGCCAGCCGAGCTGTGGGGCGGCTGGCGGGAAGGGAGGGAGGGAGGGAGGGAGTGCGGAGCGCCGGTCCGGCGTGGTGTCCCCAACATATTCCCACACCCACCGCATCCCCACGCCCGCGGCTTTGGTTGGTGCCGTCCACACATCCCACCGCATCCCCACACCTATGCCATGCCGCGCCGCTCCTCGGTCCGGGAGGCAGGTGGGGTGCTTTAAACACGGCGAGCGCGGTGTTTAAATTAATATTTAATGATACGGGCTCAAGGAGGAGCGTCCTGCAAGAAGGAGGGGATTATGCTGGGTGGGTTAGTGGGGTTTTATGTGTGCTGTGTGGGGAGAAGGATCCGTGGAGGAAACTGCTGGTGAAGTCCGAGTGCTGCGTGTTTTGCTGAACCAACGTTACAGGTTTTACACTCGAAACTGAAAGACACGAGGTAGTTCTGTGTGGAAGGCATTTTTAAGAAGAAAATAAATCTCCATGTTCAGTGGTCCCTCTTCCTTTCTGCCCTGGGGTGCTCAGTCTCTGTCTAGCAGGGAACAATGAGGAACTGTTTGCTGTTGCAGCTCCCTCCTTACAGCGCTTTCGCTGGGAACCATTTGGGGCGGAGGGCAGTGGTGAAATTAATTGAGTAGCTTTTTGTGGCATTTTCACATTTTTCAGTTCTTTCCATTGTGCATTCACGGGTTTGCCTGAGTAAATCCTGAAGTGTGGTTAAATAGAGTAGGAAAAGTGTGATAGAGGGGTTTGCTTACTCTGTAGAAATGGATTGGCCAGGGACAATTCAGATGACTGATGCAAAAAGAACTTTCACTTGAATCATCCTCCACAGTGGCTTCACAAGTGACACCAGTAGTCCCTTTCACCAGAAGTCAGCAGCTGCCAGAGGTTTCCTCTCTGGAACAGGTCCCAGGAGCTTTCATGCCTATAAAAGGGCAGTGTGATGTGACAAGCAAAGAATAATTCATCAGTCCTGCAGACTACAGACTGAATGTATTGGAGTTTATCCATTTACTTTGGCATAGCCTTGATTCACCAGCTCTTCCTTCCTGAGGACATAGCAGAATCTTGCAGTTGACTTCAGTGGGGTTAACCACAGTATGCAGAACTTGGCACTGAAGATATGTAATTTTCTGATCAACTGATACTGAAAATCAGTATGCTTTTACACTGGCTAGACAACTAAAACACTTTTGTTACTGTTTTCATTGCACTGAGGCTGCAGAAAATTCAAACCAGAACACATTGGGTTTTTAACTGCAGGTTTTATCTAAGACAGACCTTTGTAAAACAGGGGATTCTTAAATGAATCTAAGTGGTAAAAAGTTGTATTTTTTCTGCTTTCTTCTATCTCCAAATCTTGTCTGAAATTAATCTTTGTCCTATGTTTTTGCCTCCTTATTTCTTTCACTCAGCAATAAATTTTGTATTGGCTTTATAGCTGTGTCTCAAATGTTTCCTTTACTTGTCTGGGAAAAAAAAGGCAGTGAAATTCTCTTCTTACTGATCTGTTGTTGAGGGATCATGGAAGAGATATTCCACATAGTATTCCATATGGGATAAATCCCACCTGGGATAAATCAGAGCAACCTGTGAAATACACAGGCATCTCAAGTTTACTTGCATGCCCTAACTGAAATGCACATGTATGTCTTTACAAGACCCAGCAAAGTTACCAAGAAAGAATTTTGAGGATGGTGACTTCTAAAGAGTCCTGCTTTCAAAAACACTGCTAGAAAGAGGCCTGGCAGTACAGAACATCTTTGATTATAATTGGTTTTGGTGGATCCAAAAGAACCATGCAAAACTAGGGAGAGCTTTTGTTCTTTTGACTGAATACTTATTAATTCTAGGAGAGAAAGAAAAAACTCCAAACAAGCTGAGGACTTGATTTTTGTCAATCTCTTAATTAGATACAAGTTTACAAGAGAACAAAGAGGTGTTGTGAAAAAAAAAAATCCAAATAAAAGTCCTGTCATTCCTGCAGTTGAATGCAAGATCCTGTATGTATGGCTACTCATGGAATAGTGCAAAAGAGAAAGGGGTCTTCAGGAGAGGAATGTCCATCTCCAAGAGACTATACAGAAGAGCTTTGGGCCATTAGCATAGATATCATATGTGTACAAGATAATACACAAAGTCAGCGGTGCTGAATTTTTTTAAAGCGATCAGCGCCTGTGAAGTGTGGTCCAATGATACCTGTGAGAATATCTCGTTAAAAACAATGAATTTAGGATGTTCCAGATCACTCAGTTGTCCCTGATGTATTCATGAAGGAAAAAATAATTAAAAAGCAAGTTTTTGAGAAAAACTGGCAACTAGGAGCATTATACTGAGTTATTGGTGAGGTTTGCAATAGCAATCGGTTAGAAACCTGTACAAGTGTATTCAATGAGTTTCAGTAGATGTTTAATTTTAGCAGTGGGGAAAAGCTTAAAAGATCAGTTCATAAAAATATCCTTTAGGACAGCTTATGACTGCTTTTTTAATGTACTTCTAGTGCAGCTGTGGAAATTGAGTTGTAGACTACAGAAATTAGGAAGTTATTAACAAGTGCTATCTCTGCACTCTCAAACATTGACTGTCTAATGTCCTGCAAGAAAATGGAAAATTTTCTTTGACCTCCCAATGCTTACTACTTTATGAATTTTCTTACTCAGATCTTGCACCGTTTTCGAATTCTCCTCACCCCTGACATAGCAACTCCTCAAAAAGCTTCTCACATACATTATGTCATTTAATTTGGCACTAAGGCGCATGTAAGGAATATATTTTTAATTGCTTCTGTACTGATGTTAGAAATTTACATGAGCAACAGGAGCATGCTGGGATACTTGAATACATGAGGAAATATGATACAGGACGATAATTTAGTGGAATTCAGATAATCTGATGGGAATGGGCTGTCACAACTTTTTCTGTCAGTAATGAAGGGCAAAGGAAGCAAAAGTGTGGGTAGTGCTTTACTCCTATTAGAGGCAGAGGCAACCCTTTGAATCCTGGCACCTTGAGAAATCTCAGTTCTTGTAAAACTAGAGGTGGAAATAGTGCAGAACTATCGGTGAACTTGCATGTGGAAAATAGGGCTAGCTTCTTCTTGAGACCTTCCTCTGATATGTGAATGGGAAGACAATAAAAGTGTGCAGAGGGAAGAGTGTTGCCAGAACTCGATGTTCTTCTCCCTGAAGGTAAGCTGCCTCAGATTTTCCATGGGATAAGAGCAGTTATTGATACAGAAGTGAACACCTGACCTTCTTCTATTATAATTCATTCATGTTCTCATACCTGCTGTGTAAGTATTCATGATAAAGCCTTTCTGGTAAGTGCTGGAAGTTGAAACTGGGAAACACCAAGCTAAGGTACAACTTTCTATCTGTGAGTGCAATTTAAATACAAGAATGGCTGACCTGGGAAAGTAAAATCTGAGAAACTCCTGAGTTTTTTGTGTTTTTTTAATCCCAACCTTTCAAAAAACAAAGCTTTAATCTGGCTGAAAAAAAAACCAACCACCTGTATGTGAGTTTATATGCACTGTGTCATGCTATAAGACTCATACAGTTACCCCTTCTGGCCTGAAAATTTGGGGCTTTTCAATGACCAATATCTCTTGCTTTCTCCATAGGGAGAATACAAATGGCACGTTGTATTTGGTACATTCATAACATATGAAGACCATAGTTGTATGCTTGACTTACACTTTAGAGCTGAAGGAGTTTTCCTGCACAGTCAGAAGGGAATTTCTTCCTCTTTGCCCTCAAATTTAACTGGGTAGTTTATTTTTTGATTTTTTTTTCTTTTGCTAGTGGTTTGTATTTATTATAGCTTTTCTACAGACCTCAAGAAGAAATAGGAGAGAAACTGGAGGGGGAAATTGCTCTAAAGCTATTTTGTCTGTACCAAATCTGTTTGGATGACCTAGTCATAAGATCTGGGCTTAGGAAAAGCTTTGCTTCCAGATGAGATTGGTAGGAGCCTTGCCTCTACTTGCCTTTCCCTTCACTATGGGAGGTGGTTTGCCAGCTGGACTCTCTGTAAATCTCACCTAAACAGCATCCAGTTATACAGCTGTCTTGAGTAGGAGAACTTGGTGATTGCTGTTCCTTAGTCATGTTACACAGCCGAATTTGACTAAATCCTATTAGGGGTCAGGTGAGTAAAGTCAGACTAATTACGGAATATCTCGGGTAAATTTATTGGCCTGTGATACGCAGGTGACCTAATGGCCTCTGCTTAGAGAAGTAATTTGAGGCAGCTGAGAGGGCTGGGAGAAAAAAGTTGAAAAGGGTGAACTAGCTTTCTGATTTATATCCCCTCAAGGCAAGTGAGAACTCAACTTCCTTCAGCAAATATAAATATCATAAAATGAAAGAAGTTAAAATATTCACTCAAAGAGAGTTCGTCTGCAGACATCTCTAGCTGTTCTGTAAGTATATTCTTCCCAATGTTGATCAACCATCATCTCTTAATTTTAGTAATTTTCTTACCTAAGTTAAAGGAATGTGAAAAAATTGGAAAAAAAACTCTTATTGATTCACAATGTTTCTGAGTTAGTGCTAATACGCGATCACATTCTTGTGTAAAGGTTTATTTTGGGGGGTTAGATGTACAAAGCAATTATACGCTGTTCTTTATTTTTAATTGTATACTTTTAGTACATCTTAATTTGTGTAAATCTTTTTGGACAATCTAGTGAAGGGCACACATCTGCAGCAGAGTTTGCTGTGGTGTGCTTTATTTTGGCATTATGGAGCATTTTATATTTAAATGTTTTTTATTACTACATAAATAATGTTACTACTCTACTGGGATAATTATGTCCTATTTATTTCTCTGCTTCCATCAATTTCTCTACCTTAGTGCAAATAAAAGTAAGCTCTGAAGTAACTTCTAATTTGTAAAAACAGCTTCTGACTTGATAATACTAATGGAGATAATTTGAATTCTACCTGAGCAATGACAATTGCAAGAGCAAAGCTGCAGCTAAGTAATGCCACTGTGTTCAACCATTAGTGGTGCCTCAACCAAAAGAAAGCACAAGAAAAAGCACATTTTTAGGGTAGAGTTACAAAAAAGACCCGATTTGAAATCTCACCTTTTATATTTCCCAGGTGCTATAGGCAAGTTACTTTAGTCTGTGATTGTGTGATTATGAGAATGACCATTCTACAACTGAGGGGTAACAATTGGTCTATTGTTCACTGTATGTATTCTGCTAGAATCAAATAGCCAAAAAAAAGTCCAAGAAAAACCCCACTATGCTCTAGCACATAGTATTCCTCAGTGCCACATGAAATACAGCAGTGCTTTAATAATATCAATAAGCTTTCAGAATTTAAATAAGACCTTACAGAGATGTGTACGCTAGCCTTTCTTGTTTAAATCTTTCTGCCCTTTTACAACCTTACAATTTTTTGAGCTTGGACTTCCCAAGCTCTTCAACTCTTTCTTTATTTTGACTCCATTTGCTTAGTCCCTGTCAGGAAATAATTTTGCCACATGTGACAACTGAACTAATTCTGACTGAAGTTAGCAAAGGGATATAGTATTAGCCAAATGACTCTCTTCAGAGGTATTTGTAACTCTGAGGCAATGTCTTACCTCATTATTCCCCACAAGATGCTGGAGAAAGGAATATCCAGCTGCCTGGACTGTGTCCTTTTAAAACCTGTCTTTAGTTGAAGCAGATGAAATATGAACTCTGTGGTTTATTTAATTTTTGATTCCTTAGTACATGGATTCAGGCTATGTCTTAAGGTAGCAAAAATTGTTTGGTATGTTTATATATGCAGAACTCTCTATGCTTTGTGGTTCCTCAGCTGAAAAACTGGCTATAGTTTTCACTGAATTTCAGAAACACAACTTTCACTAAATGTATGTATGTCTATATCTTTACATATATTTAATGTATGTGTCTCTATATATTTGCAAAAAAATATGTATACGTGCGTAGCTATTTCTGGGATATCTTAAAAATATAAGTTGTGTATGAACTGAAAAAAAGGTCTTTTTTGCATTTGTGCAAATGTGAAGTAGTAAGTCTGAATACCACAGACAAAATCCTTAGGCTTTAATTTTTCAGTGCTGTGGAATTAGTCATTTTCTCAAGTAAGTTACAGTCTTCACATTACTGTTGAATACAGCATTTTGCTGCAGCTGCATACCTTCCCCCTGCCTTGCATTTTGTGACTTTTTTTTCCTAATTTCATTTCTACTCTTGAGCTACTGCAACTTATACTTCTCTCTGACTGCATTCCATGACACAAATAATTAGTTACACCCCATTTTCCTGGGTCTTAGAGGTAGAACCCACTTTGCAACCAGGCAGCTCCAGGTGCAACCTGGTGATTTGAAGTGACTCTTCCAGTTGTCATTTTTCCTGGGCAAGCTCTCAAAATTCATAGTGTGTTTGAGATTCTTCAAGAAACTTAGCCTGCAATAGCATCTGTGATGTCTGTAGCTGAAATCATGAGGTTCAGCAAACCCGAGAAAAATACTGAATTTTCAGATAGATGTTGAGTTCTGATCTACTTGCTCTCAAGCTTCTTTTCCTTTTATTTCCTTCTACCATACAGCTCAGGAAGTTGGGGTGGAATAGCAACTTATGCTGTGAAAGTGATTAATGCATAACAGCAAAGACAGGGGATGGGGCTGTGTGTGTATAAAAGGTGCATAATGGAGCAATAACTGTAAGTGCTGCTTTAGGCAATGAAGATGCTGGTGTTCGTGAAGGGATTGGCAAATGTCTCTCAGATTTGTCAGCTGTGAATTTTACATTCTTTTAAATTTTTTTTTTAAATGTTGAAATCTAGGTACCAACAATGATATTGCCAGTAAAAACCACAACCATTGTAAGCATCAAGAATAAACTGTAGCAATTCTATAGAAAGACAGTGCCTTCCAAAACCAGAATTAGGGAAATTCTACACCTAGGCAGCAGCAGTGAGGCAATTATCTCCTCAGAATATTTTAGCAAGCGCTTAGTAGCCTTTCCTGTTCACTGAGGCTGAGAATTTCAGAAGGACAATTCTGAGGTGTTCAGATTCCCACAAGAGATACTCTCAGGATGTTAAAGCATTTAACTCTGTCTGTAACTACTTGCTAAGTTAGATCTAGATATTCGATTCTCCAGATTTCTTGGAATTTGCACACACAGAGGGCTCAATACCTCAAAATGTTGATGTCACTTTCTCCTTCCTTAATGCCCTTTTCTTTTCCTCAAAAAAGGCATTAATCTAAATACAGTAGCCAATTTTATGTCTCCCGCGAAACATTACTAAACCAACTTCACTGAGCCAGGATTCCCACTTATTGTTTGCCTTTGTAAGGTTTGGTCCATGCTAAAAAGTAAACATAATGATACTGCAGGCTCAAAATTTTTTTTTTAGTTTGCCTAATGGGACTGGAAATACAAAAACATTGTTAAAAATCATGCCTTTGGGAACATGTTCAGTTGCCTCTAAGTTCCTCAGGTTGTATATAAGACTTGTGTCTTCCTTGAGAAAGGTTGAAATTTCACAATAAGCAGATTAATAATACCAGGCATCAGGATTGCTGATGAATGTGAAAGACAAGAGGTGGTGCTTAGTCTAGAATCTTTAAGATGATACTTGAAAGGGCTGTGAGGATGATTGGACTTGATGGATGAAGATTCCAGGTATATGACCGTGGCCTGATAGCTGATGCAGCAGTCAGACTAGAAAGGACTAAGGAGTAAGACAGACTAGACAGAAAGAGTTTACAATTGTAATGTAAAATTACACTTGAGATCAGGAAAAAAGAGTATTATTTGTTATATTCCAGGTAGTGAGAGAAAGCTGATCTGATGTATCAGGAGAAAAGAACGCAATAGAGAGACAAAAAATCTGACATTTACCTTGCATAATGAAAAAGGATTTGTGGTCAGCTATAGTGTTCTGACGTGGAGGGAAAGCTGCTAAGCTAGAAGACATCTGGGCTATAGCAGCAATAAGAGAGGATCGGATCATAGACAGAATTGAATGCCAGTGCAATTAGAAATGCAGAGATTATTTAATATTTCCATGTCTTCATTATCTATTGAACAAGCTACCAAAATAAAAAAGAAAATAAAAGATAAATTAAAGAAAAATCAAATCTAGGCTGTCGAATCATTTAAAGATTATTTCTATCAGTATCATAGGCCAAAGTCTGGATTATTCATTGTATAGAAGCCTCAAAATTGGCATAACACAAGAAGGTGCAAGAGTGGAAAGTTTCATCGTTCTTGTCCTTATGGAGAAGAATATTGTTGGATAGATGTGAGACTGTGACAGATTCACATTCTGAGTCCATGTGATGACACTTGGACCTCATTTTCCAGCAACTGTACAAGTGTGCCTCTAATGTTTGGGACCACTCATAGGCATGCTGAGCATGACCATTTAACAGTGCAGATGAAGGCTATGTATTGTACAAGTTGCACAAACACTTGTGTTCACAGTCACAGCTTTATTTTCTAAAAACTGCTAGGTACATACTTTTTCTAATAGGGGGTATTAATATGCTGGTTTTACTCATCAGGCTTTCTAATTTTAAAGCTTAGAGCTGATTTGAAGTTTCCCTATTTTAGTGCTGCATATCTCTGTTAGCATATTTTTCCCACCACTGCTGCTAATTTAGCCTGTCAGGCATTGTGACATGCTGCAGGACCATGCAGGTACTTGTCATGTCTGAAAACTTCATCCCTAACAGTGCAGGTGGGGGTGGAAATCGCAACAAAGGTAATTACCATGTATCTTGATCTTCAGGCAGTGGAGATTGTGGTTTGGAGTGATTTCCCTTGGGGAAAAGGGGAAGGTAGGAGTCAGAGCCTGCAGTGCTGACTGGGTGCTCTCTGAGTGGTTTTTGGCATGGTGATAAGAGCTGCAGCAGCATAGGACTGGCAATCTGTAAGAGGAAATACAGCCCCTCAGCAAGGAATGGGGTACAAACTGGAGCTGGAAGAGAGTTGGTGGGAGGGAGAGCATATAAAGAAGGAAATTTTAAAAGAAAAGTTTTATGAGAGGTATATTTTAGCCTTACAAAACTACTTCTCGTTCAAATGGCAGTTTTCCATTATGCTGTACTATTGCATTTTCTAGATATACATTACAGCTCTGACCTCCCCATCACCCCACATGATGCTGTGGTTTGCCTGTTAATAGTTACTGTATAAAAAAAAATCTCTTGATGCTAGTCTGCTTTCGGGGATACTCATATATGTACCCGTATCTCAGTACTTTTAGTCCTTAAGGACTTCTGGAATTGAAGCAAACACTATTGTCAACAATAAACTGAGAGGCCTTTGAAAAATTAGGTTTGAAGTCTTAAACTTCTTGCTGCAGGGCTGACCATAGCTGCACTTCTTGCACTTCCTGATGGCAAGAACTGCAGGAATGTTTAAAGAAAAAAGGGGTTTCAAGTAATCTCATGTTGCTTCATGTTGCTGAATTTTTATTTTTTTTTTTTTTGGATGTTGCATTTGAGGTTATGTCTTTTATTTTTCTTTGTGTATGAAACTGGTAACTACCCAAGCTTTGAATTTTAAATCAGCTTAAGGTCTCTGGTATTCTTAATTAACAGGCCCCAAAACTGTTTTATTTTCACAATCCTAATTAATAAATGAAATATTAACAGGAAAAAAAATAATAAAAAGTTATGAACCAGTATAGTTAAAATAGTTATTTGCTTCTCTGCTTTGATACATTTGTCCTGCATGAATCTTTACTGCCTGTTTTAATAAAGGAAGTTTTCTAAGCTCCTGTGAACGTTATCCTAAGTGGAAGCCCCCGTGAGACTGCTGCTTAGTGAAAGCATATTTCCCTCCTTTCTTGGGTTTGCTGTAGTGATGATGAGTTTCTGGAGCTTTCAGTGCTCTTGCCAGAAAGATAAGGCTATCGTGTCTTTGCTGTTGTCATTCGTTATAGTCACTGCTGCCTGATGATGTGCCAAGAATAATTCAGGGTTTAGTTGGAGCTGGGCCTATGGGCACACCTATGTATTCATGCTAATATTGTGAAAATAGTAGACTTGGAAGTGTAATTCACATGTACTATGAAGTATGTGCAAATAAAATCTGTAATTTGCAGCTAAGAAACATACATGGAGATGTAGGGCTGAAAAAATGAAAACTCCTCTGTTGCAAAACTTGCTTAAAACTGCGTAGTTAGAGATCTGTGCCTACGTCACTGTGTAGAGAGACAGCTTCATCTTTTTATTTCCTTTTCTTCTCCAGCACCTGCCCTCCCAGCCCCTTGTACTGTCTCATATATATTGTAATTTTCTTAGTTCACCTTCTCCACAGAGATTCTGTAGGGCTGTGCATTTTGTAAAGAAGCCACCTCTCTTTGTGCTTGTCTAACTCCAGGTGACCTCTGTGTCTCCTCTAGGATAACAATGAGACCCGTGGTTCGGTCAAAGCAGCTGTGTGTTCTGACAACATCAATGTGCACCAAAGTCTAAGCCGAGCCTCCTAGGCCCCATATGGGCTCACACAGAGATTCCTATGGGATCTAAGGCTTATAAAAATTCAGAATTACAAATGGCTTATCTGCATAAAATATCTGGAAGTGAGAGCAAACAGGAACCAGTGAAAGGCACACTGATAGCATATTAGCCTGATAAATTGAAATGCTTGAAAATAAAAAGTCCTTGGGTAATTTTACAGGAGAGAGCGAACATAAATAGATGGAGCCTTCAATAACTCTGACTTCTGCCTCAGAGTTTCAATGGAATATTTGATCCACTTTCCTCTTATGTCTTACTCTTCTAAATTAGAAGCATTATTTATTGAGGTGGTTGTCAGAGAGGGAGTCTACAAAAAGGGAATGCTGTACTGGGGTTCCTTGTAGGCTTTTGGACCCCTAGGTGTTTACTCTCAGACTGAAGACTTCTACTGCCCCTTAGGTTGCTTATTTTAATGGAAATTCTTTTGTTGTGCAGGGAAGATAGGATATAATTAATATAATTAATATAATTAATTCAGCATAATATTTAGCAGAAATTAAACATTTCCAAAGCTTCAAACTTTGGGGAGCTGAAACTGCCTCTCCAACAGCACAGATATTTTCCTCAGGGTCAGACTTTTGTTCTCAAAGAAGATGAGTCAAACCTTGCTAACTGGCTTTATAAAACCCTGAGCTCTAAGAATTCTGCTGTCGTGGACTCTTTTGCAGAGCTTTTCATTTCCCAGGCAAAACCTCATTTGCATTGTGGTATTGTTATGTGTTTTCCTTTGATCTCCTACTTTGGATTTCTAAGATTGAGTGCTTTTTTTTTTTTTTTCTTGCAAATTTGCATTGCCCCAGGATATGAGAGGTTTGTTTGAACTCATTTAATTGGCCAGTGATGTGAAAAATGATCACTTTCTATATTGAAAATGAGCTCAAATAACCCTTTCATGGAGTCCTTATAACCTACTGTAACTTTCCATGCATTTTTACTGACTCAGATTTATCTTGTCTGGAAGGAGAATGAACACTTCTAATCTTTTCCAAGTTTGCAGACATTGATTTTTGGATTTACAAGGCATCACAATAAAAATACAGAAAAATTGAAAGATAATTAGCCACATTCTCCAGTGTTCTAATTTCAGTGAAAATGATACGATTCCAATTAAATCAAAATAAATAATTACAATAGATATGGTGTGCCTAAGAGTAAAATGGAGTTTGGTTTTTTACATTTGATTTCATACTGTTTATATTGTAATTTTGGAGAGATTACCTTTTATTTACACAGAGGCTAAATTTTATAGGATGTTTTTGGACAAGAAAAAAAAAAATTAACCTTTGAAAAGCCTGAATGCAAGAATCCAACCTGAAGTCTATAAAAGCTGTGTGACTGGTCTTAAAAAAGAATATGGTCTGTTAAGATTTTTTTATTAGCATTCATGACATCTTAAAATTGCTTCTTGATTTATTAGAATGTTAGGGGGAAAATAAAAGTGTATACATTAAATTTGGCATTTTATACTGAAATTATAAATACATTAAACTATCACTTTTTTTTCTATCAACTTTATCAACACTTAGAGTTTTCCAGCCATCTCTTTTGTCTTGTTCCTTTGCAGAATCCTCACCTGTAACATTTTACTCTGTTCACAGTTGCCAAGCCCTGCAACTAGAGGTTGCATATCTCCTTTTAGTCCTATATAAAAGGAACTTGTCTCTACCTTGTAGGTGGGAGGGTGTTATCTTGGCATTATGAGGAAAAAAATGGCCATTTACTCAGCTTCCATGCTGTTCAGGATCATCAGGTCCTACTTTTCTTTTTCTCCACACAACCACCCCCCCCTCCCCTGCCTTCTTAGCTCTTAATTTAAGCCATGTACAAGAAATAAGCTTGGTCGTGTGGTTTGTTTTGGAGTTTTTTGGTTTGGTGGGGTTTTTTTGTTTGTTTGTTTTGTTTTGTGGTTAGTTTGTGTGGTTTTTTGTGGTTTTGGTTTTAAATAATCTTCAGGTGTAGCTGGTCTGTATGATCCTGTGTGTTTTAAACAATGTACTCAGGGAAGAGTGGACACAGATTTGCTATTAGATCTAACATAGCAGTGCTTTAAACTCATTACTGAAGCCTGAAACTTGTAATTGCTACATGACAGGATCCTTGTAATGACACAGGTGGCTACATGCATTATGGCATACTTGCTCTTTGTGATTACTATGCCTTTGAGTTTGTATTTTTTTATTGAAAATAATAGTTAATCTTTCTTCCTATTCTTCAGTGCCGTTGCTGAATTATGGTACTTTCATCCTGTTTGGTAAGAGCTGTGATCATTTTTCATCATGTAGGCTTAAATGTCTCTAAGGCACATTAGATATGGAAAAAAATGAACAAAATGGTGATGAACAAGTCTGAGGAAAAGAGGTGATTCTTAACTCCTGAAATATGTAGGGACCTTATGCCTTTCCCTGTGTAGTATAGAGCTAAATTATTAAGATGAGAAGGATGACCAACGTTTATCATTCTACATTTCTCCTTCCAAAACTCGTCGAAGTAATGCCTGTTGTATGTATTTGGTCAGTTGTAGTGCTCTTGGTGGTCTTGAATATAATCCCCTTGCCATGGGAGGCTACTACCTGGTTGCCATGCCAAGGCACACATCAAAGATGTTTTTGAGCAATTAGCATAGTTTTGCAAACTGTTCAGCAGAAGTTCTGTGTAATAGAATTCACTTGTCATGCTTGGGCTTTCTCAAGAGAAATTCCAGATTGAAACCAAGACTGTCACTTGCATCACATGACAGAGAGTGCAAGAAAATAATTATGAAGAAAAAAGAACAGACAGACCACATTCCAGGCATTTTAGGCTGTCTGCTTCTATTTTAGAGTGAACATGCACCACCGGTAGAAGTACCCAGACGGGAGGGATGTACACAATACACTGTATCATTATAATTTCCTTTGGAGGAAGAAAATCCAGACCTATAGGTTCAGGTTACTGAATTAGTATCTTTCATGTTCCAGTTATCAGAGTTCAATGAATAAGAAATACTCTAGGAAACAAACACAGGATAATTTTTTTTTCTGTAAAAGATTTATTTTTGGAATGATCCAAAATAAATGGTTGCAGAAGATATATAGGAGGCTAGTCTACAAAGCTGTTCCAAGGATGACCTCCTTTCAAATATTTGGAGCTTATGAGCTCTCCTACATATCCAGAAACAGATTCAGCCAGCTTTTTGCATGTATTCCCTAGTAAAACTTTCCAGTCTTTGATTTCAATAACTGATTTACTGATTTCTGTATTGCTGCAAGTGTCTTTGAGTTAATTCTACAGGTAATATATGTTTGCCATTAAACATATCTGTTTGTATTCTCACTTCTTCTACTACTGTTCTAAATCTATTGTCTTAATTAATCTGAACAAATGATTTTTTTTTTACCTTTTTTTGTTTAAGTGCTGTGTTCTTCCCCTATGTACCACATAAAGTATCCTATTAAAATCAAGAGCTGCACATAAACAAGACATGAAATAGGACTGCAAGTTCACAAAACCCAGCAAAATACCAATTGTTTCATACTTGTCCTAGGCTAAAGGGGGAAGAGGATAAAACAGCTACCACAGGATACCAATTCAATGCAAGCTTCTGGTGTGGACAGGTTATATTCACACCGTTGTGTGTTCCAGAATAGCTTCTCTCTGCAGACAAACCCTCAGATCAGTTGACAGGAATGATGTCTCATCAATGTATGTGTGCATATCTTAATTAAGGGTACACATTGTTGGAGCTGACAAGAATGTCAGGCTCTTTAGATTCCCAGAAATTCTCTAAGCCTGACAGATATGAAGCTGGTATTGGCTGAGTATATTCAGATAACTTTTCACAAAAGATGAGTAATTCCTCTTCCTGTATGAATTAGAACCATTCCCAGAGTCTGAATTTTCCATTCCTCTGTCAGACTTTTTTTAAAATGCTTTACAATTCGGAGACAGACATGTATATATTATACTACTTAACAAACACTTAAATGCAAGAGTGTGCCATACTTTTGAGACGTACATAGAATTTTAACTCCATTAGAAAAACTCACTAAAGGCTTACCAAGTGTTATCAGGGGCATATATTGAGATGCAAATATATTTCTTGTCAGAAATTCTGTTACTTTTTCTGGGCAAGAATAACTGTGAAAGCATGACTAAATCTTGGAAAATATTAAGGGTTCTGTAGCTGAGGGAAAGGGTGTTTTTCCTTGTCTTTCTACATGCTTCATTTAAGTTATATCTTACCCAAACCTTTAAAGAACAAATCCTAACATTGTGTGGTGCTATGAGTAGTTACTCTGGTCTAGTAAATAAATACATGATTTTTTTTTCTTTAAATATAAAACTGGCATACTGATAAAATCCCTAGTGTGGAAGCAATTTTATAGGGAAGATGTACTTTAAGCATATATAACTAGCTGTAGCTGTCACCTTTATGTGCTTATCAGTGTGTCAGTAAAATAGGTATTGTTTAACTATATCAATTGCATCTTAGTACATAAACCCAATTTTCTTTCTAAAATTTGGTTGAAGTAGTCATTTTGGTCAGATCTGCACTACAAAGTTTTGCTGGCATAGATGTTGTTGCTTTTATTGAATATTTGATAACCACTGATTTCCTTTAATCTTTTATTCATAATAATCCTTTTCTTTGTGTACAGTTGCCAATAAAATAGTCTCTCAGGTAAAAGACCCTGGAAGTCTGAGATCAACCTGCTGGAGCAGGAATAGATACTAATGAGCTCAGTGAGGGGAAACAGACTTACAGCTCATGAGAGATGGTCAGAGAAATTAACTGGACTGGACATGAGGTTTTAGGCACAGAGAGAGTGTAATTATGGCCCTCAGACAGTACTGAAGAAATGCTCTGAATATTACATCTAGGACCGAGAAGAAAAATGATCTAAAAGATGTCAAATGCTCTGGTACTGATGATAATGAAGACAATTTTCATGATACTTGGAAGATGATTGCTGAAATTGAGTATTTGTCTTGGTAGGAGCAGTGGTTGTAAGCTAAAGAATTGTGTAAGAGTTCAATTGTGTCAGTACTAAGTACAGTTTATTATTTACTAGTTCAGAGTGAATTTTCTGACAACATTAATTTTGATTAGGGGTATTAGAGCTTGATGGTCCCCCAGCATAGGTAGAATCCTTCCATATATGTGGTTTTGTATCTCTTTTGTTGCAGTTGGTCCTCAGTTAAAGCAGCACAAAAATCTGTGTGGACAAGCCAGAAATGAAAAATCAGTATAAATAAATGTCACCAAAAAAATTATTTCAAAATCCATTAGCAGCAAAGGGTTAAATAAGAAGGAAGTGGCAAAGAACGACTACTTTAGCCTTCCTACTAGTCTTGCTATTTTAGTGAAACAGGGGAGTAAATATGGGCTTGCACTTCTTTCAGTCTAGTCTCTAATCAAGGATCTGCTTTTTTCTTTTGCAATAAATAACATTGGACTTAAGAGACTTCAATTAAGAGAGACAAGTACATTAATCCAGGGCTTTATCTCCTCTTAGGTTGGTTAATATACAGATCCTTAATAATACCTCCTCTTTAGCATCTTATAGATGTCTTGATCTGTTTCCAACATGGAAATTCAAGCTGTAAGATGCCTCTTAGTGGTTAGATCTTATTTAGGATCTCTATGTAATTATAACTACCCATGTTCAGGAAAGGCAAATTCAAATTTGCTTTACAGGCAAATGGAGTATCTATATTAAAAGTGGAGTATAACCTGCATCGTTGCGTATAGATGGCAATTAGCCAACGACATATGTTATCAACATCAGAAAGGTGAGGTACTCCATGTTTGAGTGCTTTGGAGTTTGTGGTGTTACAGGAATGGTAAGCTACTAGAATTCAATTAGTTTCTTCCAACATTTAATATCTTGTGGCACTGATCCAGACTCATCGGGACAAGAACTAGTCCTTAGACTAGTACAATTTTTCTAGGCATGCTGACAGTTCAGTGTTGTGTGGTTGTGGTGTGCGTGGGGGATTTTTTTGTTGTTGTTTGTTTATCTGACACCAAACAGAAATGGTGCCCTGCAGATGAGCAGCCACTGCTTTGTGCCATACAGGAGGCACAAAGCAGCCCTTAACAGTAGCATCCCAGTCTAGGCATGATGCAGAGCTTGTGTAATGACTTCTGTGTTCCCCAGCTACCAGCAGAGAGGGTATGGGCAGGTAAAGAAGGTGTGGATGTATCATAGTAACTTTGGACTACTGGCTTTGCCTGCTGACAGCCTCCACAGCTAGCCTGCTGCTCAAGTGCCATGTTAATGACATACAGAAGATAGGTATTTGGACAGATGTATGTACACTTGGACAATAATGGACCTTACTAACCCTATCTTTGTTCTTCAGTAGCCTTTAGGGTCATATGTGTGAGACAATAAAAGTGCTATCCAAGGCATTCAACCTGTATAGACATCCTATAATTTTCTCGGTTGGATGGAGGCTAAACTTTGGTGTAGTAGTGTCAAAATCAGAGCTTCCAGGAAGAAAGTTAGTGAGGTGATATTTCCAGTAAGTCCAAAACAGAACTGTTATAGAGATGCTGAGGGCATTGAAAGGCAAACAAAAAATGCTAAAAGAGGTCCAAGAAAAGGGACAAAAGAACTAGAGATTTTGAAAAATTAATTAAGATATTATTTCCCAGTCTCTTCTGGGAGACCTCCAATGCTTTGTCAGGGGAGATAAAAACTCTGTTAACCATGCAGTTTAAAGTGTCTGAGTGATGTGGAAGCCAAATCACAGAGCTCTCAGTCTGTAAGAGCAAGACAGATTGATGAGGTGCTCAGTGACCTGGCTGTCATGACCCAGAAAGTTTTCCAGGAAATGGAGGAGACATGGAAACTACTGGTCAACTTGAAAAATGCTGAGATAAGATACTGTAAGTAGTACAGGAACTAAATAATTAGCTTGCAAAGGAAGAAAAAGATTTTAGACTGTAGTAGGAGCTAGCTTTCTGCATAAGATATGCTGAACATCCAACAGGCTCAGGTAAGAAAGGGTATTTTCCTAGCCTGCTCCTACTTTACACCCTATTCATAATCTGTGGAAAGCAGAGGCAAGAAATTGGATTGCCTCAGTTTAAATGACATTATCTTTGAAGAGAAAACTCCTGTGACCATTATTTTACTGTAATGGACAAAAAGAGGCACTTAGGTAGACAGCTTAGGTGACCCACATCTCAGGGTGCCTCAGAATTTATGCGCAGGAAAAGAAATTTCATCATCTGAAGCTTAAACAAGTCTGTAATATGCACCTCAGAACTACCCATCCATTTCAGTTCACCAAGAGACACTTGAGAACTAGAAAGAAAGAAAAAAGAAATTTTATTTCAAGCGCTAAAGGTATGGTATGACATTTCTTCCTTACATAGCTAAAACCACTCAAGGCATTCTGGAGTAAATTGGTAGCATGCCAATTTCTTGTTCGTTGGAATTTAAGACTGAAGATAAAAAGTGCCAACATAAGACAAAGCAACGGCTGGTGAGAGTATTAAAGGAGAGTGTTTTGTCTGTATGAATACTGATGTAGTATGGCCTTGCTCAAGAGAGTTTGAAAGTCAGTGTTCTTTGATACCTGGGCTAGTAATTTATAAAATAGTTAGAAATCCTGATGTAAGGAATTCAAAATCCTGTAACAGTACCTAAGGTGTTCTGTTGATTAAATTCTTCATTGCACCTGGAGTTCTGAATTACAAATATTTAATTCTAAGTAAGTAAAAAAAAAAAAGGTTTAAAGTGTCAGCCATTCTAGTGCTTTTCTCAAGTCAACAGAGAAATAAAAGGATGTGCATCTGTTCACTGCTGTTTCTGTTGATGGCATGCTAAACTGTCAACAGCGTGCCAGACTATAATCTCTTACACAGACTGCTCTCAACCTCTGATAATAGTAAAGAACCAGTATAACTTTGCAAATGAAAAGAATTGGCTTATTGGGGTATTGAAATACAGAAAGTGAAGAATGTGGCAGAGTTGGCAAAGAGCCAAAGCTTGAAGCCTTGCTCAGGTTTCCTCTACTCTCTTACCAGGCAGCTCAGGTGCACAAATATCAGACTTCCCTATTAATCAGATTTTTGAGAAGATCTTATTAGCTTGGTTGCAGTGATGGGTCTAAGGTGACTGCAGGCTTTTGCACTGTACTATGCCTCATGTGTAAAGCGTTTTATACAGCATAGAGCCCCAAGGAACGTGCCACTTGGTCTCATCACAAGAAATTAGCTTGGAAAGACCCAGACTTATGAGCTCTCATTCAATAATTGTTCTGCTGAATGCATGCCAACCCAGAAAAGCACCTTCTCTAGAGTTCAGTTTCTATTTGGGAACAGGCTGAAGACTGCTTTCAGTTCTCTGATGAGATGGTAACATTGCACAAGGAAGTGCTGGAAGCTTGGTCTGTTCTTGTGATTTGGAGAAGGAAGGAGCCATATGGGGAAGGCAGTTGGAAGGTGTTGCAAGTTTTGAGGACTCCCTGATTCATTGTGTATAATGTCAAAGCTGAAGTAGCCTTTGGGCACGTGAGATAATTCAGAAGCTAAAACTACCCGTGCAAGTTCTATATTGAGATTATTAACACAGATATTGTACACTGTTGATAGGATGCCTGTCAGCTGGCTTCTGTGTTTTCAGGGCAAGCAGTAAGTAACATTTAATGAGTTGTGACACAATATGCATGGTTTGTGCACTATCCTTTCCATTTTCAGAGGTCTTGCAAAAGGTCAAATGAATCTAAGCAGTAGGTACTTTGCTCACTGATTTAATAGTTATGAGCTAGAATTGCAAAGCAGGGGAGGGAACTGCATTCTGTGCAACAGGCACTAGGAAGCATTTGTGGACTTCATTCAAGATGAATTCAAGTACACGGACATCCTTCCTAAAAACTAAATGGAAGAGATACTCAAATTACATTATTTAATAAGATGGCTAAAACTCAATTGTTTGCCTGGCTTCCCATGCCATGAATGCATGCATGGGCGGAAGTGAAACTCAGTTTGAGAAGAAGAAAACAGACTCCAGGACAGGCTAGTTGCAGCTGTGGTTGTCCATGGTAAGTTAGACACAGAAGGTAACTAGAAGTCAGAAAAAGTAAGCAAGAAGTAGAGAAGAAATCATGAACATGAATGCGTATTTAATCACTGGGACGTTTGCCTCCTTAGAGTATTCAAAATTGCTCTCTTTTTACGCTTGAATTTGAAGAGACTTTGTGGGGGTTTTTTTATGTATAGTGAAGCAGAACTAAGTTGGATATGTTTCTGAAGATGTCTGTAGAAATCCATTCATTTTACTGAAAACTCAATAAGTGAAACAAATCTAACATGTAGATATGATGTCCAAAATCAGAAGAATCCAGGAAAGCTTTTATCACATTAAGTCAATCACCTTGCAAAACATACGTATCTTGTAGAAAACATCAATAATTCAGAAAATATTTGTAAAAGTTTGATCTCATGTCAGAGGAAATATTTACATAATATATTTTTCCAAGCATAACATGGAAGTGCACAATGTTCCTTAGCATTTTGGGAACAATCTTCAAAAAAGTGCTGATTGCAGTTATCAGTCACTACTCAGGTTTTACATTTGAACTGTCTTTATAATAGTGTGTTTACAGCAAAAGAAATATTCCCTTCCCATTTCATCAGCAACCTGCAGGCATGTGGACTGGATCTTAAATTCTGTGTCACTGCTGTGTCTTTATTTTTCCTTACACAGCAGCTATGTTAGCAGCGTATATAGATCTTAGCTAAGGTCTTTCATTCCCTGAAGAATTTACATTTCTAGAGGTGTTAATATGGTATGTCCTTCTTTCTGTGTATTTTTTGTACATATATTAGTAGAATGACAGAGTATATTATTTGGTAAATGTTCTGTTACATCCACAGTGTATTAAGAGTTTTATTTCTATATTAATTAATATTGAACTGGGATTTGGTTGGGAGAGATCTGAGTTAAACTGAAAGACAAAAAGAGAATATATACTTTATTTTCCAGGGAAGGAAAGGATGGAAGTAAGTGTAGGCAGGGCAAAAACTAGGAGCTCAGAGGAACAATACCAGCCTTTTGGCATTTCACTGGATTCACCCTAACTCTGTTTCCACTTTCATGCCAGCTCCAATAGAGACTCCTTTGCCATTAGGTGGAACACACTGAAAGGTTTTTGAGACTCTGAAGCCCACAGTGAACAGGCAAGTTGTGCTGACTTGCTGTTTCTTTGGTGTTACTTTTCCAGAAGAGAAATTTCTAATATAACTTTTGCCTCTACTTAAGGGCTGAACTACCAAATGCGAATAAGAAGCTCAGCATTTACAAATGAGGTGGATGGGGGCCCACCCAGAAGAAAAGGAGTCTCCTAAAGTGCTGTTTGCATATTAGGGGGGAAGGAGGGGGAATTTAGGGAATGCAGCTGTAGAGCCTATAGTGCCTGCTGTGTAAATTGCCTACATTGCTTGCCCCTGAGCTCACAATACAGCTGGCATGCTATCAAATATCCCAAAGGGTATTAGCAGTGGGACTTTAGTAAAAGCCTCTCTGTATAATTACCAGTGCTTTTTTAAAAATAAAAACTTGTCCAACAATAAATAGAGGGGAAGAACCTAACAAAACCCCAATTGTGCAAATCTTATTTCAGTATGTACATGTCTTTGTGGAGCAAAGAACAAATACTGGGCTTTGTTGATGCAAATGTTGATCCTAGAGATGATTCACAGCTTTCCGCCTTATACTCCAATTAGGTTTTCACTTCTGTGGTCTGAGTTTTAAAAATTTTTTGTCTTCTTTTTCTTCTTGTAATCACTTTTTGTTTAGCTTTGGACCCTGCCTTTTCCCTTCACCCCTGAAGTGCTGATCTAACTTCTAAAAGCTTTGAGAAATATATATCTATAAAGTCCTTTCACCTTGACCCCTTTCTGTCTGCTGCTGGAAGTGCAGTTCTGTGTGGCATCTGTATGCTTCCACCTGTCTTTATAGTTACCATGGAAACCTGCCACAGGCTGCATAAAGCCACTGATGAGACAAGGAAGAAGGGATAAGCCTTTTAGTTCCTAAAATAGAATAATAAGTGTAGGACTGAGAGCAAATATTACTCTAATTGTCTGGGACACACACCCAGCAAAGGATGAATTCTGGTAGTGCTGTAAGGTTGGGTTTGATGGTATTTTGTTAGAAGAAAGTCTTGGTCTCTTTTTCATTTGCACAGGCTTGTACAAGAGGCTTTTTTGGCCTGGTGAACAAGATTGAATTCAGCTTGCTTCAGTTCTGAGGCAAAATCCAATTTTTCCATTGAAAGCAAGTGATCCTAAGTATTCAGCAGCTTTGGAGTTTGAATGATTGTTTTCAACTGGGCAACATGAACATTGAGCATGGGTGTTCTGCACTGATGGCCATTTATAGAGGTGGTGTGCAAATTGATCCCATAAAGTGCAAATTGAAGGCCAACAAAAGCTGCAACCTGGCAAACCTGCAGCTGGTGAATGTAACAGAAACTCAGACATCCAAAATCAGGCTCAGCAATCCATTCTGCTTCTGAATGTGGGTGGGATCTTGGGTGGCATTGACGCGATAGCTCTGCATGCCCAGAACACTGAGGAGCTGGAAAGCTGAGTCATTTTCCTGTCTCCTGTCTTGCTCTCAGGTTTATATTTCTCCCGTGGTAAGAATTTACTAGAAAAAGCCCCACTTTGGATTTACTAAAGCCTCAGTTTGGTAACTTCAAGATTTAACGGGAGATAGAATTAGTTATCCAGGACTTTGTGGGTGCCCATTTAGCAGAAGGGTTAATGAACAGAATGCTCTATATACTTCACTGATTTCTTGATGGCAGGTGCTGAAGGGCAAGAATGGCACATGCAGTGTATATATACAGGTGTGTTGAAGGCAAACATGAGCAAGCACAACTTGCTCTTAAAGCCAACCTGAAGTTACATGACTGTACCACTAAGGTCCTGAGCTAAGGCTACTGCTGAAATTTCAGGAGGGCTTGGCAGTTCATGGCTGGTGTGACACTGCAACCACATTGCTTTGTCCAGGGTAAAATATGGACAACTGCTGAATCTGCTGATTTGTCTTGCTGACAGTTTGTGATGCTGCTTTTTTCCAAGCCAGACAGCTGTTCATTGGCAACTGGAGTAAGAACACTGTTCTCTCAGTTCCCATAAGCTGCTAAAAAGTTGTCAAGGGGAAGCTGACTTCTGTTAAGACTTCTGGCAGTATGTGGTCGGAAATGACTTTGAATCCCGTTACCTGTACTTTGCAACTGCTGGTGCTAGATCCTGGTCTCATTTATGGCTATGAGTATGGAATTGTGCATTGATTTCGTTGCACTTGCTTTTCACTTTAATTGCATTATGAATGGAACAAGACTGACTTTCCCACTCCCCCCTGTACTGTTCAACCTTACTAAAGTCTTCAGTACTTTATTTGTGTGGTCTCCATGTTATACTTCACTGGGTCTTACTCAACCTCTTTGTGCCTAATAAAACTCAGTAATAGTTGTATTTGCAAGAATAGATTGATTTTTCTTTTGAAATTACTATAGTTTTAACATAATAAAGAAAAATTCCTACATACTAAATACAGTGATATTTAAAACATATCTTTTTAATATGTTTTGTCTTATTTGTAAGAGTATGAAGCTTAACTTGAAAAATAAATTTTTCAGCTGTCAAGTGAAAAAATACCACCAGTTTAAGAACAAATTAAAATATGTTACAAATGAGATTACTCTGGTGCCACATTTTTATCAATAGTATATGTTTGCTTATCCAGTTCCTAATGAAAACAACAGATAGAACATAATAAATTTAACTGGCTGTGTAGATTATGCTGTTTAAGCAGTTTCTTTTGAGAAGGGTGTACTTGTGACAGTCTTGGATGCCACTAAGCATATTTTTTATTACTAAATATGAATCCAGATTCAGTACTGCTTATCAGAGACTCCATGGTTTATAGTCACAGATTTCTGGTAATGCTCATGTGATAACAGAATAGCAAAATCCCCTGCAATTCTTTTTCATATGCATGGTTGAGTATAAAGGGTATAATTAGAAACTTTAAACTAATAAAAATGTATCCATGGCTGATTGTGTTCACTGTTCTGCTTCTTGAGATAGCTGATGTAATTTGTTTCCAAAGGACCAAACCAGCTATAAATGATGTTCCATAGCAGAAAATGGCTATATTCTTCACTAAGCCAGCTTTTAATCAGCTCCTCTCAAGGGATGTTTCATCTGATAGCAAAGATACATAGATGCACACACTACGTATGTTAGTCAAAAATACTAAGCAGTTAAAGGCAACTTCCAAAGCATTTAATCTGTAATAATCACCCCTTTGGAGAGGAGAATTACAAAATGTGATGTTCTCAGCTTTCACACCATGTAATATAAACACATCTGAATCACAGCTGTAATACAATGCTTTTGTTTATGATATCGCCTTCTTTCATAGGATCGTTATGGTTAGAAAAAACAATCTTTAACATAAGCAAACAGTGAAAACACCTCGCTTCTTTAGCCTTTTTTCCACTCTTTAGAAATTCAATATTCAGCTTCAATAAGTAAAACAATATGCTACCTTTCTCAACCTGTACAGAATGTCTTAGATGTTGTGCAGTTGTTACTAATGTATTGTGGCAATATGAGGTGCAAATCCGGGGTCATGCTTATCAAAGCAACTTGCTTATTTTTAAAATTTTTCTGGTGATGGCATTGGCATTTCTTTTTCTGCAAAATCTTGATATATATTAATGCGTATGAACTGCACTTACTGCATGGAAAACTTAATCCTGAATTAGGTTGTTTGGATGAAACTGGAATACATATCAATAATGATAAATAGAAAATGTGCATGAAAAATTAGAGGACAATACTGGAACTAAAGAAACCAATTGCAACAAGCATGTTTTTATACAAGAGCTGTCTTCAGACCAGCATCTCCATTTCTCCAGACAAACATCATACATACAGTTTGTCCATTCAGTAACCCAATTGGTAACAATAGTTTCAACTGCCTGTATAGCTATTTGGAAATGGGAAAAGGAAATTAATCAAAAAATCTCACAGCAGACTCAAAGAAGATAATGCAAGCAGAGTGAGGTCTGAGCTGCAGAAAGAATGCTGGTGCAAAGCTATGGTTAGGTATTTTCACATGACAGGCTTGAAAAATGAAACAGATGCAGAATTTGCAGCAGGATGTAGAAAGAAATGCTAGAGTAAGGAGAATCATCTCTCGGGAATATTCTTAACAGAAAAAACATCTGGCCTAAGAATAGAAATCTGGACTATTTAATCTGAATTATCATAAAATATTTATGATTTATTCTGTTGGTGATTTGATGATCTCCAGCTTCCCTGATCACTGTTTCTTTTATAATAAACCCATTTTTTCTGTCTTGCCCCTCCTTTTTTTTTTTTTTTTTCCAGTTAAAATGTACTCCTTTATTACTGCTGTATTTAATCAGCATCTTTGTATACTGGAATTCAGAGTAGGTTAAATTCAGAGTCTAAATGATAGTAAGTGCATCAGAAACAGCAATACAGCATTATTAAAGCATTTTTTTTTTCATGTACACACCCCAAAATACAGTTTTTTTTTTTCTTTCTTCTGGTATTTTGGCAAACTTCTTATCTGTTAGTTTCACGCTGTGCAATTGCTTTTCTATGGGGATGTCTGTATGAGTTTTCTAAATTTTCACTGGAGACAAAAAGTGCATTTATTTTTATTGGCTTACTCTCCCTATAAGATTTTTATCCTACAGAAATTCTTTTCCAGCTTCAGATGGGGATATATGGCTATGCACAGTTCAGATAAGGATCATACCAGAAAAAGAGAGAAGCAGAAGTCTGCAGTTTTTGCTGCATGAAACCTACTCCAGAAATGATTAGAGAAGCAGAGATTTCCACATATTGAATGCAGCTACTGGCACAGAGGTCACTGTCAGTCCTGAATCAGAGGTCCATTCTTGGGTGAACTCTGATCCTTGTCATGCATATTTAACACTTTGTTTATGTGAGAACTCCATAGCATTTCTCATATGTAACCTGAATAAAAATCATGAATACTTTATCTAAGCAGGAAGAATATCACTTATGATAGAAGAGTTTTATTATTGATTTCCACTTGTAGCAGCTTTTGAAAGTCATTCTTACTGCATGTTATTCTGGAATGGATGTAAATGGAGCATGATGTCTTCATGTGAGTAGATAATATGATATGGGTATGTTTAATCTTGGAGCTGCAGTAGCCTGAAAATACTGCTCATAAATACTTTTTGTTTTGGTTTGGTTTATTTTGGTGAAAGCACTGGAAATGGCAAAGCTTTCTGCTGCATCACGTTTGCAATGGTGAAGTGGGCAGCGTTCAGATACATGCATGTAGTCTGATAAAAATAGGGGAGATACGCCATCTACAGCTACCTCTGAAGTATTCCTTTTCCTGTGATTGTGGGCTGCTTTTTTAGTCTTTTTTACAAACCTGTTGTTGAAAACCCTATAAAGAAATTCTACCTGTTAATACTAATGAAGGGGAGTGAATATTTTTAACCTTGTGTATATTGCCTTTTTTTTCACCTATGCCAACCTAGTGGTAAGGAAAAATAATTCTATTTAGAGTTAAATCCCTGAGTTTAAATTTTATTACTGTGGTTTTAGGTTTTTAGGATGGGGACTAAATTCACTGCCTGCATAGCCGGCTGCAGTCACTAGGAATTGGCACCATTTTTTAACAAATGCTCTGTGTGAATGTAAGAAAGATGCTCCTGGATAGGCTGAGGCATGTTTAAATAGGCAACTTGGAACCATGCCCTCCAGAGATACAATTTTACTAGAAAGTGTAGGTTGATGGAAATAGGATGTAAATGATTGCTTGCTTGGAGGTAACTGCTTTATGTATGCTTGCCGTTTTTCAGCAGTGGGAAACACTTGATGTGTCATTTCGCATCTGCTCCTTTGTTTATCTTCCCGTATTTCTCCATGGTTTGAAAGGATGTACCAAGATGCAGTATCAAGTGTCTTTAGGAAATAATCTATACTCTTTAATGGTAAACCCAGTGCAAATAAACAACTGCTCCTGGGATCCCAGCAGAAAGAGGGCATATTTGAATGGAGGAATGGAGAATGCATTTTGAGAGGAAACACTGAGGCCAGTTGTTGGCAGCTTGGAAATCGGTGCTGCACAGGACTAGAAACTCTCCGTGTAGTTCAGGCACTGTGGTGTGGGAGCAAAAAAAATTATGTGATCAACATTTGTCATTTGGTGTCTTTTTTGGAAAAAAAAAGATGAAAAGAGTACAATATGTAATAATAATCATTATAATTATTAGCAATAATCATTCCAGGGGCTAATTTGGCCTCTCTTGAGGCTTGCTGGAGGAAAGCTTTGCTGCATTTTCCAGGCGTGCTACCTGTCCCAAAAGTCAGTGTTGTCTCCTCACCCTTCCTGCACCTTCTGGAGGTCATGGGTATTTCAGCTGAGCAATTTCCACTACTGTCACTACTCTGTTGCTAGCAGGTCACAGAACCAGGTAAGACCTATTAAAACAAGCAGAGTGAGGCTGTTGCCAAGCACCATCACCATCCATGTTTCTGGTTTACTGTGACTGGAGGTGAATGGGAGGTGAACGGTGGCAGCCACGACTGCAGGATGAAAGTGAACTAGAGCTCTGCTGCAGTTTAACATGTTCAAGTTCCATTGAAAGTTTAGAGGCAAACAATAGGGGAGAGTGGACTTGGAGATGTGAAGTTTGAAACCTTATTCTTAGGATGGCAACAATCAGCAGTCGTTTCATAACAGATTTGGTCAGAGTAACCTTTTCTTTTAAGTTGGCCAACTACAGAAAAAAATAGGAAAGGTACCATTTGTTACAATTATTAGTCTCATGTGTCCTGTTAGCTTCTCGTAGTTTCTTCTTTTTTCTCTTATGTAGTAAGATTCTCATAATGTAACCCCTGAAGGTGAATGCTATCTGATGTTTAAAAATCTCAACTTTGCCTATGCCTTTTTTGATGGCTGTCATATTTCCTAAATTTTTTTTTGTTACTTATTTGAAGTCACAGATTGTACTGTAGCTAAAAATGTTTTTGTAGCCTAATGAACTAACAAGAGAACGATTTCTAAAGAAACAGGAATTGTGCATTAGTTTTATTCTAAATAAATATATTTTTAGTATAAATATGAGTATAAGATACTTGTCTCTGAAAGAGAAAAGTGAATTCAGTTGCTGTTGAAAGACCTTCACAAGGCGTGCAGATTGTTACTGCTTTATTTTACACATACTTAAAAAAAAAAGCAACAAAAAATCAGACCCCCAAAAAACCGAAACCCAATAGAGCAGAGGATTTGTAACTTAATTGTTCTTATGAAACTCATATATGAAACCACTGCCTTGAGTAATTATGGTGTAATCTGTGGAAGGAGCTGGACTGAGTTCTGCTCACTTCTACATCCTTGCACCACAAAGTGCTGCAGTTGCAGTCCTGTTCTTGGAATCATAGAATCATTTAGGTCATAAAAGACCTTTAATGTCACTGAGTCCAACTGCTAACCTAACACTGCCAGGTCCACCACTAAAACATGTCTCCCTGTGCCACATCTGCATATCTTTTAAATACTCATGGGGATGGTGCAGAAACCTGATCTTCCTCGTGCTTTCTTGAATTCTTCTAGGCATTGTAGCAGATTCTTTGACACTTTTTTTTCCTGTTAGTAAAGATAAATGTGTGGGAACAGTGTCTCTTGCTGCTGGAAGCTGAGCAGGGATGCTGTTTGCCTGAGGCAGTATTTCTTATTACTCTCAGAGAAGAATGATGCTTAGAACTTGAAATGGAACATATCTTTAGATGTATAATTAAGTCCTTATGACAAAAAGAAAATTGTAAATTCAGCTTTTTGAACTTTAATATGTAGGGCAAACCTTATAAAACAAGAGCATAGCATGACTGCAGTGGTGTCAGTGCCCACAGCTACAGAATACATAAAACTAGAGAAAGAATTAGACTGTCTAAAGCATGGGACTAACTGGTAATGAAAAAAAAAATCCATATTATAGTTATGTATGTCATGTATTTCCTTGCTATGCAATCATTTAAGACAAGTTGACAGCTATATACATTCCCAAGTGGGAAAAGTTGATAAAGCTGTTTGTATTAAATTTTGTACTAGAATGGTAAAATCAGTCATACTGTATCATAAACAGTGATGAACAATGAAGATATTTTTCTTTTTTCCTGAGTCTTCCTCAACCTTAAATTATGATGGAAAAGGAAAAGAAGTAACTCTTTAAGTAATGAAGTTTACATATGAAAACCTTTACTCTGTTTTTAGACATAATAGTTTGAAATTGGGGATGGAAATATAACCTACATTTATCTTTGGCACTTCTATTGGATTATCAGTTCTTCAAGCTGGGAATCATCACAGTGTTTTATGAGAGTGTAGTGATGAGGACAATATGCCACAAAAGTTTACAGATGATGGGCCTTGTGGAATGGCATCTTCATGTTGCAACTGAGATACAACATGTTATGTACTTCTGTTAATTTATTCTTGTGCTACACTGTTTTCCATCACATCTACAGTAAAACTGCATAAATAATGTTTTTATGCTGTGAGATATTGTTGGTCAAAAAAGCTATTTCTGAAAATTTACATTTAGTAAGGATGCTTATTTTAAAAGTATTCAGAAAATGCATTTTCAATGGTTGACAGTTTTAGTAGCAGCACTAATGATTAGTAGCTTGGAAATCTTCTAAGGTTTTTCTCTGTTTATGTATTTATATTTATGTTTTTAATTTTTTTTAATTTCTGAGAGAGAGTGACCTCTATAAAAATCTGCTGAAAAGAGAATGACCCCTCTATTCCTTCTCTTGATCTAGCTTTTGGATATGAAGAGGCTGAGTATGACACTGTTATAAAACAGTACCCACCTCAGGGTCCAGCTTACTATCAGATATTATTTGAAAGTAACTTTTAATGACTTGCATATCACTAAGGAGAAAACAATAAACAGTGTGCTGTATTTTTACTTTTGTACTAAATAACACAAGCGAAACCATTTCTGCTCCTTCTCCTCCCCCCCCACTCCCCACCCCCCCCAAAAAGACTGTCCTGTTCTCTCTTCTCCTAGAATAACAAAAATCAAATAGCTGCCACTGGATTTCTGACACTATGCAGGATGTTTCTGGAGGTTATGCATGCAAATGTAATGAAGTCATGTTAGTACTGTAGTGAAGTAGTACCTGCTTTACTACATCCAAAGATGTTTCTGTAGACTTGGAAAAAAAAACCCCTTGCATCTCTGAAAGAGAGTAATCATTCCCTTTTCATCTTGAGTAGAAAGGTGATATAAAAAAGGGCATGCAATAATTCTGCAAGTGATAAGAGAGAGCCTTAGGGTGCAAAGGCTGCAAGAAACTTGCTTATGCTTTTTTTGCAGTTATTAATTTCTTAAAATAACTAAACCACGAGAAAATTGATTCAAAGAATCCCAGTATGCCTATGAATTCTAAAATCATAGATAAAACTTAATTGTAAGAATGCAATTCTAATATTGAATATATTGTGGTTGCTACCTTATAATTACATATTTGTCTCTGTTTTATTTGCAAATATTTGAGAGAAATTTACCAACTTTTTGGACAATATTTTTCTTAACTATACATAAAAAAAATTTCAAGGTATAGATATGTTTTTTCCCTTTTAATCCTTCATAAGAAGGGGAATAATATATGAAGAAACATATATGTATTACACATGTGAAACATAAAAACTCTTTTAAAGTCATGCAGTTCTTTGATATGCTTTCTAAGCTACAGGAGGACTCTTGCAGAAAAGTCTTGAAGTTCTAGGATTTCATGTAAGAACACAGTATGTGAGACCTGTTGAATCATAGACATTCTTGAATTAAGTAAATTTTTTCATAATTTTGTAATTTTAGGGAAGTAATGACTTAAAAAGCAATGAGCTTTAATTCTTCTATGTTTTCAATATCTTTAAGTTGCCATATTTTACTGTAATGTCTGACACTTTTGAGAATACTTACAAATAGTGCAATTTAATAATATTAAAAATACTCGTTCCACATCTAAAGCATCTTGCAAATAAATCTGCCTACAGAGTTGTTAATACCACAGCCAAAAACCTTTAAGTGATTGCTTTCCTGTTTATAACCTTTTATCTCCTAGTAGTTTTTGACATTTTCATCTTTAATTAAAAGTGTATCATTGTAGGTCAGGACAGTAAAGTATTAATATCTTTTTCAGAAGGTACTGGGATTTCACTGTGTGACTCCTGCTAGTAAAGCACTTGACAGATCTATATCAGTCTGTGGCCAAAAATGCTATTTTTCAAAGTCTGTAGATTGCCACATTATTTTTGCTCCAAAGTGGTTTTGTACTGTCTGTATTTTTTTAGTTCTAGGTCAACTTACTGCTTTCTTGAAGAAATTTATCATGTTTTTAAAATTTTTTTAGACTGTTAAATCACTTTTGAAGCTGAAATGCTGTAATCTGATATCAAATCTACACTGAAAAAGAAAGATGTTCTCATAATTAAGCGAACTTTCATAAATTAGCAGCTCTACTTTAAAACCATTCTGAGACATGATAGATTGAAATTCTGTAAACTCTGGGTTATATGTCTTGTGTTGCAAGATGTGTATTTTTGCAATGTTTTAGTAAACTATGTTCTTTAATATCTCTGTCACATCTTCTCAAACAAATTGCAGATTAAATGTGTCTTCCCTTTGAAAGGCCTCAACAGCTACTGTTCACTGTTCCTTATTACAGATGATTCTGAAGTAGTGACATCAGTTATAGATAGCATTTATAAAAAAGGGGATACTTGAGTAGTATTAATTGCATGGACTGCATTATAGTCCATAACGGACCAAAATAAAGAAGGGAATAATGAATTCCTTTTTGGTTACTCTTTCCAAGAAATGCATTAGGGGGCAGCAGAGCCACGTGGAGACCCAGATCACAAGCATTTCTAAGTATTCGATGCCAAAGCTTTAGTATTCCACATTTTTGTTAGGAATCATATTTTCTGTGAGTGCTGTTGTGCAAATACAAGTCGTCATGTTTTCTCAACATTGAACAAACAAAATGCATAGTCTCTATGTAATCAAATATAGAATCTGGGAAGTTATCTGTAATTATTGTAGTTATACGAATGGAGAACTAACACAAGGAGATTAAATGGTTGTGCTGGTTTTGGCTGGGAAAGAGTTAATTTTCTTCATAGTAGCTGGTATGAGGCTGTGTTTTGGATTTGTGCTGGAAACAGTGTTGATAACAGAGGGATGTTGTTGTTTATTACTGGGCAGCATGTGCACATAATCAAGGCCTTTACTGCTTCTCTTATTGCCCTGGCTGGGGCTGCACGCAGGAAGTTGGGAAGGAACACGGCAGGGATGCTGACCCCGACTGACCAAAGGGATATTCCATGCTGTATGGTGTCATGCTCTGCATATGCAGCTACCACATTTGGAATGATGGTGTTTGTCTTCCCAACTAACTGCTACATGTGATGGTGCCCTGCTCTTCTGGAGCTGGCTGCACACCTGCCTGCCTGTGGAAAGCAGTGAATTAATTCCATGTTTTGCTTTGCTTGTGTGCGTGGTTTTTGCTTTGCCTGTTAAACTGTCTTTATGTCAATTCACAAGTTTTCTCACTTTTCCAATTCTCTCCTTGATCCTGCTAGTGGGAGAGTCAGTGAGCAGCTCCGTAGTACTTAGTTGCCAGCTGAAGTTTAAACCACAAAAGTGGTATAGTGAAAAGGTGATTGGGAATGTGAGAATTTCAATCTGAAGTAAGCTTTTGATCTCTAGATTTGGATGATTTCAGGTAATATTTTAGCTACCTGTGTGCTTTAGCTTTTAGCAAAGGAGAGACAAAGGGTCAAGGGAAGTCCCAGAATGTGGAACTGGAGTTTTTTTATTCCAAATCTGTGTTTCTTTTACATAATTTATTCAGAAATAATTTTTGAAAGCTAGATTTACCTGGTGATGTTAAAAGAATTTAAAACACTGTATTTTAAGGAATATTGACCATTTCATCACTGTTAAAAATCTAAGAACTTGAGTATTTTGTTCTATATTCTGGTGTATATGAGTGCACAAGAATTTCATAGATCTTTGGTGCAAAATTCCTTTATTACCATTAATGTTGTTATGGAAGAGATGTTGCCCAATACTGGCACAATGGAGTTTAAAAAAACTGTAAGAAGAGCAGAAAACTTCTGTTGGATCTGGGGTCCTAGAGACTGTAAGGTATCTCTATCTTTCACCATGACAGCTTTCTTTTTATTTATTTTCTAGAGTGGTGGCGTTTAAGGAATTTTGGCTACTTCTGAGGTAGTTATCCTACATAAAAGGATAAAAAAAAAAAGCTAAATATTTTAATTTTAATTTACCTACAATATTTATATATTGAATTTTTTTTTAGTAAGACTTGAGAACAAAGAGGATTTTTGTTTCTGTCTCTTAGGGGAAATAATGAACACCTTCATGGGAAAAGGTGGGCATCTTTCAAGTGTCTAATTATTACTTTCTATTAATGGAGCTGACCTATAACCAGACCAAAGTGTTTAAGTGGGTCAGTACATTTCTAAGACAGATCCTTACTGTAGATTATCTTAGCAGTCATTGCCCTTTCTTTAACTACTGTTTTTTCTTATCAATAGGTTATAGAAATGTTGTAGCATGGTCCTGTTTATTTTTTATTTGCCTGTGTTTCTTGTCTAGTTCCTCTTGGTTTCTCTTTGTAGATTTCATAATTTTCTTTGGCACTTCAATTTCATTGCCCCATTTTAATCAGCCTTCAGAGCTGGATATAGTGTAGAAATCATGGTCTAGTTTAAGATCTTAGTTTTAAAGTACTCATAACTTAGGGTTAGAATGGAAAACATTTAAGTGATTCATTGGAGTCTATTCGTATGTTGAACTTGTTCTGTACTTATGTGTTGGATTTAATAAAATGTTTTATTTTTCTTGGTATGTTTGTAATTCTACTGTGGGCAAAGATAATCATGGCCGAGTCTTTTCATCTTCCTGTTTCTCTTAGAAATGGCCAATTTTTTATTATTTCTAAGGACTTGTTTGCAAGGTTATACTTCACACAAAACCTTCTGCAGATGCATGTTTCTCTAAATACTTATTACAGAATCAATACTTTGTATGAAAATATAAAATAATTTGTAATAATAGCCATCAAGGGTGTCAGAGGCACACACCAGCAACACACAACTAAAGTGTTTCTCAGGAGAGAAAGAACCTTCTGAAAACAATTTTATCTTTGGAGGGTTTTGAAGTGCTTTCTTGTTAGCAAAACATACCTTATTATATATTTTTATTTAATATAAATTTGCTTAAATAAGAGCAGTGCATAAACTTTAATAATTTAGTGAGTTTTCTCAGTTATAATAACACAACAAGAAACAACATGAAAAACAGATACAATAAATAAGCCCTTAAGTGGATAGTAAACTATTTTGAGTATTTTTAACACTTGCTGTAGCTGTTTTGGCCTTATTCTTTCTCTAGAGAAGTGACAGTATGTGTACAAGTTGTTGGGTTGAATCCCTTATTTTATTTTACACAACCACTGTTTTTAGGTCAGAGCTCCTTCAAAGCTTAAGCCACTCATCTAAGATTCCCCAGGTTGCTGCTTTTTTCTTACTGTGGGTACAGTATATATTGGGTAAGTCATGAATTCCCAAAGCACACTTTCACTGTGAAACAAATGTAGGCCTCAGTCCAGCAAAGCACTTAGATGTTAATAGTTAAATACATAGTTAGCTGTTGCATTTGACTGCAGTAGGACTGCTTACATATTTTAAGCTACGGACATATGGAAGTGCTTTAGTGGATTAGTGCCCACATGCAATGCCAAGGAAAAGAAACAAATTTACATGATGTTACTGAGCTAGATCCTCTGGTACAGAGATAGATCTGCGAAGTCCTCAATTAAAAAAAAAAAATCAAATCCTATTTTTAAATAGCTAAAATATTTGCATTATAACATATGTATTCTATAAATATCACAGAATTAATTTAAAAAACCCCAACTGTTAATTTTCTCTTGCTGTTATGGGAGTTATTACCGTGCTTTGATAAGATTGGTAGCTGCTTTAAAAATGTGTAAAGACTGGTATATCAGGCTGGGACCCAGGGAGCTCTGCAGATTTAGGTCTGCTTGCCCATAAAATATGGTTTGGAAGGAGAGCTGGAGAAAATGAATAATTCTGTGACATAATGTGAGAAAATAGTGTGTGAACAAACCAGCAGTATTAAAAGGTCTGTGCTGAGAGGCACTGCCTTAGTTGAAATATTATAACCCTCGATGGTATGACTGTGTGAGTTCGTGTTGGGAAAAATGAAGAATATGCAAATAAGGTTATTTTTGAAGGGTGTTATATTTAAAAAAAAAAGTATTAAACCCCAAACCTGTGACAATTGTTATGCTAGAGCTTAGTGAGGTGACTATAAAAGCTACATAATCACTGTATGTAGGTAATACATGTGCATACATCTTCAGGCAAATTGTATATCAGGTCTTACTCAATGTGTTGCATCAATTAACTTAAAGTTTCAGGTAGTATTTCAGAACATGAAAAATACATCCTTTTGAAACAGCGTGTGTAATCAGCCTAAATCTACTTTACAAGGCTGGGTATTCAAACTAAAGGGTACTGCTGGAGTCTGACACTGATACATTAGCTAACGTTGGTAACGTGCTGGGAACTACCTGTGTGCTGTAACACTGGAAGGCAGTCCATTAGTGCTTGAATTAATGCACTCAGGGACTTTTAATTCTTCACGGAATCTATTTCCATATTTAATTACGGGAAAGTCATAGAAAAAAGTTAAAAAGCACCTTCTTCATCCATTTCATTGTCAACGGGAGTGGCGATTAGTAATTCTTCTTCAAGTTATATTGCAGTGTTCACTTAAAATAATGCAGCTCCTTGCTGAGTTTGCTCCAATTAAGCCATATTTTATTTGCTAATGACTTACCAAGTTGACAATGACCTTGAAGTTGGTATTGTCAACACTTCTTGACATAAAGAGCTAGATGATTTAGAGTTATTAAGAGTGCATCCATATATTCTTCAGTCTTTGTCAGTATTTTTAAAAAGATTTTTAATTCCATTACAGATGGAATACTTTACCTGAATAATGTAGAGGTTAGTAAGTTAAGTAACAGTCAATTTATATTATTTTTTCTGCAGAGTTTAAAGATATATATATATATATATATATATAAGACAACACTTTTACTGTTTTTGAGTTTGCAAAAATGTGCTGACTGGATCATCTTTACAACTGAGTAGCTTTAATAGCTAGAAATGCAGTTTACTACTGTAACATTTCTGCTGCCTGTAAGTCACTTACATAAATAAATTTATAAATATTTTGATAATGACTTTAACTTTTTCAGAAGTTACACTTTATTGTGGTTAAATTTACTTCGCTGTAGTATCATTGTAGTAGTACTAATATCACTTGTACTCTATCATTCACTAGTATTTCACTGCTAGTATCATTGAATAGAATAAGATATTAATTCTTTATGAATGCTTCTTGGTAATTTAAAATGAAGGTGAATAATAAAATTACTTTTATGTAGTTTAGAAATGTTTAGAGCCTCATAGTTACAATTTAATAATAACATGAAACATCTGTGCTTTTAGGTATAACTTACAGTTTGAGCATTTTAGATCCAACACTGTATTTAATACAAATGAGTGCAGTAATGAAATCTGTTTTGTCACTAGAAGTATCCCTGAACTTCTCAGTTTGTTGGTTTTTTTATCATCTTTGTCTTTTTGGAAGCTGATGTTGCATGTCCTGTTAATCCAGATGCATACATAATCACACTACCAATTCATGCACATTATTTGCTGGGAACTATCATTAGTTCGTTTTTCTTCATGTTTTTATATAACATCATACCTGTCTTCAAGGGGTAAAAAATGAACCTTAGTGAGTTTAAAAGGAAGTAGATATCATTACTTTGAAAAATACCCTGATAAATTTCACATTCTGATTTGATGCACTTAAATTGTATTACATTTTACTTGTTAAGAATATAGTTCCATATACTGAAAATATGACTTACTGAGTGCCATTTAAAAAAAGTGATCAAACTACCGATTCGAGCACATCTTTAAGAATATACTTCTTTTGTTTTACCTTCAAGAATTGAGTTACTGTGCCATGAAATTTTACTTTAATGGAGTCATCGCTGTGTGCAAAACTGTAACTAAGGAATCTTATGATCTAATTACTGTAACCTGTTTCTTTCTTCTCTCTTAATCTGTGTTCTCAGTCTCTCTATCATGCCTAATAAAATATCATACAGGCTTTGGGCTATTCAATCTAGAGATTGTGAGGTGCCTAGGATCTTTTGAATATTGAAATGTTCATTAATAACATGTATGTACATAACTTGCTAGGGCTTAGCAAGCACACGTTTCAGGTCTAGTTACTCAATCACATCCATAAATTTAAGTATACAAATTATTATTATCATCTCTTTCTGTTAAAAATGACTTCTTATAATTGAAAAATTATTTTAAGTAAGTAGAGCAAGTGCAGAGTAAGAATATGCTGAGCATTCTTCTGTAGGTGTTAGAATATGGCTAGAAATGCCTCTCATCTGATTGGATGACATATTTACATAGCAAAGTTTTCTTTCATATTATTTTTAGTTGGAAACATATGTTCATTTGAATTAGAAAGGGATTCAAATAAATTATTTCCCTTAAGACTATAGAGCATGACTTGTGTTTTAAAAGCAGAGGGGACTTCTGATGTTTTGTCCAGTATTTCAGTTTTTATGTCAGAAAATCCTTTTTCTTCTGTGCAGTCAACTGCGATATTTGAAATTGCTCATAATTTCAAAATGTTTTTTTTTTCAGTCATGGAAGGCTTACTGCTCTGTAATAGGGTATATAGACAAAAAAGCAACATCTGCATAAAATGACAGAATGACTGCTCTTGACCTTGGTTTTGTTTGGTTTTGTTTTTTTATTTAGATTTGCAAAACATGAAACACTTTATACCTTATGAAATATATATTTTTCATTATTACAGAAACTAATGTTATGGTATTAAAAATGTTTAATTTGTTTAAGATATGTTTCTAAATGTAGTAGTCTTGTTCTGTGTAAAGTTCATTTACTTATCAAGTGTTTTCCCCAGAAAAGAAGCAAAAAAGTACAGATACCATGAGATTATTTATATATATATATATATATATATATAAAATAAGGTGACAGTCTGTACATTTTATTCTTCATAGCAGGGCTTTATATTTTTGCAGTTTATTGTTAGTAATTTAACATCATTTCTCTACATGTATAAGTCCCTTCTCTTTTTTTTAGAGCTGATGCCCTCTGGGTGGGATTCAGTTTGGTGTTCATTTCACATTTTTAGCTGCCAGAGAAATTAAGTTTAACTGCTGTGAGGCTCCTATCAGCTCAACATTTTCCTAGATCGTAGAGGACATGTTAGAGAACAAGACCATTCAACTCTTGAAGACCCCCACCAACGTGGTTAGAATGTACAAGACTTTTCCTGTCATGATAAGGTTCTGTTCCATTAATAATAATAATATCATCATACTATCCCTTTATTAGTGTTGTAATCATATGTAAGTAATTCTACAAAATTACCCATATAAAAATTCAATATGATTAATCCTTATTATAGACTTCAAAATAAATTAGTTTTGATTGTAACAGATTATGATCCTGTAGAAATCTACTTTTAAGAAGTCCATTCAGTACATATCTGAACAATAATATTTTTCTAATGTGTAGTAAACCACTAGTAAATAGTGCCTTACAGAACCACTTGATGGTGCTGTCACCCTTTTACTCTGAAAATTCAGTTTAGCTCTCACGCTTCTTTTATAAAAATGATCATCCTAAACTTCTTTAAATAGTGAAGGAGGAGAAACTGTATAAGCAAGGATATTATTTATTTTTTTTATTATTTATTACAAGGGAAGGGTAACACTTTAAGAAAGATTGTGATTTTTTTTCCTTTTTTTAAATGTAAGCTTGTGAGAAGGCATATACTGAATATAGAGAATATACATATCTGTAAAAAAGGAATCTAATCTGAGGAAGGTGCTAGCTGATATTTCCAGGATCCTGGTTATTTCTGCATAATGAAGGAAAAATATGACTGAGTAGTTTTTCTGAGATATGACTGACTTCAATGCTAAAATTATTGCATTATAGAAATGTGCATGCTGATCCTGGATGTACATTGTATTACTGATAGCTAAGTGTGGGTTCTTTTGGTTTTGGATGTTTTTTTTTTCCTTTCTTCAAAGTACTACAAAGATGATACTCTTTGATAGCCAGTCTTATTCCTAGCATGTGACTCTAAGAATGTTCTCTCAGCGATCCATATATCAGGTTTGTTAGAAATCATGTAAAACTTGCTGTGAATAATTTTGATGGATTTAGAATTAGTGAGTGAAACTTTAGATATATAATGTATTTGCTGAACTAGTTATTTTCTGATGTTTAAAGACATTCTGTCTACAGGCCACTGAATTTCATCTATATATGTAGAGTTGAACATGGAGCTGAAAAGTTAGTAATGGAGGTAAAGGAAATATTTGTACAGACCTTTGTGAGTCAAGGTAGATGTGTTCTATCCAGTTTAGTACATTTAGTTCAACCATTTACAACTCATGGCTTTATATAAATGTATTCATATTGGACACCAGCACTTTCCTCCCCAACTTTGGGAGGGGGGAAAGGTGACATAAGGACATAGGAGAACTAAATGACAGAACATGAACATAAAATTTGTAAATTTTTTTATATACCTCACATTAAATGAAACTGTTTCTACTTCTCAACTTCCATAACATCTATTGAATAGACCATAACTAGATGTGTGTTTGGCAGCTCAAAAGATGACTATGAAGATGCGTGCAGAAAGTGTAATTGGAAGATGAGTGGTCCATTGAGGTCTAACTGCTTGATGTGGACAATGATAACCTGATTTTTGCTATATTTGTTGTTTTTATGCATTCTGATCTATGTAGTCTGAAGCTAAATTGTTAACCAGTACTTTCTTTTCAATCATCACTGCATCTCTGGGAGAGACTTCTGTGCTCTGTGTTGTGTATGACTTAGGAAGCAGCTCTGGATAAGGATTATAAAGAAAAATTTAACTTGAGTAACTGATAAAAAAAAAAAAATTAAAAAAGTTTGTTTCTACAGTGAAATAAGCTGTCTAGAATCACAAGCTGCTTCCCTGCTAGACAGCTCTTTACTTGTGAATCCTCAATGCTCCCTTAGCTGATACGTGAAGTTACTGTTTTCTGTAGTTCAGCATTACCCATCGCAATGTTGTTAAAGAAACAAACTGATACTATTGGAGAATTATTAGTTTCACCAGCACTATTTGTTTGCAGAGAACAGTGAGACTGAAGGGGTTGGAGGTGGAGATGTGTGAGTGAGATAGGAAGGAGAAAACCTGCTTGAAGGCCTTTGCAATGTAATAAAATTAAACTACTGTGTGGTTCATATTGTAATTATGGTGTAACTAGTAAAGAACCCCCGAAACAAACATCTCTATGGATAATATTGACTACAAGCATCAAAGTGATGTTTATACAATGATTTTGGCTGTAATTAATTAATTTATATTTTAGCTGTACTTTGTAGATAGGGCAAAACTGTGACCAAGAAATTACAGAATTCTTTGACTTAAATTTATTTTTTCTCTTCTGTTTCTTTCCGTTACTTATTCTGCCTTGAAATATAAAGGAATACATTTTACTGATTTAAATGGACAAAGCTGTGAGTTTAAGAGGGTCCAGGATTGGGCAATATAATATAACTCAGTAAATAACAATATGCCAGGATATTTAATTTTTTTTATCTGTTTACTAAAAAATTGCTGTATTTATTCTTTAGAATTGGTTTGTAATATTTTTTTGGTTTTATTTCCATTGTGTTAATATATATTGATTTTCTTATGTTTTTAGCCATTTGGTTTGCAGCAGTCAGGCTCATTTGCTGTTCCTGAGCTCTTATACTTCATGGAGTCTTTCCTTTCATATGCACAGACATTTCTGCTTGTTTCACTGGAAACGTAATCCTTACAGTTATTAATTTTGCTGTGGTTTCAGAGCAGTGAATACATTTTTAAAGATTTCCTTCACTGAAAGCCAATTTACTTTATCCTTGATGGCTTGTAAAAATTATGATCTACTTTCAGTAACATAGTTGAGCTTTTGACTCATCCAGGCTGGTCTTCTGCCACACTTGATAGCTTTTTTGCACATTAGAATGTGTTTTGAAAAGAATGTTCTTGAATATCAATCAGCTCAGCTCTCCTGAGCCCCTTGGCCATTCAACCCTATGGGATAGTCAAACAGATCCCTGAGTGAGTCGGAGCTAGGATAGGTGTCCTGCTGGGCTTGTTACTGATGAAAAAGGATGAATTCCTTAGGGCTCTGAAGGTCAAAGTGATGGTAGAATTTAAGATCCCAAGAAAAGCATGTAAGGCAAATAGTAAAACTAATCCTTATTTCACTAATCCTTAATTTAGCCACTTCTCTTGACTTCCAAATGGTTCATTGTTAAAAAGGATGTAAGGAAGTATTTCTCCTAGTTGAGCTTGTAGCCTTGTGTAAAGAGGAAGGCAGCTCATTTATGTCTGTAACTTCCTGTGGAGGTGCTCATTAAGATACTCTAGACTATATATTTCTACTGCTGTATGAGTGGTCATTAAGTTACTAGGAAACGTGTGTATGACCGCTGTTTCCTCCTCTGTGTGACTTACAAGTATAAATGACCAGCTCAAATTTCTTTTAAAAATAACAACAAAAAAAGGCTTCCAGTTTCAGATTGTGCAACCTATTATCAAACTAAAAGTGAAAAACGAAATTAGTATGAAAAGTTTGGGAAAAACAAGATTCTAAAATCTCATTCAGTGACTCTGCTGGTTGATTTAAGCAGCAAAATTATCAATATGCTACCTCCTGTTGATTATGTTTGTAGATAAGTAATGCTCTTGTGTTTGTTATAAATGGCACTTAAGCATAAATTCCAAGCCTATGACTATAGAGCTTTACCAGTTTGCATCTTTGTGATTCCCACCTTTGATGCCTAAATTGCCTATTCCATTTATAGGGTCTTAAGCCTTGTAAGTACATTTTTAAGTGTAATGTTAATTAAGTGTTGATGTTTGTGCCTGAGCAGTTTCTACATGTATTTCAGAAGCTTAGGCCTGTAGAACTTTTGGATAAAATTAAAAATATGGATTAATAATATCTATATACTTAACCAAGCAACTGATTTGGCCTATCTTTTCAGCCTGCAGCTGTAAATTCACTAGAAGTTGGAAAAATAAGTTTTTAAAATAAACTTCAGGTTGCTGGTTGGTTGGTCTTAATTTGCTGTGTGAGCAATTTGCTGTGGTTTAAATCCTTTCCAGTGTCTTAGTCAGACTTATTGGAATGACATTTAAGTGGTCATAAAACCTACACAAGTATTTTTAGTGATTTCCTTTGAAGTTTTTTTCCCTAAAATAAATAAAATAAATAAATAAAATAAATAAATAAAATAAATAAAAGGGCTCTCTAGAGAGTTGCTTCTACCAAGAGAGTTTTAAAAATTTGTGATATAGCTAGACCTGTTTTGGTGAATTACAGTGTTAAGTCTCATAATTAGAGAATCATAACTCACTTGAAGCTTTGTTTGACATGGGTTAGGGTATCATCTCAAAAATTGTACACTGTCTTTTCTCTAAGCTTTTTATTTTTTCTTCATTGAATGGTTGTTGTAGTCATCCTGTGATAATAAATATATGATTTTGCCATTTGTGAAACAAGCCTTGTGTTGCTTCTTTGGGTTTACTGCATAATTGTATGATATTGTGGGACCCCTCCTATTTGTAAGTAATTTTGGCTTTCATTAGTTATTGCAAATAGCAGCTGTTTGTAATAGAATAGACTTTCACTAAATGTATTTAGATAAACATTTAAAAGTGAAGACTCATAAATCTTTCCTTTAACTTTCTAAAGGGAAACTGTACTGCATTATGAAAAAGTCAACAGCAAAAAAAAAAAAAAAATGAGGCAAGGAAAAATATGACCTCTTCTTCACACAGTAATAGAATTACAGAAGAAAAGGGGGTAATGGCACTTCAACTTTTTCCTCCTATTTGAAAACTAATTTATACCCAGACTTCAGGTGTAAGGCTTTCATAATACAGTGAAAAAAAGACTGCAATTTATATTGAAAGTAAAAAAAAAACCCCAAGAATGAAAATTCATGAGCTTTTTTATTTTTCCTCTTCTACTTCAGTGTAAATCCTGTGAAATAATTTAAGAGCATAAGCTCTTTACACTTTGTAGAAATTGTGAAGCTGGAACAGATTGCCCAGAGAGGTAGTGGAATCTCCAAGATATTCAAGATTACAGAATGGGTTAGGTTGGAAGGGACCACAGTGGGCCATCTATTCCAACCTCACCCATTCTGTAATTCTGTATTTTCACAACTTTTGGAATGATATGTCAAAACTGTTGTCAAATGACTAGTAACTCCTCTCAGAATTTGTCAAGATTCAATAAATATACATAAAAATATATTTATTCTAAATGAACAGTGCTGTTGTTTTGGTTTATGTTTTAAACTCAACAAGTGAAATATTTCAGACCATTTATGTAACATGGCTGAATTTTGGAGCGTTTAGGCATGTGTGGGGAGAGATGTCTTCAGCTACAAGCAACTGCTTTAGCTTCATTTTTTTTTTCTTATGTAAAAATGCTTTATTTTAAAGTTTACTTGATATATTTATATTTTTAGAGATTGCAGGTAAAGAAAACCTGAAAAAATCAATACCTCACTACATCCAACTATATTTTCTCTTTTTACTGAATTTTCCATGTCTCCAGCAAAAGGTGTTTTAGGTATAAAACTTTTTGTCATTGCACCTTAGTTTTTCTACTTTCATTCAGTGTCACTGTAAAGAATTGTAAGGTAAATTGGATAGATACTACCAGCTTAAGGTGATAAATGATAAAACACCTAGCATCATTTTTGAAATTTGAGCACTAGAAGTAAATAAGAGGGTTTCATTAAACAAGTAACTGATATGGCTGGTTCTAAGGATAGAAACATTTATAGTATTGAGAAAAAGCTGCAAATAATTAATTTTGTGCATGTGAAAAGTTTTCTTAAAATTCAAGGAACTTAAGTATAGCTATGGAACTTGTGAATTTTGAAAACCTTTGTATGTAGGTGCAAAACTGAGAAAAATTGCAATTTTTGCACACAACCTTGCAACTGAAAGCTATTCTAACCGGGACTGTTGTACACAATACAGAGTATTAGTATGGCATAAACTTGCAAGAGCTGTCTGTTGAGATTTTTTGAAATATTAAGGATATCTTTCAAATACACACTGTGAACCTAGGTTTCTTATTTAGAATACTTTCAGGTGATAATTAATGAGGAAGTTACTACCTTATCTCATTTAAAGACCGAAGGACCGAAGGACCGAACAGTGACATGAATGGGGGAACTGCATTAGTGGAAGGCAGCTTTTGTCTTGGCATATGATCAAACATGCTATGCTGAGTGATCTAAGTGTAAGGTTTAACCTTCTTGGCTCCTTTATGCTTCATTTTTTAACTCCTAGTAAACTAGTTTAGTCTTCCTTGGGTGTGTAAAACTGCTTTTGACATAAGAGGAAAACAGAAGCAATGATGTAAAGGGATACACAAGAAGGAAGATAAAAAAGAGGAGTTGAGATGACCTAGCACTCCTTTTACAAAGGAGGAAGCAGTGTACAAAGATTCAGGAGGAAGGGGGAACCTGGTGTTTCTAGGTAGGAAGTGATAAAAAAAAAAGGAGGTTTGGTTTTTCTTTTTTTTTGCATGTTGGTAGAGACTTTTAGAGAATGTGTTGCTTTTGGTTTTGTTTTGGTTTTTTCTCCCTATCTGGTTATAAATTTCAGAAAAGAATTGATGAATGAATGGTGCTTATTTTTGAATTACATGAAGTGTCTGATGGCACTATTCTTGTTCAGGTTTCTGTTAAGTGCTTATTTATATTTTTTACAATAAATTTGCATACATTATTATCAGAGAAAAGATGTGTTAAATGAGAATTAAAACTGAGAGTATATCCCAGAATTTGAAGTTGATGGACAGTGTGTTGTAATTACCTTAAAGAGATCTCAGTTCTTCATGGTTTGGGAAACACAGCTGCGTAAAAAAGGTGTGTAAAAATCAGCTTTTGTCCTTAGCTAGGATGATACATGTGGTTAGAGCAGGTGTGTGGGGAATATTCATGTGAACACTTACCTGAACTCAGCCCTGTGCTTTGGGACTGAATGCAGTAATCAGAAACCTTACTTTTGGAACCAAACTTAACCCTGAGCTTTGGGGTTGGATTTGCTGGAAAGATTATATGCTAATTTGTTTGTTTGTTGGTTGGTTGTGTTTTTTTTTTTTTTTTTGTGAAGACATTCATAGTAATTACTTTCCTGTGGACTCACAGATTTCTGATAAAACTAGGAGTTTACAGTGCACTTTATTAATCAGAGCAATCTGTTTCCACAGATTGCTTGTTTTTTCTCAAAGTTGGTGAGAATTTTATGTCAAAGAGTCTACAAGTTCTTAATCAAATTTGGTTAAGACTGATTAATAGGTTCAAAATTACCCAGAAAGGATGACTTGACTTCTATACCATTTTTTCCTCTAAAGACCGGGCTGCAAATTGAAATCATTAGTTCATTCTAATTTAGATTCGCAAATGTTAAAATGTGCAGCAGTAAATATCTAGTTGACATAATGTCCCTTCTGAAAAAGACAATGATTTCTAAATTACCTTATTGAGAATTTTGATGTCTTAAAAAATTTGCATTATTTTTTTTCGTAAGCTACACTTCAATTAGGATTTCCAGAAGTAAAAGTGCTTGGTTTCAGTGTAATGCCTGTGTGATGCATTGTAATTTTTTTTTTTAAAGGTCAATAATTATTTCCCCTGCCTCCTTTTTTGGGATGAATAAATTCATATAGATATCTTAACGCATAATAAATAAAAGGAGGCAGTGAGGTTTTTGGGATTGGTCTCTGATTTTGAAATGTGATTGCTGCTAACTTATGTATGATAACCTTGTTTCATGATGAACTGCTTCTGTCCCCCTCAGCTTTCTTAAGGAAAAAAAAAAGATCAGATTTTATAAGGAACTGGATCTTTTAGCTAAAGCAGATTAAAAATAAAACAGGACTGCTGGGGTGAGAAATTTATCAACAGGTAAAGTTGTAACAGCCTTGCTGAAAGTACTGGAAAAAAATTTCTCAAAGTATGGAGGGACTTGTAAAGTTCATTTTGCTTATATTTAAAGTGAAAGGATAACAAAAACAGGTAAATGCAAACTATAGAATGCTTTACAGTATCTTCTGTCCATTCATCTTTTTATTTTGACTGGCTCTCTGCGCTCCTAATAATGTCCTGAAGAGGAGATGTATTTTAAAAAAGCAGACAACAAATATTTTCTTTAATACATCCACTATACAAGAAAAGATTTTTTTAAAAAAAATAAATAGGATTTAAAGTTTTTAAAATGTTTTATGAATGTGCTTTAATGTATTTTGCAGTTCTAAGAATATGTACAACTCTTACATGCAAACTATTTCTCTGCTATGTTTCTGAAGATTTGTAATTATGGTACTTACTCAAAAGTTAATTGCAGTTGTGCATCATGATTTCATGATTAAACAGGGGACTGCATAATACTACGAAACAGGATCTTATGACATAGTATAGAAAAACCAGTTGAAATTTAAGTGAAAAAAGACTCCATTCCACTGCAGTGTATGATGGAATTGGTAGCATCTTAGATTGCTCATGGGCAGCAACATCTGACTTCAGTGCCTTAAGGTGAAATGGTTGCAAATGTATTGCCTTGACTTTGTTTAACAGCTTCAGTAAAAACAGGCTGGGTATTTCTGAAGAATTAAGTAAGATACATGTAGTTTACTTTGTTAAATAATGTTTCTTTTAAGGCACTACCATGTTTCGAAGCTTAGAGCTGAGCTTGGTGGAGAATGTGTTGTCTCAGCAAAGGGAGGGATATACTTTGTGAGGAGGGATGTACTTTGGCCTTAGCAAAAACAAAAGCAAATTCTGATGTGTCTGAATTAAAAACATTTGAGAAGTGGTGTTTTAAAATACAAAGTTAGGGTTTGTCAGTAGGTTGCTGCAGATATTTTTGACCACTCCACTTGTTCGCTTCAGTATTTCACTGAAGACACTCTGGTTCCACAGAGCCCTTACCCATAAACAGAGTTAGTGCCCTAGTTAGAGAAATAAGTGGTTGTTGCAGGCTTTGGTCACTAAAACCATGTGCAGGGTTGAGAGCAGAGACACCCAAACTAGCTGTGCCAGAGAACTTCCATGTAGAGTTTGGCAAAATAAATGTTAATATAATTTTTTATATGTATATATGTACATATATAAATGTAAATCAAAATTTGATAGACAACTAATTTTGGAATTTTGTAAGATGTAATTTATTTCTTTGCATTACAAGAAAGTAATCGTTATGCTGGAAGAAAGGTATGTACCTGTTTGTTGTGATTACTTAAATCAATCTGTAAATAGTTTGTTGATCCTAATGTATTTATAGCCAATTTTTTTGTTTCATTAAATATGTGCTTATAAAAAGTGCTATGACCTTTGAATTAATGAAATAGCTTATAAATTAAAAAGTATGTGTAGGCTGTTCCTCTACCAGGAAGTAGGAAATGAAGCATGGTGCTCATACCATCTCAGAAAAAAAGAAGGAGTTGATTTAAAAATGTGAAGCATTCACCTGCATGCTTTTTAAAACTTACTACCTTCCCATTCTTTATTGAAAAGTCCATAAAACCGTTTTTTCATTTATATTATCACTATGACACTTTATCTTAAGGAAATTAGGCTTTTAAAGACACTTCTTTTAATAACTTTCACTAAGCAAGTGCAAAATAATGTTTTCTTGAACAATTTCAGTAAAAGGACTGGAGACCCAGCTTTCAGTTGGTAGTGCTATTTATGTAGTATAAAGAAAAATAGGTACAGCAGTGCAGCAGTGCTGGCAGTTTCTCATTTCTTCTTTAATACTGATGACATTTAGGTAGCCTTGTTCCAAATACCTTGAAGAATGCCAAGGAACAACAACCTCTAAGCTGTATATGTGTCAACATTTTGGTATTGTTGTGAAAAAGGGAATATGGCCAGATGCTCTGTTAGGATGTGTCCATAGAAGTTTTACCTGCAATGAATGTGAAATAATTCTTGTGAGCTGTGCTACAGCGAGCAAACTTTTATCTGCAGTATGGTGTCATATCCACCATATTTCAAGTATAAAATGTGGAGACCAATCAGAGCCAGTTTAGAGGAAAATAACAAAAGTCATGAGACATTTAGAGAATGTTCCTAGACAGAAAAAATGAATGAGTAAAGAATAAAGAAGGACTTACTGTAGTAATCTTCAACTATGCAAAAGCTTGCTGAAGAGAAACAAAAAATAATGGGATTTCCAAATCCACCTACAATAAAGATGAGAAAAGAAAAATTTTGGCCTAACACAGATTTGTGCTTCTTTCAAAAGAGTTCTTACCAGAGGCTTGTAAATTTGATCAACTTGCATTCTCTATGCAGATTTTGTCTGGATTTTTTCAGACTCAGGTTTCTGAAAGGTTTCAGTAGTATAGATTCCTTTATTTTTTGAGAACAGGGACATTTCAGATGAGGAGGGTTATACTTTGCTAGCAAAAACAAAAACAAATTCTGACTTTGCATTTGATTAGCTCTAGTGCCTTAATGGAAAATTATTCAAAAACTTAAAGCTTGTCAGTTTAGTTCTCATTTCATTACTGGGTTTATGAATATGTATGTATTGAACTTGCAACATATATATAATCCTATGAAATTCAGGAGATCCTGAGGTTAAAAATATATTCACTTGCCATACTGAGTAAAACAACACTCTTTTCCAACTCAACTTTTCTTCCAACACAACTGACTCTGTGTTGGAGATATATCCTTTGCCAGTCTGGTAAATATCTGATTCATTTTCTCAAATTGAAATAGTTGGAAAAAAAGTAGTACCTTGTGTACTACTATGTTACTATTTGTGACATGAGTTAATGATCTGCTATATTCCTCTGGATCTGTGAAGATAGGCATCTATGCAAAAGGATGGCAGGAAATGTGTGACAGCTTTTTCTGTATGAGTTGAAGATGGAATGTAAGGAAATGAAGTAAGATTTGGAAAGAGCATTTTCTCCTCCCCCATGATATGTGTAATTAGCCAATCATTAGCTGTGTCTTTTGAACCATCACTTGTTTTCAGATGATGTGTGACCACATGTTTCAGAAGTTTTGTTCATGGTACTCTTTTGTCAGTCTTCCTTTCTATAGTATTTACTTGTTTTACCTTAGAATTATATATGTAAATCAGTTTGCAAGTGAACCTGTGAATACTAACATCAGTTTTCCCTAAGCACTTGTAACCATCAGAGCTTGTTTAATAGCTGTGCTGTACTATTTAAGTATACAGCAGCATTTTTTTTTTCCTTACTTGGGAGTCTCTTTTCTTCGTGGGTGAAGGATGCACGTATAGGAAAATGAGATTCTGGCCAGAGGACTTTAAAAAAAAGTGTGATGATGGGAGGACTTAATTGGTAGATACTATTAGATTTCTGTGTTGCTGTCATTTTTATCTCAACGAGGTAGGAATGTCTTCTCTATATGGACTGTAAATTTTTTAAACTGTCCTATACTTTCTCACTTGTAATTATACATTTAAAGGAAAGTGAGATATTATGCATAAAAACAGAACTCAGGTCAATGTGTGTCTAACAACCAGATTTGACTGGAACTGTAAGTTTTTCTCATTGATAAATTGCAGGTCCTCAAATGGCAAGTGAGTTAAATGGAAAACAAAGCAGTCCCCTACAAAATGTTCTGCACACATGCTATTATGATGATATTAAGACTTGAGTTTATTTTTAAATATTAAAGGACATATTCCTAGACTATGACAGCTTTTGTTTGCCAGTGAAATTGGGACTTATCCCAGGAATGCACAATTACTGTATTTTTGCAACACTTCACCTGTATTTGATGCCTCTCACTCCCAAAGGTTTCTTTTGTTTTGGTGTTTCTCCCCCCTGCTATGAGTCTTCTCTCATAGGATAGATCAGTGAAATCACCTGTGAATGAATAAGTGAATTGACTATATATAGTTAGTTTCATCTTGTATGTAATGTTAGTAGCTTCTTGCAAAAGCGAATTTTCAGGATCATATACGTTGGAGTTACTGGATCTTGAAGAGCTTCTGTTGCCTCAGGCAAAATTCTGAGGCTGCTTAATCATTTCTCTTCTGGGAACAACAGTAAATCATCTGTGAATTTAAATCTGTTTGAAAAGGTAACTTACACTGGAGTCTCTCTTGGCATAAATTAGGCAAAACTGCAATTTATACCCTCACAGAGTAGGCATAAATTTCCTTATATTTACTAGAAATCATTGCTTATATGCAAGGTAAGCTTCCAAGTGTCACCAACTCATTAGTTTTAAATGAATGAAAAAGCAGGTTCAACACACAGATGAGATTTACAACTATGCCGAATTCTGTTAAAAAAATTGTATTGTGACAGAAGTTGAAAGGGCTAGTTTTCATCATATGAGACTGGGAGTTAAAAGTTGTTCAGTGTTAGCCTTTGTTTATCAAAACTTTGAGAATTTTTACTAGGTTATGGCTTAAATAAAAATTACATGACTTTTATCAAGCAAAACTTCCCTTTTATTTTTAGCTTAGGATAAGGATGTTATAATACTCTTTACTTCTAAAATTCATTTTACTGTAAAATGCCAGGGCCTCCCCACCCTGTCATCCTCCCCTGTATGAATGTAAAATGAATGTGCTGGGATCCTGATGTTCAATTTACAGTTAAGAATATAGGGGCCTAACGAGGTTATAGGGTGTATTAAGGATTATTCAACAGATGAGCATGGCAAGGAATAAAATGTTGACTTCTAGTAAGGATGTCTTTTGCATTTTTATAAGGTCAGCTATTGATGCACCATAGTATTGGTTTAATGTTACTCCAGGATTGTTTTTTATTGTATATTTATTGTATTATATGATATATTTGGTAAAGAATCTTTTGTAGTGCTTGGCATATTTGGGTTTCCTATCTACTCTTAGAGTTACATCAGAAATAAAGTTGGTAGATTCTTGTGTGGTGTTTGAAAAGATATTAGTTGATTCTAAAAGCAAGAGAGCCACTTCTCAAAAGCTGTTACATAAAAATACTTCTTTCTGGTTTTAACTTAATGAATAATTTTCTTACTTCTCTGTACTTTTGGATAGTGCTGTGACTTTGCTTTGTTGCAGCTGTTTATTAAAAAATCCTGGTGAACCCTGGCAGATGGTAATGTTCTCTGCAGGTTTCACCCCACACTAGCTCAAAGTCATAATGTTTTTCATTATAGAATGGTTTTGGTGTGGTGTGTTTTTTGTTTCTATGTTTGTTTTTGTTGCTTTTGTTTTGTTGTTTGTTGGTTGTTTTTTTTTTCCCCTTAGAGAACTTCACTCTCTGGAGTTTCCCCATTGTAACTCTTCCTGACATTTGCTCTCTACTTGAATTGATGAATGGTTGGATTTGAATCAAAATTTTGTCACAAGTAGCTGGCTTTTGTGGTGCCATCACATTCATGCAGAAATTGACAGAATGAGGCAAATCCTCACTGTCTTCTGTGGTAACCATTATTACAAAAAAACCCATTAACTTGAGGTCTCTGTGAATGTAGTTCACTGTTTAAAGTTCTTTCATATACTGCTGTCAGATTGTAGCATTTAGGAAGTGTGAATACCTGTAGGGTTTTGCAACTAGTAGCTATTTCCTTTAAGATTTTTGGTTTTACTGTTAGTGTCAGAGGTCATGTGTTTATAAATTACAATGAATATGTTTTTTGGGGTAATAACAGTAGTGAGTCTTTCATGAGATCTTTGTTTCAGCCTTTCAGGTTATCTCATGGCTAAAGTAAAAGACAAGCTAGCAGTTCTGGGGGTTTTTTTTGGGTTTTGTTTGGTTTTTTTTTAAGTGTGAGAAGACAAGATTAAAGTAAGGGGGTGTGTGTGAGAGATCCTAGTAAGACTAATGATTACCTGAAATACTTGTCTGTGCTTTTGAAGCTTAACCCTTTTGCTCATCCATCAGTCAGCAGTGGCAGGTAGTGACCATTAGGTGGATTCATTAGCACCCTGCAGCCTTCTTGTACAGGGTGACCCACATCTGTCTTCATTAGAAGTTTGCTACTTGCCAGTAGTGAACAGATGGGTCATTATAGCCTACACTGCCCTCTGGGCATACCTGGAGGACGGACAAAGTCGTCCGGTGCAGGACACAGATGCGTATTTGCTTAATAGAAACGGGACAACATATTTAGAATAAGTCTAACAACATCAGGTTTTTTCTTTAGACTGGCTAGCTTATACTTAGGGATTTTATTTTTATTATTATTTATTCTGTCTGATGCCAGCTTTGAGAACATGAAAGTATGGCTAAAACAGACTTGAATTATGCGCGACTATTTCTTAAAAAAAAATATTATGGAATATAGCATATAGCAATACTGAACTGTTAGTATTTTCATTTGAGCTTTAGGTGCCAATTTCAACATCTCATTTTCTTTTCCTAGAATTTTCTGTAAAAATTAAGATTTTTTTTTTTTTTTTTGAAAGACTTCTATGAGGTAAGGCTGAAGGTAAAATGCATTCATAATCCTATTGTCAGGAGAGGAAAGTAAAACCCTGGTTTCCTTATTTCTTCATGCTCTTTACACTGCATGAATTTAAATCCTATTCTACCACCATGGTTAAAAACATTTTTTAATAAAAACCCACCCTATGTGTCAATTATTCACTATGGGTTGCGTTTTTTCAAAATTTTGGAGCAGTTAAACATGTATTTTCAGTGTTAGCAGCATTATAATTGATATTCTACTTCAGTGTTTTTTTGAGAAAATTCCTTTCATCACTGTGTTTAAGAATAGCACTCTTAAATGTGAGGCAAACTGATTAGAGCTAGAAAGCCTGATTATGCCAACAGCTTCTTCCCCGGAATGCTCTCCCAAATGAAACAAGAACTACCTTTACCAGTGAAAAAAGGCTCCCATTACCACTTTAAGAATGTGTTGCTGCATTAAAAAAACCCCACCCAATGTGTTCTCTCCTTTACTGGACTAACCTTACCTTCCACTTAGGCATATTTTCTATAGGAGGGCTTCAATTATTATCAAAAGATTTTTTTTCTTTAGCTTTTTGTAGTAAGCTGCTACTCACTGGGAAGTTGTTTGCTGTTTTTAAATAAGTATACTGTTTCTCTCTTTGTAGTTTAGAAAATATACTAATTTTGTCCAGTTCTTTTTCTATTCCATGTGACTATATGCTTTTTTTTTTGGTGGCACTCAAAGTAGATTTTAAAGGCAAAAGTATTTCTGGAGTTTGTGCTTGTTGTTGTAACAAACAGAGACCATTCTCTTTAGGAAGGTATGATCTTGTCCCATAGTTACATCTCATGTAAGAATAAGAATTACCTGCTTTGTTTATATATAAAAAATTTAAAATAATATGGTCATCTTCTTTAGTTAAAAAATAGGAACAACTTTTGTTTAATAAATTTTAAAATAAAATAGATGTTATATATTTAGTGAAAAATACCATTACTGAAGTTGTTGGAAGTAATACTCTTGAATGAAAAAACTGTAACGTTTGGAGTTTTATTTGTAACAGACGAATTGGACAGCAAACAAAAAAACCATACTTTCTACTTGCAGTAGAGGTGATTAATTCTGCTTGGTACATGGAAGGGAGCATTAATAATTTCTTGTGAGAAGTGCAGTATCTTGCTGCTGTAGCTATGTTCTACCGATTTTTTTTCATGTGTTTGTTGTGCATGATAAAGAGGTGGTAAAAGCTTGTTGCTGTATCTTAAGAAAAATACTGAAATTTATTCATCTTTTCAGTTTTTGAGAAATAGCAGCCTGTGTTAGCATGTTCTATGTATTTACAATCTCTGATTACCCAACAGTAAAGACGACATTCAGCATCCATCTGGAATATTTGCGTGTATTTACATTGTTTGCAAAAGCCATTAAAATGATCTGAGAGGCTCTGATTTCAGATGGTGCAGGTAACCTCAGTACAGCTGTGTTGTATCTGTAGTTTGTGATATGATCTTTAATTATATGATGACACTATGTTTTCCAGAGAATCTTGCCTTAGGGTATACAGGATAGATAGTGTTCACTGAGTGAAGTGCTTTTTCTTTATTTCTTTTATCTTCCTGTTCTGCATGAACTCTATGCTATATGTGGCATATCCTCTTTACTGTGTTCTGAAATGCAGGTGATTAATTTCCTTTCTAGTGTTCCTCTGCTGCTTGTTGTAGAGGTTTTTTAACCTTTTTACAAGCATAAAATGTGCCATCTTTCTGTGACTCCTAGTCATGTTAATTTTCACTGCTGCAGTCCTCTGCTCTTTTTTTGGTAACTAGCATTAGACCTTTCATTCTTAAACCCATTCTTTGTAGATCTCTGATTCTCTGTTTCCTCATTAAACACTTTTTTTTTTTTTTTACCCTTACAACAGCCAGCTTTCCTGACACAGGTGAAAATTACAAGTCATTTTCATTCTGCTCTTTAGATATGTGAAAAGGGATATATTCTTTTGAACTTCTCTACATTTATTAAAACCACTGATTCTGTCTGTGTTATGATGTGTTAATATCAATAGAAAGAATGGCAGTGTTTTACTACTTTGTTGACAACATGCTTACATTTACCATGATAATTCATAGTTAAGGGATAGTGGAATGATAAATACTTTTCAGTGGCTTCATAATGGCACATAGAAATGCAAAGTTACCTTTCAGTGTTTAAGAAATTGAAGAATCACAGATAGCTATACACCTATCTGTATTTGACAGACATAACATTAGTTTTAAATAACTGGTTTGCTGTAGTTCTGTTAATCATTGTTTATATCTCCAGAACATTTTTTACAGACTGTAAAATTACCAACAGTAACTTAAATTTTTTTTGAAATCCTACATTTTGCCTTTTTATCTAATGACTTTGAAAAATAGGTATGGGAATGTGGAAACCAACTAAAGGCTTTGTAATGACCCTTGATAGGACCTGAAATGCCTCAGTATTAACAGTAAAACTGTAATGAATTTAGTTACTAAAACTAATAATTATGTATTAATGAACTTTCTATTGCCTTGTAAATAGTAGACCCTAGTAATTTTCAGATAGTGATTACCTGAAAGTGAGTTGTCTGATGACTTTTAGTTATCTTACACGCTGATATTTGGCAGTCCATTTAAGTACGTGCTCTTAAGGCTTCCTGGAAAAGGTATTGTCATGTGAATACTATTTGCTGTGATTTAATTACTTCTATCATTGTTTAATCAGGTTCTCATTCAGGTTTGATAGGGTGACATACTGTGTTAGATACCAACACTTGCGTGTTCAAATGAACTACCACTGTCACGGTTATATGTTTAATCTGCGGTGTACCTGGATATCATATCTTGTTTATGCAATTCTTTTTATCACATGTTATTTTTTTGTTCAAGAAATATACTCTAGATGTTCCTATTCTTGAAGTGCTTGTATCATTGTTGTGAGTTGCGCTCCAGCTATTTTTACCATTTTATGTTGTGTTTTGATCTTATTCAGACCTCTTTTTTCTTTAAATGAGGAAAAATGATTTACCAGCTTCCTGAAAAAGTTTTCTGCAGACGTAAGAATTTTTATTTTTATTTTTCTATTTAAATACTCCTGACAAAAAATGAATCTGCACAGGGACGATTCTGTTTCCGTTCAGGTTCCATGTGTATTAGATTTGTGATATGCTATCCTGAAGATATTTGGTAGTTTAGATTAAATCGCCTGCTGATGACTGAACTGGCTGGTCTCCTTCAGTCATCCCACTGTGGAACCCCCTGCTGTCCCCTATCAAGGCTACCTATTGTTTGTGCTGTTCTAATGAGACCCTCTTGTGGAATTCATGTTCTGGCCTGTAACCTTGTCTTGTTACAAACTGCTTTGTCTTTTAATATATTTGACTTTCTTATTCACAAGCCAGTTTTTAAATTATCTTCTGCCAGTTTTCACAGATACTCTTTCAGATTGAAAAACCCATGTGCTGAACAAATACCGTCAAGGGAAATGAACTTCATATGAGTGTAGCAGGGTGTGTTAGAATTTATTTCTTTTTTGAAGAGTGACATTTTCACTGTAGGATCTTAAAGAAACCACCATGCAAAATAAAAAAAACTTTGACCTTTTTTTTTGTGTAGAAACCTCTGCCATGTATTGTGTGTGACAGCAAGCAGAGTAGATAATCCATCAGGTTTGCGACCAAACAAATATAACTATGTTTTCTTCACAGGAACATTTTGTTAATTTTGTGCTTGGATAAAATGTGAAAGATACAATACAAGTATTAATGTAGCTGTCAATACACTTTTTCTTCATTTAAAATATGACCTTATAAGTGTGAACTGAAGACCATCAGCAAAAGTGTGATTTTTTGCTGATAAAATAATGCTACTTTGCAGATCATTCATTATAGCTGCTTGATCTTTTCTTCAGTGGGTTATCTCTTTGAATTTCAACAGGTGGTGAAGTGACTTTTTAAGACAGCTATTTATTCATTAGAAGTGTGGGCATATGAACTAGCACTCCTAATGAACTAACATGCTCTAGAATTTATGAGAATTAGTGCTTGGCAATTACTGGTGCCGATCTGTATAGTGTGAAGTTATTGTGGGAACATAAATATCATGGCATAAAATGACACATCAACAAAAATATCTCTTAACAGCAAGGAAGCAATCTTATGTTAACACAGTGTTAAGGCTGCACTCTGTTATGTACCTGTATACATCCTGGTGGAGACTACCTGTTGCAGGATCTTCTCTGAAAACTTCAGGGAAGAAAATAGGGAGTTCTGCTCAGAGCAATAGGAAGAAAGATAGAACAGTGCAATTCTCTATCAGTTATAATCCTTTACTGGGTGGCTTGATTAAACATTAAAAAATTATGGAAGGAAATAATTTTGTTAAGTGGGACCTTTCAGAATTAGTGTTACTTCAAAACCAATTCATTTTCATGCCTGATGTTTATAGCTTAAATGCAGATCGACAAATTTGACCCTTTTAAAAAGATTGCTGCAATTTAGCATCATTAACTATTTTCAGCATGATATTAATTAGAATATGCAAGTTAGTTGAACTTTTTGGAGATTAAATTAATTTGATGGAGGCAGTATTGATACAGGGTAATACTTCTGTAATATTATTTTATGTTATTTCTCAAGAAGAGATTGTTTATTGTATAAGGAAATCTTAATAGAATTAGCTTTTGATATCTGTAGCTATGTAGTAATTTGTGTCAATGCTTCTCAAAAAACTGAAATATCAGAGGTCAAGAAAAATCTGTGATATGTAATGGTAATATAGCAAATTTTTGTCACTTCTAAACTTTTAGCCTGATTTGAGAGGTATGGAGGTTTTGACAAATTTGTCTTTAAGTATTATATCTTAGGACTTAGCAGCTGCTGGAGTCACGCTCCGAAGAACACAGATATAACTTTTGTTGTTCTTGGACAGGGCAGATAGGGGAGTAGTATTAAACTTTTAGCTGTAAAAGTGTTTTACAGTTACAGTGATTGCACTTACATTAATATGGCAGAAGCATGGGAAGTTCTCAAGAGAGTAAGGTTTGACAGTTTAACTTGGAGTTTTTAAGGTCCTGAGAAACTGTCTGGATGTTTCATGATGTCTTGGACTTCATTTAGGCAATCTAAATACTTTATCCAATCCTTATTGAATCAGTAGGAAAAGTTTTCTTACTGAATGGAATTTGGACTACTCTGTCTTTATCTGATAATAACGTGTGTCTTAACTGCAAATAGAACAAATCATTTGACTATTCTAACAGCATAAGACTTGCAAAATGCATTTGTAAGCATATGGTTTATAGCAATTAGTATACTTGAAAAAAAATTAGAAATAATCTGCCTTGTTCAAAGAGAAATATGGGTTGAATGAGACAAAGCTATGGGAAAATCCCCTGTTTTCAGGTTTTGAAAATGCATTGAATGAAGACAGTTTGAACTTGAGTTGTTCTTTATTCAATGCATAAAATTGTAAGGGGACAAGGATCTGCAAAAAACTTGTTGCTTGTCTGTGTTGTGTGAAGTATCCAGGAACCAGAAAGTGACGGACTTTTAAATATAATAATGCTACCACTTTCAAGTTCTGTGCTTTGATGTACCAGGCAGTAAATGGAAAAAAAAAGTAGACTGTGATATAGGCTTACAATCAATGTGTAAGATAGTTGTATGCTCACAACTCACTGTGCACAGTGAGTCTTATTTTAACCAGTACAAATGGATATGTTGTGTATATATAGTAGTTCACAAAGCCTAAGTGATTTTTGGATCAGGATTTTGTTTTAGTATATTTCCTAATACTTGAGGACAACTAATTTGATAGTACTTTAGACCTTTAAAAACACTTCTTCAGTCAGCAGAGCTCCAACAGACTTTTTGAAGTAAGCTTAACTGTGTTTGCATTTATACCCTTTTCAGCTACACTTCAGCTGTATGTGGCAGTGACATTGTCTTGAGCTGATTTACATTTCTTAGTTTAGAAACTATTAATGACTCAGAGAGTACTGTAAAAGCCATTAATACTGAAACTGACATCTGGCAGGTCTTACAGCAAAAAGAAACAGAATTTCAATTTCTAGTTCTGTCTGTATGTAATGCATTTTGGGAACTACCACTTTGAAGAGAAAACTTTTAAGTTACAGGGCAACAAAATGGTATCGATGTACAAAAAAATATAGAAATTAACATCATCATAGTGTGGAATAGGATTTTTGTAGTAGGTGGTATTTACACATTAGGGAAAAGTAATTTTCGCAAAATAGAGTGAAATTTGTAATACTTATTGAGAGATGTGCTTGTTTAAATGATGGCCTCTTGTTAAGCATGCAGATGTGAAAAATAGGTGCTTTAATTGCCACAATAAAGACTTCCATGTCTTAGAAACAAAAATAACATATTGAAATCTCAGTGACTGGTGAGATTTTTTTTTTTTTCCCCCGGAAACCTCAATATGTGCTTTTATAGCTTTGAAAGTCATAGAATCATAGAATCAGCTGGGTCGGAAGGGGCCTCTGAGATCATGAAGTCCAATCCTTGATCCACTACTGCCTTGGTTACTAGACCATGGCACTAAGTGCCACATCTGGTCTCATCATTCCATTTTTAACATTTTTTTTTTCATCTAGTTCTTACAAAACTGTTGTTCCATGTTCTCTGTAACAAGCACTTCTGGAAGTACCATCCAGTTAACTATACAACTTCCTGCTGTAATATTATATGGACTGCTTAACCTATAAACAGTAAATCTGTTTATATTGATAAAATGAACTATTATCTTGAAAATTTTCAGTTATATCTGATCTGATCCATTAGTATTATAAAATGATTTGATTATTTAAATTTCAATATCTTGCAGCTTAGCTTTTGGAATTGTGAGGCTGCAGTTTTTATATAATTGGAAATATTTTTTTTTTTTTACTTTAATAACTTATCACTTGGCTGAATTTTTCCATTCTTAGTTTCTGCCCACAGCTGAAATAATGTTTTTGAGAAATGGGAAAAAAGCTGTCATGATGTGTTGTGTGGTTGGTTTTGTTTTTTTTGTGATTTTTTTTTTTTCTTTTGTTTTGGTTGGTTGGTATTTTGACTTTTTTTTTGTGTCAAAGTGAAGTACATTGCTGATTATATGTTTTAAAGAAATTATAAGATACTTTTTGACACACTCGTAACTTTAAAAATAGATGAATGTTTTCTCTTTAAAATGAGCTGGTTAAATGGATGTAACTCTGTTAATTGCTTGACTAACTCTAGTCCAATATTCTGATTGTTGGTGATTTTTTAAGTTTTCTTAACCAGAAGCTGTCTAAAATGAATGAGTGATTTATGAGCACAAGAGATAAGACATAGGATTACATCTAATTTACTAAACTTTTTACTGAGGAGCTCAGGGGACCTACCACTTTATGTATGGGAGCATTGCATGTTTAATTATCTCCACTGGTAAATATTTACATCTGAGGCATCCATCAACATCTTTCTTGGTCCAGAGGATGGGTTTTTAAGCATTGCTAAGTCCAAGATTGTTAGTCAGGAATAAGTTTATTGGCAGCAATTTTCTAAACTATGTGACAATGGAAAAGATTTCATTGACATAAGTAGTTTCAATAAAAAATGCTATAAATGATTGTAGACTCCCAGCTCATACCTGTACTCTATCAAATTTTGTATAACTGATATCATCTAGTGCACTCTAAAAGTCTGAATATGAGGAAAAAAGAGGTGAAGGAGCACTGTAGATACTTTCACAAGAAATGGTTGGCTTGCAATCTTGCATTGAAAGCCTTCACTGACAGCTCTGGCTGGGGAATTCTGTGCATCTGTCTTGCATATCAGATACTCTGTCAAAAAAGGGTACAAATGAGTAACACAACTTGAAGGTCTTACTTCCTTTTTGTTAACATTAACTGGCCATACTTTGCTTTCTCATGCAGGGTATTTAGTAATGTATATTTAACAAGGAAAATATTTATCAAGCTATAACCTGCTAAAGCAGAAGAGCAATACCTGAACAAGGTAGAAGTTTCTAATGTAGCTGGCATTCTTCAAAGTAAAGTCCGTTATATGTTGATTTGTTTTTTTCTTGTAAGATAGGTAATATTTGCAATTAATGAGAAAAATAGGTTTCAAATAATCATATATAACGACTACAAACAGACAATGCCAAGGACAATGGTACAGTGGGATTGAAACACACTTTAAGTAAAGGAAATTGTTACAAGTTGACAAGAATAAATGTCTTTTCAGAATTCAGTTTTTTTCCCAGAACTAGAGTCTGACTGCAAGTTAAATTTGGATCAGTATAACTATTATGAAGTATAACTATACAAAGGTACGTATATTTTTAATCTCCCTTATTTAACCCATCCTGCATTTTTAAGTATATTCTTCTGTCTTACTGAGGTTGTCAGTTGATTTTTATCCAGTAGGTAAACTCCTGAGGGAGAATTTCTTATGTCCTTGTAGTTCCATTAATTGATACTTGTACTGAATATGTGAGGCAAGGTTTTGAGACCAGGATGGGGAGTCTGCAGGTGTGTCCTCTGTGGGAAGAGGACAGGAAATGTCTCCTGCCTGATATAGCCATTTCCAGACAGCTCTGCAATGGACCCTACACACAGAATACCTGAGCCCATCAGCCAACTTGGTGCCTCTGTAAAAACATTTTAAAGGAAATGCAGAAAATGTCAGACAGGCAAAGGAAGAAGGAACAAAAAGAGTGGGAAAGAGCAGAGAAGGAAGCGAAGGTGCTTCAGGCATCAGAGCACATTTTGCCCTGCAGCCTGTAGAGAGTCCATGCTGGAGCAGATTTTTCTTGACAGGAACTGTGGTCTCTGGAGAGCCCATGCTGCGGAAAATTTTCTGAAGGACTGCAGCCAGTTGGGAATCCATGCTGGAGTGGAACAGAACTGTGAGAAGAAAGCAGTGGAGGAGAGAAATCAGTATGTACTGTCTGCAACTCCCATCCCCTAATGCCACCTTAGGATGGTTAGAGGAGTCTGGAATGAAGGGGTGAAGTTGAGCCTGGGAAATGTGGGGAGGAAAGGTGTTGTTTTAATGTTTGTCTTTTTGCTTCTTGCTCTCTGGATCTATTTTAACTGGCAATAAAGGGAAGTTAACTTTCCCTAAGCTGAGTCTACTTTGACCATAATGGTAATTGCTAAGTAATCTCCCTTGTTTTATCTTGATCTTCAAGCTTTCTCTTTGTTTTCTCCTCCTGTCTCTTTAAACAAAAATAGAGGTTTGGCATGTGAAAAGTAGTAGTTTTCTTGGTTTAGTTTAAAATTATCTATATAGGGAATGCTGAACCAGAAAATTGAGTTTATGGAAAGCACAGCGCTCTTCAATTTAATTCTATGCTTTCTATTTCCTGCCCAACAGTTGTTTTTCTATGTAATCCTCAGTGGGACTTTTCCTGTGTTCTCTGTACATTGTTACTGACAAATAGACTGAAGTTCAGGATATCATAAGTAAAATAAAATAAAAATGGTCAATATATTGCCTCGCTTGGGATGTAGCTATATCATAAGTGTCCTTGGTCTGTCATTCCTGACCTTGCACAGCAGTTGGTGGCTTTGTTGCTTGCAAGATCTGATAGTAGCTTCCCTGAGCTGTGGGCTTGGAGCTTGCAGGCTATCAGCAGAACTCTCGTTCCTTCCTTAGCCTCCCAGGCAAGGTGAGGCCATGCTGGGGACTAGGGACTTCTTCACAAGACTGAAAGTAAGTTATCACGGATGATCCCAGCTTAGTCGGATCTTCTAGGAGAGATATGGACAAAGGCTTCCTCTGTCCCCACCAGATTTGGAGGAGATAGGAATCCTGGAAGCTCTAGGTTAGTCACTGGACTATTTAGGTCAAACAGACTGTAAGGATTTATGTATATATTTGCCTTCAGTATATTGGATTGGTGTTTTGTTGAGGTATTTCTTTATATACTTGGTGAGGAAATACAGATTTTGTGGATAACTTCTAAACCAGTTTCAGTGAACTGTTTTGCTTAAATTTAGGATTCAAATCTGTGTTAGGATTCCTGTGTCCTCGGTAAAGTAGGGATGAAAATGCTTTCAAGTATAAGTGAATTTATTAAGAATTTATTTCAATAATCCATGTTCAGCATTCAAAAATGTTAGATTCAAGATAGCATAAATATCCAATAGTATTTTCTACTATACAAAATAAATGTATCTTAATTCATGGTTGAAGTGGTTCAGTGTTCTTATACTTCCAAAATATACAGTGGCACTTTTTGTAAGGGAAAAAAAATAAATCTTTCAGTTGAAAGCACTAGTATGATTCTGACTTGTTTCCACCACTGATTGTAATTCTGTTCATAGGTATCTGTGAATCACAAGCAAAATTTGCAGTTTCTGTCACGTTTTGCTTGTCCTACAGAATAGAATAAAAACAGTTTCTGAACTCTTAAAGTCTGTAGCTGATTGCAAGTGTAATTGTGTGCTTAAATAGTCTTAAATTTGTTTGTTTGATATGTGTTCCCACTCAGTCTAGACTACAAAATACTCTGATGCTAGTATAAATATTCTGTTTTATCATAAATCATTCAATAGGACAACTTGTACTGTAATATCAGTTTAATGAAAGGGTAACCATGGGAATTACTGATTTTAATAATAAAAATTAATTCTAATAACTTTTTATAGCAGAGTTTCTCAGAACAAAATTCTTTCCTAGTGGAGTGATTAACTTGCATACAGCAGTTTTGCTGTATAAAAAAGCTTTTTTTTAATAAAAAAGCTATTGTAATATAAATAGATCTTAATAGATTGGGTAAAAATTTAGTAAAATAGAACATGCTGATCTTTAAAATTTAGGAAAATATAGCTAATGTTACGAAATTTTATTGTAAGCAATATATCTAAATTAATTTACAACATTGTGTCTATTATTGATTGAAATAATTATATTTTTTCCTGAGAAGATTGAGATCCCATTAAGTGTTGAATATAACCCTTTGTTTTACATATTTATGAGGGCTTTGCTGTCTGTAAAGTTAGTAAACTTGTCAAATTATAAAATGAAGAAAAACATGTCTATTTTTTACTTAAACCTTGTAAGTTAACTTTCTGCCTCTGAGACTGGACATAATTTCATATCCCACATCTGGGTTGCAGTGTGGGAGAGGTCACTGTAAGAATACTGTTTCTTTAGAAGTAGTCAATGGGTCTTTTTAACATTCACTCCAAATAATAGTAATTTTTCTCTGAATTAAAGGAAAGGCAAATCATTATGCAATAAATGTTACAATTTCTGGGATGCTTTCTCATAGATTTTCACATTTAGTTGGGAACCTGATGTGTCTTAGAGTTTGTAGATGGAGTGGGAAAGCTGCCTATGTATTACTAACCAAAGTCTGTATAACTTAACCAGAGTCGAAATGTTTCAACTCTCCCCTGTGTGAAGTATTTTAAGTAATGGATGTGTTAGCACTGTAAGTGAAATAGTCTCAGTTGAACTGTTATTATTCCTGCATTTTCAAAATATATTTTCTCATGAGTTGCTGGAAGTGGCTTTGAATGCCAGATGTAAGCACTGACATTTATAATGGAGGAGAGTAGCTTGATTAGGCTGCCAGGCTGCCAGGTATACATATACAGGACTTATATTATTCTTTTGCTGCTATTCAAATTCAGAACTGTTGCAATCCATTCAATCTAAGGAGGAGACACATTAACACAGCTGTGTGCATAAACATTTGCTTGAATGTTATCTTTTCTTAGATTTAAAAAAAAATTTGTCATGTACCACTGCAATTTTCAGAGCAGAACTAAATCACAACTATTATGTAAGATTTTTTTAAACTTTTTATTCCAGGTACATAATTTTAAGGACAGCATCTTTCATTTCACTATCCAAGATCTATTCCAGAGTTGTTTTTATATCTTCCTTAACCATGTGATCTGTTTGTACTAGGCTTGCTTGATCTAAACCTGTTTGATTTTTAAAAAATGCCTTTTTTTTGATAATGTGGGACAGATTTCTTTTCTGGAAATCAGAAACCATGATAACTCAAATTTATGTTGCAATTGCATGAAGAAGTTCTGCAGATGTATAATCCCTGCAGTTGTGTAAGTTGAAAAGAACATACTATGAATTAATCACTCAATCGCCAGTTACAGTTCACAAAAACCCATTAGAGTGTTGTATTCTAATAGCAATCTCTCTTGTTATTAAACATATATTACTCTAGAAATTTAGGAAAATGCTGAGTTGGTATAAGATTCATACCAGAAATTCTTTAAACAACCAACATTTTCCTAAAATTGTACTTAAATAAAATTGATTGTGATTTTTGTATGAGAGGAAACACTTCTGAGGTGGAAATGTGCTTATGGTCTCACTCAGTAAACTAAAAAAATAGTGATGATAACAGCAATGCTTTACTTCATTTGAGTGCTTCAAACTATGGAGAAAATGTGGAAAAGTTGATTATTTGGTAACATACTTGAAAGTTTTAGTGTGTTGTGAAGGTAGTTATTGCCTGTGGCAAAGGTATTAAACTCCTTTAGAGAATTACATAGTCACAGAATGCTCTTTTATAAGAAGTTGGAGAGATCTCAAGACTTCATATGCCCCCACATCCTCCCATTGACTGGTTAGTAGTTCATCTATATTTGCCTTGAAATGTATCTAAGTGTTCACTTTTAACTTCACACAAAACTTATGCATACATTAAGCAATTGCTGGTTTACTTTTGTGTGTAGACAGTTGTGACATGAGTTATGTTTTTTCAGGGTTTTCTGAGATCTGGGAAATATGAAATGAGAATTCTGTTTCAAAAGAGCAGTGCAAAGTAAACCGTATGTATTTTTCTTCCATCATACATAAGTATTGTAATAACATGAGTAACACAACAGTAAGGTAACTATCAAGAAATAATAATTGTAGCGGTCTGTGACGGCTAAATTAATTGTTTCTGTGTAGTTTTGCATTTTTTAGTTAATTGTTGATGTTTGAGATCTGTATGAATATAGAACTCAGACATAAAAGTATTTGTGGACCAAATATATGTGTTTGCAATCCACTGGTATTGAGAGTATATAACCTAATTGGTAAGACCAATATTCTAGGACATTAGTAATTAATCTTGTAATTGAAAATACAGTAAATATGAAATTAATTTAAAGTTAAAATACTCTAAGATTAGAGAAAATGTACATACGGTTGTTGGTCAAAGGAATGTAAATATGGTTTCTAATTCAGCATTATTTATTTATGCAAACTGATTGATAATAGTATGTTTGTTTTAACTAATTTATAGGATTGCTAACTAATGAAGAAGCACTATAAATAGCATCAGTGAATGCTTTCTTCAAATGAATGATTTCTTCTTTTCCCGTTTAGGGCTATTGTTAAATAACGCTGTTTCTCTAAAATACAAGTTCTTTAGCTAATCATCAACAAAATACCAAAGATGTAATCGTAATATGGAAAAGTACGATTTTATGTAAGTAAATACATGAACAATGAATTACACTTTCATTCCACTGGCAAGTTTGCACCTTGCATCAGCTTAATAATGGTATGTGGCTGGGAGAGCAAGTGGGAGAATGTCTCTCTAAAAGACACATCCACACAACTTGCTCTCTTGTTGGTTGGTGCATGATTACGTAAAGTCAGTGGTATTTGGTTGTGTACCAATTCCTTTTGGTCATCTCTTTTAACCAGTGACTTTGTTTAACAGTCTTAATGTCCTCTGTACCTTTTTTTCATTTGCTTCTCTTTTGTTTTGTTGTTAAGTGCTCATATGTCATGCAAGCCATCTACCGCTCAGTGGTTCTCTTGAAACTCAGTTTTCACTGTGCTTGACAAATGCAGTGGTTGTGTTTTATCTGTTGACTTGCAGGCCAGTTGTCTGTGCGTCCTTACAGTTATGTCCTACCATTATTTTATCTCCCATTTAGACCCTGCACTGGAAAGGGAAATATTCAGAAATACCTTCTCAATGACATCACAAAGTAATAAATGTCTGATCTCAGATCCTGATCAGTTAGAATCAGAGTTAGTGCCCTTGGCAACTTTTATGATTTCCGTGCTGGACTGCATGAACAACCTGTAGCCATTAACTGAAGAGAATGGTCAGGAGACTTTTTTTTAATACATCATCATAGTTCGAGGTGAATGTTCTGAGACACCTTGGGGGGAGTGTGTGCTGATAGTAATTACAGAGATTCAAGATACCACATTGCCATGTATTTAAGATTTTGACATAAAACCTTGTCTGACTCTTCCAAATAATGTTGTGGGCTTTACTCAGGAGGTGATACTCATTCTTTCTATATTCTACTCATTCTCAGTGCTGCTGGGGATGCAGTTTTGACTCCTCTCTCCTATGCTGTTGACAGATGTTGATTTGAAATAGCTTTTCAGTTCACCTGTCAACTCCTTACTAGCAAGCCTTTAAAGTACACCTGCAAGACTTATGCTTTAATATAAATTTTCACTGATTCATATTAAAACCTGCTTTTTTGTCATTACCTTTGACAGTAATTGTTTACTCAGCCCAATCATTTATTTGTGACATTATCGTAATGGTCAAGTTCCCACAGCATTGAAAATGGAAGTTTAAAAACAGTGTTTATTTGGCATATGTAAGGATAGCAGTATTTGTATCTTCAGCTCCTCAATGTTAATCTTCTTTTCGGAAAACCAAGATTTTTGTACTTCTGACCCTGCTGATTATCAAGTAACTTTAAAAACTATGTCTTTAAAAAGAAAGTAAAGACACAAAATGTCTGTGAATTTTAGAAGGGTTTTTTTTCCCAAATGAGTACTATGTTTTTAAGAGTTATTTGTACTTAGTGAAAAAAGAGAACTAGTCAATGAAAGGAGAGCTAGGTGCTGATTACGTTTTGTTTCTGTCTGCACTTTTGTTCCTGAATGTACATTTTTGCTCTTTTGTAAAAATAATGAGTTTAAAGGCAAAACCAATCAGTTTTGACACTTCTTGACATGTAAAGCAGAACATATTTTACTCACAATGGTATGAAATCTAGACTCTTCTGTGCAGTTAAAAGGAAAACTTATAATTAAGAAGTTATGCAATGTTTGAAGAAATAACAAAAAAAAAGGTGGTGATGAATGAGACGTTACTCGCTCTTTTTTGAATAACACATTCTTAGGCTCTTCAGCTTTCCTACTTTTATATTTTTGTTGTATACTCTTTCTATTCTTTGTCACAACTTTCCTGTCTCTACTTCAAAATAATAATACTTTTAAAATATGCTTTTCCCTACTTGCTTAATGTGTCATAGAGTTTTATAACGTATTGCAACCTGATTCTGTCTAAACCATTACCTACTGAAGGGAAGTGTTTAAGAACATGATTAATTCTAAACATTGTAATGTTTCATTGCCAGAGTTCCACATTTATGTTGCTGAAAGCAAATTATCATCTGTCTATATTCAGAGATGGATAGCCTATAGTTTTTTAGTTATATAAACTTAAATTTTTAACTCTTCTGCCCTATCTCCTAAGAGAATCATGCTCATTCATCATTGTTGCTATTTTAACATTTAAATCTAATTTGATACAAATCTTGAGTGCCAAGACATAGCTTAACAGACCAGAATGTAAGAAATGTGATTAGAAAGTAAGTTAGGAAAGTAAGATAAAGATCACAGTAATTGGATAATTAACAATTTTAAAAAAGCTAGGGCATCATATGTATTTACAATAACCCCTGTATCCTCTTTAGCAGTAAGAAGACCCTTAAAACTAGCATAAATTTTTGTAAATATTCAATATAAGGATCTGTTTCCTACAAAGATTAAGCTACTGTAAGAATAAATCTGTAGATTGGAGTGTGTTTTGTTCCTTTCCATTTGCCACACTTAATCAGTAAATGTTATACTGTTTAGAGGCTAAATTTGTGCTACATTGCTCATGTCTGAGGGGATTCTCATGCTCTGATTATTGAAAATATGATCATCACTCTCTTTCATACCTAGTTTTCCCATCTTCAGAAACTGGGATGATGGTTAGTGCCCAGTCACATCAGGATGAGGAACTCCTGTGCAGGTAAGCAATGTGCTTTCACCTCAGAGTGTAGGAACACACATATCCCACAGCGTAATCAATCTTTAAATGAGTTATTCTTTGTATTGTCATGGCAGTTAATTGCAGATATATTTAGACATGACACTTGTTTAATAAAGAGTAGACGGTACACTGAAGATAACTCATGTTTTCAGGCCCGTATAGTAAAACTAGTTCCTAGCAAAAATTGGTGATTCCTGTCTTCATTTTGAAATGTTTTTGCTTAGCCTTTTTTGGACAACAAAGCAGGCACATTTACATAACGTGTGCATACACATAGATACCGTATTCTACTGATTGATTTAAGACTACTAAGAAGTTCTGAGCCTTAGTGAGAAAACATCTTTAAGCCAAAAATATGCCTAAAGAATTAAAATTACTATGATGTCTGAATTTTAAAATGTCAATATTGAGAAATGATATTCAATATTATAAAAATATTTCAAAATTTTGAAGCATTTTTGGCAAGAAAATAGAGTAGTCTCAGGATTATTATCTTTTTTTCTTTCTTCATAAGACTTTGTGTACAACTTCTTGTAAGGAAAAAAAAGTTGCATGAAAATTGTGAGTAGTAGAAGAATATAAATAAGAAAAGATACTTCTAAATCAATTCTACTCTTCCCTCCAGCTGTTTTATATCCGTGGTTGGCTCACCACTCACAGTAGTAATTCTTTTCTCTGCTAACACCATGGATTCTAATTTTTTTGAAAAGAACTTCTGAGTTTGTAGACTCAGGTCTCTAGCCAATTGCTTAGACATGTCTCTCCTGATCATAGGGCTTCTTTTTGTCATGGGTTTTTATTCTTTGATATTTTTGTTTAGTTTGTTTTTAGGAGCAACCTTTTATGCCATACCCAATTCTTGTGACAAACCCTGTGTATGTGGCACTGGATATTGGAAGCCCTGCAGTATTGCTGTTGTCATGTAGATCTAGAAGTAGACAGTTAAATTCCTCATTCAGGAATTCATCCAGTTCAACTCGAGTTCAACTCTATCTGCCTGCTTCTTTTCCTGAATAATGATGATTTGCTGGCATCTCAGTGCATGGATCTCTGGTAACTTTTTCCTTTTGGAGTTGGAGCTCACATTGTAATAACAAATACAGTTTAAGTCACTGAGACTTGTACATGTTCTTATGTGTTTCATTGAATTGGATGAAGGAAACTGAAATAAAATAATTTTGATGTTAGACTCAGAGGATATTACTGTCTGGGTGCATGATTTAAAATGCTTGTATTGTGCATTGCTACAAAGTATGATGGATGCATATTATAACCTGCATGAAGTGTATTCTTTCATGGAAATTCAAAGAAATTGTTCTTGTATTGTTAGTATAGCATTAAATAATTTTAAGAGTGAAGCTACAGATGTCAAAATGAAACTTGGAGGGTTTTTTGTCTTCAATATTTTTGACATTTTCTGATTCTTGTAGTTGGTGTTTACTTTTGCATCTATTACATGAGTGTAATAATATAAGCCTTAGAATGTTATAGTTATATAATACTACTACAATATAATATTACTTATATAATATAATTATATAAGTTGAGAAATAATGCAAAGCTGCTGCTTTTGCAATAACCATGGTTTTTTATTCTCCAAGTTTTAATATTTAATGATTGATTAATATAACTTGTACTCTTTGTTTTAGAATAATGTAAAACTTGTCTGATATGTAGAGAGTGAAACTAGCAGAATGAATTCAATTCAGATCATTAGTTTTCATGTTAACAGGGGTCATATGAATTAAAACTCCAGAAGACAATTTTAAAGGAGTTACTTTTAAAAAGACTAACATTTCTTTGTTCTCTACAATTTTCAGGTCAAAGAAAACACTGAAAAGCTACAAAACCCAGTATTTGTCTTGTCAACAGCTGAAAGAACAGCAGTTGCCATGGTAAGAAAACTTCCCACGTTAATTTATTGGTTTTAAATTAGTGAATGAAAAAGAGTGGGTTCAGCCAATTTTTTGTGCATCTTAGCTCATTTGAACAAATTTTGTGTTAGCTTGTTTTTTTTCTTTTAGCATATCTCCTACATTACATATTCTTATGTGTTATGAAAATATTTAACCCTGTATATGCTGATAACCTTTGAGGATGACACATGGATGTTATTTCTTGTTTTCAGCCAAATATTGCAAATTGCAGGGATGAGTCTTAAAGGTTTAGGATTTGTACTGCAGGGCCTTTGCTCAGTAAATACTATCTGCATTAGAGTAGTTATGCTTGTCTAAGTTTATACATGAGACTGGGTTTGTTGGAAGAGGAAAGTTATTTTTGTTAGAACGATGGATATAGCATATGTATGTGTGTGAGGAGATATGAGAGAGGGAACAAATGATTTTGGGAGCTTGAGCCCTTCTTCAGGTGATGTTTAAAGAAATATTTCTGCAGGATGGTCACATTAAGGGGATTTTGTACCTGTGAACTCACCTCAGTTTTCCAGTTTAAAGGAACTACTCTAGTAAGAGGAGCACTGTGTGTGAATTTTGTGCCTCAACAGAAATGCTAAGCCAGTTGAGTGCACAGGCCACTGAAATGAATGGGATTACTCATAAAGTGAAGTACATGGAAGGCCTCTTTTGGATAGGAATTCAGAATCTGCATGTTAGTCTTTCCAAGTACTCTACTTCTAACCTTCATCAGTTGCAATTTTTTTTGGTTAATCATTTTGCCTTGTGAAACTGAATCATGTCCTTCCTGGTTATGTCATGGGTGTACTTGCATCCACTAGCTGACAGGGCAAGTTAGATGATTATAGTCTATCTTACGACTGGAGATAACCTGTAGAAAGAGAATGGTTTTGTGACTGTTTAATGCATAACACCTGTGTCTATGGCAACATGCATGCTTATTCCCTCTGTGTCTATTTTGGAGCTATTTAGAGAGGACAGTTCCCTTTGCAATGCTTTCAGCAAACTAAAAATTAATCCAGTTATTGAAATCTACCATGGATGAGAAGAAAGTCTCTGTAAAGTATGAACTATAAAATGAAGTTGGCAGGTTTAATCCCCTATGAAGCTGTAATCATGTAAACTGCTGCTGGACTGCCATTAGGCTACTGATAGTATGCAGTACTCCTAAAGAGGACTTAATTAAGTACACCATTATAGTGTACTACTGATTCTGCCCTTTACCTTTATCTTTAAGTTTCCATGAATCTGAAATGTACTGAGGTTGGTTAATAAAAATTACTTGGATTAAAGAAAAAAAAAAAGTAAAATAAGTTCTTCATAAAGTGTTTAAAGATTTAAATCCATAAAGTTATTTTTGTTCCAATGACATGGATACGTTTTATTGTTTAGATGTCTAAATGTCTGTCAAGTCTACATAACACAGTATTTGTAGTTTGAAGGTCTGTATTTACATTTTTTGTGTTTTATAAGTAACTAGTACTTAGGAGATATTCATGTTTCTAGGAGGTAGAGAATATGCCTCTCGCTTGTCTTTTGTAATATTCTCCATGATTCCTTTTCTGTGAAATAGAAAAAAAAACCAACAAAAAATTCCAGCTTAAATCCTCCTCCTCTATCCTTGATAGTCTGGAACTTACAGGAAAGGGAAATAAATTGAAAGAATTCAGTAGTGACTTTCTGTATAAGCTTTAGATAGTAAACATTAGTTAGCTATAACACCGTGTAAATGCTTTTAAAAACTATTTTCTTATTTCTTTACTTTTAGAAGGCCCTGAATGATAAATTCTGCTCTGTGTATGTATGTATAAATGTCTTTTATGGTGTTCTTGTTTGGATAACACATTTTTATATTTTCATCACAACTGAAAACTTTGTCTTATTGTATTCAAATGTTGCATCTCTTAGTGCTGGATGTCTACCTCCAGACTCTGAAATAAATTTATGAATTATCTAACTGTAAGGGGTATGGTAAGACTGATCACGATTAAGGATGTACATCAATCCTAAAAAAACCTTTTTTTAGTGCTAAGATCTTCTCCAGAGAGAGCCAACTATAAATCCAGATAATTTGAAATTGTGCTCCCAGCTGCTCAGAAATGTCTTGAAGCTTTGTTTCTTCTTTCTGAGCAATCCTCTTGTAAGATTTATGGTAACTTTATCTTAGAATTACTTAAGTTAGAAAACCCAACAAGATAACTTTAGTTATCACAGTGAGCAATGTAACAAAAACTTTAATCAATATTTGAAAATCTTGTCAACGCTTTTTGTTTTTAAAGTAGTGGAAAAACAACTTTCTAGATACCACTTTATGGAGCAGGCAAACAGATTTAATTAAGTAATAGTAGGAACAGAAGTACTCTAAAGAATACGGTCTGAATTACTGGTGAAGTTAAAGTCCATAAAAATACAGAACCTCTTAGTTTTGCAGACTTTGATTTTAGAGTGCTTCTTGATTTAATCAAGCACTCTAACCTTTTGCAACTAAATAAGAGATTAAAAAAAGAAGAAATTATCACAAAGGAAGCAAAGGCTCATAAATGTTTTAAAGGATAAAGAGAGAAGATTGTCTTGTGAGAAAATATTCTAGACTTGTAGACTAGTGCAGTATGAGACTGTCTTAGAGGGACAGAGAGGAGGAAACAAAGATGGGGTGATAGTGATGAAATGAGATTGGAGAAGAAGACACAAAAAGAAGTCAGGAAAAAATTGGATTTGATTTATTGAAAAACAGTAAAAAAAAGAGTGATAAAAAAACCAAACAAAAAGTTATGTGGTTTAGTAGGAGTTTTATATTAAATCATGAATGTGAAAGAAGACAAGTGTAGGAATGGTACTAATTGTGGTATTCTCTGTCATTAGGTGGAATCTAAAATGTTGTTGAATTTTTTGTCATTTGGAATTTCAGCTTTTTTACTGATGGAGAAATAGACTGCTGAGCCCTGGGTGGTTTTTATTTATTTATTTTCCTGTGCAAATAAGAGGAGATTATAACCATTCTGATTGTGAAATGTGCAAAATGAGATTAGATACAGTTCTGAAAACACTAAGGATTTTAGTGTTATTACGATTTTTCTTTGTCATATTAGGAAAATTTTTTTGTTACTAGAAATAACTGTCTTGTAACTTGAAATTTATTTCATTATTAAGTTGTGAATATGTTTGAAAAGTTAAGTATGGTACCCAAAGAGAATAGAATATATACAGTGTTTTGAGTGATTAGTAACTAGGTTGCTTCTAGCTCTGTTCTCTCTCTCTAAACATATCTTACATATGCAGGAAAATGGCTTCTATATAAAGGCTAAAACATTTTTAGTAGATTGTCAGAATTATAGTCTTCATACTGAATCATTAATGGATTGGAGCCATATTAAAACCAGTGCCATATTAAAACTTTGGAGCCATATTAAAACTAGTGCACACCATGTGCCCCAGTTAATTGCAGAGCTAAGACTTTGCTGAGTTATTTTGTGTAATTCTGGATTGCTGACTGAAATTGTTAATTTAGATTGTGGATATACAATACAGAGATCCAACTCAGTCTTTTATATGAATTCTCTGCCTCCAAATAGGTTATGGATGTTTTAATTACTTAAAGTAGCCAGTTATACTATGAACAGTGAAAAGTTTTTGTTACATTGGCAGTGACAAGTTTCCCAACTTTTGCATCTGTTTGAGCCTTTTCTTAGTGTTTATTGAGTGGTTAGACAGTTTCCTGTTTTTACACAACAGTTTTTTATTTGAAAAAGACACAACACAACACTTTAGCCTAATACATAAGAAAATAAAGTCAATGAATTTATGATTATTAAAGTACTGGTTTGAAAAGCAGCAATTATGGTGCGTGTTTCAAAATCAATATACAGAGTAAATGTTTTATTTACTGTGTGCGTGCTTGCTATCAATTTATTAGCAAGGATTTAATATATGAAGGGTGATTATTAAGAGAAAAGTAGGCAGAGTAGCTAAGAAAAATTATTTTCAGGCAACTAGCTTATTTGTAGCTAAAATGGACTTAGCATAATGAATAGTTCATGTATCATACCCTATATATGGCATGGTATGCTGATGTTAGTCTTGTTTCTGGAATATACAAAAGTGGAGTGACTTTTCTCCCTGGTACAGAGACATCTGTAGGAAATTTGTTATGTAGTAAATTAAGGAAATCAGAGAAGGGCCTCAGAGAAGGGCCTGATAAGAAAGAGCAGTTATTTGATTTCCTCTGAAGATCACAGGTGAAGAGAAACTAGAGATGCTGAATGGAGAAAATTCCCTTGGAAGTGTCAGTTCACTCAGAACATTTTAACACAAATGTCTACCCTTGAAGCAGGTGGAGGTAGAACTAGAATGGAAAACAAACTTCCTAACTGAAGTATTAGTACTCTAGGGCTGTAACAGTGGGTGTGTTCAGTGCAAATACAGAACTAAAACAACTACATCACGAGATGTGCTAAAACTGGTGTAAGTGTTTACTACCAAACATGCAGCAGAGACTGAAAAGCAGCATCTTTGTCAAGTGAAAGACAGGCCATTCCTTTGAGGTATTTTCCTCAGTTTCCATTCCCTGTGCTTCTGTGGAAGACGACTTGTTTCCAGGAAACAAACATCTGTGTTCCAGGCTGAATTATGCATGTAGGTTAATTTCTTTTTTATTTTCTTCCACTGTTCTTAACTATCACTTTTCACTTGAGAGCAAGTACTCCATGTTTACCATCAGGCTGGTGTGTTTTGCCTTGGGGAGTGTTGTAGATTCACTGCCTCGCTTTTCAGTCATAGGAGTGCACAGTTCAACTTCATTATCTATTTTACCTCTGTTATTTTGTATTTAAACTATATTCCTGCCCCATTCAAGATGAGCAGTCCCACTAACATGACATTTAAACTGGCTGTTTGGGACTTAAAATTTTGTTAGGTAGGGTTAATAAAAATTTCCATTGTCTGGCATTTATGATACCGGTAATTTCTTGAGACCACAGTGCTTTGAAAACCCATGGTGTATAAAAACTAAGCCAACAGTAAAATCAAGTGCAATGGAGGCTTTCTGCTTACTAAGGTATTTAGCTCCTGGAAATTTTTGCATGATTTCATGTGAGATTTTAAAATTCATTTTATGAGATAAATTACTCCATTAATTTTACAATAGGTTGCTATTATTTTATGCTCATCTAATGCTGTGATACCATATGGCAGTGGAGATCTGTAAGCCTCTAACTGCCTTACATTTATTTCTGTCATTTTGTAGTAAATTGTATTTCTGGGAAGTACCACCTTTTATGGAGCTACTATGATCATATTTAGATACCGTCATTACTTTCCAAATGAGTTTTTAAAAAATCTGTCTCAGTTTGTGTTTGGGCAATTTTGTGTTTTAACCCTGTTATGCAAAAATAGTGTCTGTTCTTCCAGACGGTCAGTGTTTTTTAAACAAGGAATGTCCTAGGTCAGGGCTATCAATGGCTTCATTTTTTTTATATATGTGAGCTTTATGATACAAAAGAGAGAAAATTGCATTTTATTTTTTGTCTTCCTTCTTACAGTAGCATCTTTGGTGATGGTCTTCTTCAAGAATGCAGTTTTTATATGCACTGAGGATTAAAAAAAGGCCAGTTCTGGATCTGAGTTTTTCTATGAAGTGTTAGTTTGTGTCCAAAGTCCTTTTCAGTTTAAATTTGTATTTAGGATGAATTTGGTTTTATAAAGTTGACTTATGAGTTGTAGAAGTTAACTCTTCAGATTTGGAATGAGATTTTTTGTCCTCAAAGGGATAAGTCTTATTTAAATATGACTTTTTAAATTCCTTTTTTTTGGCAGCTTTTATATTATGTTAGTAACAATTACACTTTATTGTAACTGACACATTGCATCAACAGTGTCCCAAAAGCCCCTTGCTGTCATTGCAGTGCAGCCCCCAAAAAATTAACCTGCTGTGTCAATGGCCGGCTGTGAATGCCAGCTTTATGACTCTCATACATACCTGCTGTGTAAAGGTTAAGTTTGGTAACATAAAACGTTTTGTGTCATGCTGATTAATTAAAGATAGCAACTGATTAAGTCACTACACTGAAAGTCAGAAATTCCATACCTTCTGTACTGCTTGACAATAAATTCTTAAGAAATAAAGTGATACAGTAGATTTCTACTGACCAGTCTTGTATGTACAAAGAGATTGGATAGATTTTCTGATAAAATGAGTATGCTAAGAGGTAATTCTTCATCAGAAGCACAAGTCATGTAGAAATAAAGAACTTCTAGGCTTTTAAACTGCAGATTGATCTAATAGTGTTATATCTTCTGTAAGAGTAGATCTTTGCCTTACAATGACATTGGTACAATCTGTATGCTTGGGAAACTGTGAATAAACAGGTTTTGTGACATGTTTGAATTACTGCTTACCTGACCAAAGTGAGAAAATGTCGAGGGAAGAAAAATTTCCTAGTTTAGTAAAAAATGAAATAAAAGCAAGTTTAGGTGTAGTCTTCTGTTCCAGTGGATTATCAAAACTATTTATTCATAAAACAGTAGCAATGATACATGTATTCTTGGTTATGTTTATTTTGTCACATAAAGTTACATTACAGAAGCAGGAATGTTTAATTCATAGTCATTTTAATAGAATACAGAACTCTGTAACTAGTGCCATTGGCCACAACTAAAGAAGAAGAATAATCTTTCTTTTAAAGTAATGTAATAATCTGATAGTTTCTTTTAGTGTTGCCAAATATTTGACTTCCCAGTTTTTGTTTTAGCTGAAAAGTTTGTGAGGCATCTTGATAATTATCATTGCTTATCTTGGTCAGTTGCAATGCTAATGATGTTTACATTTTTGTTCCAGTACCTATTTTTATGCTTCATTTCTATGAAAACTGAGATAACATCATCTTATGTGAGCAGAGGAATATTCATTCTTTATGTAGTTTTTCTTTGCAATGTATTGTCTTGTTTTAAATATTTAAATATTCTGAACTTAATAGTCTGTGAAAATAAATTGTTTATATATGAGTATTTTTAAAAGAGAAGAGAATTGTATTGATTTGAAAATAAAATTTCACCAGTCTCTTCCAACCACCTATTTTTTGTTTTAAAAAAATTTAAAAAAAATTGGAACCTACTCTTCACTTAGCGCTTCTCCTTTTTTTTATGTCATCCTATTCTTACCAAGCAAGTTATAATTAGAAACCATTGACAGTAGCAGTTTTGGATTTAATTTGTGACATTTTATTATGGAATGTAGTATAACTATGTATTGAAAACTTATGCAAACTGTATGCATCAAAAATCATGGAAGGAAAAATGGGTATGTTTAATCCAATTTAAGCCTTCAAAGGGATCAGAGCATCATAACCAGAATCTAAATTTCTATTTAGGTGGTTGCAATCTAATTAGATACATGAGAAAATAAAAAAGCAATTATCATTATTGAAATAATAACACTAAAAAAATCCACCACGTGTTTTATGCTCATTTCAGTCAGTGTGAGTGTGTCAACTGTTAACTCTAAACCATCTTTCTTTTCATATCAAGCTGAATAACCAAGTCCTGGCAATGTGGACTCATGAAGAGCTATATGGAAGAAATGTTCCTTACTGACTACTGCTCTTATGTGCTGGATCTTGATCAAAACAGTAAGAGATTCACATTCCTAGTTCCCAGTGGTTGCAAGACATCTGAACTAACTTGTCATGGAACAAGAAACAAACTTTTTTCTGTATGAAACTTTTCTCTGCTGCTTGTCTAAAGATGGTTTTTCTGGTAAGTACTAATAATTTTGAGGCATACTAATTAGTTATGAGAGAACAAAATAAAAGATGCAATAAAAGGTACTGCTTAGTTTAGTTTAGTTGAGCTGTTCTTTGCAACTTTCATCACTAATGAGGTAAACAGAGTGAGAATAAACATGTGACTCTAAAAGTGATAGCTGTGAAAATTGGGGTTATTCTTTAAAAATGGAGTATGATGGAAAAATTAGTAATCAACTATATAACTCTTTTTTCCAGTGTTTTTAAAATGTTACGGCATCATATTTTTATTTTTGGTCAGTACTTGCTCTGAACTCTGATTTTGCTTTCTATATCTCTATAAAGAACTCTGTGTTCTGAACATCAGTACATGAAAGAAAGTGAAAAATAATGGTCTCTTTCTGTAGTTAAACACATACCAGTCTTACTGAAAAAATCTGCTGCAACATTGTAGCCTTGAGAATTTGGCATGTGCCTGTAGCATCCAGCTGCTTAAGTTCCTTGCATCTTGCTGTTTGAGAAGTCAATTTATTTTTTATAGAACTTATGTTCTTATACAGATAAATTTGAGACTATTGCAAAATGAGACATAGTAATCAATTTAAACTCAGCAGTTGCCTGCTATTAATTGCCATTTAGACACATTTAGATGCAAAGCTCGTGATAGCTCCGATTCATAAAATGTTAAAGATATTTTTAATATGGAAAAAAGTTTTGAACTCTGTATGTGGCAATAAGAATTTGCATTCCTGCCCAGGTAGGCATCTTACAATTCTTTAAAGCTTTCCCCTCAACACAGGCTCATTATTGTGTCTTTGAAAGCTGACCAGGAAGATATTTCTGGATTTGCAGATAGTGTGTATATTTAATACGGGGTATAGAGCAATAAATTGTATTAAAATGAGGTAATTCATCCAAAACATGGTCTTTAATGTGTTTTGATTTATGTTTATCCTTTGATAACGTTATCTGATAATAATGATAGATTCTCTGGCTCTGAGTTCTTGCTTTGTGCTACCATTATTCACAGAAAGCCCGTACAGTTCCTACCTATATAGTCTCACATTTGGAGATGTCACTGTAATGTCCTCATATACTTTGTAGTTAACACTTATTCTGGAATTAGTTTATGGCAAACTTGTGCATTTTGTTAGCACAAAGAAAGAATTTCAGAAAACATGATAAATGGAAAGCAACTTGCCCCAACTCTCTAATTGCCCATTATCAAGGTAAAATATTACCTATTATGAACTTTATATATATGTGTGTGTATGTGTAGTGTATATATGCATATGTAGTGTATCTATTACTATTAAGACTTAAATGTCAAATTTATATAGTGTTCAGATCATAAAGTCTGACTTTCCTTGGTTTGTGCAGAACTACACTATAAACAAGGCCAGTGAAATTTACTTCAGAAGGTTTCAAAAGGCATCAGGATACTGGATCCAAATAAAAACTGTGTGAACTGCAATTAATAATTGCTTCTTATGTTTAGATTTTAAATACACAATATGTTCATCTTTTATAACAAAATAGAAGGTAGAAACATGAATAATTCAAATTATTCAAATTCAAAATGAAACAGTTTTATCAGTCATTGAACCAGTGATTTATTTCAGAAACTGCTTGATGATGCCTGCAGCAGTGTCTGGACAGATTCTGGTGATTCCATGCAGACAGTTAACAAATAGTAATGAGACGTTGCCAAGGTAAAAGCATTGTAGTGTAAGCATAAGGTCTTTTCAGAGAGATAGTCTGAGAAAAGTTGTTACCTTATCCTCTGAAAAATTATAGTGAAAAGTGCAATTTCAGGTGAACTCAAGCTTATTAATTTGATCAAAGAAATTTAATTAATTTAATAAAAAAACCAAGCACCGGGAGTCTATAATCAGTCAGGCATTTATACATTGACATTTATTGCCACTCAACAGCAGATAGGTATAGAGCTAGGATTCAGAACAAGTTGATGGTATCAGCAGGTATGCTGTAGTTACATCACTAGGAGTAAGTTGAATTTTTCAGATTGTTTTTATTTGAGACCTAACTGAACTTTTCCTTGAAGAAATGCTTTTGTCTCTTGACTATCTTTTCTCTTGATTATATCAGGTGGTCTGGCAAGAGGTAAGATGTTACCTCTTTCTTAAAACCTTGTGTCATATCTTCAACCACAACTTCCATGGTTTTGTTTTTAGCACCTAAATAGGTTTGAAGGAAAAAGAAGGGAAAATCTTCAAAAGCAAATCCTTGGCAAAATATTCCTTAACGTAAAAGATGTAAATCCGTGTGAAATGCTTTCTGCATGTTGTTTGTATAATTTAAAAGCCTAATTCCTTCTCCTCAGCCTACATGTGAGCATGTGAACATCTGGGTGAGTCCATTTAGTTCAGTGCCGTGCTGAAGCTGAAGGAATAGTTCTATGCAAATCTCCTGAGGTTCAACAAAGCCAAGTGCAAGTTGCTTCACTTGGGTGGGGCAACCCTGGTTGTTGATACAGTATGGGAGATGAAGGGATTAAGAGTAGCCCTGCTGAGAAGGATTTGAGGATTTACTGTGGATGAAAAACTGGACATGACCAGGTAATGTGATCTCAAAGCCCAGAAAGGCAAAAGTATTCTGGTTTGCATCAAACCAAAGTATGACCAAGCAGGGTGAGGGAGGTGATTCAGTAGAGTTCCAGTTTCAAATTTATAGTACTTATTACTTTGTGTGCTGCATATGAACTCATTTTGATATGTAAGAAACTAGAAATTATACATTAAAATGTAGTGGCAGGAAAATATCTGAGCAGAAGAATGGGCATGGTAAAGGAATAATGGGAAAACTCTTGTATACCAGGTTTTTCTGAACTAACATGCTCTGTTAATTCAAAACAACGTATCCAAGAACTTAGTTACAATTATATTCCAGGTGGTTTCCAATTTAATCAATTTATTCTTATTCATTTATTTTTAGATGAACCGGGTCCACGGTGAGGGTAAACTGATGTATTGCCATTATCTTCTGTAGATGCAAATCTAACTAGTATCTCCACAAACCTCCTGTAATTTTGTTTGTTGTTTTCAAGTTACATCTTGAGAGAAACATGTTACTTAATTCTCCCTTGTTATGATATGCTGTGATGAATTATGCAAGTAGGCCTTATTTCCATTATTTTCAAAAAACTTCTAAACAATGTATCTCCTAAAATTTACCATAAAATTGTTTTTTTTATAAGTTGAGTTTGGAAAGTTTATATTTATCAACTACTTTGCAGCAAGGGCTTCAATTTAAATTTTTTTTTTATAGCTGCCATTTTTTTTTTTAATCAAATTTTGGTATTTTGTTTTTAACTTGAAATCTCAGAAACCCCAGTATGATGTCCAAACATCAAAAGACAACAGTTTTCTCAAATGAATGAAACCATATTCATGCTCAAATGGCTTTAAGAAGTTGAATTAAGCTAAAAGGAGGGATGACGACCAGTGACAAAATTGTCTAGATACTGCATGTGCACAGCTTTACTCAGGCAAGGTTCAGTGTCCTGAGCAGGATGTTAGAAGGTCAAAATGGCTGCTTTTGTCTAGTTACAATTAAAATCTAATGAAAGGTTCATCACACAAAATTGTAATGTTTTTTAATTACTAAAATGCATTTCACCAGATTAGATGAAAAATGCTGAGTATTCAGATATGTTTCTACCGTGAAATTATGAAAGAATTTGTTTTGGAATAAAGTCATTCTTTGGTTACTTTCGTACTCTGAAAGTGATTTGTAGCTGTCTGTTCTCTAGATGCTTCCATCCTCTACCAGTTTTTTAATGATCTTGGAGATCTTGGACCTTAAACACCCGTCTCATAAAGAGCAGGGGTCTCCTGAATCATTTTTCTTCTCTTTATAGTGTGATGTATCTCAAGATTTGAAGTAGCTCAGATGAATCTGTAGGGCGAGCAGATAAGTCAAATTTTCTTTATAAACATGAATGAAATTTTAAGCATTTCAAGTAGGACATTTTTTAATGAGGTGAGGACACATTTTGAATGTGTGGATGATGAAAGAAATGGGAATAAAATGCTGATGATTTAGCTTCTTTGTAGTTGACTTCTTTGTAGCTTAAAGGCATATAAAAGTAACTATTGTTATTCTAAAGTATGTCAATAATGCCTTGAATGAAGTAAATTGCAACTGTATGTCTTCATAAGAAGATGAAATTTGCTGTATTCATCATGGCTGGGCTTCGCGAATGAAGATTTGGGAAGGGCTCTACCCACATTTGTTACAAGCACGCTGGTGGCTAAAAAGGCCAATACGAGATAGACATGTCTGACTGCAAAAAGCACAGCAGAAAGACTCCTTAGGTGGTATATTCTGCAAGAAGATTCTTTCTGTGTTGTCTTTCCTCCTCGAGAGTGATCCTGCGTGCGTTCTCAAAGGAAGCAGCAGCGTTGTAGATGGTGTGTCTCCAGACCTCCCAATTGGAGGCCAGAGTAGACCAGTTATGTTGATCAATGTGGCCAAGGCTGAGATGTTGTTTCAGAGAGTCCTTGTATGTTCTCTTCGGGGCTCCTCTCATGCGGCAGCCGGTGGCAAGTTCACCCTAAAGCAGGATCTTAGGGAGGCGGTGGTCCTTCATCCTGGAGACGTGCCCTGCCCAGCGCAGCTGTGTTCTCAGTAACACGGCCTCAATACTTGTGGTTGCTACTTGTTCTAGAACAGATGTTTTGGTCACATAATCTGACCAGTGGATGTTTAGGATTGTACGGAGGCAGCGTCGATGGAAGTGTTCTAGGAGTCGCAGGTGGTGGCAGTAGATGACCCATGATTCAGATCCATATAAGAGAGTAGACAGCACTATGGCTCTGTAAACACCGATCTGTGTACTTCAAGTCTTTATTTTGCCAAACTCTTTTGCGGAGCTTTCCAAAGGCACTATATGCCTTAGCCAACCTGTTGTCTATCTCCCTGTCAATCTTGCCATCTGAGGAGATGAGGCTGCCTAGGTGATCAAACTGCTGGACTGATTTGAGCTCTGATTTGCCAATGGTGATATGGGGATGAAGGAAGTCTTCCTGAGGCGCAGGTTGATAGAGAACGTCTGTCTTCTTTAAGCTGACTTCCAGCCCAAAGAGCTCAGCAGCATCTGCAAAGCAGGATGTTAAATGCTGCAGAGCTGCTTCTGTGTGGGTGACAAGGGCAGCGTCATCAGCATAGAGCAGCTCCTGGAACAAGATGGTTTAAGGTCTTAGTGTGGGCCTTCAGTCGCCTTATGTTGAATAGGCTGCCATCAGTACAATATTGAATGCAGATACCATCCTGATCCTTGAGGTCTGCCATGGCCCTTTGGAGCATCATACTGAAAAAGATCGTGAATAGGGATGAAATTTGCTATATTAATATAGAAAGTACTTACCAAACTTTGGGTAATTCTAAAACACTGGGTATCTTCAAAACTATTTTTACAATACAGATGCTATGACAGTAGACCATTAGAGGTGTATATAGTGCTGTGATGATTTTACTTGTTACAGCAACACTTACTCCTTTTTCCAGTTAGTGCCCTTATCATAGACATCTTCCCTATCACTTAAATGCATGTGTCCTGAGATTTTTGTAATAAAAACGATGATATCTAGGGGTTTTTTTTACCATCAAGTTCACTGAAAAATAAACATTTTCTTTACAAATATAATTAAGAAGGACATAGTTCTATTTCAATGTGCATATATTTCTGTTATATGTATTTGTGTGTGTGTGTGTATACAAAGGATGTATCTAGTTTATATGTAAGCTACTGTTCTATATATTTGCTATTGAAAAACCAGGTTTGTATCTGGGTCATTAAAATGCAAAAATAATTTTGAAACTTATAAGGGCCAATGATCTTTTTAGATCTCTTGATATAATCAGATGACAAGTATTACTAGGTTTCTGTATATTTCTTTTTTTTTTTTTTTTTTAAACATTCCTAAGTAGCTTTGCCACCAATAAAAGAAGACTGGTTTATTTTATGACCACAGTAGAAGACTGAAAAAAATCATGGTTTTGGGGAAGGGCTGACGGAACCTTAACTGCAGCAGGAGCTAGCAGGTGTCACTATAAAAAAAAAATAGTGATTGAGAATGATGACTATAAATAGACAAGCCATTTTAGTCATTTGCCTTTGAAAGCAGTTTAATAATTCCATGCTGAGCCCCCTTTCAACAAATTTAATGAAAATCAGCATGATGTTGTGGCAGTTACTATTGGATTCTTTTACCATCTTCTTGTATTTCATGGTGTGAGAGATTAAAATAGCATCTAATAAACTACATTAGCAGTTCTATGTTTCTTATCTGAGGCGCCCAATTGCATACAATTCTTCCTCCTCTGGAGGGTGCCCCTGTTTTTCAGTTCATTGTTACCATGCCAAAAAACCAAAAATTCCAAAATAGCAATTTTGTGGCTTTATTCCTTATTCATTATGGTTGACAGAGTAGAGCTACTCTGAGGCATTCTGAGCAGGAAGTAATGACTTGATATGCAGCCTACTGTGAAAATTTATTAATCTGAATGGACCCTTCTGAAATTCTACTCTATGAACATAAGAACAACAGATGCCTGTGTGAATGCTGTTATCTATTTGTTTCCATAGATATAAGGCAGAGCAGTACTGTAAGCTTAGAAAGCATTCTTATCCAAATATGAATCACGTAAAAGTATTTTTTCTCTTGTATTTTTCTTTTGCATTTATGTTCAAGAATCAAATTGTGTGTTTATTACAATGCTTGAGGAAGTTTTGAGGGAGTTCAATACAGGGTTCAGTTGCTGGGAACTTTCTAAAAATTTAATTATTTTTACACTTTGTGGTTTCCAGATTGCAGAGTATAGTGTAACAAAACACAAAGAATGGCAACTGCGTTTTTTAGGAACTATTTTAGAAGCAGTGTTTTCTTGTGAAGCAAGAAAATGCTTCACAATCCTACTGTTGGACCAGCAGGAGAGATTTCAATTCTTGGATTCAAGACTCAGTGTCTATAGAGTGCTCTAATGTTCTCAGCCTTTTTAAGTTTGGGAAGTCCCGTTGCTGTTTAAACATAAAAAAGAAGTTAGCTATAGTGGAAGGTGATTTAGTTGGATATTTAAACTCTGAATATAAAATATATAGACAATATATTTTTAAATTAGATGCTCCTTCTCTAGCAAATAATAAAATTATCAACTAATCTGAATTTTATGTGCCTCAGACTTGACCAGGAGAGATGTCTGGGAGGTCCATGGACTTGCTGCTTTCTAACAGCAATACAGGCAATTTTAAAAATAATTCTGTACTGTTTGCTTTCTAAGTACAGGAAGTCTTATTTCTTGATTTATTTATTTAGCATTTCAGTTCATGATTCCTTCTCAGCAATAGTATGGTCATGTTTTCCTGAAGATATAGTCTCAAAGCTTTCCTGATCCTCTGGATCTCCACACTGAGACTGATTTCTCCAAAATCCTCTTCTGAGCTTTCAGCCAGGTCACCAAAATGGTCTCAAGTCTTATAGACCTCAGCATTAACTGGTCTGTTAATTTTGCTGAGTTTGTGGGGCTGAACTGAAACAGATGTTTTATGGTATTCTCTTGCAACCAATGGGTCTTTACAGAATCTTTGGATGTAAAATTAATCCATCTAGAGGTTTTGCTTACCACAACATGTACATAAAATAACATTAATCAATGATATTTCCTTCAATTTTCTACATGATATCAGCCTCCAGTTCCCTTGTATTCTCCCCAGTCCCAGCACAGACCTCTGACTTTCTCATCTGTGGTGTAGTTTTCATTAATTGTTGCAAGAATGAGGGGCTGTGGGAAAGACTGGACGTTTGAATTTTTTTTTTTTTGTTTTTAATCTGCTTTTTAATTCCAGGTACTTTCATAAAACACAGATTTTTGGAGTCTGCAAAAGATATGTGTTTTTAAAAAACTGTGAATTCAGTGAAATAAATTCCTCCAAGTGGGTGCTATAGTGCAGCATGTGTGAAGACATCTACTGAAGTAACAATCCTTTAAAGGGCACTGCTTCTATATGATTTCTCACTAATACACAATCAACATAGAAGCTTTGTTCATGAGAAAATTGCCTTTAATTTTTTGCCCCTTAAAGACTAGAGAAAATGATTAATACTTCCTTATCAAATTTCCTGTTCATTTATGCTGGTTGCATATTTGAGAAATACTGTATTGAGTAATTCTTTTGAAATGAATATGAAATTGTATTAAACTAGGCACAAAACTGTAAAGTGTAGTATATTTTATGAAGAATATTTGTTCTTGCAAACAAAATAAACCAGACTGTACTCCCCCCCCAAAATTATAGAGGATAAGAAAGAGGTTTGGGGGATTATAAAGACTTTTAAAAACCACTTGAAAAGAAATGCAGCACACCATAGGTATCTTTGCCTTTTCAGAAGATGCAGATAGTTTGGTTTCAAATATAATCTTGTCTTTTTTTTTCCTGAACTGAGAGTTTGCATATCCATTGCTGAAATCAGATGTAGTTTTTAGTTCAAGTAAGAATGAGTGTGACAGCCTTTGTGTCACAACTGATGTGATTTAATGGTTACCAACTTAAAACTGAACAAAACAAAAAGGTAAAGATGGTGTTGCCGATGACAGAAATTTTATTGGCAGCTGTAATTGTCAATTATCTTTTACATGAGGGTAATGCTGAAACTTCCACTGGCTTCAGTAGGCCGTGGGTTTTGTTAAAAAAAAAATTAAAATATTATGAACCTTTCTGAAGATTTTACATTTCTTTCTAATCTGATAAAATAGGGACTGTCTTGCTACTCACAGAGAGAGTCAAGAGAAATAAGACTATGAACCTTGCTGAGGGTTGTGTTGTGGAAGAAATGAAAGCTTAACTGTATGTGAAGTACCAGCAGCATAGAATGTAAGTGTGGTGGTGCTGTTGGATGGTAGTTTCAGAAAGATGCAGGGAAATGTAGTACTGATTTATTTTATGTTAAAATAAAAGCTCTTTTGGAAGTAATATGCATATTGCCATGTTATTTGAAGAACATTCCTCATAGTAGTTTTAAGTCTTTTCTTAGTAGTGGCAGTAAGTGTGAAATCAAACCCAGACTTTGAGGTTTATGAGTGGTTTGGAAATGAAAAGGTTTATATAAGGTATTATTCGGGATAGCAATTAAGTGTTCTGCCCAAAAAAATAATTTGCCCAGGTGTATGTCAGACTATAACTGCTCAATCTTCATGTAACCACAAATTCAAATGATATCAAGGTAAGTCCAGCTGAACATTCACTAGCTGGACAGCTGACTTCTAATTTCTTTAATTTTTAAGCAAGCAGTAAAAGTGGTTGGAAATGGAAGGTCTAAAGGGCATCCAGTGACCAAATCAACAGAAACTATTTTTTACTCTTTTTGTAGTAGAAAGATTTCAGAGTCCTTTTTGTTTTTACTTGATATACTCATTGAAATAAAGAAATATGAGGGATTTTTTTTTTAGACCTAATTTTCCAGTGCATGCTAGGTGTATACTGTCTGTTTCATTTATTATTATTTTTGTTTAAAAGAAGGCAGATTATTGCAACCCTAGAGTACTGGCCTAGTGGTATATCTCTTGGGTGGAATATACATTGCATCTTCACCATTAGTAAGCAATTGATTTTGAAGCTGGTTTTTGATATGGATGGATTTGATGCACTGATTTCTTGGTCTGATTTACTGAATGTTGGTTGTCATCAGAAGGAATCTTTGTTTCACACCAGATGCAGGGGAGCATAAATCAACTTGGACAGATGTTAAAGCTTCAGAACTTGAGTAACTATGAATGAATCGTCTGAATCTAGAGACTGCTGTGCATTGCAAAGATTTTTGCAACTTAAAACTTGAATATTTTGCATCACAAATAGTTTGAAATTAGCGTTAACCAAGACATGTCTTCTATACATTTCTCTCTGTGTGTTGTTTCCCTCCTACCTCCTTGCCCCCCATTTCTTATCAGATGATAACGCAGGCCAGGCTGTATGACTTCAAAGAACAGCTTTGGTCCTGTTTCTACATCCAGGGGAAAAGTACATTTATTTCATAATATAGATATCTTTGAAACATTGCAGATTTACTCTGAAGTTGATATTTATATAACACAAATTCAAAGAACATTTCATGATTATTTTCTCTTTAAGTGAGTAACACTTAATTTAAATATTCTGTTTTGTTAGATACTTAGCAACTAAAAGGTGTAGATGTGTGACTTGGTCAGGCATGAGCAAATTAGATTCAGATGTTCTGTGTTTTGATTATTTCTTGACGAAGCAATGGTGATACTAAAACCTTTTCTTCCCATCTAAGATATCTTGGGTACCCATGTTCAATTTTTTGTAGCAGGAGGGCTGTGGGGATGTCCTCTGTGAGGAGTGAGCAGGGGCTGTCCCAGGCACAGCTGTTCTAGCTGTCTCTGCAAGGGACCCACCAAAGGGCACAGATGAGCTGCAGAGGGAAGCTGCTATGGACTGACTGCAGCTGTCAGTCCTCATCACCCTACACCACTTCGGATGGGAGGCAGTAGAGGAGATGGGAATGGGGTAAGATTGAGCCTAGGAAAAACTGGGGGTTGAGAGAAAGCATTGTTTTAATTTGGTCTTTGTTTCTCACCACAAAGGTCTATTGTAATTAGCATCAAATTAAATTACAGGTCAAGTCTACTTTGCTTGTGGCAGTAATTGGCAAATGATCTCTCCCTGACTTAATGATCTTTTCTCATAGTGGTTTTTTTTGTTTGTTTGTGTTTTTGTTGTTGTTATTGTGTTTGGTTTGTTTTTTTTTTCTTTTTTCGATGTTATTGTCTTCCCCTGTCCTGTTGAGGAGGGGAAGTGTGAGAGCAGCTGGGTGGGTGTCTGGCAACCGGCCAAAGTCAACCCTCTGCAGAAAGTTATCACTGAAAGTAATACTTGTGGAGAGCTTCGTTCTGCTGTCTTTAAACTTGAGATGGCTAGTGGCTCATCAAATAGTCAGATCAAATATTGTGTTATCAGTTCTTCCATAGTCATCTTTATAGTGTCTGAAAAGCCTGCAAACTAGTTAATGCTAACTGTATACTTAGCTTTAACATTTTTTTTAATGTTGAAATGCTGGATTGTGAATAGTTCTGATCTCATTTGGCTTAAAAGTGTGTTTTAAAACCTTTTAAAATCCATGGAAATCATGGCATTGATTCAAATCAGATTTATGTCAGGGTCTGAAATGTTTACTTGATGTTGCATAAGAAACTTTCATGGCTTCTTTTTTAAAAAAAATATTTACTATTAATCTCTAAGTAATTAATATATATTTGTAAAAGATTTTTGGTTATTTGATGAACATAATTGTACAGTTAGTAGTTTATTAATTATGAATACTTATTAGTGATTGATAATAACATAACAACAACAACAATAACAATCTCCACCACCATTATAGTCTATTACATTTTTACAGAAACTGATGTTTTTACTTGCAAATTGAATTTGTAAACTGAGGTTTTAAAGTATCCTAAACCTTCTGATATCTGTATCTGTACATTTATATATTATTATACATGTACAAACCAACTGGATTTCCATTTGCATGAACCTGCATCTAAATCCTGATTTTTGACTGATTACTAAGTCACTTTGTAATGCTTCTTGTCTAAGGAACAGAAGGAAAAGAGTATAATACTATGATATATGCTTCACTTTAATAGTTCTCATTGCTTATGAGAAATTGTTTCAGTTCTGTGGTTTGGTTTGCTGCAAAAGAAAGGAATAACTGAAAGGGTTAATACTATGTACTACCAATGCAAGAAGAATACAAAGCAAATATTTGCACTTAGGTAACTAAAAAAAAAAAAGGATAAAGTAGGTATTAAAAAAGATATATTTTTTTTTTAGATAATTGTCTTTGAAATAAGATTATGTGTTTGAATCAGCAATGTCAGTTTTTCAATGAAGTCATAATATTTGAATAAAAGGGCATGCTGCACTGTAAAAATACCATAAAATTGCTTTTATAGGACCATACAAAGGCAAATAACAACTTCCTGTTATATGATAAGCTTATTGTTATTTACTTGCATGAAAAAGATTGAGTCTTTTTAATATGTTTACTTTTGGCCTTTGCATTTTCACAGTATATGCTATGAATCAAACAAAATATTCTAAAGTAGCTTTCTTTTGAGTATATTTTTCACAACTACTTTTCATGGTTTGCATTTTTTACAGTGAAAAATATAGTTAATTAAATTTTTATTTCTTTGTTTCAATTCAATGCATTTTGAAAAGTAAAATTTACAAAGACTCTGTGATAATTGAAGAACATCTCCCTGTTCATGTCCCCATGCCCAGATATTGGTACTGACTCCTTCTGAAAATAGATACCTGGTGTGTATCTGACAAAACAGGGAATAACATTTTATCCATCTAAAGAAAATGTTTCTTTTCTTTAAGAAATGTTCTTAAAACATTACAACACAATAGATTCCATAAATAGAGAACTGTAAATTAATCACAATGATATGATATTTGACAATAGTAAACAGAGTACCTCTAGGAAGAATTAGGGTACATGTGTATTTCGATGATATATGGCTTACATAAAGACTTTTCAAGACTAGCATATGATAGTTATTAAACTAAAGAACCAAACAGTACTGAGAACTTTCACATTTTATAGAAGTGCATATATCAGCTGCCTACCCACGTGCATCAGTACTTTAATCTGAATAATGACATTCAGAGTTCTATTAAACTATGTTATGGTTTTGTAACTTAGATAGGAATTGAACCACTGACATATAACATTTTCTTGCACCTTCCAAATAATAAAATATTACTTTTATAGATTTTGAAATTAACTAGCCATTGTTTGACGAATCTGAATGGTTGATGGAATTGACAGTATTTGTGCTTTTTACTTACATGTTCTAAATGTTATACCCAATTTTTTTCTGGGTTTTTTTTGATGTATTAAGCTATAGATTCAAAATGACTGTGATAGAGACATTAAAAATTATGCAATAAATAATGCAAAAGACAATTTAGTTTAATCCTTCAAAAGACGTGGTGAAATTCGTAAGTAACTTTTTAGTATGACAGTTTCTCGATAATATTAATGAATGATATGGTCCTGTATAAGGTGCCTCATCTTTTTATGTCTTATATAGAGATTAGTAAAATTGCATTATCTTCTGAATCAAATTGAATTACAATTATATGACAGCCCTTATGCATTTAGATATTTGAAATTGATTTGAAAACTACATGGGAATATAATTATATTTTTAAAGGGTATTTCACTGAAGAATTTCTGTTCCTTAATAATTATTACCCATCATGAATATTCCAGTCAATCTATTGTGTCTGTTGCCCAGTGGAAATAGACAGAAAATCAAAATATGGGAGGTAACTAGGAACCATCAGCCACCTACAATATGAACAGAAAATCTCTTTTTGGTTATACAAATAATGAAATGCGATATGGTTGGTGTTCAGATGAATAAGGATTTGTCAGCTTCCAGCTCTGCTGTGTATTGAGCAAAAAATGAGAATAAAATACAGAAACTTATGGGTCTAAGATAAAAGAGCCATTTAACTTATGTGCTTTGATGCTTTCTTGTCTTGGTCCTCCTGGTATGTGGTGTGTTTACAGATGTTTCAAAACCAGTACACCAAAAGGCATGGCATAGGGACTAAAGATACTTCATTTTTTTATTGTAATGTAGTCACTTAAAAGCTTGTCAAATCATCTGTATGGGATATGTAGCAAGTCCTCAGTGAGGAGCATTCCTTTTCTATTGTCAAAAATTGTTATAGTTATCTTGCTTATCAAGTCCTGGAGAAATGGGAAGTATTTTGTCAGCACATAATCTTTATCGAAGGATTTGGAAGGTTTCAAAAATGGCAGACTCTGTGGAAAGTGTATTTCTGAAATGAAGTCTTAGAACTTGAAATACAAATCAGCAATGGTTAGCCTCATTTTACAAAGTATGGTTTGGCCATATACAGTAATTGTAAAGGTGCACCTCTGAAACGTTCAGGTGTAAAAGCATTAAAACTGTCTTAGTTTATGTAATCTTAGTCCCAGTTCCACTACAGTGAAAGAAATCAACTGCTTTATATGAGGTCACGTTTCACTTGTATTTATTTATAACCATTTATTTATTTATAGTGTCACTATTATTATTTTATATTGGCTTTGATGTCACATTCAGTATGCTGTTTCAAAAATTTACAACCATTAACTCTTTTCCCAAGGAATAGCTTTACTTGCTTTTTATGGAAAGCGAACAAGCCTATTCATTGGAGTGGAGATTGGAGCCTATGTGTCCCTGTCTCCAAAGTCAGTGCTGTAACTGCCAGGCTTAATGTGGATCCACTAAGATGAACTGAGATAAACTTTGCAGTTCTTCTTCATGAGTTAGGAAGAATGACTGCAAGAGACTCAAGGCAAGCTGTGTAGTTACGAAGAGCAGAAGTCTATGGCCCAGAAAGTCCCAACAGACAGCATTTCCTCTCCGAAGCTATAAAAAGCCAGTGTCTGAGACCAGCAGTGGAATTTGTCTGAGTAGAAGCTGGAAGACACTGTTTGCCTTAAAAAACCCTCAAATTCCGAAGGACCGTTTTGTCAACAGATTACTTGGGACTCAAGTTAGACTGTGTTAGGTGTGCAGGTAGGTAGGGATTGGGATTGGGATTTTTGGATAAAAACTAAATCAACTGTGCCTTATATCTCAGTAGTTACTAAAAACTGTATTTGGAACACTGGAATGGCGTTAAGAGGTGCAACTGAGATCAGCTTCTTACCAGAATAGTTTATAGCTTATTTCTTGCAAGAAAATGCTGTCCTAAGCACAGAATGTTGAGTAAAAAGGAAAGGAGGTAGACAGTGATGGTTGTATGAGTCTACGTCTTTGTTTCTTAATCTTTTGGTAAAACTTTTTCAAGACAAAACGTAACACATGAAATAGGATAAAACACTTTCCTAGAAGCTTTACTCTGGTACAGACTCTACCAAACTTTCTGTATATGAATTCAGAAGAGAAGGAGTTGCTCTATTACTTCTTTTGGAACGCAGGAATGTCTGCCCGAGTACTATATTTGAGTCCAAGACTGATTTGTACTTGATAGAAAAACATAACCCCCAATTCTTAAATTGAAATTAGTGGAGAGGGTCGTTTCTAAGTGTTCTCTATGGATTATTAGATGCTTGTCACGACATTGGGGAGGTTTTTTTTCTTCTTCTTGTTTCCCCGAAGGAAGCTTGAATGAATGTCTGAAATTCTGCTGAAGAATGGATCCCCAGTTTGCACCAGTTGCCTTCCTTTTGCCCCTGAGGATTTTTTCAGGCCATCATTTTCTTCCACAACCTGTGGAGAGAGAGCATAGGTAGTATAAACTCAAAGTAACTATAATTACATTGGCAACATCACACAGGAAGAGAAGATCTAAGCGCTTCTAGCTCTGTTCATTCTAAGTCAGGAGCTTTTATATTAACAGAACATCCAGATGGCACATTCACAGATATTCTTTTATCTGGTAATATTTGAGCTCTTTTTTTCTGGGACAGAAGCATTTATACTTGTTTGAGGAGATAAAAATCCATTCTGCTGAAGCCCAGTAGATCTTTTAATACAAAGCATTATGTGTCATTACTTTGAACAGGTAGAAGTACTTTTACTTGAAATAAAAAAGGCTGACCTGTTTGCTATTTCTGTTATGCACCTTTTGTCATGCACCTCTGTAATTAGCTCCTAAATAGAATTTTAAAGACCTTCTAAAAAATTATTAAGCTGTTACATGCTTTATATAGTAGGCATTTACGTATTGTGCTTTGTAGTTGTATCTGAATGTCTCCATGAGATTCCAAGTGATTGTTAGCTAACTGACTGGCTGTTTAAGTGAAATGCCTGGCCTAAGAGAATCCTTTCATTATAGTTCTCTGTAGAGAAGGAATTTTCAGTTCATATCCCTTGTAAAACAGGGAGAGTTGGTGAAGAAAAGTTACGGTAAATCAGTTGCAGTTGAGATCATTAATGCCTTTCAATCAAGTGATTGTTTTTGTCCCATTGTTAGCTAAGTTTTTTAAGAAGGAAGTATTATTCAGGCAATTTCTGCTCTCATGTATATCTATAGTTAGCCAAGATGTATTTTCCTTCACTTTACTTCCTTCAAACAATGTACAGTCTAGAATAACAATGCTAAAAAAAATAAAACTTCAAGATAAGAGAGTTTCCAAGCTTTCCTTTTGGTATTTCTGTTTTTGTTTTGGTTTTTTTGTTTGTTTGTTTGTTTGTTTGTTTTTGGTTTTTTTTTTTTTTAGCCTTGACAATACTCATACCCTCTACTAGAAAAAATCCTAAGCAGGAAAAAAATCACAGGTGCAAACCAGATTCTTTCAAATACTAAAATTCTAGCTTGTAATAGAGGAAAACCACCTTATTCTTATCGAAAAATCATATGCTGGTTAATGACAATATTGATTAATATTTTTTAAACTGTCTTGAGGTTATAGCATTTTAAGAAATGTAAATGATAGCAAAAAAAAATTAGAAAAAACTCTGCAGTTTCATCTGAAATAATAATGGTGAAAAATCATGCTGAAGTACAGCAAGTAATTTTATGTTATGTTGCTGACCGGTGTATTCTGAACTAAGAAATTTTAGATGCTCATACATAGAGCTTAACATTTTTCATGGAATTTTAGAGAAGATTCTCATAAGGTGAAAATATTTTTATCCATTTACAGAATATTTAGTACATAAATAATGATCTCCCTCGTTTCATTAGCATGCTGCAACAGGTGTTTATTTTATAGGGAAATAGTATTTCCTAAAGCAGGGGTTCTATGCCTATTGCTTTGCTAAGTGTCTGTGTTCTGTGTTGAAGGCCTTGGTTAATGAATGTACCTTTGGCTCATATTAAATGTAGCTCAGGCATTCCTGGCATAATGCAGTGTGGTATTAGATATCTTCAGCTCTAGGCTGAATAGGTCAACACTATTCAGAGAATCTGACTCTGGTTCCAGGAGTCTTGCTTATTGCAAATTTTCATTATATTGTGTCCAGATGTGACTAAACTGACTCTAGGTCAGGAGTTATATTATATGGCATCCAACTGGGAATTTGTTTACTATCCTCCACTGCTTGGTGCATATCGAACTTCTTCAAAGGAAAAGAGGTCATACTTTGTGGAGAGTGAAATTGTGTTGAGCAGTTAACACATTGGAGTTAGGAGTACCATTAAGAGGCACTCTTAACGTCACCTGCTAAGAGTCCTGGTACCAAGTGTGTCAGACCAGGCAGTAAATTACTTTTCCTCCAAAGTTCTAAAACGATCTAGGAAATTGCCATTTACCTCTCTAGAAACAAGCAATAGTTGTAGCTTAGAACACACACACACACACACATACACACATATATATATATATACACACTTTGTAAAAGCTGGCAAACCCATTATGTTTTGCTTTAAGCAATATGAATCTGGATGTTAAAAACGTGCACGTTTTTTAATATGTAGTTTTCCTTACTTCTGAGTATTCTTTGGTCTCCTTAGAGGCTTTCCTTCCCATATAATTTTTTTAATCTGAAAAAGAGAATATTTCCTTTTGCTGCTGTCTTCTTTTTAGCTGAGAGTTCTCCTTATTACTTCTGTTCTGCCAGATTTTTGATTTTTCTCTACTAGTCTTTTTGATTTGGCTCTTGTACTTTGTCCTGCTTTTGAGAGTGTACTTTGTAAGTGTGTCTGAGAGGGTTTACAGTGACAGTGGTATTTTACTTCTACTAGAGATAGTGTATTATGTAGTTGGCTTCATCAGCTGAAATTCAGTTTATTTCATGATTTTGTTTCTACCTGTTTAATTTCCTATATATTAGACTCTCTATGGCTGCATGATTGCTAACACTAGTTAAACTAAACTAGTTTCTATCTAGAGATAGAAACAAATATGATCAGAGAGTGATGTGGAAGAAAGAGTATCTTTACTTACCAGTGATATAGACAGCCTCCACCACTGGTAATGTTCAAGATATTGTTCAGTCTAGAATGTGATTACTGCTGCTGTTCTCATGAAAGAATGCTTTATGCAGCTGCTAATTATTTTTTGCAGAAACACTGAGGATAGGAGGCACCTCTGGAGATTATCTAGTCCAGCCCCCTTCTGTGCAAATCTGGGTCAACTACATCAGGTTGTGCAGAGCCATATACATTTGTGTGTTGAATATGTCTGAGGATGGAGACTTTGCAACTACTTTGGGCAGCCTGTGTTTGGCCACCCTCACCGTAAGACAAAAACAACCCAAAGTCAAAAGCAAACCAACCAAAAAAACCTCCAACAATCAATCACTTCCCCCAAAAAAAACCCCAAACTCCCTGCCATTTCTTACATTTAAATGGAATTTCCTGTATTTTAATATATGCCTATTGCTTCTTTTTGTCACTTTATACCACTGGGAAGAGTCTGGCGCTATCTTTTTTACTCCCCCATATCACATATTTATATACTGTGATTAAGATCTCCTTGAGTCTTTTATTCTCCCAGCTGAAAAACCACAGCTCTCAGCCTCTTCGGTGCCCCAGTCCCTTCATCATCTTTGTGCCAACTCTTCTTTCTGTTAAACTGCTTTTCAGACATTTAGTCCCCAATATATACTGGTGCATGAGGTTGCTCCTCCCTGTGTGCAGGACTTTGCATTCTCTTTGTTGAAGTTCACTCGGTTCCTGTCACCACTTTTCCCCATCCTGTCCAGGTCCTTCTGAATGGCAGCATGGCTGTCAGGGTGTATCAACCTCTCCTCCTGATTACGTGTTATCTGCAGGCTTGCTGAAGGTGCACTCTGTTCCATCTTCCATGCATGTTCTTAATGGAAGATGTTAAACACTGTTGATCCTGTATTGCTACTGGGGAACCCCACAAGAGACTGTCCTCCCGCTGGACTTTGGGATGCTCATCACAACCTTTTGAGCCTGGCAGTCCAGCCAGTTTTCAATCTTTGATGGCCAATGCATTCATAGATGTGAAAGCACTACCTGCTGCCTTAATGTAAAAAAAGGAAGCCTGACAGTTCACAGGTGTGCGAAGATCATTTGGCAAGTGCCTTACTGGAATCCATTTACTGATATGAATATTATACATGTTTCATGTGAAAGTACTAATGGGAATTTATTTTGCCTTGGAGGTTTGTTGAGGAGCTGTGTTATTGGTATGCCCTTTAGGTTTTGAATTCTTTTATTATTTCTCTGATTGATCTCTGTCATTAAGCACTCGGATGCTGAAATATCTGAACTGTGAGACAACTACCATCTAGTCAGAGAAAGATTGTGTCATTTCAGAGAACATCTGCTCTCAGAAAGGATATATATAGACAGAGAATTATTGTACATGCAACATAAATTTCTAACTTATTCCTGTAGATTTAGTAAAAATAAATGTGAATGTACATTAAGTTGTAGCTGATAACTGTGTCAAAGCACCTGTGGCATACAGACAAAGATAGCTTTTCTTCCTTAAAGCTGTAAAGAGATTCTGAAGCTGAAGAGTCCAGATGATATTTGTTTAATGGGTTTGTTCCTTCCCTTTGTTTGTTGCTCAAAATTGTAATCTTCTCAATCATAGCAGTGGAAGCTGTAATGTCAGAAACATGGAATAAAGCCTTTGTGTAGAGTAAGGACCAATATAAAATTTAGGGGAAGATTTCCTTAGAAAAATCTGAAAAAGTAAAAATTTCATTATACAAATACAACAGAAGGAAACAAATATGCAAAGTAAAAAAACTTGCAGTTAAATGCAAGTTTTAATGTCCACAGGGATTTTAAACTGTTAGATTTTGGTGTATAAAAGTTGAAATATCAGTGTAGATTTATTATCATAATTATTCATACTTATGTTGCTTTTATGTTGATTAAATTATTAATAGAGAAGCACAGCACTAAGAGTTTAAAATGATGAAAGGGTAAGTGCTTTTGCTTCACTGAAATTATTGAATCTGAATTAAGCAGGTTCATCCTTTAAAATAAATACAACTCCCAAACAAGAATGAAATGAACTGTTCAGTTAAATGCTATGAAATCAATAGAGAAAGTATATTTACTTCCTTATTGTCTATAAATTTTACAGCTTTTAAAAACATCAGACTTAGAAAAGTAAGGATGATCAAACTTGTTTTGCTGCTTTCTTTATTTCAGCGGTGTATATCAAGGCATAAACTCTGTCTTGGTGCTAGTCTATATGTGCAGATCTCACAATGCTAGCTCATTCTGGGTCTCAGGTCAGGTACTTCGTTAGGTACTTTATAAGGCCTAAGGGGAAAAGAGAGATGCTTACTGGTCAGATCTATGGATCTTTGTCTCATTTGTCAAACCTTATTGTCTTCTAGACCACTGCAAAATATATTTTCTGTCAAGGGCTTGTCCTTCACCATAGTTGAAGATGAACAGTTCTGTTCTATTCTGTTCCTAGGGATTTCCCTTTACCTGTAATTAATTACTTTGAACTCTGCCCCAAGGGAGAAATTTACCGAATTGCCTCATCTCTTAGTGTTGCAGTCTGTTTGACCACACACTTAAAATAACTGAGACTAGAGAGCTGCCTGTAAAAACATACTGGCTTTTCTCCGTTATTCAGTCATATCACTTCCCTGAGATCCTCCCTTAAAGGGAAGTCAGTGATTCTCTAGAGTCATCCTTGAAAATGGTCCTTAATGCTCTTCCTCTTATCTTGCCAGTTAATGTTTGAAAAATGCTTTGACAAGCTTAAATGAACCAAATGTTGATTTAGCTTATAAGAGGTACAACTAGGAAATAGATGGTAAGAACTAAATATAGATCCAGTGTTAGTTTTGATCTCACCTTTCCTGGTACCACAGAAGATAGGAACTTCTTATTCTTTAATGACAGGTCTTCTTCTGTCAGTTTATTGATCCCAGTTAGGCCAAGTTTAGTCCAGGATAATGTACGTTTTGTATTTGTCTCCTTCTCTGGGAAGGTCTTCCTTGTTATGCTTGTTCTGGTAATTGTTTAGGAAAATGGGAGTGTGCAATTAGCAGGTTTCATCATGAAAAGTGATATCAAGTAAGTCTAGTGAATTTTCCTTCATAGCTTCACAAATGATTTTACGTTAATGACTTGAAAATCATTGCATTAGCAATATATTCTGAGAAGTATTTTATCTTTTGTTCTATATGTGTCTTGTACAGCACAGAATGTGTGGCAGATACTGAGTGGGATGGACAAAAAGAAGTACTGCGCTACAACAAAGTCTCTCTTTGTTACAGAGAAAAATATATTGAATCTTCAGCAAAATATATTTCTAGAGACAGTCCTAGAATAAATTAGTGTAGGTAACAAATAGAATTTATGTTTAAAATTAATTGAACATATCACACGGGTATTTTTGTTCACTTTTTTCAATGACTACAAGGAGTAGCTTTGATATAAAAGTCAGTATTCTGTGAAAACTAATTATTTTTTCTTTTTGCTTGTTGGATTGTAATAGTGTGCATCTAGACACACTGAAAAGTTTTTTAAACAGTTCTGTTCTTTGATTATTTTATTGTGTGCATCCAGAAGTTTTTACTAGTGTTTATGGTAAGCTAATTAGAATTGGCCTTTTGTTAGGGAATATTTCTTTTGTACTAAAGTGTAGTCTTATTTGAAATCATATTTGTTCCCCCCTTCCGGTATTCTGTATTTACAGTACTGGAAAAAAAAAAAAATTAATCAGTTAGAGTGGTTTAACACCAGCCAGCAAGTACCATGTAGCCACCCTCTCACTCCCCTACAGTGGGATGGGGGAGTGAATTGGAAAAGTAAAGTGGAAAAACTTATGGGTTGAGATAAAGCTAGTTTGATAGGTAAAGCAAAAGCTGCATGCACAAGCAAAGCAAACCAAGGAATTCATTTGCCACTTCTCATGAGCAGGCAGTTGTTCAACCATCCCCAGGAAAGCAGGACTCCACTGTCTGTGATGGTTATTTGGGAAGACAAAAGCCATTTCTCTGAATGTGCCCAATTCCTTCTTCCCTCCTCTTGATATGCTGATCATGACTTTCTATGGTATGGAATGTCCCTTTGGCTGGTTTGGGTCACCTGTCCTGGGCATTCTCTCTTCTGACTTTTTGTGCAGCTTCTTGCTAGCAGAGCAGAAGACACTGAAAAGTCCTTGACTTAGGTAAACCCTACTTATCAGAAGCCTAAACATCAGTGTGTTTTCAACATTATTCTCATAATTCTCACTTCAAAAACCACGTCACTCTGCCAGCTATTAAGAAGAAAATTATCTCTGTCCCAGCTGAAACCAGGACATCAGTTCAATTTGACTCAGTGTGTCTAAAACACCTTCAGAACTACTTTCAGTATTAAAATAAAGATTAATGTAATATACTCACAGACTTTGATGTTACAGCACAATAGCCCAAAATTACCTTGATTCCTTTTTAGGTTTGGTTCTTTCGTTTTTCATGCATTAGTAGAACTAGTAGAAGAAAGACCTTGATCTGCCATCTTATTTTTTGCCCACGAATTAAAGCATTCTTGCTTATAATATGTTTATATCCTTAGGATATTTCTGTATACAAGAACTGTTAGGTTCCCTGTAACTAAAAACCCACTTGTAATGTCTGTTGCTTTTATATTTTTAATATTTTAAAAATTACTTTTTAAAAAGTAGCTCAAGATTTATTGCACTTATTTATTCTGAATCAATCATACAAAAAGAAGTCAGAGAAAAAAATTATTTTATCATTCAGATTGTGATTTTTTTACATGAAAAAATGTAACTCTGGAAAAATCTGTGCTGTCAATTGCAAAAAAAGAGACTGGGGGTGTTAACAGAAAAACTTTACATCTATAATTTGCACTTACTCTAAAATACTGTAGAAAAAATTGCTAGAAATAGTAACACCCTTTCTGGTAAGATATTTTTTCCTTTAACAGAGTTTAAGGTCTTTGGCTAAGTTTGTGTTTGTTCTGTGTCAATGTGCTCCGTCTACTTCCTCCATATGTTCAATTTAAACACAAGTGTCTCAACATACATTTCTATTGTGATCATGAATATTGGTAGTCAGATAGAGTCAAAGGCTTCTAGTCCCTCACTGTAGTAAAGAATACAGTGCAAATTCTCTCCTTACTAGAGAAAAATCAACAAAGCAGAGGGGTTTTATGAATTCCTAGCTACAGAAATAACTTCAATTGCAGTGTTCACTTATTAGACATCAAATAAGTCAACCATGAAACATGAAGCAATAGAAAACAGAGTATCATTAATTCTGTTGCTTATGGAACAATTTATCTTTGTAATGTATTGAAATAATTTGTCCACAAAGTACTAAAATATGAAATTGAAGAATATAAATTAGAAGAAGGGAAAACTGAAGAGAAGGAAAATTATTCAAAATCATGTGCAAATGGAACATATATGTAAGAATTATGTTTACTTTCAAAAAGTTTTATTTGTTTTTGAATTATTACTTATTCCTAACTTTCAGTATAAAAATACTGTAATGAAAACGGATCTCAGGTTATGGGCCTGTTCTCCAAGAGCAAAAGGTCATAAATATTGCATTCCAAGTTTTGTATATTAAAGTATTCTCAACATTTCATGTTGATATATAATGACAATCTACTCCCATTTCCAGTAGCATCACATCTGCTGAATATCCTGAATACTTGCTGTTACACTGTAGTTTGGAATACTTCAAAAGCACAAAATTTTGAGGTAAACCTGCTGATCATCCCTAGTTTCTTCACTTTGGTTCAGAGCATAGTGTATGATCAGAGTATCTGAATACCTTGCATACTTTCTGAAGGAAACTCTAAACTTGCAAGTATTCTCCAGGTAACAAAGAACAATCTGTTCACAGTCCTTGGTTAGAACAAGTATTATAATTGTGACAACTCTTAAAAAGAAGGTCCTTGTTTGTGACACTTCAGCAATTTTTTTTTCCTATTATAAAGGTCTCCGAAACGTTTCTGCATTCCTAAGTAAGCATCTAGATGGGTCTTCATTTTCACTATCATTGGGTGTTCGTATAAGAAGAGTTACAGAGCTATTTTTTCTGAGGCTGTAAAAAACAGTAGAAGGTAATTTTATGTTGTTTCATGGTCCAATAGATGACAGAGGAAAGTTGCTTTGACGTTTTTCCCAGCAGGGTATTGAAAGTAGAGAGAGAAATGAGTGGACAGAGGAATTAGTGCTTCTAAAACTTGGAAAAATGTGGCGAGCTTTTTCTGTGAACATGTGGACAGGTTCCAAGTTTTGCTGCTTTTAACAACAGCAGTGGCTTTTTACTCATGACTGTAGGAGTCTGCTTGGTAAGAGTCATTTGAACTCAACACAGATAAGTGACTTGGGAAGTTCCTTGACTGAAGGATACTCCAGGAAGCCATGACCTTCCTGTGCTGAGCTCCAGGCTGATACATAGAGCCTTGGCTCTGTAGAGAAGGTGTTGGTGGCTGGTTTTTTGGAGCTGAGGGTGCAGTCTGAGTGGGTCAAGGACAGCCTAGGTGTGGGCTATAGGAAAGGCAGTGAATTGCTGTGAAGTTGCCTGAAGAGGAATGGGGCTGTAGAAGATTGAGGGTCTGTGTCAGCAAATTGTTGGGCTTCTCAAGCTGTGAGAAGATAAGGATGAGAAAGAAACAGTGGAATACCAGTACAATTGAAGGAGGATCTAATTCTCAGCTCGTCAGCTGTGCTGCGTGAGTCAGGGACAAATACTGTTTTCTCTGCTGAGTCCCAGGCCACAGCTGCATTTTAGGATCTACACATGCAATTCCACTGCTGCAACAAACTGCAGTGAAGGAAAAGGCAGTTGTAAATTCAGCCCAATGCTCTGTCTCTCAGCTGACTACTAAGAAGATATAAGCTACTGAATTATCAATAACCAAAGAGTATAGAAATATTCTTGCACTGTTAACACTAGGTTGGATTATTGACAGTGGCTGAGAAGGCAGATTTGCATGTAAAACAAAACAGAACTGTCACTTCAGGTGGTCTTGTTTATTGGATACCCTTAATTCAAATATTGACTCAGTCCTTTTCTATTTACTTGATAAAGTCTAATTAGAACACAGTATGGAGTGATACAGCCATAGTGTATTCTATTCTTTGTTTGTACATTGTTTAAACCTCGATTAAGTAGTAAATTAAGAATGAGAAGGAAAATCTCTACATTTGGAAAAATACTTTGCAGATGAATGAATATAAACAACTTATCCATTTCTTTCGAATGAGCAAGCTTTTATCTACCTGTCCCAAATTTTGAGTTTTTAGGCGTCTACAGAGTTAAGTAAACAAAACATGGTTAAGGAGAGTGATGCTAGTCTTGGAAGAATATGCTTATGGAGTTGTCCCTAAAGCAATATAAAAGCAATCAGTTGATGCTAAAACATTTTGAAATAATGAGGCTTTTGAGTGTAATCATATAATCAGGAATTCTATGAATCTCTGGCTGTTAGAGCAAAGTGCCAGTAATGTATTATAGAATGAACCAATCCAACAGGACGAATAAAGCTGAAGATTCATAACAAGATTATTATTGTAGTCAATTGTCTAATATTTATGAAGATAATTCAGTGCTCACTTAAGCTCTTCAAAGTGCATTAGAACTTCTAAAATAGCTGCAATGTCAACAATCTGCTTAAAAATCTTGAATTTTTCCAATATTATGGAAGAGGCAAGGCAGTGTTATTTACTTATGATGCATATTGAGCACATTTGAGGCTGTGAAAGCATTGCTTTTGTCTCTATGATATTACAGAAATCACAATTTTCAGATCATAAGCTGTTATATTGAATCTTACAAGCTGTTGTCTTGAGTTTTAGAAAATACATTTTTCTGGATTCTTGGATTTTTCTTCAACTCCTTTCACTGATCATCAGCTTGAAGGACCTAAAAATGTAGCTGACTGTCCCTTTTTTGTGAAACTAAGCAGTGCTTAGAAAGGGTTGTTCTTGATCATTGGTGCTGGTGGAAATGTAATGGAGCAAAGCTTCACTCACACTGCTCCAAAGACCTCACTGCCATCTTGTTCCTTATGCATCACAGTAGTTCTGAGAAGAACTACTATAGTTCAAGGTTTTTCCAAGGCATGTATGACCAAATATGCAAAGAATGAGTAAAGATCTACCCCAAAAGCCTGTAGAAACAACTAAGCCTGCCTTTTTAATAATTTTGAAAATGATGATATCATGGAAAAATGAAGTTGAAAGGGACCTTCTAAGAGTCAACTAATCCCCCTTTGACTCCAAAACATAGTTGCCTTCACAGCTGGATTGAATTGCACAGGACTGTGTTGGGTTCTGAAAATCGGTCCTTTTCCTGGTGCAGCTGAATGTACAGTTAACCTTCATTGCTGTAAGGGTGTACTCTTGACAAAAAGTATTATCTTCTAGCCACCTTGCCAAATCCACTGCTAGAGTGAGTCCATGTTTTAGCGATTCATACACGTGCTGTTAATCATATAGGTGATATAACTCTAAAAGTCATCTAAGAAAGATGCCGTTGTGTGCCATTTGCTTTTCCATGTGTTCTGCAGAAATAACAGAGATGGTAAGTCTGTATTTAATTGCTGGAAGTTTTAAATTTTAAATCTGGTGCATGATCTGCTAATCCTACCTAAATCTGCGATATGAGAAATGAAGAGTAGTATCACAAATTCAAATATTGTTCATAGCAGGAAAAAGTTAACACACACTCAGCACAACAATATTTTGATGTCCCTTGTTCTTGCTCCTCTTACATAAGACACTAAAAATTTCCTCAGTGTGGTTGTTATGTGGGTTTTTTCTTTTTTTTTCCCCTCTTCCTTTTCTTTTGTTATATTTGAATCCTTTTTTTTGGTTGTTTGTTTTTACCTTTTACATACTTTGCAGTGATCTTATGCTGGATAAGTATACCTTATTATTCTTCTTTTAGGCTGGTCTTGAGTTTATCACAGAGTTATAGAATATTCTGAGTTGGAAGGGACCCACAAGGATCATCCAATTCTGAAGTGAATGATCCCTACAGGGATCAAACCAGTAATCTTGACATTATTAGCACTGTGCTCTGTCACCCCTATATGTCAAATGCCACAGGTGGTTTTTTTTTTTTTGAAAATGTCTACTCTGACATTATTTGAAAGAAAAAGAAATGGAAAAAAACAACGTATCAAAAGATGGCTGCTGCTTCTACTAACTGAGGGTGATTCTTTTGTACCTGGGGTGTTTGTTTTTTTTTAAAGCTGGTGCTTGGTGTTGCTGCTCTTGCTGTCTTTGCTGCTGCAGCCACCAGCCAGCAAAGCTCTGCCGTTTCTGAGTTGGATCACACTTGAGTCTGCTGGGTGGGATCTACATTCATTAGGGAACAGAACCCACTGCATGGCCACTTCCATAAGGACCCTTATACCCTCTAAACAGTTGTTTTTAATACTGTAAAGAGCAGGCACTTTCTGCTTATATCTGAAGCCCATCAAGCAGTTGCTTGTTTAAGAGGTTAACAAGCTAATGTTTTCTCCTAAGTGGTGTATTTTTTTATTTCTTGTAGGTAGTCTTCATTTTATGAGGGATAAAGTATGTATATTTATTGAACAAAACTTACATTTAAGCAAATACTTTATATCTCACATGAAGACCAAAGTCTCACTAAGAACTGTTCCATTATTTATAAATACTGCTCAGTAAACAGGATATGCTTATAGGAGAAAGGACTCAAGGGAGAAATTGGAATGGGAAATGTAGTACTCCAGAATGTGATAGAAGACAGTCTCAGCATGTCTGAACAACTTTAAGACTGATGTTGATCTGCAGCTCTATTGACATCTAGAGACTAATTTTAGTCATATCAATTTTAAGTGGGCATTTTTATTTTATGTTGATAATGTTAATTTTCTACACGGAGGTGTTATTAAGCAAAGTAAATTGCAAACTTTGCTTTGGAACTTGCACATTACAGTCTTTTGCTAACCTCATCTGACAGTTTTTAAAGACAAACTACAAAGATAAAAATAAAATAAAACTGACCCCACCAAATTAACTATTAAATGTAGTATGTAATTTGTTTAGTTGGAGTATCCCAGAATGACAGAATATTCTGATTTGGGAGGGACCCACAAGGGTCATAGAGTATGTTGTTCTCAACCTACATAGTGTGAATAACTGTTAAGGTGAAAAAACCTGTTTGTTTTGAGATTATTTTAATTTCTCACTTGAATTTAACATGTTTTTTAACATCTGAAATCAATAAGGTAATGTAAGTACAAAATTTGTTTTTCTTTGGATGGGGCTGGGGAAAAGAGAAAAGCTTTGGATAGTGCTTCAAGTGAATTGTTTTTATGATAAAAATACCTATACCTGTTAATGACATAATTCCATTTTCCAAATGTTGTAGTCAAGAAATTGCACTAGCAAGACAATGTTTACACTTATGTTTACAGCAAAGTTTTATCCATTGTCAATTTAAATATTGACATGGAGTGCTGTGTATAATGATGTAGGAACCATTTCTTCATAATAGGATTCACAGTGATTTCTCGGAGGATATCTTTGGTTGATTTGTAAGTTACTCATAGTCCATGACTGAGCTAAAATCTTTCCCAGAGGCAGGTACCTTTGAAAAATGACACTCTGCAAGGAGAAGCGAACCTAAGTTTCAGTTTTGGTAAGCATGGAGGAGAGGAGTTAAGGATATGCAATAGGAGATCCAGGGAGTAAGGAAATACCTTGTCCCAGGGCAACTACTGGTATGTACAGTTGCTGCTGTGACCTCTGCCAAAGTACTGTTGAACTCTGCTACCACCAGTAATGATAACTGGGCACATTTGTTGGCAACGATTTCCCTCTGTGTTTCCCAGAGGGAGATAATTCATGGCATTAAGTATGTGGGTCTAGCTTAAGTGAAGGACTAATTTCAGTTTTCGAGTGTGTAATGCTATAATGGGAATAGATATGACAAATCCTTTGAGTTTCTAAAATCTAGACCAGAGTCATTCTGAGTTGAGTACCACTAAAAAGAAGGTGGGCCCATTGCCTATGAAAAATCTCAGTGATGGGGGGGGGTACTAATCATTCTGTTTTCAGAGATTTCAGTTGGCAACTATGGTATTTGTGAGAATTCCATCTGGAATGTAATGATTGTTTTCCAGTTATAATGATAGTCATAATTGTGAAAATATAAATTTGAAAGGTAGTCAACAACGGAGACCCAAAAAAGTAACAAAAATTCTATTCATATAATGTAAAATCATGTGATTTATTTCTCTATTAAATCTGTAAGCTCTTTCTGTACTTCTGTCTTTCTTTCAAAAGTAACTCCTATCAAAAGTAATTCATATGAAAGGAAATTAAAAAATCCCACATTTGTCTGAAATATAGGAACTGAAGTAGTAATACTTGGGAAGTATTCTTGTTTAGGGTTTTTTTATATGGTTGGATAACAATGATCATAACAGTTGTCATTAAGTGTATTAAAAAGACACCATAAAGCCTAAAGATTAGATTTCATTTGTAACAGCTTTTATGCTATACTGAAGTTGGAAATGTTTTTCCTTAAGGCTTTGAACATGTCAGTGGAAACAATTTATTTTTTAAATTAAAAGGAACAGAGAAGGAGATAATTAAGGAGTCCAGGAAAGGAAATGAAGATCTTCCATTTCACAGAATGGAAGCCAAATAATAGATATTAAAGAGTAGGTTTGGGGGGCTCAATTAATTTGATTCAATTAACTTAAAATGATCATGGGATGGTTTTAAAATTGTTGAAAATATTTTTAAAAATAGTATCAGAATGGGACAGACCATGGAATACTAACATAGTATGAATGTTTTCCCAAAAGGAGTCTTCAGAGTGTTATTCATTTTTAAGAACATAAAAATATATGCTAATGTATTAGTAGTGAGGGTTAAATAAGAGGAAATCGTTCCAAGTTACTGTGCCTGGCATTAAAATACTGATGTTTACCTGCAATTAGTAGCTGCAGTATTTATGGCCCACTTCATATTCAGCAGGTGGAACTGAGCAGAAGTACTCGTTTCTTGTATACGGTAAAGATCAATATTTGAATGCTGTACTTTATGATTTAATTTAATTTTTAAAAGGTAGAAAATGGAAAAGATTTCCATGGCTTATCCTGACTTTGGTAAGATATTAAAATAGTTCTAACAGAGTTCCCAGAGCGACACTGCCGAAATGTAGATTAGATGTGCCTAATCCAAATTAGAAACATAAATTTCTAAAATGGACAAATAGTATTGCTCTTGTTTTTTGCCACATCTGAAGGACTGAGATTAGTTGTGGAATAATCTGCTAAAATTTACAGCTCAGGTTTTCCTCTATCATCCATTTCCTCAGATATTTTCCTTTCAACGCTTTCTTTGCCAAAAATACTCTCATTTCATTTCTGGCAGGATGGGGATGAATTCAGTTCAAGAACTGCCTCGTGTAGAATTCAGCTCCTGAGAATTCAGTTTGAACAAGTCTTATTTGGCTGGTACTAAAATATTAACATTGTTGAAATCAAGGACAAAATTACAGTTTCAGTGGTAGCTCTTTAGCACAAAGGTCTTCATACTGAAATATCTGGACAGCGCTACTCTTTTCATAATAGTTGTCCAAACTAAAAATGTTCTGATTTTCAGTGACATAAGCATTTATACTTTCATAGGATGTTCCTTAGGTTTATTCTGATATCAATAATTTTTTTGAAGTTTGGTGAATGGCTACCCTGGATTAATATGAGGCTAACCATTGTTTTCCTCCAACTTGGAAGTTTTCCAGACACTTTGAGTGCATTAAGAAATTTTAAATAACATTCCAGATTGAAAAATTCTAACTTGAAATAGATGCCACATTTGAATTAAACAGAAAATGAACAGTGAAGAGCCTATTCTGTATGATACTTCCTACCAAATTTTTTATGCACCTCTCAATATGGTAAATTCTCTGCAAATGGTATGTGGAGACCTAAACAATAAAACCAACGTTGATCAACTGTTGTTTATTGATGTTTTATAGATGTGTTACAAAGATACAAAAGTTAGTGAGAAAGTCATAAGTGTTGTTCAAGTTCTGGAGGCATTTTATCACGTGTATTACCTTTCTCCTCATGGCTGTATTGGAAGGAATAATCTCATTCATTAATATGCATCCTGAATTATAGCATTGTTATTTAGTGTTCTAAAAGGGGACTTATTGTCCATCTATGAAATTAACTATACTGAGTATTGTATATTGTGATTGTAAGCTATACCAGTAGATCTAGAGATGTGAATACCTTTATTGAGAAAACAGTACTCATGTTTTCCCAGTTTGAGCTACTTGCTGCACTAAGAGGGAAGGTGTGCGTAGAAGAGCCTGTGTATCCACAGCCTGGCTCTTCAGGCTGATCACAGCCTAGTGGCATGCCAGGCAGGAGAAGTAAACACACCAGCTTAGTTTATTTTTTATATAGTGGAAAAGCCAATAGACCTCCGTTAATTCATGTGTTATTTTCTAAGTTTTTCCAAAGAAAGCATTTAAAACAAGTGAGAAAAACCAGTAAGTTTTTCTGTATTTTCAGAAAAAATGGAGTTGCAGGTAATGATCTTGCTCTTACCTCCTTCCCTGATCAGCAGCCAGTGACACCATCTAATACTTTTCCTACATTTTACAAGTATTGGTTAGTACATTGAATATTAGCTATTTGTTTGCACTGTGTTTTATTTCTGATACGATTCTAACAAAAGACTGCTATTTCGTTTTTTATTCAAATTAAAAGTAATGGGGCAAAACAACTATTAAAAGACATTATCCAGCTCCAGTGGCTTAAAAAATTAGTTTTTCTCCAACATATTACAAGGCGATGTGAAATATAGGTATGCAGGTTCATGTATTAGTAATGGACATATGCATATGCTTAATTTTAATTTGCTTTTCTATTTCAACATGTTCTTTATGAAAGAAGAAAATTCAAAATGTGCATTATTAACAGTTTGCCGATCAGTGTTTTTACAGTGTTTTGCAGTTAAGCTAAGCAGGATGCATTCGTGCTAAAAGACCATAGAAGTCTTTTCTCTCGATGCAATTGTAGATGGTTATGGTGAAGGGTTTTCTTAAGTTTACATCTTACTAATACTTATTCAAATATTATCAAATATGTTTTCTGGCACCTGTATTAGAGCCATCTTATAAAAAGTGGATTGGCTTAACTTCTATTTTTTTAAGTTAATATTGGGCATTAAAAAAAAAATTAAAATACTGTAGAAGCAAACTGAGAAAAATTTGTTGATTTGGAGCATAGACTTCACAAGTATTCCTTATCCTTTTTTTAAAAATACAATGCTACTGTTCCAACTCTCATCCAGAACCTTTCTAATTTCAATGATTTCTGAACCCCAATGAGTTTTAAAGTATAAATCTGTAATCTTGGTGGACAACGGCACCTGTAGTTCTGTAACAGAAGGAGTCTGTTCTGCAAATGAAGCTATTTGACCAACATCTGAGTAAGAATGAATACTTTTCAATAAATGAGCCAGAGTTTTTGAATATGCCATCTCAACTTATAGACAGTGCAATCTATAAACATTGGGAGGACAGATCAAGGAATCAGAATATAGAAATAAAGTGATTAGGATAATCATTTACATCTATCTGTTAGTAAAATGTAATTATGTATTTTTACCATTATTTTACAGTGAAAACATGTTAGTTATTTTTTTGCTTCTTTAACAAGCATTTCCATTGTTAGAAAGCACTTTGCAACTGTTTGTACTGCAGAGATTAAATTTTTATCCTTATTCCTCCTAATTTGCATTCAAAGGCCGATTAGTGTAGATATTATAAGTATAATAAGCATTACTGAAAGTTAGTGTATTCTGAACTGGTTTTTAAGTCCTAGAAATTTCACTTCTTTAGTAACCTTGAAATTCAAAGAAAACATCACTATGTAAAGGTTTGCTCTATGCAACACTGACAGCATTGATGATCAACAGATTTGATCTTATATAATGATTCAGATACTTTTCATAACCTTTTTCATGAAATGCTGTTCACCAGTCATGAAAACCAATGTTAAATAATCTGCTCAAGGAAATAAAAGCCAATAAAACGGGTATGAAAAAAATGTAATGCTTTTTCCTGGTCTTATATTTATTGAACAGATATGAGATCAGTTTTGAAGCTCATATTGCAATCAGCTTGGCCATAGGAAGGTCAACTAATTGCTAATGTTCAAAGATGTTGTTCAAGGGTTTATACTAGTAAAGGGCAACATAAACTGAATATTCTGTGTATTGCTACTTCTTGCTATATTTTGTATTGCTTCAGAATAAAAACTGATAGAAATATCTTGATACAATTTATACAAAATGAAGCTTTAAATGAGCTGAAAAATGATCAGACTAGGTAATAGCAAAATTAAATGCCCCACCCTTTCATCTTCCCTAAAATTTAGGAGAAAATACATACAAAATAATAAAATACCTGAAAAAAATGATGTGAACTGCACTATTTCAAAGGAACATCCTTCTATTGTTTTAATATGTGTTGTTAGATACTTTCAACTGTAAAAAACCCAAAGACAGGTAACAAATACCAGGGGGGGAAAAACCAACAAACCATGTATATTGTAAGGAGCATTATTTTTAGCTCCTGGGAGTCTCATTTAAATGGTGAACTACTTCTGTTGATTCTGATGCATTTCTAAGTGAATACAAGTTTCTAAAATGGTACTTAACTGGCATTTAACAGATTCCTAATCAGTAACATCTAGTATTTGGTGAATGAAGAAAATAGTTCTCATCGATGAGTGAACTTTGAAGTGGAACCTCAGTCTGTAACTTATGTGGGTATTCGTCCTTCTTTTCTTCCCTTATTGTAGGAAGATACTGGGAACACCTTAAAAGGAGATTGTAAATATAATTTTGATTATTTTCATACTTCTATTATTATCTAGCTGTGTGGTGTCTCTGATGATGAGAGAAACTAATTTAGCTAGATGCAATGAAGCATATATGCCAGCTTCAATAGCTGGAGAGCTACATTATTTCTTTCTGTAGCATATGCTTATATCCTTATGGATGTACCTGTACACAACATTATTAACTGCAAAGGATTTAACAGCCCACATAAAAACCTCTCTTTATGTGCATTCCTTTATTATCTTAATGGAGATCCTTTAGACAGTTTACTGAAATCTGTTATGCTAAAAGTGTAGTTATTTTAAAACACCATCTGAGTGTGAAACTTTCAAACCACTTGTGTAAACCAGAGATTATTTTCTGGTTTGTGGTTGAGTTCCTCTTTTTGTGGAAATTTAACTTTTAGGAGAATAGGCATACATTGATGCTAAGGTGTGAGACAATGCTAAACGTGAAAAACTTCCAGTCGTGAGTGCTATGGCTGGATGTACTTCTTAAAGGCAGAAAACTAGCTGTGTGAACTCAACCATGGATGTGTTTTCACAAAGCTTTGTCTTTAAGGGATTTTAGAAGAACTGAACCTGTTTTTTACAGCACTGTATTGCTGATGTCTGCCAGTTCCAAAGATAACTTTTGTTAGTTCATCCTAGTTCATTGATGTATCAAGATATTGTTAATAATTAACTATATATTATTAATGATTATTAATAATTAATGAATATATGTTTATTTTCTTAGTTCCATGTACTGTTTGAGATATGATGAAACTTCTTGAATGTTTCACAGGGAAATAAATCTTTCCTGAGTGTCTTGGTCTACTACTATTCTGTCTGCAAGTGTCTGAGGTTTTGAAAACCAGTGAAGTGGGTCATGGTGTATCATCCTAAAACATGTCCCAGGACTGAATTAAGATGTTTCCAGGGTAAAATAGAAGCTGAAAACCACTTTCAAGTCCTACCTGTGATGCATAGACTTCATTTCTTTTTCTTTCTGATATTACTTTACCACAGCAGACTACTTGCAACCTTTTCTATTTTGAGATTACCTTATGGTTTCCTCAGATTAGTAGGGCCCTTCTTTACATTCCATTAGCTATCCAAGAAAAGGATGGTTTATCTTCATATATGATGAAAATATCTTTTTTCACAGTCTTGTGAGAAATTCTGATACAACATTGTAAATTATTTTTATAGGTTTTTATGTTACTGCTGAATTAAAATTTAATTTCCCTTTATTTTAATATATAGTGGAACGAGTTTTCTTCTGCCAAGTAAGGAATTAGTTTTCCTTGTAAAACTTTTCTCTAGTTATTAGTGTACTTGTATTACCTCTGTACTGTACTGTGTTAAAATATTTTTCTGTATGACTTTGAAACAATGATTGACTCCATATGTTCTTTTGGAAAACTGTTATGCTTACTCTCTTTCTCAGTGCTTGAATTACTGTGACATTGATGGTGAGCTTCACTGGACTCATTACCTCTATGTGTTTTAACAGCGCCTGCAGTTTGTTTCCATCTCTTTTAGGATACCTTCAGGCTTATGAAATGTCCTAATTCTATGTTCTGAAGTTTGAGGGAAATTCGAAGCATGACTGGTGATAATTATTTAATTCTTTCTCATTTTAGATTTGAGGAAAAAACCTCAGTGCAGTGAGGTGCAAAAAACTCATCTGCAGTGACTGAGTAGCTGCATTTCAAATGGAAATTTAGGTAATATGTGTGTTGTAAATGTTAAGATTGGAAATGTTTTGTCCTGATGCTTCTAGTGATGCACTGTCATCTGCAGTAATTCCTGGAAGTGGTGTAATTGGAGTTATTCATGGTGAAGTTTGTTCCAAGTTATGATTAAAGCTGGAAACTTGTGACCCTACATAATATTTTTTTTTTATAATTGTATTTCCAGGTCCTTGGTTTTAATCAATGTTATTCAATATATGTATAAATATAAATTCAATATATGTATACATATAAATATATGTATATTTAAAGCTGTACTGCATTCAGTTAATCAAAAGGATCTTATTTACTTTTTTAATTCCCTTAAAGAGGCATGTATGTAAAATATTACTGAATTTATGAGACAATAGTTTTCTTATGTCTGTGTTTGTGGCAGACAAATCCTAGTATTTCTCCATCGTATTATTTGTGAGTACAGGATTGCTCTGTGGGGATCTCTGCAGTCAGTTTGACACTTTGAAAGAAGCCCTCAAGGTCAACGCTTCATTTTTCTCCAGGCTTCTGGGATTTGGATGTCTCCAAACCTTTGTTAGGTGGGTTATCAAGTACTCCTGTGTTGAAATGCATTTCCATTGATGTACGCATAGACCGGTGGCTTGGAACTCTATTAATGTTGACTTTGTGGTTTTTCTGACTTAGGTGCAGAAGAACATGAGAGTCCTTGGTAAATTTTAATCACTGAAATAATGTAAGGATGTTCTTAGCTGACATTGTCAAATTATGTCTGCAGATGTTTGCCCATGAGGTTGACGAAGCATCATCTCTTCAGATTGGTTCAAACTACCTCATATTTGTGCCTCATTAGGCTGTGCAATTCATTGGCCAGTGGTAGGAGGAAGAGAAGATGAAACTGGAAAAAAACCCAAACAAACCATGTCTCTTCCCATCAGTAGCATCTATTATAAGTTCCTTTTTTTATTTGACTCCTAAGTCATTGCATGAGTTCTTTGAAGCTGCCAGCAGTAAGTCAGGAGGCACACCTTTCCTTGCCTTTCTTTATTTCAACATTAGCATTATCTTTTGTGACAAAGTGGAACTCCCTACTATGCTTGTTTATGTGTATAGAGAAAAAATCCTGCACAATTTTAGCATAGTTCTTCCATATGACTTTAAGAGATAAAATGGTACATTTAGTCTTTATTTTATTGAAGGTGTATATAATTTAGATCTACTGTGGACCACCAAGTTTTTGGTGGTGTGTGTTTGTGGGATTTTGGTTTTTTTTGATTGTCGTGGTTTGTTTTTGTTTATTTGTTTTACCAAAGAATGTTGTTGTAGTATGTTTTTTCACTGCTGGCACAATGCTCAGGGGATATTTGTGTAGTATGGGGTTTGTTTACAGAGGTGTGCTGAATAGCACTTATCTAGATTCTAGTATTCTCTTTCTAACGCTCAAAAAAATATAATCTGCTAGATCTAATCAGAAAGTAGAGAATTACTTCAGCCACATTATCTGGCTTTTGGAGAATGCCTAAAGCTTACAACTAAGACTGTTATTCTCAGAAATAGCTTTCTTCATTTTGTTCATTTCACATTCTTCAATTCAGAAAGAAGCGTAATCAGTGGGTTACTTGTGGGGCTTCCAGTGGGAACTAGTAGTCCTTTGTGTGTTTGTTTTTTAAGTAAGAGATCACAAAGGTGGATTTCATAATAGATTGTTTTGTAAAAAGCCTTTAATTTTCTTAAGTGACAAGCAAGGTTTTCAACACAATATAATTTAAAAATAGGTGGATATTCTGGAAAGCCAGCAATGTGTTCAGTGGACTTCACCATTCATCCTGTTGCATAGAACTACACATGTGTTTCACTGGGCTACTATGCCTTGAAACCTTTAGCTAAGGGGCAAATTTTTGAGTTAATTTTGAGTAGAGTAATAAAGTTTGAGGTAAATTTAATGGGAACTAAACCACTAGTGAAATAAGATTTTGAGAGCAGATAATTTATGATCTTTCATTGCATCATATGTGATTCAAGAAGTCTTTATTTGCTGCTGTTATCCATTTTTCTGAATCTTTCTTTGTTTACTACATGATAAGATGAACAATTGCCCCACTAAGGAAGCCAGGCAAACTCAAAACTTGGGTTTATTTAATAACATGTAGAATATTTGTTATGGGTTTATATCTGTTTCAAGTTAATCTAAGTAATTTTTAACAACTAAAAAATTGTACTCGCTGCAGGGAGAGAAATGACACCTATATAAAATCATAACATCACAGTAGAGTATGAGGAGAGATTATAGTTATGCAGTAAGTAATTTTGTTTCTTTGCAAATGAAATTCACAGTACAGTATTGCTTTCTGAACTGTGTTTTCCACTCAAGTTGTTTTGTAAGGATTAAATTAAATTCATTCCAGGGTACATGCTTTCAGAGACTGTAACATTTCTTGGTTGTTTGAAATATACCATGACTTTCTTAACAATGAAGGAAAAAGTTCAAAAGACAGTTTTCCACCTCATTGCTTCTTTTCATAAAAGTACTCGTACTTCAGCTGCAGGATTTTATTGAATACAAATTGAAGTGAACCAGTGTCAGAATGGAAGTAGCAAAATCATATAGTGGTGCTGTGCTTTGCGCTTTGCAAGTGGGGGTAAACGTTGTACCACTGTGATTACTCAGAACTCAGGCAGAAGGCTTGTGAGATTTGAGTAAAATCTGTATTTAAAGTAGTATGAATGCACAGTACTTCCTCTACATGAATCTTTTCCAGTGTATGAGTTTTACCTGCTTCTGAAGTAGCAAACTTAAATGTGACAATCTGACCTTTCACAGGAAAATGGGAAGTTTGGGAAGGTGCAAATGCCTAGCTCTCTATTCCTAGAGATGACCAAATAAACACATTTACTTTGTGTCATCACTAAGAGAAGTAAAAATAAATATAAATATGTTTGCAGGCACCTGCGTGTATGTTTCTGTTTCCTTCTCTTATGTAACATACTTCAGAGAGTAATAGGATTTTTTAACTTGAATTTCAGTTTAGTGTTTTCATTCAGGAGCTAGCTCACATTTTTAAACAGCATAGGATGCCAGTATTCTAATCACTGGTTGGTTGAAGGGCACAGGTCTTGAAATGTCTGCAGGAATTTCCGCAGCATTTTGAAGCAGTCTGTTCCTGTGTAGAATAGAACAAGTATCAGAATGAATCATCAACCATTCCTACTTGGAAGTACAGAGCAAAGCTCAGGAAAGTGTTTGATAAGATACTCAACCTGACTCTAAAGCACTTTAATCATTGTTTCTAAAAATAATGTGCACCATTAAAAGACAAAAAATGCTTTCATAATGCTTTTATGAAGCTCACTAAACAGTATTTCAGAAGAAAAAGACAAAAGAAATATACAGGTTTGGGGTTTTTCCCATCTTGTATTCTTTCAAGCATTAGGCAAAATTGAAATATTTCTTTTTTCCACTTCCTTTATCTGTTTAAGGACTGTCAAACATGGGTTGGGGCTTGGAGTAGCTTCAGACGTTCAAGAGTGGACAGACATTTCTGCCCAGTGGGTGGAGGTTGCAGCCTTTTTCCAGGGGTGGAATAACATTGTTAGAGTGGAGTCTCAGCTGTGCTCTGCAGAGATGTATGAATGTGCCAGTTAAATGTTGATAAATTTTTGAAAGCTGATATACCTTTCTAGTAGCAATATATTTCTGTGACTGGTTACAAGAGCCTCTGGACTGTGCTCTTCAGTGCCTTCTTTTCTGTATTGTGTGCTGGCTGCATATACATAGATTATTATTATGGCTATTAAGTCGTGATTTCAGCTTTGATGTTTATTTTGAAATTGTGCCAGTTTTTCCTTTTACTTTTAATGTCGATTTTTTTATTATTTGTCTTTTATTCCCTTCAAGATTTAGGAGAGATTAGTTTGAGGAGGAATTCTCATATTCTTAAACACTGCATTACTGAGAGTACTTTTGCTATTTGGTTTAGAAAAAAAAAGGTAAAATTCAAAGGCTGTGTTTGTGTATGTGCGTATTTTTATTCTGAAACATAACTGTCATTGTACTAGATTCCAATTGGGAAAGAGCAGAGAAAAAAATTTTTGCATTGCAGAACCTGTATTCCTGGAAGAAATAAGCCCTACCTTTGGCAGATCCCAGAGAAACTCACACTTTAAACTGGAATTCCTTGTATATATTGGTGTATTGTGTATATTGATGCAATGTTTAATTATTTTTGACTTTTCTTCTGCATGTGACATTTATTGCAGTGATTGATTGAAACAGTAATAGATTTTATTCCTGGAAAAACATAGAGTTAACATACTATCTGATATTTTTTTTTAAATTTTGAGGTCTGTCCTTCTTTACTGTGAGATGACTCTTCACTCCTCAGAATAGTTTCACACAAATTGATATGACTGTGTAATTCTTTTCAGGTTCAACCAAATGTTACCTAGTTTTTTGAAAAGAGGAGTTGAAGTGGCTGCATGATGACAGGCTTTCCTCATCTTTAATTCTCTGTGGATTTCAATGCTACTCTGAAGATTGACTTTAATCTGGCAAGTAATTTCTAGCAAACTTATGTAATAGATTTCCTTTTTCCTACAATGGATACAAATGTAAGAAGCAGTAGCAAATAATGTTATCTGGGGTTCAGCAGAACTTTTTTGTTTCTGTTAAAAAGTTTGTTAATATTAACATACAAAGCTAACATCTCCTAGCCCCTAAAACGGTGTCTGCAGAGAGCACCAAACCTTTAATACCCAATGAGTACACCTTTTTTTTTATATGTTATTTACCACCTGGTTTGAGGAGTGTGCTGATAGTGTTGTACCAGTTAAGCCTCCCTTCTCTTCTTTCTTTCCTCTTTTCCTTTTTCCCCTTTGCCTATAAATATAATAAAATTTAGAACTAAAAATAGTTGGTTATATACTATTGGACATTATTTCCTTTCAAATAAGTAATCTGTGAGGTCTAAAGTGTTTGTCTCAGTCTCATAGTCTGTTTTTCTTGCATGTATCCCTTGCCCTACATTAGATATTCTCAAAAGCCACTGCACCTATCTATGTCTTGGAAAAATTCTAGTTTCAGAATTAATCTCTTTTTCCTCATATATAAAGCAATTTTTAAGTTGGCTTAAAAATTTGCCATCAAATTGAACCAATCTCATTCTTCAGGTGACCTGTTGATTCTCCTGGGGAAATGTATTGCTTATCATATATAGAATCTGTGTGAAACCTTGTAGAAAGCAATGTGTGACTATGGCTTCAGCTTTTTAGGCTGACTTGGCTATAGGAGGGCTGAAAACAAGTCATCAGCTTCAGTTCCAGATCAGATTATTGCCTCAAATTTCTTTGCCATTGCAGCTCAGCATTGATGACTTCTTTTCACACCATGGAACGTTTTCTTCATCTCCTTCTGCATTCAGTCATGTCCGTAAATAATTTTTTGTTGTAATTTCTCTAGAGACTTCAGTCATCTTAATGGTCAAGCACTTAATGACTATCGCTTAACAAATTTTGTAGTTCCTTTGGATCTACTTTTAATTCACAGGAGTAGCCAAAGGGTACTAAAGACCTGCAGCTATAAAATAAAAGACACCTTAAAGTCCATTATGAGATCAGAACTCTTCTTTTGGAATTCCTAGTCTATATAAGAAACAACTTCTAATGTTTTTTTACTAATGAGTATTGTATGTATCCAAAGGTTAATTTTATCAGTCTTTTTTATGCACCCAGATTCTATCGTTACACCTGGAATTTCTTGTAAATGCATTTAATTAGAGAAATCATAAAAACTTTTGCATCACAATAAAATATGAATCTTAAGAAAATATTTAAATGATTCCAATATTAAATAGCTCTTCTGACACCAATCCTATGACAATTCAATGTTACTTTATAATAGTGCAGGAGCATTTGGTCATTCTCAGTTTTTGTTTCTTATATGACTTTAGCATTTAAATGCTAAAATTCTAAATCTCATGGTCATTTATTTTTCCTAATTCTATATAATTAAACAAAAACCTATGATAATTATTCTCTTTAAACAATGCTACACGTTTTTATGCCAGTGGAAACAGGACTTTTTTTCTTTAGAGAAAAGTTTATTATACATTGATGTAACTTTATAATGCTCATCTATTTCTTCTTTTGAAAAACATCTTTTAATCTAACATCAGGAAGCTCATAGCAGCCTCTGAATTGTTGAAAAGCATGACTGTATATTTACAAAAACATAATTCAAAGAAGCCTTTCTCTTTATGAAGGGAACAAAAGGAAAAATGAATTAGGAAAAAAATACACTCCAAACTTGCAAATGTAATGCATGGAAGACTTCTGATATATTTTCCTTTTTGTTACTTAGCGACGCTATTTACAACAATAAGAACTAAAGCAATCAAAAAGGTTATTTTTGCTTCTTTAGTGATGTACTCATGGCTGATTACATGAAATGGCAGAATAAAGAGCACAATTTCCCTACCCTAAGGAGCTCTTTTTTTTTTTTTGGCAACATTAATGACAGATATGCTATCAGCTAAGTAATTAAAGGTTCTTTCAGAAGGGTATAGAAGCAAAACAAAACTATGAGCATCTAAGAAAGATAATTCCATATTTAATTTGGAGAAAAAATTACATCAGTGAATGGCTTCCAATCAGCTGATGATAAAATATCCCAACAGAAGTCAGTTTTTGACATACTTTTTCTGAAAGTATGTTTTTAATGATTTTTCTTACTCAGTTAGGCTAATTAAGCTAGGAGAAAAATGTGTGCTTAATTTACGTGCAAGGCAATGCCCAATATCTGTATCATTTCTAATAAATAAAAAATATGAGTGGTTAAATTTTCAAGATAATAACATAAACTTTTTGGTTGTGAACACTGTGTTCTGCAAGTTTGCTGATAAACTAGTAAGTCTGCTATTCAGATACCCAATCTGATACATCTTTATAGTGGAGTTACTGATTCCTTTAAAAAGATCATTATTCCCACCTATGTCAGAGTGAAATGCAAAATATTTTGCTGTAGAAAATTGTATTTTCATTTGCAGGAAGAACTTTTCATGATCAGCTTTGTTGCCATTAACCTCAAGTGGATTTATCTACTTTACCAAATATTTTACTTTGAAAATATTAGTAGTTTAATGTTTATATTTTGAAAACATTACTAGTTTAATGTGGGTATTTTGAAAGGGAGATGAGTCAGGAAATAAGCATATTTTGAGATTTAGGGTCTTGTGTAAGGAATGCTTTTTTTTAGCCTAGGCTATTTATTTGTAGTAGCCTTCATTTTGAAGGCCTGAGCATGAAATACTCGGCAATATCTGCATATTTATGGCTACTGTCAACTTCTATTTAGGTTAGTGACAGATAATTGTTACTTTGGAGGAGGTGGAAAAGGAATCTTGGAAGGATTTTGTATGGAAAATTACCTGTCTTCAAGAACATGTCATAGGAAGAAGTGTGTGTAGGGTTAGTCTATTATATTTATGGTTAGGTTAATAATTCTCACATGACAAACATGAACTAAAGAATGCATAGAAGAAAAATTTCATAAAACTCAATGGAGGAGGACTTTGTTTTTAAAAGTGTCTAATTTAAACTATAATCTATAAAAGCAAGAATCCACACAGACAAAGACAGTGGACCAGAAGACAATTTTGTACACATCTTTTAGTTTATCTATCTAGCTACTTTGAGCTTTAGGTAATAAATTTTTTTTACTTTTTATGTATATGAAACTTTGGGGGGGGGTAGGTTTGGGGACAAAAAAGAAATTCAGAAGCCTTTTTTGATTGTCTTTAAGTAACTACTTAGGAATAAGTCTGGAAACAGTCGTGTCAAAGCTCTAATATCTGTAATATAGTTTCATATTTTCAAATGAAAACAATTTTTTTTTTAGCATTTCTCTGAATTTTTCATTGTTCTATCATACACAGTCTTTAAGTTTCCCATGCAACAGACACAATCAACGAGCAATTAAATAGAAAAATTGCTATTCTTGGTCATTCATTATTTTCCATAATCAGCTCCTGACCAGGAAATCACAATAGAAAAATCTCTCACAGCTTTCTGGCTCTATTGACGTTCCCTGTTATTTACTCATTATGGAATTCTTCCCGCACACGACACTTTAATATCTTCAATCCACTTGTATTGGAATCTAGAAGTGTACATTACTTAAAAATTGTAGGTTTTCCCTACAAGTTTTCTCAATTCCCAGCTTTAAAAATTCAGATTTTAATTTTATTTTATTCTTCCCCCCACCCCAAACACACAGATTCTGTAGGTTTATAGCAATGTGGATTGGAACTTAGACCTTTCCTGGTATTTTCCTTCTTCCAAAGTCTGATTTGGTTTTGCCCTTGTATACCCACACTCTGTCAGTGATTTCTGGATTGTTCTTCACTGCACTTCCTATCATACAGAATAAGCTTTCTCTCCAGCTGAATTTCAGCTGCTCAGAAATTTTATGAAGAGCTAAAATGCAATTTTTTCACTTTTTCTTATTTTATCTGTCTGTTGTTACTTATTTAACTTTGTGTCACTTAAAATAACTCTCATAAGCTTTTCTGAGTTAAAAATGCTGTGCCAAAGAAAATATTATGTTTATTTATGTGTCCTGTGCTAATCAGCATATTTACCATAGAAGCCTTTCCCTGGAAAATTCTGCACTGCTACATATAGATAAGATGGTGTCTGTGGGTATTTAGCTTTCCCATTCTGTTTTCCATCTTTGCTTAGACTAATGGTGAAAGCATTTCGAAGTCAATGATAGAAATAACATCAAAATCCATTTGCATTGGCAGATCCAATAAAGAGTTCATTAAACATGCAGCCTTTATTCCTGTAATCAAATGGCTACTGCAGCAAGGCTCAATGCTCTCTGTGGTCTGAGAAAAGCAAGATGACACTATTTAAGATGAATTTAAATGTGAGATCAAAGGTGAGAAACAAAGAATACGTATAAGTGATTTTTATTTTCTTTGGATGAAAATAACGCTGGGGTTATTTAATACATTGAAAAGAAAAGTAAGAGTTACCCACATATGTTTCCATGTTGTACTGAAAGGATACTTAGACCTTCTGAATGGAGAGAAATGTTTACATCATATAAGATCAGAAAGATATTTCTTATGTGGCATTAAAAGAAGTCTAAGAAGCTTTAGTTTCAAAAAATAAAGAAAACTTGAAAAGTTATTTAAGGCTATTTTCCCATGTTTTAAAGCTTATTTTCTTTTCATAATCTTTATCAGACTGTTTGAGATTCCACTATACAGAAAAATAAATTCTATACATAAATGTTTCTTCTAATTGATAAGGAACATTTAGAATCTAGCAGAAACTTTGTTTAAAAGGGTTAGAGTGGCCCATTGTGATTTCATTCCAAAGTTACTAAATAAAATAACAATAGAAAATATCTGCCAGTATTGCAAGAGACATAGTATCACTTTAAAACTCTTATTATTTTATTCATGTGGAATATAGTAGGATCAATAGAAGAAAGATTTTACCAACTTCAGAAAATCGGTACTTTTTTTTCTTAATTGTGATTGATTTCAGGACTAGGAGAGTTCATGTGACAGTGTCACTGACAACAGTTTCCTGGAATTGTTCTTCCATTTTAACTTCCAGTACCTGTGTTAATGCAGATCCTCTTCTTAGGAAAAACATCCCGTATGTTGAAAAATTTTGAGTGGTTCGTCTTGGTTTCAATAAGTTTCAGGGATCCTTTGTATTTTTTGTCACAATGATCTTATCTCTTTGGTCTGAATATGTCTTGCTTTAGTGGGTTTTTTTCCCACTTTTTGTATTTTTTCTTTACCCTGTCTCTGCCGCTTTCTGTGCTTGCATCTTTACCTGCTAAAGTACAGTACTCTCTACTAACTTACATGTCTAAGGAAGCTAGTAAAGTTCATAGTATGTGATCCTGTCACAATTTAACTCTCTCATATAGTAGGTCCTTTAGGTTTTGGGTATTAGTTTTTACAGTCCTTCAACTGTTCTCCAACCTGTTCTCTGAATCTTCTCAAAGCTATCAACTTATTTGTTGAATTCTGGAGTCCAGAATGTGACAGTCTAGCTAGGGAGAATTCCTATGTCTAATATAACAGGGCTTCTGTACCCTTGCTTCATCTTTGCTAGATATATCTATGGGTCTTCAGTGTAACTCTCAGGTTATCAAATATGTATAATTACAGAGCACTTGCATATACTCTTTAAAATCTGCAAGGAAAATCCAAGCTCTATTAACTTATTAGTGAGATTCCATACCTCTGAGGTGTTGGCAGGTAAACCAGAAAGGTGAGAGGGTATAATTTGAAAATATAGTCAGGGAGTAGTAAAAGTGTCAAGAAAATGTGACCACTGATTCTACTTTCAATTTGAAAGCCTCATTCAGAGTTTAATTTTCTTTTATGGAACCTTCCTTTAATAATAAACACTTTTACTTTAAATAGAATTAACTTGTTATTAAGGGCAGAATTGTGGAATGAAGATGGCACTGCCTTAAACATCTCATATTTAAATTCTGGTCTTCATTTACAACATGATGAGCAAGAACATACTTTTTTTAATATGTCAGATATATGTTCTAATTTTGATGCTGAAAGAAGCTTACTGTAAGTGGAGGTACTTTAAGTTTTGTTCCATTAATGATTCTTTAAGATTGACAAAAGTAAAGGTAATATGAAAATTGGATGCTACCTTGGAATTTTTTCATATTTGTGTGTGTGTATATATATATATGTGTGTGTGTATGAAAATTGTATAACATACAAACCTGAGGTTGAGATTTGTGGTAGTGAGTGGGGGAGAAAGATACTGACTTAATAACAGAGAGTAACAAATAAGTAAGTGCTACATTTTTTTCTGTGTGTGAATCATGTAATAGCAAACATCAAATAAACATTGTGTTTCATGTCCAAAGGAGAAGATAACCTTTCTGAATCTCTAAATTGCTTTTTAAGTAGTCTGGTAATCTCTTACTGATAGAAGACTATTGTCTTGGAAACCTCTCAGAGCCCACTTTGTTTCCTTCCGCTATTTTTCTTTGCTTTATTTTTAAAAGAGGAAAACCACCTGTGTCAAGTAGCAGCCTGAAGAAAGTTACCTGTCTAAGAACCAGTAAGAGCATGAGGGTATTTGGTCTACTCAAATCTTAAAAAGGCAGAAAATTAAAGCAGCTCAAAACTATTATTTTTGTAGGGGATTTGTAGTTTTCCTCTTTAGACGCATAGTTTTGCTTTTCCTTCACCTACTAATCTCTAAAAGAAGAGCACCAAGGAGTTTTTAAAACGTGTGTCAGTTTGAGGCAGTTTGGAGAGGTGGAGACCTTAGATAGAAGTCTTGTCCCAAGCCCCACCCACTGGACCAAATCGAGATGGCAGCTGGCTGTATTTTGATCAAATTTATTATCTTCTATATAATTTATTTTAATTACCATATACACATATACGGAATCATACCATCTAGGTTAATATGCCTCCTGTCTGTCTATATGCAAAGTAATTTGCATTTTTTTTCATAGTTAAAGCTTCAGTCTGAATTTACCTAATAACTAAACTGCTGATGGGATAAAAGTTGTTATTAAGGCAGTTTTATATTTTCCTAGTACTCTAAAGATTTTCTGGATAGCTTTGGGATTTTAAATTTCTTCACACAATAGCAATAAGGATTTTAATTTTTTTTTTCGTTCCTCATTATTGCAGAGTGTTTTGCAATTAAGATACTTTAAAGTTTGTACTACGAAAGTGTGTAGATACAAGTTAAATATTTCTTAATTTGTACACATTCTGGAAGTTTTAAGCATAGAAAAATCTGAGATTTTCAGATAGAAAAAGTAAAAGATGAAAAATGTGTTGACTTTACTGGTTCTTCCTAATGTTTCTTTCAACCTCTCTGTCTCCAGACAGTCTGATTTAAAGCTTGCAAAAGGATTATTTAAGTGGGTTTTGACTGGGGTTGTATCAATTCAGCTGCAGATTGTCATTGGAATAATTGGTGTGGTACTAATTCACTTGGTGTCTCCCAGCACTCTTGCAATTGCTTAGTCTTTATGTTTGATTTAAACCTCATTGGATTCCACCTTGAAAATTCAGTTTTGGATAGTCTTACTGTGTCTCTGAGCATGCATGGATATTCTCCCTGTTGCTCTTCTCCCTGACAGCCTGCTCTCAAAATGTCATACTCACCTGAGTTCATCCACAGGAAGCTAAAATCTGACATTATTACCTCTTTGACTTGATTTCTTTTAACTGCTTAAATAGTATCTTGAGACACAGATAAACTATGCTTTATGCTGGCATTCTTTTCCTTCAGCTTCTACTAAGATTTTGCTCCTTTAAAGCAGTTTGTTTGCTAAGATATATTATTAACTTTGTCAAACTTGCAGTAGTGGAGATATATTGATAAGCTGAGAAAGAGCTGCTTTGTGAATAGGCAACAACTTACTTAAATTAAGAAGGAATCTACAAGACTTAAAGTTCTAACTAGAGAATCAGAAAGAAATGAGCATCAGAGAATGAGTTTATTACCCTTAGGGACAAGTAAAATGAAGGAATTATCTCTGTTTTTGAAAATTGTTCCAGAGTCTAAAAGCTAGGTTTGACTAAAAGCTGTCACCTTCATTAGGTGACAAAATTAATCAATAACAATACATTAGGGAGAGACCAAAATTTAGTTTTCTTTAGGAGGGACTCTATCTGGTGTAGAGGGGAAGTTTTTTATTAATTGGCTGGGTATAGAAACTGAGTTTGCATTAATAGATGATAATACCTGAAGCTAAGGTATACAGAGACAGACAAGAAAGACAAAAACAGTAGACTCCTGTGGAGAAATTTGTAGTACAGAAATATGTTATTCTAAGGTCCTTATGCAACAGTTGGATGGTGTTAACTCTTTCCCAAATATGAAAGTGAGCCTTGAGATGCCTTCATTAGAGATTATTCCAGTCATAATTGATTTCTTCAGAAGTAATTTAATAGTATTATATGTAATTTTTTTTTTTTTTTTGCAGTGCTGAATCCAGCCCAGCATATTATTTTTCTACTTTAAAGACTGATCTAACATCTTGCTTTCTATTCCTTAAGGAAAATATGACTTTGTACTTTATTAGATGTGGTAATGGATGAGATCATGTTCTTGGTGTGTCAGCCTTAAATGAAGATCACTTTGGCACTATGGACTAATTTAGAAATGGGAGACTTACAAACCAGGGATGGAGTTACCACATGGGTACTTATATCACGCATGTATACAACATAGCTTTATGGGGGTGTTTTTTTATATATTATTGCATAATGTTCTACCATGTAAAAATGTACATCTTATGAAAAATCATTGAGGCCTATTGCTTTCAACAGAGAAAACACTATCTGAGGGATAATGGACTAGAATTTAGTTTGTCAGCTGTTAGATGCTGAAGTCTCTTACTTTTTTTGCATGAATTTGGGATTAATATACATAATTCTCCTGTTTGTATATTTATCAAATTTGAGGATGTTAACACAATATTCATTTACCCGATTCTGAAAGTTTAAAATTAAGTTTAGTTTGGCTTTTGTTGCCTTTTGGTTTTTTCATGTTTGGGGTTTGGTGTTTTTTTTTTTTGTTTTTTTGTTTTGTTTTTTTTTTAATTGTGCTTAGAGTCGTTTATTGTCATTTGCTTCTTGGAAACTAGAGGTACACAAAGCACTGCTAGAGTAATAAGATGTTATTGCTTTTATGTTTTTTAAATCTGCTGCATTTCACAGACTAAAAAGAAAAAATATCCTTATTCTGTGAAAGTACAAAAATATAAGAAAGAAGGAATAAAATACAGTGACCACTGCAAAAAGAAAATTCAACTATTTTGTAACTAGCAAAGTCCGACGGATTAGTGGGAATGGGGGAGACCTCCAGGCTTTAGGCTGCTAGCCCATTACCTGCGAGGTGAATGCCCTTCCCCCCGCCCCAGCACGTGGCCCTGCGACCCCGCAAGGAGCACACAGACCACCAGGGAGGGACGGACGAAAGAGCAAGTTTATTGTGGGGTAGGGGTTTATAAGGCTTTCAGGAGGGTCAAAAGGGGACCAATCACAAGTTCAGGGTCACATAGAAAAAACCATCAGGTGAAGGGTCAACAGCCAATAGAAAGGGGTTAACAAAGGCCAATGGGAAACACCTCAGGACACCTTGTGTGGGAGCACAGGGGGTGTTGGGAAGAAGGGGCAATGACTCTGCAAAAAGGTAAAAGCCATTTTAAAACCTGTTTAAACCACCTTAAAAACTTCGGTTTCTGTAACATTTGAACTGCTCTCATTTTCTTCACTAGTCCATCTCTGACAGGACTTCTTCCATTCTGCATATGGCAAATCCATTGCCACAGCAAAGACATATGTAATAGGAAAAAAATAAAGAAAATGCTTAAAAGGCCCACTAAAGCAGGAATGAAAGAATTTACCTTGAAAATGGATACAGTCATCAAATTAGTGCTAAAAGGATAAATTGATACATTTAAGGATAAACTATTAAAGATTTGCCCTGTTGAAGCCATTTATTTCTCCTGATTATTTTTTTCTTGTAATATTTCCTGGAATGAATTTAGCCTTTGTTGGTAGCAGAGGGAATATTATGATTTCATTCTTCAGTGCAGTAAAGTTTACTACCTTTCTAAAGTACTGTTCTTAAATCAGTATGCATGTTAATGGTTGTGCTGTAATAAAAGCTCTATCACAGTGCCTTAAATGGTATCATATTTCATATTATAAATTATAGATGTTTAACTGTCTGTATTTACTTTATAAGTACAGCAACATTTTTTCCTACAGACAAAATAATGCTACCTGCTTGAGGAATTATTGTTTTAATATTTTAAATTGGATTTGGACTAAGTTATCTCTGCTTCTCTTGCAGCAATGTCCTTTCTCTTTGCCTACAAGCTTACCTCTTTTGTACTCCTAGACATCTGTGTCTAGATAGCTGTAATGGGTCAGCTGTGTTCCTTAATGATAGCAGCTAAATGGTTTCAACTACCAGCATGCCAGAAATGTCCTTGTTAAAAAATATTATTAAACACCTTTGCCTAAAAGGTGAAAACAAATCAACTGAGTCTTTAGTAGCAGTGATTAAGATGAAGATGTGGAATGAAATGAACACAGAAGCAGTGACCCAAGTTGATGCTAGAAGGGTATAAAGTCATTTTATGTTTTCGTAAAATCTTAATCTGCAAATAGTAAATCGTTGTTTAAAAAAAAGCCCACTTTTTTTTCTTTTTTAGATAGTGTTTCGTGAAATCACAATGGTCTGTGAAATTTTGATTAAATGTCGAAGTTTTTGACCAAGAGAATGACAAAAGAAGTCAATGAAACTGATATGAAAGGCATCTATATGATATAGGAAAAGGTGGTGCATAGCTTCATCCAGAAATGTATAATTAATGGAAGCTTCTTTATGCTGCATTTCAAGTGCTGGTATTGAGTTCTGTGTGAAAAATTGTTAATGTGGGTGGCAAGAAGGATGTTTTTACTTGGTGTGTGTATTTGGTTCTATACACAATGGTATCAAAGATGTCATTGGAGAAAGGTATAACTGGGATGGAAAGAGTCATTACTCAATAAGAATTGGCAGGATTACTGTAATTTGAAAGGGAAGTTATAGCTCTGTAAGAATAGTGTTTGACCTAAAGGACTGAGTATTTACACACAGTGAACAGAAGAAATACACAAGTTTTTCTGAAATGTCGGAGCAGTCTATCCACAGCAGTTTATGAAATAAATTTACCATTGAGGTATACATGCCAAACTCAAGCTCTAACAGACTACTTCTCAGGAAAGAAAATAGACAGGATCTATTTCCATCTCCAACTATGTCTATGAATTCAAGGCACATGATGAAAGCAATGCAGGTTTCGCTATCAGTACATGTGTTGGTGCTGTGTGCGATGTAGTGACTGCTGATGATCTTGAATTCTGTATTATTGTATAATTTAAAAAGAATTACAGAATATTTAAAACGTTATGTAATACTGGTTCTGTGTGATAATCACATAGGAAATATTTAATTCTTTTCATTAATTTTTGAACTGGTTGTCTTATGCTTCAAGTAAACCTATTCAAGGGCATTTTATAATTTCAGAGGCATGTAGATTTTCTGAAGTATGGGTTATATACATAAAATACAATTTTTACCTTTCTGAGTACACTGTTAATCTTCTTTTTTTTCACCAGCTTTTTAGTTTTATGAAGATTGCTAGTATTTTGGGACCATTTAAAAAGGTGTAGTGTTCAATTTTCTTTCTATTAAGAAGTGTGTTTTTATAGATAGTAGAGGTCTCCAGAGTGCCAGTTATCCACTGTTTTCAGTTATCAGTTAATACACCAAAGTGAAATTTTAGCTGTTAATTTTCTTTCATATAAACTAGAGTTGTCTTTCACAATTTTTAATTTTCTTTTGCTTTCGTATAGCAGTCCCACTAAAATTATAGAAATGTGACTAGATATTTTGCCCTAAGGTAAAAATGTAATTTTGTTTCTTTTTTTTCACTTTGAAAAGTATTACTAATCTCGAAAATAGAACAGCACTCGCAAAAGCAAATGGAAAAAAAGACTTGAAAAGTACTATCAAGTTTAAGGATAGTGCTTCTAATCTGGGCTTAATTTGAGAAGATATCAGAAATTTCAGGTTTTTCAAATACCAGGTCTGACAAAAGCAGAATATGCCAGGAAGTTACTCAAGATCATTATGATAAAAGAATTTATATAACAGAAGGCTTTGCAAACCTAATGATAAGCTCAGTCCATCAATAGAACAGAAAACATTTTTCAAAAATTTTAAAATTTTTGCCACGGAAGGTGGAGATCATCTCTTTACCATACCATGTGTTTTTCACTTACTTCACAAGAAAAAATGGTGCGCCTTTTTTTTTCACTGAGTATAATAGGCTTATTAACATGTGAAAAATGAGCATTCAAATGAGAGAACTACACCCAAAAAACCTGTATCAAGTGTTGACCTCTACTAAGAATGACATAGGTAAAGCTAATTTTTTTGTCCTTCTTGTATTGCTTAGGAATAATTGGATGGACATAAGCAGAACTTGCTGAAGCAATGTTTGTATTTCTGCAAATGTCCAAGTACAAATTGTACAAGGAGTTGTAGTTACTTTTCTGTTTGTTGCTGTGTTCAGACAGTTCCAGGGATGGTGGCTTCTAATTTGTATTAGAGGGCAGAGAACTACAGCAGTACTTCAGCAAGTACTCCAGCAAACCTCTTCAGTCTCTCAGTTGTCCCTTTTCACTTCTTCCTTTCTCCTTTATCTTTTTTTTCAGTCTTTTTTTTTTTTCACCTATCCTGAGGATTCAAGTCAGAAATGGAATACCCTGTACTTTAAATTGCTGGCTGTTCTGTGGTTCTGACATGCAAGTGTAAGATAAACACAGGCCCTTCCTCAGGTCTGAGAGAAGCACCAAATTTAAATGCAAAATACAAAGTGTAAACAATTGCTTTGGATGTAATTGACTGCATCAGATCATCTCAAAGGAAAGACAGCTGTCACCTTTGGAAGGGAGACAATTTTGGTGAGAGGAAGAGACAGAAAGAAGGGGTATGAGTGTTATTTACTAGGGAAAAAGAAGACAGATTATAAGAAAGCTAATGGAGAAGAGGAAGGTGAAAGCTGAGTTATGCCCTAACAGGAGTACCTCTATGGAGTCTTTGGTGTTTGCTATACAATAAGGTTATAATTTTTTGTTTCTATCTTCATTTTTGGAAGGAATTTGAATCTCTTAGAGGATTTGAGAGAGAGTAATTGGTCTATAAAAATATCCTCCCCTGTGTTACTAAATGTTTTTTAGGTTTTATTGATTATTTGAATTAGTTCATTCTGGTTTGTGGAATTTGACTTTTCTTTGTTTGCTTAGCTATGGGTTAGCACAGCATTAAATCTGCTTTTCAGGAAATGTGAGAGTAAAATGTCAGTTTTGGAAGTATTTATCATGAGATTTTGAAAGTGTATTAGCAGATTTCCATTTTTCACTCAGTCACAATTAGATTAATTTGGTGCTTTCTAGACATTGGGGAATTTGCATCTAATGTTGAGTTAAACTTGGTAGCATTTGAAGGCTATGAGGCATCATTCTGATATGGTTTTTCTTTGCCAGTATAGATCATAATGGTTTAATGATTTATTGTATAAATGTCTTGGTAGGGTAAAATGTGACAACTGGAATTACATTATTTGTATTTTGGTTTTGCATTAAATAAAAATAATTTTATTTGGTAGCTTAGAAAAAATATATTTCTTATAATTTTTGAATAGAGGTCCATTTAGGTGGATCTCATATGTGTTCTTTTTGTAGCAAATGGGGTGATATGAGAGCACCTACCTGTATGCTGAAGGTTGTCTGAGGCTGACTTGGTGACTAGTTCAATGGAATAAGTTGTGTTTGTGGATTTTCTGTATATGAAAATTTTCAAGTTGACACTGTCAGTTTTTGTGACGGTACCACATCATCAGTTTATCTAGAAACTGAACTTATAAAGTGTATTGTGTTGCCTAGATTGTCTGCTAAAAAACTGAATGAATCCTATTGTGTGAAAGTCAGTAATTCTGCATCATCCAGTAATTTTTCCTATGTTGAGAACTTAAAATACGCATTTTTTTAACAGGACAATTTATATTAGATGCCAAGATACAGAGCAGTAGTCCTGACGTATATCAACATGAATCTGAAGTAAGAGTCATCCTTTCTTTCAAGAAATACTGAAATGGTCAGAAATGATGCTTTGTTTCACCCAATCCCTTCATCTTATATTAAAAGCTTAAAATTTGTGTTGAAAAATTAATTGGTATTGAGCAGTTTGTAGGTTCTAAGGAACTGAGAGTTATGACATTAGTCTGAGGCATGAAGAGATTGCAATCTTTGAAAAATGCATCCTTTTAGTAATGTTATGAATGCTATTGTTGGCAGATTTCAACAGCAGCAAGTTAAATAGCTATGGCCTTTCTAATAGTGTCACTGTAGTCAAAAGGTTTTGAAGGAATATGAGATAATTTGATCAATGAAAAGGTCAAGGAAGAGGTGCATTGGGGGAAAATTTTAGGCTTTTTTTTAATATCACTTGAATGAAAATTAACACATAATTTTAGGGATTGGCTTGAGTGTTAAGAGTGCTATGAAGTTAAATAGGCTATAATTGCTTCTTACTGGTGTAATTTTGATTTATTATACCCATTAAGGAAATATTCTTGTTCTTCTGTTCTTCATATTCTTTTTGTACCACTGAAACTGGAACCAGAGGTCGAGAAAGTTCAAAATTTGAATGAAAGCATGACTTTATAAGACTTGAAAGTGAAACCATGTTTCTTACAGTCCTTCTTAAAATAGAGTAGCTACTGAGTTGCCTGTCCTTTGCTAGAACTAATCTGTAATTTGGGATAAGATCATGTGTGGAGTTGCTGATTCAGCAAGATCCAGAAGAATCTCGGTAACAACACTTGTTAAACATCCAATTTTACTTAGGAAGTAAAGGACTGAAATAGAGAAAAATATATGCTTAAATAACATGATAAAATTAAAGATTCTTTGTGTAGCCTGCATTAAAAAAACACAGGTTTTGTAATTTCAGAAGAAATAACATTGACATTCAGATCTTCTCGTTTCAGTGTGACTAGTAATTTTCAATAATTTAATATCTTAGGTACCATTCCACATAATTGAGTGTACTGTTGCAACTGAGCAAGCGAATGTCTGTTATGTAAGTTAAGGAGTGTGAAGTCGCTGTGGTTGGGCATCTTTAGGAGATGGATAAATCAGGCCAGTTTCAGATTTCAGAGCACCCCTTTGCTTGGCTGACGTTCATTAGCGAGGCAATTTGTGCTAATGGTCAGCTCTTACTCATTATCAATCATTATCACTAAGTATTCCAGCAGATGGTCCTTAACGATCACATCCCACATTAGCTGTGCAGGTACAGTCCTGCGGAGTGGATTCTGCACCGTTATTGCTGGTGACTGTGCTCTGCACTGGTCTCAGCTGCTGAGGCCGAGGGGCCAGGCTCCAGCCCTCAGAGGGGAACCGAAGCCAAGGAGCGACCTCTTCCTTCCCCATTGTTCAACACTAACCATTGTTATTTTATGGTCCTCACCCGCTCTTCAAAAGAAAATGGAGGGGATTTAATCTGCTGCAATCAGTTCACCTCATCTTAATTTTGGGACTAGGACTTGTTTTGGTGCCATCATGTGCACACCCTGCCTGTTAAAAATCCTTTGTCACAAGTTTTGGTGCTTGCACAGGTTTTCCTGTTCCCTTTTTTGCAAGGACACCACAAATCTCCATCTGACCATGTGTTACTTATATGTTGTTTATATACCTTTGCTCAGCTATAGTAGATCGTGCTCATGTGTTGTTACTGGTTATTAGTTAGCAATGCTACCAAATACTTACATGCTGTCATTTTTTAGTTTAGTGTGCTTGTGCTGTGATTCAACTCAAGCAAATATTAAAATTCAACTTAGTTTAATTTCATCTCATAGATGCAACATGTCTCTCCTTTGGCTACAGCATGCTGAGGCATTTTTGTCTTGGAACTGGGGCTAAAAGTAGTGGAGGCGAGAGTTTTCTGGCTCTGCTGAATGAGCTTTGCAAGGTACTCAAGGGAATCCCACAGAAATAGGATTTATTTAAAATTACATATTTAGAGAATGGATTTTGGGGTAGTTGGCTGAAAATCTGGAATAGTAAAAAAATTTGTCTTTCCAAAGAGATCACAGTGCAGTGTTAAACTTTCCATGCCTAGATTTTAGAGTATTGACATCTTATTTATAGGCAGGAAGGGTGTTTGGTTGGTTGGTTTTTAATTATTTGTGGTTATTTGTGTTTGTTTGTTTGTTTGTTTGTGGGGTTTTTATTGTGTTTTATTTTTCCCCTCACAAAAATCAGGCACTGTATCCAAGTTGGGATTTTCAGCCATGAAATCAGGTTTTCTCAGAGCCTGCCTTATTCTTTGAAGGTTTGTATTCTTAGAATAACAATGTGTGATCTTGATATTTTCACACATTCTTGTGTTCATAATTTAAAAATAAAAGGAAATAATGTAAAATTGTTAGTAGTCAAATGTGCATAAAATTACTTTGTAGCATGAGAATGCACTTATTTATAAGGAAACGGTAGCTTTACAATTGTCAAGTTGTTTCTAAGCAAGGATAAATGCATTTTATGTAATAAATTGGCATAGGAAATAGTGTGGTATCAGTTCTCATCTAAGTTCAAAACACACCAATTCTCTTCTAGACTTGAACAAATATTACATGAATGAGGACTCTTGTAAAATGTTATGTTTTGAAATAGATTTCTTTAAGGCTTTCCAGTGATAATTTATTTTTTCATTTATGCCTGTGTCTCTCCTCATACTAATAATGGATAGCTTATTTGCATATAAATAGATTTCACTATTTGCTGAGGCAGAGACTTAATATGTTTCCCTTTTTTTCATGGACATTGTTAAATAAGATAGAATATTGTAGTGATCAACAGTCATGAATTGTAATAATTTTCTTGGTCAAAACTCTTTAGAGTGCTTCACTTTTGTGAGGATCTCAGAGTTGAGATATCACACTATCAAAACCATGATACTTTTGTTGCTTATAAAAAGGTGCTTTTCATGCTATCTGAGAAATATTTGCCAAAACTGATGGCTCTTTGGGTACCTCTTATTTATTAGTACTTTGTGTTTTCTTGCTATTTCTAATCTAGTAGTATGTGGATATTTTTATGATGCAAACGTCACACTGCAAATGAATATAATGTAGTTGTCATTTGTTTTTCTTGATTATAATGATCTCATGATTCCAACCAGTTTTCTTTAAATTAGAGAGATACATTGAGCAGAATGGTGATATCATTCTGATATATCTCAAAATAAATAAATTTTAATTATACTCCATTAGGGTATGTGAAAGCAGAGATAACTCTTAAGACTGGTTTTTATTTACTAAAAATAATGGTCAAGTAAGATTTGATTAGATCAGTTTATGAACTCTAAACCCCCCTTTCAAAATATGCAAGGCTGAATTCCAGATTCAGATGTGTCTTCCAGAAAAATGACTGGAAGAAACTATTCTGTACCATAGTATTACCCCAAACCTACGTGTAAGAGTAAACTCAAGGTTTACACTTCATATACTACTAGTTGTTCCATAGCTGCTACCTCTAATATGCTGCCTATAAGCCAGGTTCTAGCTGTACAGTTCTTTAAAAGACTCTAGGAGAAAGATAAACTGAGTGACTCTACAAAACTAGTCAATGCTTCTTGGCCATCAACAGTCTGAGCATGCAAACATTTTAATTTTTTGTATACATCTACTTGATATGAAGAAAAATGAATGAGAATGTGCTTCTGTACGTGAGTGCATGTACATGACGTAACTGCGAAGGTGCTTTTAGTGAGGTTTTAACCTGTGTGTCTGTAAGTCATTTTTGCCAGCAGAGGTCACTCAGGGTAAAGTGAACAATTGCTTCATCTTTTAAGGAAGACATGAACTTCATTACAGGCTGTGAGATGCATATTGTAAAGCACACATCTTCAGAAGTGCACACAAGCAACCTACACCTGCTATTCCTTGCCTTCAAATCTATCTTTGTTACTTCATGTAACTTTTATTCTTAAGAATAAAAGATCAAACATATTAAAAACTTGTAGGCTTACAGTGAAGCCTACCAGAGTGCAGTCAGGAAAATATTGGGCTGTAAGGGTAAGTATCTTTTACTGTGCTTTGTAAATAAAAATGTGAATTTTATTCCACATATTACTTTACCACAAATAGGTAGCTTTCATGTTTACCTCATTTCTTGAACAAAGTCTGATTAATCACCCTCAATTAACAGTTCCTTTAAAGGCTTGTATATAGTAATGGTTACCTGGAATTTATCATAGTGCTTACTTTTTGTTAACCCCCCTCTGCCTGGTGACTTTGTAAATGCTGTTCTCTTAACAGATTTTCTTGTTGTATATATCTAATTGTATCTAACACTTTTAGTTATAAAATATATTTTAAAATAGTTTTTATTCCTGTCACTGTTGTTTTAAGGCAATTTTTTGCGAAGAAGGAGGATATATTCCCCTGTAATATGAATACAGTGAGTTGTGTGGTGTAACTGAGAATATACTGTAGCCTGCTGTGACGAAAGGCTACACAGCAGGATCTTTATTTATTTGATAGTGATGAGTAAGCAGAAAATGCCCATCATGCTGTCAGAGCTCAGGGACTCACAGAGGTTTGTGAACTGAACATAAGTAGTTGAAAGGTGATAAAAGTAGATAGTGATGTTGCTGTTACATTCACTTTTCTAAATAGAACTTCCTTTGAAGCCATCATAAAAATAAAAATAAAAACGAAGGATCAAAAGTTACAGTATATTTCAGTTGTCATGAATGAAATTGTTTTAAATATGGCATATCTTTCCTGGATACCAAATAGAAAATATGTCCAGTTCTCAGTGCACCCACAAAAGCCCCACCTGTCTAAAGAAAATATATAGGGTTTTTAATATAACAGTATGACTGGTTAGACAGTTGTTTAAGTCATTCTGAAAGGGGTTTGTCAAACCATTGGACATCAGAATATTGTGTGGTATCTATGTGAAAAATAAAAAAAATAAATTATTTCAGTGTTATTAATGCTACTTTTTGTGTTTTCTTTAAATCCATAAGCTTGTGTTTCCTTTGGGACATTCACAGGAGTTCACAGATTTTAAGCTGATAAACAACTGAGCTGAAAAACTAAGGAGATAAGGAAGATGGCTAATAAGCTTTTATTTATATGTATGTCTGGTGTTTTTCTGTAACTTGTATCTTTACGCATTGTAATCATCTTCTGAAAGTTAAAAGAAGCATCTGGTATTACAGTTACTTTCTATTTCACTTAAGCTTTCAGGAAAAGCCAAAAGATACCTGTGAAAGAGCTTACTACAGGTGAGAGAACAGGGTTTCCCTTTTCTTTGTCCTACTGCCTTTTGTGCTTGGATGTCTTGGTTATAGAGTTCAAAATTCCTAAATTTGCAGGCAGTTGTAAAGGATAAAATTTTAAGAACCAAAACAATAGATCTTTGTGCTCCTCTGTATCTGGTGAATGTATCTGATATTCAAAGGAAGAGAAGTGGTGTAGTTCTCAAGTAATTCAGTTGGAAATATTGAATTTAATTCCTTTTTGAAACTAGGCAAATACAAATATATGCATGTGTATTGTATGATAACAGTAGTTTAGGCACTCTAGAGAACAGTTAAAAGAAAAGGATTAAAAGATTTAAAAGTTAAAAGAAGGTTATGGGCTAGGGATATATTCATACATATAATACTGCGGTTACTGGTAAACTTGCATCTGAATGGTACAATAAGAGCATCATATCCTTTTTGCAGTGCTTTTGTTGTTGGTGCCCTAGTAATGTGAATCAAAAACATGCAAATAATTTACATTAAAAATACAAAATAGCAATGTTTTAGTCAGAGTAGGCTCATAAAATTATTTTGATTGATGTATATATTTAATTTTATTTGGCTACATTTCGGCACATTGAAAGACATAATGCTATACAGTGCTTTTACATGCTCCAGACACTAAAGTTAAGACAGCGAAGTATTTGATTTTCTCTAAATGTTTCCCACCAGGGATTCAACAGCCTCTTAAGTTTATAAGTCTGGTTTTTATTCCTCTCTAACATTTCTCTCTCTGGATACAGAGAGACTGTAATGGCACCCCTGACTGTTCCAGTAGGGGTAGCCAATGAGCTTAACTGGTTTACAGAAATGGTATTGGGGTTTAGAGGATATTGCCTTTTAGCTTCTGGAGTCTTTCTTCCACTGCTTGCAAAACTGTACTGTGTGGAAAAATGGTCTTGCTGCCATGTTTCTAGAAAACAGGGTACAAAACTTCTTGCTCCCTGCTGTTTAGAAGCCTAAATCATAAAAATATACTTTTATCTCTACCCTTCTGCAGTATTTGTTTCTGTATTCATCTAAAACATGCCTCTCCTATGCATTTATAATTAAAATATAGTTGGAGTAACCAGAGCCCATACGTATATTTACTTTCCCAGCCTAAACAGAGAATTGTAAAAGGTAAGCTTTACAGCATGCTTAGAGGATTAACAAGTCAAGGCTCTAGTCAAAGATGGTTCTTCAGCATCTTGTTCTTGTTGTATGCCTCAGACCTTCCTAACCTAGAGTAACTCATAAGGTATAAAGGGATCCATTAGATAAGTGTTTAAAGCTTTAGCCTAGAAATGAGAAAGCTTACTGGTATGGTCACAAATTACAGAATTATCCTTTGTAAAACGCAACAGCTCATTTACTGCCTTAAACTTCTCGATAGTAGAAAATTTTTAAAAAGAAGTTAATCTTGATATGACAAACATGCAAATAACTGCTGTAAAGTCCTTGTCCAAATTGGAAAAGAAAACATTCATTCATTTTCTGGGTACCATACCTATCCATATTCATTGGCAGATAAAGTCCCCCTGCCTTCAATTTTTCCCTGAGCATCTCATAATCTCACAGGCATGGAAAAGGAAGGGACCCTCTTTGCTGCTGTTGGACATCCAACCCTCATCACACAAGGATGGACTGAAGCAGCAACATGCAGAACAGTGTCACTGATAGGAAACTGAGGGAGGAGACACTGGGAAAGAAGGCAACTTTGCTATATATGTCTTTAAAGAAAGGATTTATCACACATAGCGCAGCAGGAACTTACTGAATTACACATTGGAAAAGATGTAGATGATATGTACAAATGTAGGGACTAAGGCAACTCTGAGAAGAGAGGGTCTGCCCAAATTCCTAACATCTACTTGAGTGAGGCAATTCATATTGTTATTGTCTAGTAATGTTTTTTGAACAAATTGTCTACCTCATTGAAGGAACTAATTGCATCCTAACAAAAGGCTTCAGGCTAAGTATTTAAAAGGATTTGTGTACTTAGTTTTTCTTGTAAGACAAAATGTCGAGATTTTTTTTTAAAGGTTTTGGAGTTGTTTGATGCTCATTTTACTTAAAATATTCAGTAGTTTTCCCCGTTACACTTTATAGCCGTGAAACTACTATTGTAAACAAAAATCAGATCACTCAAGTCCAGTAAGATCTGATACAGTCTCTTCTGTGTATGTTCCTGTGCAGTGTTTTACTTTGCGTACTTCATGTTTTATTAAAATATAGATTAGTTAGTAATAAGTCTTTGTTATTTTGTCTTTTTTTAATCCAATACATCACTGACAAAAGTATTGAAAGAATAAACCTCCTGCTTCTTAGATGGGAATGTATTATCTCCATTATACATCCATTTTCCCACTTCTTGCTGCTGCATCAGAGTTTGGGGAAGGGAAGATCAGAATATATCAGAAACGCAACTTCTCAAGACTCCTCTATGAAATTGCATTTTATTGTATGTGCTTTAATATACCTTTTTATGCCTCAGAATTCATTCACAGTAGATTTTTCTAGCTTGTGTAAAATATTGCAAAGGTAACTACCAGCAACGCAGAGAAACAAGTGAATAATATGTGTACAACAAATTCTTTCTTCATTGCAAGGACATATTAATGCTTCTGAGCTAGTTTGGATTTTAAATCTCTTATTTGCAAAAGTAATAATTCTCTAGACATCTTCTAATGTAGTAGAATTCTCAGAGTGTGAAACCAGAAACATAGAACTTCATTTTAAATTACACATTCCTCATGTTCTCTGCGGGTTTTTTTGCCCCATAGCATTGGTTGACATTTGATAGAGAGTCAGCTACCATAAGGTTGTAAATTATATAATTATAAGGATCACCCACTTTTCTGATTTTTCCCATTATATACCAATCGGAATGCAGACATACTTTTCATAGGTATTCGATTTCTAATGAGAAGTTTTTATTCTTCATTGACCTGTGATTAAAGTGTGGCATTTTAGTAAATAAATGGAAGATACTTTTGACATAATTCAACTTTGAAGTTGTGCTTGATAGACTACGCAGGTCTTTGACCCGTGTCACGTGAGTCGCAGCATAATTTAGAATATGTTCTTAGATAAAAACTGTATAATACAGAAAATGCTTAATGTTTTAAAACAGGTATAATATAGGAAGAGAAAAAAGATTACATCAAGCAGCATGTCGAATTCTGTCTTGTTTTATTACCCAAACAGTGAGAGTGGTTTAAAAAATAATAAAGCTGATGAATTAAAAAATTAATGAAAACTGTTTCACAGTATTAAAACTTACATGCATGCTTTGGGAAAGGTGGTTGGTTGTTGGTTTCTGTGTTTGTTTTTTTTTTTTTTTTTAATTTGTTTGTTTGGTTTGGATTTTTAAAGTAAGATCCCAACAAATGCCAAGAGCAGAATACTTGTTGGATATCAAATTATGGATGAATAACTTTCGAAACTAGTTCACTAGAAAATGTGTGTTCATATTCTATGAACTTAATCAGATCTTGATCATAAGATGGTGTGTATTTTCCTTTCTATTCAGATTAGCCATGATCCTGACACACAGTTCTTAAAAAGTGATATTTTGATCCTGTTCTAATAGACTTTGTTATTTGATGCAGCCCTACATGCAGTCATTTCCTGGGCACTGTCTAGGAAAAACAGTCACTTATTTTTTATCACAGCAGTGCCTGGGAGCCCTGATCAAGGCTCTCCTGTGCACATGGCTATACAGATACACAAAATAGAGATCACTGAGAAGACAAACATTACATGTCTGGGCTTGGGTAGAAATCAGAGAGTAAAAGAGAAAATAAATTCACAGTGAAATTCCAAACTGATACTGGCAAATTGAAAATTATGAAAGGACAATTTCCTATCTAGTGATCCTTGTGTAGCCATTTCCTACATTTATGGTTAAAATTAAATTAATCATGAAGTTCCTGTCCTTCATTAAGTAGTAACTGTAAGAAAAAACACGAATTCCACAGTAAAGGTAGAAAGAGTCACTTGGAAATGTAGCCTGAAGAGTTTTGCATTTATGGCAGGTAAGGTAGCATTTGAATAAGAAAAGGATCATATGACTCAATATCTATCCATGTGTAGTCATAAACATATTTAATATTTCTCAGAAGTTGAAAGGCATTGGAGTACATGCAATAAACTAAATCTGAAGAGAAAAAGGACCTGTAAAAAGCTATTATTTAGCTACCAGATAATGAGAAGCTAAGATATATTTTTACAACTCAGTATTGTAATTACTATTTCTAGATCTAAATGGTGCAACATCAAACATTGTTTCTCCTTCCTTTTCAAGTACAGTGGCAATGATTGCCTACTGCATTGCAAAACCTCTGTTTATTTGTACAGTTTATATATAAAATCGTATAAGAGTTTGGTTTTTTTAACATAGTTCATATGTTATAGTATATCATGGGTAAAATATAAATGTGAAGATCATCTAGAAAGTGGAGTTTATCTACCTTATAAGAGAAAGAATTAGTGGGTTGCCAGTTAATCTCACTGACATAGTCTTTGCAGTTCAAGCATACTATAACTACTCCTTGGCTTGTGGGTTTAATAAGCAGAAGATTTCTGATTCCAAGAGGCATATCTGATTTTTAGTGTGGGTTCCCACGTATATTTTTTGTATATGTTTGCTGATGCTTGGGCTTGAAAGTCCAAGGTGCTTGCCTTTGTACCCTTCTCCTTTCCCAGCTTGTACATTATCTGTGCAGGGCATTACATTATCCTGTGTATCTGTACTCCTAGTTTCTTGCTCAGATTTTGCAAAAGCAGTATTTAAGACAGACTGACTGTCAGGATGGTTACTCTAAGAACTCCTTAAGTGAGGACATTTGAGAGGGAAAACTCACGTAACTCCCTAAGAGAAGCAGAATGTTCCAGTTTACTAAAGGAAAAGAAATTAATTGGTTTATGCGGTGCAGTAATACACACCTAAAGCGTGAATTGCGGGCTGAATGATGGTTTCAGTGCTGAATCTGGTGATCCATTTAATGTATTTCATCATGCTCTATTCCTGGCAGGACATGCATTTTGTGTGTTCCCGGGTTTTCCTAGTTCACAATGAATAAATGCTATTTTTTCAGATACCTCAGAGGTTTGCTGATGGGAAAAAACATCATCAGGAAAACACAAATTTGTGTTTACTTTGAAGAATGCTGGACAGAATTTATTGAGTGGCTTTTGAACTCAAATCAGCCCTGTAGTGCTGCTGACTTCAGCAAAGTTATCTTGTTTTATTCCAGCTGGATGCCTGATGTTATGTTTCTGTTCTAAAATTTTCTGAAGATAACTAAACGTTGGTTCTGATGTTATTTTTTGATCTGAGTGCTCCTCCCCTTGCCATGTAAAAAAAATTAATGTTTACAGAATATATGCAGATTTCAACAATTTCTTATCCCAATTTGTAAGCATTTTATCTTTCAATAGAAATAGCATTTGTAAGAGTTTATGGTAATTTGAATGAAATAGTTTGCTGCCTCCATCTGACTAAGTTACCCAATGATTGCCCTTAGTGAATTCATCTTAATTACCAACCTAGTGGAGCTCATCAAGATGTTCTTATTGATTCTTCTGATTGGTTAAGATCACTGACTTGGAGGAAATGTAATGATATGTAGTGGTGTAAACCAAAGTAGACAAATTATATTCTCTGTTCCTCATTTTTTTCAGTTACTAAAGACAATTAATAAAGTGGTAGCTGTAGTAATTGCAAAGCAGAATTAAATATCCCTAGAATATAACAAAAAACCCCCTGTGTTATTATTGTGAAATTGCTAGCCATTGCTCAGTTTTAAGTGCAAGAGGCTTCTTATTTAAAACTCTGTGCTAGAATTTATTATAATCTAAAAACTTCATTGGTTCTGTGATTCTTTGAGATAACTGTTAGGAGAAAAAGCATTGAAAGACAAGAGACATCCCATGCAAGTCAGTTCTGAGTTCTGTGGCTGAAGAAAGCAAATGAAGCTTTTGTGTATAGTGAGAGTTCAGCATAAGTCTATATTTTTTATTACTTGTGAATATCATAGATATGATGTTGCTCATGATTAAGATGTAAGACAGCGTAAAGAATGAAGCAGAATTCAAGTTTCTCTTTGAATTTTGATTAATAATTTCCTATTGTTTCCCCTTGTCATGTTGACTTTTAAGTCAACAGTTTGAGGCAGAGGAACATGGTAAGTACTATGGAAAAAGGAGGATTTTCTTACTGATTTTCTGTAACTTTAACAGAGGCCTTTTCACAAGAAGATGATACTATTTGACAAAGTAAACAAATAAAGTAGAAGTATCTATTTTTTTAAAAGGGCAGTTCCTCTTGGAAATTTGGTATTTATTTTTGCTGACCTGAGGCAAGCACATATTTGATCTAATTATGTACCATACAAACCATTAATGCAAAATGTACAAATCAGAAGACTCTTAAACTTTTACAGCAACATTCATAACATTTAGGGAGCTAACCAGCAAGAGTACTTCAATCACTTTGCATCTGTTTGTATTTTGAGAACAAAGAGTACTTTCCTTTTATTTAAGCAGAAAAAGAAAATCAGTGTGAGTTTTCCCTCCTTTAAGGGAAGAAAAGCATTGAGTAAGTTTACAGAGAGTTGAGGGGGTTCTTTGGAATTTTGCTTTAATGAAATTAGAATTTTCCTTTGATTTGGAAAGGGAAAATTTGATTCTCAGTGTACACAAGACTTTTATCTTGTTCTAAGAAACAAATGTATGTGTTTGTATAGTGTCCTTAATTAATAAATTTGTGTTTCTATGCCACTTCTGAAAGAAAATATATTTACTTAGGTATTTAAATTTATCAAGCTGTATTTAAAGAAAGCAAACACAAATTCCCCTGCCCCTGAAATAGGAAAACTGTATTGCATGCACTCTTTCCCCTTTATTAACTGTTCTACATAATATTTGTAAGGAATACAGTTGAATTTGCTTGAAAAGCCTGATCTTAATTACTCTAGTGATGACTGATATTGGGATAGCCTTTGGTGCTAACTCATAAAAATACTTCTGGAGAGCAATAAGTTTCTTTCTAAATGCATACAATTTGATTAAATAGTAAGCAGTTTCCTCCAAAATTCAGAGGGATGGATACACTGAAATGATTCATGGGAAGTTTCTTTTTTTTTAAATTTTGTTTAAAATGTATTAATATAAGTATAGGCATTATGGTGCTCAAAATTAATGTTGTCTGATTGAATTTTGTAGAATGACTAGAAAATGGATTAATAGGCAAAACAAAAAAATTGGGTCATGGGAATTTTAGGGAAAAAATACATAGGCAGATGATGAGCCGAAAGTTGAGAATGTTTTTTTTTTTTCCAAATTTATTTTTAATTTAAAAACTTGGTGAAGATTAATACTACTATATGTAGCAAGTTTTTAAGATACAAACTGAGATTTGGGCCTGGAGGATATTGAGATATCTGTTGTTAGAGGCTTAGGGTTGATTGATCAACTCACATAGGAAAGAGGTATAGAAGTGAGGACAGATAGGATGCCAAGGAGAACAAAGAAATAATAGCTTGGTGACTACTGTGAAAGAGCACAGAAAAGAAAGCAAAGGAAGTACCTAGAAGATTTTATCAATAATGTTATACAAAAACTTAAAAATTGAGGAGTTTCACAGTAGAAGAATCTCTGTACCTTGCCTTTTAGTGATTATTAAAATATAGGTTAGGTGCAAGACATTTCAGCCAGCAGAGACTATAAAAAGGGACATACTGGTTAAGACAGGTGGTCCATGCAGCCAGTTATCCCTCCTGTGACGATAAAAAAATACACAGAGACATTTGCCCCAGTCTTAGAGCAGAGGGTGAGCTCCTCAGCTTTCTCTGTTTATCTATAACTTTAATCTGTCAGACATGGGAGTAACCTGGGACAAAATCATTTGGAGAGAATCAAAGGAAGCACTGAAAGGATGGACACTGAAAGAAACCTGTAGTAGGCAGACCTGTTTGAAAAGACAGAAAAATTTTAGTTGAGCCATGTAGCAATATATTTGACTAATGATATTATTTGGGTTTGAATATTAATTTACATTACTTTAATTTATATTATGACTTTAAATTACTAATTATTTATCAAATTACTTATTTGTCATTGAATATTACTTTAAATGCTTAAATACTTGAAAAATTAGATTTCTTAGAGCCTTTTACTCTGTTGTCTTTAATTTCCTTGGTAACTCATAATTTTTGGTAATTTAAATGCTTGCTCCTGTTGCTTATACATACCTTTGTATTTTTACCTTTATATTACAGAATAACAAAAGAATAAGTTGCTTAGAGTCAGGAAAATAATAGAATTGGCAGATCATACAAACCACCTGAGAAGTCCACGTGTTGTACAAGTGAGTAATATGTAATGTGATTCAGTGTTATACTGGTGTCATGGTTTGAGATATGCTATGGAAGGCTGTAATTTACGCATGGTGAGTGGTGCTGCTCGGTGTTATTCATGAAACTAAAACTACAATGATGTTTCACTGATATGCTTTTACTTTTATGTTTTAATAATATACTGCACTTTCATGTGCCCTGTAAGAATAGTTGTACTGGATTAGACCAAAGGTTTATAGCTAAAAATCCCTTCTCCAGCAGTTTTTAAAAGCAGGTAATCTAAGGAAGCAAATAAACTTGGGACAAGTAAAGAGCAGTACTTCTATGAATAACTCTCCCAGTCTCTCTAATAGTTTGCATCTCAAGAAGATTCAATGCATATTTCTGTGTACTTCTTTTGGGTAAGGGGTTTCTCCTTCATTAGGCTGTCTAAGCTTGCTTTGAACCTGTGCAAACTTCCTGCAGCTACCACAATCTGGCTGAAGGGAGTTCTGCAGCATAATGATGTTATACGAACAATTCCCTTCTTTAATCACTTTAAAATTCATTATCTCCGGTGGCTGCTCCTTAGGTCCTTTATTGGAAGAAGCAGTAAGCTTCTGCTCCTTAGCAAATCTCCCCATGCATCTCATGATTTTACAGACATCTCCTATAGCAGTGCCTCTCAGCTGATTATTTTTTTTCCCTTCTTCCTTTTCTTCCTTCCCACTCTTTATGCAGAAAAGTCCTAGCATACTTAGTGATGGTTGTTACATACCTTTGGTCACCCTTGCTGCCTTTCTCTGAAATTATTCCAGATCTGTGACTCGGTAATACTCAAAAAAAATGGGAAATAAAGTGGTCCAAAATTTTTCCCACTGCAGAGTGTGCTCATAGATTTTATCTAGTGTTTTAGGCCTTGTGTTATTGCTGTTGGCAAGTTGTGCTTGGGAGTTTTTCTGACATCTGACTCTGCAGTACTAACCTGTTCCAGCACTAGTCTCAGACAACTGAGTGTAATTTTCAACTACAAAAGCAGCAGAGAGGACTGCTTTGGAAATGTGTGGTCTTTCCATGTGTTGGAATGGGGCATGCAACAGTTGCTGTTGGTGATGTGATAAGGAAACTTTTATACAAAATTCACTTGGTTTCTAACCCAGAATATAACAATACAAAAGAGAAACAGTGTTATCAGGGGCATGGAGAAATGTTTACAGAATGCAGTTGGGGTTTTTTGTTTGGTTCTGTTTTGTTTTTGAGATAATTTTCATGTTTTTCCACTATCTTTCTGCTGCATAAGCACTGCATATAGCAAGTACTGAAGGACTACGTTGTTGAAATTATACTGTAACTTATAAATGAGACAAAATCAACCACAGTAGTATTATACTCAAATCATCATTTGTTGATTCCTGTAATTAAATTGCTCTCATAACTATAACTGGTTCTACATCATCTCCTACGAAAACAGTAGAGTTATTAAAAAACAATAAGAGCCTTGTCATTTTGTCTAATAATTTAACACATTTAACTATTTATGTTTTAAACTATCTTTGTAGGCATTTGTGTTCTTCAGATCCTTTTATTTTCTTTAAAGTAACCTGCAGAGACTAGTTATTTAGACAACATACCTAGTCAAAATGGAAAGCGTTCCTCTGAAAAATAGGCAACTCCTCCTGGATTTGTAGTGGGGTGGGGAATGCCTTACACAGTAACATATGTAAGGCATATAAATATGCTGTCTTTGTACTTAATTATTGAACTTTTTTTTCTCTTCTGTTGTAGTAAATTTTTGCATATACAGAGGTCTGTATTCTGAAAGGAAACGATCAGTCTGCTGCATATAAAATTACTAGAAACTATAATAATATTTAGCAATTACTATAGTCTTTGACTTTCCTACGTTTTTTGTTGTCAAAACTGCTGCATTGATCCACTGATTTTTGTCTGGTCTTGTGACCACATGGTTAGTGGTTACAAGTGCAAGCATTTACAACAATCCTTGTATGAAAGTTTTGAGGGCCCTCAAAAATTAATAAAGACTGTTAATAATTCTGAGTACTTTTTAGCAGTGTTTGGGGGTTATACCCAGTTCACTCCATGATAACACTTTACTTACCCATGTGTACTGATTTCCCTAATAATCTCATAAAAGGCATGCTATTAAAAGCTTTTGAAAGATCTGGATAAAATGTGTCCACTGTCCCCTTAGTCCATGCTTTGTTTGGCATCCTCAAAATATGCTAGTGGTAGAAAACAGCACGCTGTACAATTACAGAACTTATGTTACTCTGTCCCTGTTTTATCTTTTTTCCTCTGTGAATTTTTAAATTCCATTTAACCCTTCTGAACCAGTACACCTAATGCCGAAGTAGTCAGCATTTAGTCTCTTATTCTCAGGTTACTTTTAGTGCCTTAAAAAAACACAACACAAAACATGAAAGCATGAAAGAAAGAGATTGATCTATTTCTCTGGTAGAACTAGGGACTAGAAGCAAATCTGTTTCATTTTTGAACAATTTTTGTACTTGTGCACTAGCTAGAAATGGTCTTTGATGGTATTTCCTATGCGTTAAAATGTAAAATAAGCACTTTTTTCCTATGCAGCAAAATAAGAAATGAAGAAAGCTTAAAAGAATGGATTTAGCTGTCATTAAAATTATGCTTAAGTACTTTATTTGACTAAATATATAGTGCCAATTTTCCATGTTTTGTATGTTCTCAAAGGATATGACAGCCTGCATAGGTAAACAGGCATATGAAAGGATGTTAAGGAATATAGTAACAGTGTAAGGGAGGTATCTGCATCTTGCTCAGGTCAGTAGCAAAGTTCCTATGGATTTCAAAAGGAGTAATGTGTTACCATTTCCATACATCCATCAGGATCACTCTTCCTTCCAAAGGCAGCCAAACCTAGTTCAACTTGACTCTCCCATCTGACTTGACTTCCCCATCTAATGTGACTTCAGAGACTTTCCATAAAGTCATCAGAGATGTAGGAGTAGGTAAGAGGCCAATCTACCCCACATGTGCATTTATATCAGCTGGGATGAGACACCCTTTGCAGCGTAACAAGTGTCTCTACTGACTGCAGAACCAGTGTAGGTGACTGGTTTGGACCAGGCATCCAATTTCTTTCTGATAAGGTTAGATTAGATAATCAAACTCAGTCTTCCTGAGTAATTTCAGTAGAAAATGATTTTTAATATAAAATTTCAAGCTACTCCTGTCTCCATAGGCTGTGACATCTCCAATATTATTAAAATTAAATAATGCACATACATTTATTGTATTTGTAAATTATTTGTATATGTATATGAGTATATATATATATATATATATATATATATAACCCCCCACCTAAATATTTGGAATGACAAAAATGTATGCCTAAACTATAAGTTTAAAATTTTGTATGGAATGTATGGAGTGCCTGCATGTGAATAAAACTCTGTTCGCTTCAGTAGAGATTTACCCGAGTACAAATTCAAGGTCTAAGCCTAAATTCTTTACATCTGTAATCACTGTCATTTTTAAAATGTGAAAGTTGAACAACCAGTACATATGTCCTTATGGAGGTAAAATGTGGCCAAAAGAGTAAGCAGTTTTTAAATTGTTGTCATTGATGAAGGTAGAGATTGATTGTAAACTTGAGTGAGCAGATTGGACAATAGAAATATCATATCAGTTTTAAGGGTGCCCTCAGCAATGGTGTGCTTTACATCTAGACACTGGCCTAGGCAGTGTGAAATTCAGGAATTTCCTTCAAAAGCTAAAACTTTTACTTTTAAGCTAACTGCCTTGTTTTCAAGTAGTTTAATCCAGTCTACTTGATCTGTATTGTTAGAATGCAGCCTATCCTGTTAGGATTATAGCTGAAGTTTGCAAGGACTATGAGAAATATTACGACAGTAAAGACCTTCATGGATTTGGAAAAGGATCTGCTTAAAAATCCATTTTTACAAAATAGAGCTCTGTAATTTCCCTGTTAAAAGGGAAACAGTATAAAAATATACTATTTTTTTCACATTTTACCTTGGATATTTAACTCTTGACAGATTAAAACAGCTTCTGGGATATGAATGTGGTGAACACTGAACCTCTGTCCTTCCAGAAATGTTTGGCTTAATTGGCTCATATATCCAGATACAAAATTAACTGCTTCAAGCCCAGGTTTCTTCCCACATGATGTAGTAGTTACATAGCCTATAATGAAAATTGGAAATTTAAATGATCCCTGGAGGGACTAAAATACATACCAATGCAACTACTAGACTTAATTAAAATATGCCTTCAACTACTCATAAACAGTGTTAGATTTAGACAGATGGGACAAACCAACTACTCATAAACAGTGTTAGATTTAGACAGATGGGACAAACTATTATCATCATTGTGGGGAAAAGACACTATCATGACAGTGAACATTATCCCTCATCTCATCTCCATTTGTAAACATCATACCAACAGAAATCCCCAAGATAAACTTCGCTGTAATAAATAACTTGTTAGAAAAATTTCATGGGATTGCAAAAGCTCAACAAAAGATCTATTACTTAGAAAAAAAATCACAAAGATTGGAAGAGTAATTTCCTAATCTTGTCCAAATTCATCATATCATGCACATTGCAATAATTACTACAAAGACATGTCAAAATTACAGGAAAACTTAGCAATAGCGTTTTGAAAAAAGGAATACAGTGGAGGTATTGCCTCCTTTCTTATCAAGTAAAAAAGTTTAAGACCCAGATTCTTCAGCCGATTGTGATTCTTTTCAGTGTTTTTGGCCCAAGACAGTTCTGGTTTCTGTTTTGCTTCAGTATTTTTCAGACTGTGAAGTCATACTAGAATGCAAGGCTTTTGTGGTTTCCCTGCATTTTAGGTACAAAGTGAAAACAGGGCATAATCCTGAAAATCTGTTTACTAACTTTGACAGCAGGTGGGTGTAATGACCCTTTAACTGTAATAGTCCCACAAATACCAGGAAGTTCAAAAGGATGCAGGGAAAATCCCTTTTGCCATGGTAATTTTTGACTGTATTATGGGGGTCATTAGCAATAAGAGCTGTCCTGCTACTATGATTTACTACAAGGGTTTAAGACTGCAAATATTTATAACACTATTGTGGAAGTGCAAACATATTTTATACACACACATATATATATATATATGTGTATATATATATACATACCTATCCACATAGCTGGCAAAAATTAGTTTTAAGATGCTTTATCTTTTCCTTAGAACTGTTCAGTACTTTACTGTGAATTTAGCATCATAATAAAGAAACCTGTATGTGGCTGGAGACCAGAGGTGGTTACTTGCTCTCCTTTAGTCATTAGATGCAGTCAAGGTGCCTTTCAGGAAAAAGGGATGACAGATAGGTAACGTCCTCACTATCAGATCCACTGTCACAGGATGCTCTTGTCGGGGGACAGTAGGAGACAGAGTGCAGGGGGATACAGGTGGAGCTTTTCCAGCACTGTAGTAAGATGAATGCACCTATTGTCACTGTTCCCTTGCTTTTCCATAGCCATTAGTATGACAGTGCAGTAAATGATTACCTGACATAAGACCTGTTTTGAAATTTTTCTCTTTCTTGAAGCTGTCCTTTGAGCTTTTTAATAGTGTATGGTTGTGTACTGTCTTTCTAGTTCAAGATCTACAATCCTTGCAGTGGCAGAAAATTTTATGTACTTATAACAAAAGAAGGTAGAAAATTTTATGTACTTATAACAAAAGAAGGTAGAAAATTTTATGTACTTATAACAAAAGAAGGTAATATTTAGATTTGATAGCTGTGTTATTGGCTGGGCATGGCAATGGTCTGTTATGTAGTTAATAGTGCAGGTCAGGAAGATACTTATCAGAGTGAGAATTGTCAATATAATTTAACATATCAATTTACCGTAGCAACATACTTTGTATGCTAAATCTCTTTATTTTACTTATATGTGTCCCTCTGGATGCATTATTCAAAATGAAAAAAGAGTTCACTAGTTCTGCTTGAGACGATGCTACGTATCATAGATCATCACTATGCATTACACAAATTAAGTGCATTGAAATGGAGAGCAATCCATAACAGAATGACCAGATTATGAAAAACTCATTGTACTTCCATTCTAAAAACTGCCTGAAAAATATTGACTCATTCAGAAACTGTTTGGGAATATTTTTAAATTTAATTATGTTTTTAGGCTTTACTTTATAGCAACTCATAATCTCATCAATACAACACATTTGGGAATACACCAAGAGAAATATTGTAAATTGTTTGGCAGTGTGCACAAAATGTTGCCATATTTCCAGTACAAACTCTCCTTTTCACTCAATAAGGTATTCTTTCATCTTCGCAGGTGTTACTGGCAGTTACAAGTGTTCATAAAAATGTATTTGACTTTTAATTTGAGATAACTTTTTTTTAACGTGGTGCTTACTTTAAGTCAAGTCGGAGAAGAAATGTTCTCAGCTCACTAGGTAATTGCTAGCCGCGTGTTTTATAAGGAAATGTGACCATTAAACCCATATTTAGATTTGTTCACAAGCTTATACTCAGCAAATCAGTTTCTAAATATGTAAGGACTTTTGTATATTCCCATTCCTGAGATATGCTCCAGCAAATTTAGAGATGACATAGTATGGATTTAACTCTAAGTGGTTTGTTTCTAGTTTAAACCTAATAATAAAAGAAAATCCTACACCAAAGCAAAAGGCAGGTATTTCAATGTGTGGGAACAGAAGAATTTGTGGACTCTCATATTTTGGGTCTGTATTTCTGAATTTATGAGAATGTTCACATGCTAAAATTACTCAAGGTTTTTCAACTATTTTTACTAACCCTCAAGGAATATGGAGAGAAAAATATCTTTAAGAAACAGAAAACTACTATCAAAAAAACCTGTCATAATTGATGTGAGAAAATGGATGATGTAACGTTTAGATGAAATTTTACCACAAAGCTAATGATACTATGATAATTTCCTATATTAAAAAATAACTACAATAAAAGAGATGTTAAGTTTTTTATGTTGCATTTACTCACAAGCATGATAGTTAAAGGAATTGTCAGAGGAAGACAAAGTTCATAATTGTGTGCTTAATGAAATTCCTAATATTGTTAATGATACTTTTTTATATTAAGGAGCTGCATGTACTCTGGTCTTGGATAACTTTGATTTATGACAGCAGTCATATTTATAGTGCTTGTTAGTGATTCAGAATTGTTTGTTTGGGCAAACTGTTAATGTCAAACTAATATAATTTTATTGATACAATTATTTCTTTCATTATAGCAGTGCCTGCAAGCATATCTATAGTTAGTTATATTAGCATTGTTCTAAAACCTGCATTTCAAGGATTTATAAATTAACATTAAAAACTTGCTCCAAGCTAAATCTTGATATATAAAATGCGGAGCACGTTTACAATTTGGAAAAGTTTCAGAAGACTTATCTAGGTTTTTTTTCCTTGTTTTTTTCACCTGTTATTTCTGAAAGATAAGCAGAAATCCTGGAAGAAAAGTGCCAACAGAAGTATGCTTGTACATATGGAGCTGAGAAAATGGTATTCTGCTTTGGAAGGAGGGAATATTATCTCAATGTAAATTCTTAACTTAGTCCTTTGTAATATTAGTTTTCATTGATGTGTTGAGGCAGATAATGCTAAGTGGTGTGTTATACATTTGATGTCATTCAAAAAAGGTCATGGCAGGCAGGTTCAGAGTTGCGGAATTTAAGCTTCGTCCACGTAACTGCCATCTAAAAACTGAATTGAAGGCATGATGGTGTCTTGGCATTCAAAAGGTTCAGTGTCTGGGCAGAGCTCTTAAGGACAGCTGTGGGAAGAAATGTGTGTGAATAAAGAACAGTACAAAAACTGTAACGTGATGCCACATTTGGCAGAAATAATACATAGTCTTGAGTTTTATACGATAAAGAAATGGGAAAATACCCAATTCTGTCAAGTGTTGTGCATTATTATAGTTAAATCCTGAAACGTGTTGCGTACCTCAGGGGACATTAGTTCAGGAAACACAGTGAATGAATTCACATATTTCACTTATATGTGTAATTTTGTGAAATTGCATGTGTAATTTTTGGAATCAGATTCACAGTTGATAGTATCTTTTGCATTAATCAGCCATTTATGAATAATGTACATTTTAGTGTGAGGAGGTCAGGAAGTTAGGGATCATTTAGCAAAATAAAGGACAGCTCCGCGTAGTTTCCGGATACGAGAAACTCTTTTAATGGACGTGACACCTACGACACACATCCTTTTTGGTGTCTGTGTTATTTTATTCCAACTATCCAATGATTTGTTACATTTTGAAGATTGAAAGTGATTGACAATGGCACTGCGAAGGCCTATATTGTTTGTTTCCAGAGTGACTGTGCTAAACCTGGTATAAGAACAGGTTGGCTGGTTTTAAATTTGCTATCCCTCCAAATTATCTCTTGTATGAGAGACAAGTTGCTTTCTTTGCATCTTCGGTGAAAAGTTGCCAGTGATGGAAGTTCTGCAGGCCAGATTTCACCCTGGCTTTTTCTCCTCTCATTCTATGGCTGCACAGTCTTATCATTGCTTATAATCTGATGTTTTGTTCTTAACATTACCCAAAAAGTGAGGTAATGTGGCAGTGTGCATCAACTATAAATATGGTCAGTAAAGTCCAGTGTCACTCCTGATTTTTCTTCCAGTATGATCCAACCTTCCAATACCTCTTTGGTTCATATGAGGTTCATACATTTTACTATGAGCAGCCTTTTTTGATGTTTGCAGGATTAGGTCACAGTTCTCATGACTGCTTTGTGCTATTCTCTTATCTCTTTCAGCTGTGATATGGTGTTGAAGTGTTTTAAAAACTAAGATTTTGGCTGCTCTGGGGAAACTATGTAGCAATTCTCCTTATTTTGACACTGAAACGGCACACACAGCAACTGCTGATTTTGCTGAAAAGCATGATTTGTGTGTGTGACTTCAGAGTAACTGTGTCCTGTGCTGTCTTCCTCTGCAAGACTGAATTTGAAAAGACCGGTGCTAGGAGAAGTTAGCTAACTTATGGTTATGATGAACCTGGTCTTCTCTAATAGCTTTCTGGGAACACAAACAGCTGTAGCTGGCTGTTTTAGGGTCTGCTAAGCACTAAAACCATACTGGGAATGTGGTTGGGAAGAAAAGTGTCTTAGGACTGTTTTCAACTGTCACACGGAGACTTATTTCTTCTCTCTTCTGTCAGAGCTGAGGGAGGACCAGAAGCTCTGGTATACCTGCTGTAACTTGAGTCAATGGCTCTAATATGCGTAGTGGTTTGGTTAAATGGTTGCTTTGTTTGCTCGATAAAAAGGCAATAGCAACTCCTGAGAACAAAGATACGCACCATGTTGAGAAAGTTTCTTTTCTCTTTTGTTATTGTCTATTCTGCCTGCTGTTTGGAATGTGTAAAATGATTCTGACAAGCTTGATATGTGCCAAAACCCAGCATGCCCACCGGTGGGAAGATTATCATCACCCAGATATATAATAAAAAGCTTCTAGAAAAGTGCCTCTAATGATGGGCTGCTTTTCTGGCACTGACAGAGTTTTCTATTTGTTTTAGCAACACCCACTAGCACCGCTGTAGCTAAAGGCCTGTTAGCATTTTCATTGGAAATTCATTCCAGGACTTTATAACTCAGCTGGAAAATTTGCTTTGAACTCAAGAGCCACACAGAAGACTTTTATTTTCTTGTATTTTTGCACTGAGTAAAATTAAGCTCTTTAGTCAATAATAAATGAATGGGAAAACCCAAAACATGTTAGCTACTAAGAATTTCACTCAGGAAAACGTGTAGTATGTGTTTGAGATCACCATCTGAAAACTAAAACTGTGTGTAATTACTTGTTGAATCTGAGCTGAGTGCCGTGGTGTTTAACGCAATGGAATACTATTCTTTATGAGTAGTAAAAATGTGGTATAAGGCACAAATGTGTGCCACTTGCCTGCTTTCCTGCCTCAAAAGCACATGGTTGTGACTTTTGCAGTTACAATTATGATTTTGAATATTATAATCACTGTTCATAAGTAATAATCACATTTTATTTCAGATCTCGACTGACTCCTTTGTTCTCAGAAGTCAAAGATGCTGGCTCAAGTGACTTGACTTTATTTTTTTTTAATGTTCAATGGGAGGTAACCAGACATTTGCTTTTGAAAATTACTATTATAATTATCTAAAATTTCAAAATAATATTAGGATACCTTTTATTATTAAAACTAATTTAATTTGATGCAAATTTCTTGATACTAAAGGAAAAGAACATTATATATGAATCTCTTGCTTTTGCTATGTACCTTAGAACTATTTAGGTGTGCAAAGTAAGCTCAAATGATGAACAAATTTGAAACTAATTGTGTAATTGAACCAATCAGTGAATAATGAATTTGGATTTAATATAAGGATAAAGTCAGCAAAAATATATTTCCATGGAAGGCCTGCCTATACATAAATAGGACAGTGGGACTTTATAACATTAGTAGATATTCACTATGATGATATTTTTGGATTATGTATATCTTATGAACATGTCTTTATACTCAGATTAATATTTTAATTTTTTAAAAAATACAAACATTTTTATTTTTTTTTTCCACCAAAGCTCCTTATGACTGTGTAGAATTTTGTATTATTGATAAAAATCTGTGGCATGCTTACAGTAGTTATATAATGCTCAGAGTGTAAACAGTCATATCAAAATCTGTCTAGAATGAGTGAAGATGTTAATGGCATTGATAAAAACAATTCCCATGCCAGTGTTTAAAAGCTGTAATTTTTTTATATACTTAACCACAAACGTCTCAGATGAGATTGTCATGATGTTATAGGGGAGATACTGAAAAGGCTTCATTCCAGAGACATTATCGGGGGAAGTTGCATCCAGCTCACTGTGGGTCATCAGTGTGTCCTCGTAGCCAACAGGGGAAACTGCATCCTGGTATGCATCAGCTACAGCATCACCAACCAGTCAAAAGAGGTGATTATCCCACTGTATTCAGTGTTGGTGAGTGCTGTGTGCAGTTCTGGGCCCTCAATTTAAGAAGGACATGAAGGTTCTTTAATGCATCTAGAGGAGAGCAGCTGAGCTGGTGAAAGGGCTGGAAGGTGTGTCCTGTGAGGAGCAGATGAGGACTCTGAGTTTGTCTAGGACTGAGACAAGGAGTCTGAGGGGTGACCTCGTTTCTGTCTACAGCTTCCTGAGGAGGGGGACTAGAGAGGGAGGTGCTGAACTGTTCTCCCTGGTGCCCAGTGGTAGGATGCATGGGGATGGCTCCAAACTTCACTGGCAGAGGTCTAGACTGGACATTAGGAAACATTTCTTTATGGAGAGGGTGGCCAAGCACTGAAGCAGGATTCCTAGAGAGGTGTTTGATGGCCCAAGCCAGTCAGGGTTTAAGAGCATTTGGATGCTTAATAATATGGCCTTAATAATATGCTTTAACTTTTGGTCAGCCCTGAAGTGGTCAGGCAGTTGGACTAGACCATCACTGCAGGTCTCTTCCAGCTGAAATAGTTCATTCTATTCTATTCATCTGTATTTAACTAAGCAACAATACAGTATGTGTTATATTCATGCCCTAAAAGAGTTTCTATTGACTTCAACCAAAACTGCATCTGGCGTTTCAAACAGGTTTAAGCATGTGGCATTGTCACCATGTAGAAGAGTAAATGTGTGACCCTCTATGCTTTTTCTGGGCCAGTAAGAGAATGCTCTTGAAAAATGAGCTTGTGCATTTGCAGAGTAATAGATTAGAAATAAAATCAATATTAGTCATTAAACCAATATCCCCCAGCTACCTTTGAGGATCATGTTGCTGATGCATTACCAAGGTTATTCAGTTGATGGAAAAGACGGTTACATGTGGAGGATTTTAGTAAATACTTTTCCATACTACACACTTACTTCATTAAGTGAAATTAAGTGAGATTTATTTTGTATTTGCTATTGAAATTTGCAGGAACATAAATAGCTCAAAAGTCTAATATTTAAGAAGTGCATCTCAACAGCTTCTTGAAGTGCTATCCATTAGAACCTTTTAACTGATGGAAAAAATACTGCCATCCTGTTGCCATCGTGTAATCACAGCAAAAATATTTGCTGTGATGTGCAAATGTGCAGAAACAAAAGAACGTACAAACAATTTAAGAGGCTTTGACTTTTGCAAGCGTTGAAAATTTTTAATATCTAAACAGACATGTCTCTCAAGTTAGAGAGTGGACAAGATTAAGAAAAGGTGGATCAATAAGAGATTTTTCTTCAAGTTTTTAGCTGTGTTGTTCAACCTGCATGGAAATGGTCACAGACTGATGAGTCTCACTGGACCACAACCTCAGTGTGTACACAACCTTCTTGGTGCGTACAACCTTGAAAATTTATTGGTATGTACAGCACATTCTTGTTTTTTCCTATTAAATCTTAGAAAATGGCTGCCACTTCTGACATGGTACTTTCTCTGTGGAGGTCTTGTGCTTTCTTATATTAATAAATAATGAGTACTGGTTTTGGAAGAAAGTACTGGAGTGTTGTGGGGGTTAAAAATTCCAACATGGATCTGGAACCAGGGGAATTTACTACTTTTGAACTCTTACCTTTCCCACCCACTGATCTTCTAGGAGAGTTATAATTTTCATGCTTTCTGAGGAATGAGGACACTTAATGTGTTTCAGTAGCACAGCTATCAAGACATGTTCCTGGAAGGCATATTCTTTATCTTTAATTAAAGTGTAGAGAGATTAATTGTTTTCAGGAGAAACCAACATAATGGTGCTCATTGACCTCTTATGCAAGCCAAGCCACAGAGCTTTGCAATAATTCTCACATCCTGCTCTTAACTTCTAGCCAAGGAAAATGAGCCTCTCCATTTGAAGTCTGTGGTGATTAACAGTTCACGTACACCTTTAGATAAACTGTTCTCATTGTTCATTATTATCAGTGTTAATTCATTTTCAGTCTAATTTGTTTAGTTTATTTCTGGCCTTTAGACCTTATCACGTCTTCACCTACTTGAATCAGAAATCTGGTCCCTGCTAAAGTACTTTTATATCCTAACCAAATCACTTCTCAGTCTGTCCTTTGATGATTGAAATGGAATTTGTGAAGTTTCCCATTGAGAGATATATACCCTTAAGACGGAATGTGAAGAAAGGCATGGAGCTGAGCTCTACGGCAGTAGTAGGGATGATCAGAAAGCTGGCTGTAGGTGACAGCAGCTTGAGGTAATCACTTTTCAGATTACAAATTAAGCAAAACAAACAACACAAAAAGAACATCTCCTTGAATGGCTTACTGAAATAATTTGCTTCAATGTATTTATTTTTTCATTCTTTCATGTCCTTTCAATCCAATAAGGTCTAATGTGAAAACCGAGACCTACAAAAGCTGTTCAATTGCAGTACGCTTACAAAAACATACTTGGCAGTCCTCCTGGATGGGACACAAATACTCAGACATAAAATTGGCGGTAGGTAGAGGCTCACATTGCAGTTTTTCTGGTAAGACCTGCTAGGAACTTTAATCATCCAAAATTAATGTAATATTTCTGTGTCTTCCTACAACAATAGCTTTTTTTCCTGAGCTCCTAAAGTCACTTAAAAGATGCATCCAACACTAATTCACATTGGCTTTTATTTGAGTTAGCAACATTTCTTTCTTCAGGGAGGAGGATTTTGATCGTCATTTTAAACATTGAATAAATCCACCTCTTAGTGACTTATAAAATTTGATATATCGTAGGATGAAAGCCCTGGTCAGGCAGTGGCTGCACTCGTTTCCAGTAATGAGCCTTAAAATTTTCTCTGTGTCCCAGGAAAGGGATAGCTTTCTCCACAAATTCAGTAAATATAAATTTCATTTGAAATCACTACCTAAGTCAAGAATCTCAGAGGCCAAATATGACTAAATAAAATTTGCTTAATTTTACCAAAACAACCTGTTTTGTTTGTGCTATGACCCATTCATTTTATTAAAAGAGAAAGGCAAAGGAATTTCTCTTAGATCTTAAGAAAATCATGGGATATTTTTACAGATACCTTGCAACGCTTAAAATAATCCAAATTTTAAAAATACACACAGCTGTATAGCTGTAACATCTTTTGTCAGTTTTCACTCCTATAGATGTCCTGCTGAAATAGCTGTGCACGTGCAAGTTTCATTTGAATTTATGTGTTGGGACTCTGTTACTAGTGTTTTGTTTTTAGTGGAGTAGACAATATTCTGTACATGTTTGTGTGATACTTTTATTTATCATATAAGTAAAAAAGCCTCTACTATTTCCTGCTATGACCTCTTTTTGTCTTCAAAGTGCAAAGTAAGGTTTGCAAGATTTTCACTACTGGTAGCAATAGTATACAAGTCTGTCAATGCACCAAATGAGGTGGAATACAATTTACTTAGTCTTGATTTTGACCTTATGCTGGTCTAGCAGTATTAAAAAGTGAGAACAGCTTATTTTTGTCAATAGAAGAAACAGATAGAATCATAGGATCATTTAAGTTGGAAAAGACCTCTAAGATCATTCAGTCCAACTGTTAACCCAGCACTGCCAAGTCCACCACTAAGCCATGTCCCTAAGTGCCATATCTATGTGTCTTTTAAATACCTCCAGTGTTGATGACTCAGTCACTTCCATGGGCAACCTGTTCCAACATTTTCACTGAAGAAATGTTTCCTAATATCCAATCTAAACCCACCGTGGTGCAACTTGAGACCATTTCCTTGTCCTATCATTTGTTTACCTGTGAGAAGAGGCTGATCCAACCTCCTTTCAGGTAGTTGTAGAGAGTGCTAAGTTCTCCCCTGAGCTCCTTTTCTCCAGGCTAAATGATCCCAGCTCCCTCAGCTGCTCCTCACAAGAACTGTGCTCCAGACCTTCACCAGCTCCTTTGCTCTTCTCTGGACTCACTCCAGCACCTCAATGTCTTTCCTGTAGTGAGAAATCCAGAAATGGACACAGGACTTCAGGTGTGACCTCACCACTGCTGAGTATAGGGGGATGATCACTGCTCTGGTCCTGCTGGACACGCTATTCCTGATACAAGCCAGGATGCCATTGGCCTTATTGGCCACCTGGGCACACTGTTGGCTTGTGTTCAGCTGCCTGTTGACCAGCACCCCCAAGTCCTTTTCCACTGACCAGCTTTCCAACCACTCTTCCCCCCAGCCTGCAGTGCTGCATTGGGGTTGTTTTGACCAAAAGGAAGGACCCAACTTGGCCTTGTTGAAATTTATACCATTGACCTTAGCCCATAGATCCAGCCTGTCCAGATCCCTCTGCAGATCCTTCCCACCCTCCAGCAGATCAACTGGCCCCAATTCTGACCCCTGGAGAATACCACAGTGTTTCCTGCTGCTTCCCACAGTCCCCACAGGGACCTGCTGCTGGCTGGATTTAGTTCCATTCACCACCACTCTCTAGGAGTGGCTTTCTAGCCAGTTTTATACCCAGTAGAGTATGAGCTTCAATAAATAGAGAGCACATTTAAAAGATAAAATGTTTATGTCATCCTTTTCACAGTGGAAAGACAGTTTGGTGTTTGTCTCTGTAATTAAGGGAACCAAAAATTTCTTGTCTATAGATTTCTGCTTCATCATCTTTGTAAAAAGAACTGTCATGTGAAATGGAGTGATACATGCCAGACTTCCCTGGACTGTCTTTCTTCTTCCCTCACTGCAGCAGAATCTGATATAGCTAACTTGAAGTGCTTTCATTTTTGCACCTTTTTTTTTTTTTTTTCATCATGGAAATCAGAATATAGCTGTTTTCTACCTGCCATGGTATCTGAAAAAGAAATTAACCACTTTGTCTCACATTCTGAAATGTTTCTTTCAACTTCTTTTACCTTCAACCTTCAGTAATATTTCAGCTTTTAAAAGAACAGAAATCATTATAAAACTATTATCATTTGAAATGACATATGTTCAAATGCTCTTCATCTCTATATTAGTCTGCTTTTACCACTTCTAGATTTTTTTTTTTCCAGTGAAGGCTGTTCATGTTCTATTCAGCTCATCTTCTAAAACAGAACTATTGCATTAAAGGGTCTTTAATAATAAATACTCTCTCACTAACTTTCTGGAATCCCTTCCTCACTGACTTCTAGAATTACTTGTTTGCTTTAAGCCTCACAGTTCATTACTTGTGTAAGAAAAGACCTTACATCTAATAAGTTTAATCATTTAAGCAAAAATTATTTTTTCATTATATGAGCTTGTGCGTACCATTATGCAGCAGTTGTTTCAATGCCTTTTTGGCACAAACATATACAGATGGTCTCCAATGAGGTCTCTAGTTCAGCTTTTACCTTAACTAATGTAGTCATTATCTGAAGCTGCTGCCAGCATAGCTGCCAGAAGATATCTCTTGTAACTTTGCAAGCCTATCATACTCTTCTGTGTTAGCAACTGACCTCAAACTTTGCACTGAGTTTGCAGGACTGAGACACATCAGGCTTACTTTCTCTGAACTTTTCTTGGCCTCCTTACACCTTTGCTGTACTTGGTTTAGATGTAGCAGCAACTTCTCTAATTGTATGTGTCTGCAGCAAATTTGCTTTACTTGAAAAATTTTTTTGTACAGTATGACAATAGTTCTTATAGATATCTGGAACAAGAAAATGTTTTATGTAAAATGAGATATTTATTATCTAACATAATTTCTTATCTAACACAATATCTAATTTCTTATCTGTAGTGTAGAGAAGTGCATTCCTGATAGCAAATGTCTGTAAAACTAGAAGTGTAGAGAATGAATTGTACAGGAGTACTGCTGTGGGATGATTAGAGATGGGACAAAGACAGACACTGCAGATCTCTCACTTATAAATGAATTACTGGCGGTCAGTTAAAGATAAGAACACCTGGAACTAGACAAAACTGGGTTTAGGGGTAGTAAAGAAAACAAATAAAATATATATCACCTGTATTGCTGCAGATCAGTGAAGAGAAAGCAAGGTGTAGAAGTATGTTACCTAATATATAAAAATTACATCAAGTGAGATTTAGACAGAAGAAGCCATTGAGAGATGATAAGTAACTATAGCATCCCCCATTGCCAACATCAGAATGACACCACTTTGGTCACATATAAAGTACGAGCTTAACATCAAGAAAAGAAACTAAGAATTCTGTTTGGAATAATTTTAACTGTATTATTGTTAAAAGTTTCTTGAATATAGAAGCAGTTTTGCCTTTTCCTCATAATTACATGTGTACTCGTAATGAATCTTGGATTAGGCTCAAGATTTCAATATTAAAGACAAATTGGATTATTGTACTAATGATAAATTCTTGCCTTTTTTTAATCTCCCTATAAACAAGATTTTGAGCATAATGCTCTGCAGTAGTCAACATCCATTTGTATCTCAGACTTTGACTGATTCCAGAAACCTCCATCTTCTAAGTATGGTGAAACAAAACGGTATATCTGGCTTACCAGAGAGACTTGATCAGAGTGAAAAATGAGCTATATTCAGATCTACTCAACTTTTAAAGAGGAAAAGTTCATCATCCTCATTGTTTATTCTTCTTAGGCTTTAGTCATTACCCTATTGATGTTGGTTTTGAATTCACCTAGTTAAGGGTTTCAGTTTCCCTAAAGGGAACTAAAGATTTAATGGTACAGGCTATTCATATACTTATGTATGAATTTTACAAGCATCTATTCTGGATGTGTTTGTATTCTCACTAACAGACAGCCTTATCCCTGAAGACAAGCAGCCTTGTTCCAATATTTAGATGGTGGCATGATGGCTCGACAAGCAACTTTTTGATTTAGCTTTGTTCATCCTGAAGCAATATTGTGAAGCTTTTGGATCAATTTGTAGCTAATAGTTACTTAAAAACTATTCATATGGAACTTAATGCCTGTGCTTGTGTTAAAAGTTTTCAGTGAAAACAATCTACCCTAGGGAAACCCAAACACACCCCTGGTATGTTGGGTGTGGATTATAGAGAATTTAAAGTGGATGAAGAGCTTCTGTCAAAGATCCAGAAAGATTAAAAAAACCCAAGAGATATCACTGTTGAGCAAAACTAGGCATTTTCTGTAGCACAAAGGTGTCAGGTTACTTAACATTTGTGATGCTGTAGAGATAGGGATGATGCAGAGCTGTATCACTCAGTGAGGGGTTCTGTGAGCTGTTCATCTAGTGTCTTTAGAGGGTGGTATAAATGCAGTAGGACTGACTCAAGTGTTTGAATTTGTGTGCCTTTGGCCTTGTGAAGCTGTGCACAGAGAGAAAATGTATTGCATCAACCCCACGTCCTCATGCAAGCAGAATTTAAACAATGGTAAGCACCAATCTTTATGCACTTAATGCAGGAGTTGCACAATTGTGTGTGTAATCTTTCTTACTAGTTATATACAAAAGTTCTAGGTTTATAGCAGTAAGTGTGTCCCCTTTTTTTTGTAGTACTTTGCTAAGTAAGATGAGTGTAACATAGTCCTGTAGACTATTTCCATTGATTTTTTTTTCTTCTAAGAGGCAGTGAAATTAATTTTTCTTTTTAAATAGCAACCAGGCCTGCTAAAAGTGGAAATAGTAATTTGTTGTTGTTGAACTCATGCTAATGCCTGCTATGGTAGCTGTGTGATATAGACCTGGTTCTTACTCAGAGGTCCTTTCTACATTCATGCTTATAAATTCAAGTTGTTTGAGTGATTGTGCTAGAAAACTTGCCTTTCCTCAGGTTGGTCCATTTATACATAAAACTCTTTACTGAGGCTTAACCTTTAAATGATGTTTTTCCATCTCAGTCCAGTAATAGACTCTATAGGATTTTGTGAAGTGGGGTTGATGCGCTGCTTGTCTCTTCTGTAGTGGCTGAGTAATTGCAGTATTTGCCCATGAAGTGAAAGGTCTGATTCAATTCTCTCTGAGCAATCTTCAAATGAGTGATAACTTTGCGTGTCCTTACGTATTCTACTAAAGCTGTGAAGTTAAAAATCAAGAACTATGTCAGAAAAGAAATTATGAAAAGAGGAACGTGATTCTGTGATCAGAGCACTTACATGGAATAGTCCTGCAATTAATTTCCTGGTCTCAGGATTGTCAGTGACTTTCACCCTGTGACTGGTTAATGTAAAGAACAGAAGCAACTGCTAAGCTGTGCTGCCAGCAGTCCCTGACATGGCTTATTTCGAATTAGCCATGATGTTACATTGGCGAAGCCCAGCCATGATAGACAAATGAAAATATTTAAACAACCTGTTCCTGATTTTTCTCAATTAGATTGTTTCGTGAAAGGTTTTCAGGTGTTTTGGATGTTTTGCTGTACAACTGAACTCTTTCTTTTTTAGCAAATGAGTTTTCCCTAGACTAAAATGCCAAAGACTGATACAATATTTTCATACACATGTAATGCCTCCTTAATTTTTCCTGCTGTACCCAGATTTGTGACTAGAAAATAGCTGAGTCTAAAAGAAATTGATGGGTAAGAAAATAGATTTTCTTTTTCCTTAATGTAATTAGAAAACTATTATTCATTTGTTATACCTGACCCAAACCAGGAAAAAATCAATGAGGGAAGAAGTGGTGCAACAGCCAGTGAACTTAATTTCTTTTAAAGAAGGGGAGTCTGCAACTTCTCAGTACCATGTCTGCTTTCACATTTTGATGAAAGCGAACCATGAAACAAAAGGATAAAGAATAACTATATTCAATATTTGTGACTTGTTTCTTACAAATATTTTTTCCATCTCCATTAAAGTATAGAAGAAAATGTAGACAAAAACGACAATTGCTTTCAGATTGAAAGAGTTCAGAGATTTTTACCTCTTTGACACAATCCAGCATTATGTACAAAGGAAAATTCAGGAAAATATCTTTTGCTTTTGTGCCTCATTGTAGGATGCTTTGTTGAAGGATACGTTATCTCTTGAAAGCTGATTTTTCATTTGTTTGCAATATTAATCTACTGACTTTTCTTATGATCAGTTACATACCAAAATACAAAAGCTCATGTAGTCAAAGAGATAATAAGGTGGAAAAAGATAAGAATGCTTTAAACTCTTTCCTTACAAGGAAGATGTAGGGCACTTGTGTAAAAATCACGACTGTAAGGAGGAAAACAGTGTGATAACATTGATGTGGTATTTTTCCTATATATTTACTGTTTTGGTGGGTGAATATGAAACAGTAAAATTCAGAACACGAATGTTTATGCCAGTTTGTAGAAAGTGGCACTTTAAAAGAAAGTGGTTTTGCAGTTAGGTCTAGTTTCACCTCATGGTAATAAGAGCCTTTTCAAAAATTCCATGAGGTCTAGAAACTCTTTCACTCTAGTCTGTGTTGATGCTCTTATTAATTTTTAAATTTCTCTTATTTTTTTAATACAAAGTATATTTGTATTTTTTTTTTTTTTTTTAGCTTCTGGAGCTCAGTCCTGTCTGAAGATATTTGACTGTATGATACCATTTTGTATTTTGAAAACAATACCATTTTAATTTTCCTAACAATGATTTGTAACTTTGAAAGAAAGGACATTGGATTAATTTGAGAGAGACATCTGGACAGATGTATTCATAAGAAAGTACTGTTAAATTTCTCCTCCACACTTACTTATGTTCTCAAAAATACTTTTTGAATTCCTGTGTCCTCTCTTTTCCACCAGAAAGCCATTGATTTGAAGCTAAAATAATTTACAATCACAATTTGACTCAAAAAAAGGACTTTTCTTTCAGTGTAAAGTTTTTATTTATGTTGCCCTGCTTGCTCTTTTCATAAAATATGTAGATCATTTTAAGTCACAGGTTTGTCCTGTTCCTTCTACATAACCCACGGGATTTGTTTCTTTTAAGAGATGTGATTCTGCAAGAGATTGCCCATGAAGTCTTTGCTAGAATTTATTACTTTGTGTGTGGTAATACAGTAGTGCTCTAAATTGTGTTTCTGAAGTAAGAAAACTAATGTGAATTTTGTTTCAGAGGGTTTGTGACTTTTCTACCATTTAGAGGGATATAAGCTTCTTTTGTAGTCAGTCAATCCAAGAACATTTCTTGAAAAAATAAGTTCCTGTTGTCATAGAGACAAAACCAAAAATAGATGGTATAGTGTAATAAACAAGCAGATTAAATACAGCCTTTAAGAAACAGTGAGGCCAGAAAAAATTGCTAACTGCTGAATTTCTCAGTGAAAAAGAAAATCTCATTTTAGTATCTGATGGTTGCTTGTGGAAAAGTCAATTATATTTTACAAAAAAAGTTTGGGGACATTCTTATTAATGTCTGGTAATTCCTCTTTGCAATAATCATGGATTAATTTAAATTTAACTGCTATTTTTAATTCTAGGGTTTTAAAAAGATGGTGTTCTAGTACAGACTTGCTTTCAATTTTGGATAATTTTTGAGGCAGCTACACTTTCTAGACAGGATCGTGTAGATAGTCTTATGGATAAGTCAGTGTTCTGTTTGTCAGGATTAGTCTTGAATAGTCAGGCTCATCTTTGGCATTAACATGGTTCTTTATCAGATGCTCACCATCTTGTTTTTCAGGATTTAAATGAGACCAACTTATTCATTATGTCAATGTATAGACAATATGAGATTGCTAAAATACGAGATTGTGGACTTTTGTATTACTCAAAAAGGGAGCAATGTTTAATGTTCTGTCTACAGCGAAGAGAATAACTAGGCAGTGTTTTGGTACATTTTTCTGGGCAGGTTTTTTTTTTCCACTATACAGTACAGAGGCAGGGAAGATATTAGTATTCAAAGTCTGGATTGGGGTTCAGAGGGGTTTTTTTTCAAAAAACTTTTTTTTCTTTTATTTATAAAATGTTTTTACTTACTTATCCCTACAATAATACTCAGGTGATGTAGAACATTAGGGTAGTTAGTAAGACCCACATCAGCCATAAAATGCTGGTATCTGACTCCCAGAGTAATCTCTGATGGTGTTTTGGAAGATGTTCTGATTCAGATACAGAAAAAATCTGAAGAGTTCTCCATATCTTTTTGGACCTAGACAGGATTATTATTTTTAAGGATAAAATAAAAATGAAATGTATTTTTAAACCTTCTGGTGCTAAAATTAAATGAAAGAAGTCTCATGACATGCATTTCAGTGCCAGATAGCCTCCAGATTTATTCCACAAGAGATATGGTAGTTTTGAAGGGTGCAAGGTTGAATTAATGATTTCTATAAAGCACTTTGAGCACTTTATACTTTTACACAGTAGTATATTTGAGGCAGAGAATGTAGTTGCAGACTCGTACACTTAGGGAAAGCAGGTGAACTGTGAAAATCTTCATTCCTTGCTAGAACAAGGTTCTGTCTTAAGTAAACTTAGTTTCACACATTTATGCTTTCCAGCATCCTCAGTGAACTGTGTGGATTTTCATTCAGATGATTGCCCATATGCCCATTCCACTGCTGGTGCAAGTGTGTAGCTATCTGCTTGAGTCCTGAGTCTTTGCCCAACAACCATGAGATTATTATTAGTGCTTTGGGGAGTGAAGGCCAACAACTGTGCTTAACTTTTGTCTCCCACAAAATGTAATTTCTTATTGTCTAAATTTAGGAAACCTGTGTTTCTTTGGAGTTTTGGTAAATTGTCGCTAGATACTGTTTTGGTCTGGAAGTCTGTTGACTTTCAAAACTGCCTTACAACCTGTTGAAATACTTGTCTCTTGCAATCAAAGCACCATGAGCAAGAGCCTAAAGAAATCCTATATCCCTGGATTTGCTCTGTGAGAAAAAGTTCAGTTTCATACTTATTTCCAGGGTGTATCTATGTGGGAAGGCCAAGGTCAACGGCCCCAGGGTCATTTTTGCGGTCTTCAAAACTTCAAAATGTACAAGCTCTTCAGGTCTGTTTTGGAGAGTACCAACTTGTACTCTGGATGTAGCTACCCCGTCTTGCTTTGACAAGGTAGAGAACAGAGGCTGTTCCTGAAACATCCCTCCTTGTCAGTTTTGTTGATTTTAAGGACTGACTTTGTTAACATGAGAACCTCTTGCCCTCTCACAGTTCTCCGTTCCATAATGTTTCTTGAAGGCCTTCTAAGCTCTTGAAGCTCAGAAGCTGGATGAGGTGGTGTGACCTTCATCAGAGCTATGGTATCCATCTGACTGATGAAAAGATAGTTTTGCTGGGACAACTGAACTCCAAATGCAAAACACAAATCTCATATTCTGAAGCTGTACTGGACACACAAAAATTTTGACCCTCTGTTCTTTCATGGACATTGTATTTCTCCTGACCACCACCAAATCAATCCGTTTTAAAGTATCAGGAGAACCCTTGTTTATCAAAGGGCTAGTAGCTCAAATAATGAGTTTAAGCACCCTCTTATTGCTTCCATCAACGCTACCTCTGTACAATCCTTAACATCCACTGGTCAGATTATGTGACCAATACATCTGTACTAGAGCAAGCAGCTGTCACAAGTATTGAGGCCATGTTACCGAGAACGCAGATACGATGGGCCGGGCACGTCTCAAGGATGAAGGACCACTGCCTCCCTAAGATCCTGCTCTATGGTGAACTTGCCACTGGCTGCCGCATGAGAGGAGCCCCGAAGAAAAGATACAAGGACTCCCTGAAACAACATCTCAGCCTTGGCCACATTGATCAACATAACTGGTCTACTCTGGCCTCAAATCGGGAGACCTGGAGACACACCATCTATAACGCAGCTGTCTCCTTCGAGAACACACGCAGGATCACTCTCGAGGAGAAAAGGCAACGCAGAAAGAACTGTACCTTGCAGAATACACCATCTAAGGAGTCTTTCTGCTGTGCCTTTTGCAATCGGATATGTCTGTCATGTATTGGCCTCATAAGCCACCAGTGTGCCTGTAGCAAATGTGGATAGTGCCCTCCCAAATCTTCGTTCGCGAAGCCTAGCCATGATGATTGCTGTACAATGTTACTCTAGTTACTCCATCAAAGGTATTTAATATTCAGATTGACTGCTTCTCTCCTTTCTAAGACTGCTTTTTTGTTCACTGAATTGAGGTGTACTGTATGTTCAGTAAGACCATAAGGAAAAACTGCTGGAATTTGTAATGTTAAAACCAGAGCCTAACATCATGATTGAGTGTTGCCTTATGTGCACTGATCGCCATTTTATAATGCTTCATTCCTTTTTCTCATTATTTAAAGTTAGTTTGACAGAAGTATAAATCAAATTGGCAGCATGAAAGTTATAATTTTTTGTTCTTAAAATGTCAAGATTTATGAAAAATTAATTATGATGTTCTAAATTTTAATACAACTTAATTTACTTAATATAATTTCCTTTTTTATATATTACACTGGAATATATCTGAATATATATATCCTTATGACATGGGTGTCTTTATTTGAGCTCTTACATTTTTGGGAACTGGAAAAAGAGATGGTTTGTCTTTTTTTTTTTCTAACGTTAGACCGTTACATCTTTTTCCCTCTTTCTATTACTAACTGAGAGGAAGAAGTCAAAAGATACATATTCTGCTTTTCTCACAGTGCACAGCCTTGCACTGTCAAAAATGTCACAGGTTAATGGTACAACTGAGCTCCATTTATCTTATTCTGACAGCTTTTCCAACGTCGTGCATCTAGCAACAGCATCTCTCCTAAAGTAAGTGACATTTTTAGCCTTTGTTCTTTTCATATGGACCTATTAAAAGGATTTACAGTAATTCTAAACTGAGTTTGTAATACATTGCCTCTTATTATATGGAATTACAGTGAAGATTTTAGGCTAATTATTTCCATAAAATAATTAATACACTCTTGAAAATTAAAGTCTTACCTTAGAAATCTGAAATTATAGGAATGGATTTTGTGAAAAATGATGGTATGTATTTTTAATTTTACAACATTTCTATTACACTTATTTAATTATTTATGGAAGCTAAAAAAGGCCAGCATGTGGTAGACAGCAACTTAATTTTATCCTCAAAAAAAGTATGAGTCCTAACCAGTGGTTACTTATTGATGACTTACAAAGTGTATCAAAAATTTTTTGCTGAAATGAGTTTTATAAAGCCAGGGCTAATTAAAATATGAATATTCCCTGTTAAAAAAAATTAGATCGTTTCATTAATTCTCCCCGTGTTAAAACTGACTATTGTGTCTTTATAGGAACAGCTATATGAAAGCAAACTGAAACCCCTCCCAAACTTGTCACATTTTCAAAGATGCTTGATTAAAATAAATTCAATAGATTTAGATATGATTTTAACTTGGATGGCAGAAAAAGCTGGGAATTTTACCCTTGGCTTAGAAGAAGGAGCAATTGAAATCAAGTGGTGTTTCAAATGTTTTCTTCTTAGTTTAAATAAATTGAGTGTTTGATACAAAGAGGGACATTTGTCTTTTATGGTCTAGGCACAGTGCAGCTTTATTAAATTCTGTGAAGAATAGAACAGAATAAAATATTTCAGTTGGAAGAGACTTACAGTGATTATCTAGTCCAACTGAAAGACTGTAGTCTTTTGAGCATGCCTGGACAGGAGTTCTGGATGCCTCTGTGTTTTGGGCAAGTCCATTCCCTTCTTAAAAATTAAATTTTTAATTCATAGATTTGAAATAGCTATTTCCTTTGTGAAATATTTGAAAGCTTCTCCAAAAAGGCCTATCTAGTTATATATTTCTTTTTTCTTCTCCCCATATTTAAAAAAACCCAGAGTTCATGATCATTCCAAGACTATTTTATAACAATAAGAATGTTTTCCTCCTCATTTTTACAGTACCTCTACCAAGTGCTGTGTGGTGTCTTCTAAATCAATAAATTTTTATTCAAAATATTTACCATTATTTTACAGTATTTTTTCTTTGTGTTTTCACATTATTTCATAATTTTTCATTATTATTTGGTAGAAAGAGTAAAATTAATGACATTTCTTCGTAATTTTTAAATCTCAGGAAATTATTTACATTTGATAAGGTGCATACATATTTCAGCACAGCTAATTTGAGCATCAAGGAGAAAAGAATGAAAGTAAGGGATGCTGTCTTCAGAAATACAGTTCACTGGAGAGAAAAATAAAACAATGGCCCATCACTACATAGCACTTCATCCATCTCTCCCCAAGAACCAGCCAACCAACCAAGACCTCGTCCTTAAGGTTCATTTTGAACTTTTACAGAGATACTATGGCTAAAAAGGCTAATGGGGGTGAGAAGAGGGGGTGTTTTGGTTGTACGGTGTAGGTGTTTTTTTAACTAAAACGCTATTATGTCTAAAAGTTGATCCTTTTTATGCATGCAGCATTAACAAACTTGAGATCAAACATTAATCAGCTTAATATTGGGTACAAGTTTGGTGTTCCATTTTAAGAAGGATAAGAGCATATTGGAATGGATCCAGAGGATAACGACATAATTCAGAAATTTGTGAAAAACAGATTCTGTGACTCTTAAGGAAGAATAGTCTGATATCCCACTATGTGGTCCAATAGACAGCTAGAGGTATAGTGGCTTTAACAGAAAACCCCAAACTGGCATAAGCAGTGCTGATACTGTATGAGAGCTGGATGGTGTCCTTTTACCTGTGTTCACCCAGTGACAGGCTGCTGTGTGTTTCTTGGTCTTTCAGATAAAGTATCCAAGATTAGAACTTGAGCAAGTTTAACTGTTTTTTTCCACAGCAAAAGAAGTTTTGGAAAATATTATCAGATGCCATTACTTGTGGACTTGAGAATCAGACCGGTTACCTTTAAAAGGGTATGCTTTTTTCTACCAAACTGAATGGAACTAAGAATAATCTGAGAAAGGGGGGAAATGGAATCCAGATTATATATCAGAAGGCAGATGTTAGTTTCTGGTTTTCCCAGAGTCTGCTAATCCGTTTTCTGATGAGAAGAGTTAAAAAAATACATAGTAGCAATGTATGTATATGCATATCTAAACCCACTAGTTTTGCTTGGCTGGAGTTTATTCCCTATAATCAACTATGACAGACGAAGGAATATAACACTAGTTTTCAAGGTGATGTCATATTTTCAATCTATTTTTAAAGTACATTATGTTGTTTGCTAAAAAATAAGCCACTTCAGTCAATCATTGCTAATAAATTTCTAGCATAATAGGAGTTTTCTGACAATAACTCAAATTTTTTCGGGTGCAATATTGTAGTAGATTGACATATGGTAATAATAACAAAAATTATTTTATTTCAGCATTAATAGTAGTTCTAAGAAGTTAATAAATCAAATAGGCACTTTGAGTTCTTGCGTTTTACGTAAAGGTATCTGTTACAAATAGTGGTGCTGTATCATCTTTCACTGAAAGTTACAGTGAAGATATTTTGTATAGGTTGAAACTCATGCTCTAGAACTTTATTCTTTGGTCGCTTAAATCTTTATTTTTGGAATGTAAAAATAATTATTACTTTATGCTATTTTTTGGATTATGGTGTCCTGTCAACAGGAATAATAAAAGAATAATACAAGAATAATTAGAGTAAAATTCACGCTGACCACGAGTGTTAACAGAGTATATTTTTATAAAATGGCTAGACAAAATTAGGGTTTAAATTAATGAGTTTATGCAGTGATAAACATATGTTTTTCAGTAGCATTCATGGATTCTTTTTCCCTTCTCAAATTTTTTTTCCTTTTCTATCCTAATCACATAACCGTCTATTAACATCATATTGTGAACATTAACTTTTTTTCTTTTAATTGATTGAATGACATTACCTGCACCTGACTGTCAAGCCGAACAAGTAGATTCCTTCCAGAGTGAGTTTTTATGCTCTGACAGTGTCAAGAAGCCTCAGGTAGACTCTTATAATTTAGAATCAGAAGGAGCTCAACTACATTGCTATCCAAATGTTACTGGCATGTAAATAGTTTAAGTATTATTGATTATTTTAATGATGGGCTTTCATTCAGATGTTGATTTAATAGTATCTGACACAAACCAATATATAATAACCATGAAAATAAGATCTGAAGGAAATTAATTTTAAAACAGTTAATCAGGAAATTGTTAAAGCTATTAATGTATAAATGAATACATTATGTATCATAGAATCATAGAATATCTCATGTTGAAAGGAACCTAAAAGAATTGTGAAGTTCAACTTCCTGCTCCTCACGGGGCTACCTAAAACTAAAGAGCACCTTTCAGATGCTCCTTGAACCCTGACAGGCAGAAGTCTGACAGTTTTGAATAATCATTGCAATAATTTACTGATTACTTTAACATGAAAACCCCTTTGCCATTTTAGGTGATTTTGACCTTTGTAATTTTGAAGGATTTTGATGGCAGGGAGGGTTTCATTTGCCTCAGCACTTGTGAGGCCACTCCAGGAGTACTGTGTCTAGTTCTGATCTCTCTACAGGAAGAGAGACATGGAGGTAACAGAGAAAGTCCAGCTAAAGGCCACAGAGATGGCTCGTGACAACAGCATCCCTTATATAAGGAAAGGCTGAGAAGGCTGGGACTGTTCAGCCTGGAGATCAGAAGGCTTGGGGATCCCATCTATATGTATAAACTCCTGAAGGAAGGATGCAAAGAGGACAGAGCCAGCCTCTTTTCTGTCATGCATAGTCTGGACCAGAGGCTGTGGGCATGCTCTGAAATGCAGCAGAGTCTATTTGAATATGGAAACACACTTTTTACCTGTAGGTGTGATTGAACACTGGCACAAGTTGCCCAGACATGTTGTAGAGCCTCTATTTTTGGAGATATCCAAAAGTCATCTGGACACGGTCCTGGGCAGCTGGCTTTAAATGGCCCTGCTTGAGAAGGTGGGTTGGACCAGCTGACGTCCACAAGTTCCTTCCAGCCTCAACCATTCTGTGATTTCTTACAGATGTGAAATGGGCTGTTTAATATACCAAATATGAAAATAGTGGGTCTGGTTTTAGCCTGATACAAATGTACCTACAGTACTGAGCTATTCTAGGTTTACTTCAACAAGACTGATACTATGCCCACAGCTATGTGGCAGGCCAGTGGCACAGCATAAATAAAACAAAGGTCCTTGTGTAGTTCTATCTGCTTTCTTCAAAAAAAGTATCACTAAGAGAAGTGCATCAAATGTCCTGTTTTTCTTCTTTGACAAAGGAAGCATTCTCCAGAATTATGTATTCCTTCTCAGACTTAGGAATTTATTTGCTCATTGAATTTTGTTGGCTTTTGGTTTGTCTTGTATGTCTTGAAGTCACCACAGTTTCTTCCCTAGGCTCCAGTCTTTGTGGATTTATTCTGCAATGGGAACACACTTTAAAGGGCAAAGTATCTCGGGAAAGGAGTGAAGGACAGTAGGTGTGAGGTAGATCTATGGTCCTTTCAGAAATGCTGCATTGACTAATTGCTCTATGTAACAGTTTTACAGAACCTGATTAATTTCTCTATGTAATACATATAGCAGAGGAAGGAGATTTCAGGTATTAAAATGCAAACATTTCTCACTCAGTGGCAGGACAGATTATCTTAGACATTACAAAAGAATTTTAGAACTGTGGATGAGAACACTATCATTGAAAGATGGAATTTAGCCAAGAAAATTGAATAAACATGTCTATTCCTGGAAAGAACCCTTATATCTGACCTCTCAGAAAAATCAGATGTGCTTCTCTTTCAAAGTACTTCAAGTGTTTTAATTCATTTATCGTAATAGTCCCAGCATATAAACGCTGCATAGAAGAGTCAGTTTGGTACTAACTGAGTAAAAGGAATATTTCTGAAGTGAAGTGCAGTTTATATTAATCTTTTTTGGCTACATGAGATCAAATTTTCAAGGGTATTTTTATTATTTTTCCCCTGTATAGTGAGTGAGTTTGATTGTTTGTATGATAAGTCATTCTATTACAGAACTCTTTTTCCCCCCTTATGTTTCTCACTATCCTGCTGAACATAAATCTATCATTTCAGAATATAAATCTTCACAGAAATTTCCCATGTGTTTTTAACTTTTGTAGAATTGAGCTTTTGTTATCATGTCACAAATAAGCATTTTTTACTAGTATTTGGGCTCTACATTTAAAGCTCAGTACCATGCTACTCTACACTGCATCTTACTCTGAGAAGCAGAGGGAAACTAAACTTACACTGTGAAAGCAAAAGAAATGATATATTTGAGCTCCCCTGTTTGCTATTGTGCCATTCTTAAGTGTCCCTTGAAGATATGTTTTGCAGGTCAGTCCACCCAGGCCCATTGCCATCTAAAGTGATTGATGTTGCTATTGTGTCTGGTCTTAATCAAGTGAGCCAGTCATCCATCATGACATAGTAATAGAAGTCTCTAGTAGATATTTATAGCAAATCAGTTTATTAATGTATGCAAGTATAAGTTCTTACAAGGTGTAGGTGAATGGAGGTGTTCACATGGGTGCATTACCCAGCTGGGGAGGGGCTTGCTGAGTGAAGGTCAGTCAAGCACAGACGATTACAGCTGGTCAGCTAATGTAACTATTGCAGCTGCTAGAAGGGTGAGGGAGAGGAAGGAGATCAGAATCTTTTAATGGATGTGTTTGAGGTAAGTAGGTTTGTGCAGAGGGAGAATTGAGTCCTACAAGGATTTCTGGAGAATACCACCCAAAAATAACTATAATCTCCCCCATATACAACTATAAAATCTCATTCACTAGATCAGAGTTTCCTCTGTGGTATGAACTGGAGATGTAGGACATGCAGGGAGAGATTGTTCTTAGTTAGGGGATGCAGGGAAGAAAAAAGATCGAAACATCTGAATACAGGCAGATATTTCTAACCAGACTTCCATTTCCGATCTCAGTGTAAATCAGCTAACCCTGATTTTTCATCAATTTCTTCACTTCTCTCTTTTACAAAGTATTTTAAACTGTTCAGTCTATTTTGGATGTTGAAAGTAAATATTTTTATTTTAATCTGATTTTAGGTGATTTCAGTGCACCATCTGACATCAGTGTGTTCCTCACATAACTGATGAAGCTACCAGAACACTGTAACGAGGACCAGCTCCTCAGACTGTTACTCATGGGTACCTGGAGGATAAGAGAGCATGCCTGATATTTCACAGGTTAGTTTTGATTACAGGTACTATGGGGGTTAGGAAAGGAAAAAATGCTATTGTTGACATATGAGTATCCAGAGGAAGTTTTTGACAACCCTCAAAAACATGGTTTTAAGAAAGGCAAACTCTTAAAATACCACTGATTTTTAAAAGCTCTGTTCAATCACTGACTACATGAAAAGCTACACCTGGTTTTAGCAAAGTTGATTTGAGAAATTCTGGTTTAGGAAAAGTGTGAGAGGTAAGTGACCTTTTCACTGGTCAGAATCCCATTTCAGTGCTTTTCACATTGCATTTATTTCAAAGTGCTTCATTAGTAAGCATATCCACATTCATCTTGAGCAATCGCGGTTCTTGTAACAATGTTGCTGCAAGCTTTTACAGCGCCACATTAGTAATACTGGCAGGGAAGGAAAGAAATAGTGTTTCCTAGGAAAAACGGGCTGACCTTTGGGGCTGTTGTGGGCATGTTCTGAGAGGACAGCTAATGTGCAGTTATCTTGTTTCTGTACTTTTCCATTCATCTTGGTGTGCCAAATATGTCCAGGGCTATTAAAAGAGAACATTTATGCCCTTTGTGGGAATCAACAGTGGCTCCTGCTCAGTGTTTAATGAGGTTGGTTTGATTCCCAGCTCTCTATCAGAAAGTCCTGGGCATAACAACAGTATGGTCCATTATTTTTCAGTCAGTAGAATAGCCTAGCAACACATATTTAAATTCCTATCAGTTCAGTTTGCTAACTCTTCCTTTGTTCATTTATCAGATAAGACCAAGGAACAGAAAACTGTTGTCTTTTTACCTTAATGAAAAAACCCCAAACCCTATATTTAGATACCTAGAGCTGGAATAGAAGTTTCTAGCAAACTGAGATGTCCAGAGGGCTGCACACAGGTCTTGCTAGACAGGTGAGAAGGAGGTGCAGGGAGGATGTAGGTTTTCTTTCGTGTGATAGTGTGAAGGTTAGAGAGAGAACCCACCCAGAAGCAAACACCTCAGTTTCCTAGTACCCAAGAGAGGCGAGAAGGGGAAGGGATACTCTGCTAAAATAAACCACTGTTCTAAGAATGCCAGAGGTAAAATTAAAATCTCTAAAATTAATGAGATATAGACAAAGTAAGGGGTCAGGACATTGTACAAGAGCACTGCCTGGTAGAAGGAAATCCTGGTTTTGTGATCCCTGCTTCAAAATTATTTGCAGAATTTTTGTTTGGGGTTTTGTTTGTTTTTAACCCAGTTGCTAAAACACAACTCTCTTGAGACAGGAATAGCAATCCAGTATTACCAATTTCTGGTCAACTTGTGTATTTAAATGCTTTTACATACTTGTGAGCCAGCTTACCACTGCTTTTCAACACCTCTTGCTCCTTCTCTCATCACTGGAGCTTTTTCCTGCAAAGACATGCTTGAGGCACTAAATTGCAGGAAATACTGTTGCCCTCTTCTGTGTGTACCTGATTTGTTGCTTTTAGCTTCCTATCAGCTGACTTAATGCCCTCTTCCCTGCCAGTGGCCTGTGCTGAATCACATTTTAAAATGTCCACTTTTCCTCATTTAATGCACTGACAGAGCAATTGTCGAGTCTGTGTGTGTGCATCTCATTCTAGACCTCCTCCTTGCACTGAGAATCTAGATGTGGTGGCACTTAGTGTTAATTGAATGTGATAGGAGCGTTAACATCAGCAAAGTTCATGTCTTTCTAATGTTGCACAAGAGACCATTATTGTTATTGATTATGATCAAATATCCCATTGTCAATGCTGAATAATTGTTGTAATTTACAGCTAATGAATATATATGAGTTAAAAAAAATGTTCACAGTTATACCCTTAGGTATAACAGTACAGCGATTGTCTAATAACATTTATTTTCCCCTCCAAAAACATATGCGCTAAAACATAATTTCAATGAGTGGACTCAATGTCAGAAGCTATAATTAGTCAAGGGAATGAAGTACGGACATAAATGTATGAAATTCTGCAGTCATATTACTGGTTGAATAACTTTCTGTTTTATTTGAACCCTTTACACAGCTGTGGAAAAGTCTAATTTTTCTCTATAGAAATTACTTCTTTCCAGTGTTTGTGTGTGTTGGGATGTTTTTTAAAGTATATTCAACGGTTTTTGTGTTATTTTTAGAAGAAATTCAAATTCCACTCAGACTTGAATGAGTTGATGTCATTTTAAAACCTAAAAAATGTCCCCTTAAAAAATATATACTATCTAAAGATATTTTTAGGATGTGAAATAAATTGTGAAATTATCTAAGAGCAAGACAGCTTGATGTTTTCTAATCAATTGTTGTATATGCAAATAATGATTTTTACACGTGGGGGCTATGAAGACTAAGGAGTAGTCTTAACAAATTTTGATGGTTTTATTAAACTGGAAATAAAACTACCCACTGGGTGATCCAGAAGAATATTGGTTTTTTATATGTGTCTCTTTCAGTATTGTCCATAAAATCAGGTAACCACTGAGGTAATGTACTGCTACTTCAAGTCTGACCTACAGTTTTGTTTCCCTGATGATAATTATTGTACTTACATTACAAACCTAAAATAATTGTGTTTCTTGCTAGATTAGGTGGATGTATAGAAAGAGGAGAAAGTGCATAGTGTAGGATGTCCTTGGGATGGCTACTGAATGTCTCCTATAGAATCTTGACTTTCCTCAGATTCCAAGTTAATGAAGCTAAACCTGTAGTAATTGCTTTCATAGCATGATTAATGGTGGCACATTTGGCCAGTTGGGCTGTGACCCAGCAAAACACTTAAGCACATGCTTATCTTTAAACATGTGAGTAGTTTTGAGGAAATCAATAGTAGTTTCACTGCTAGGCCCCATTTTTTCCTTGGAGCACTTTGTTGTATTTGGATTTTGAAAAATAAAGAAGCTGAATTCTTGCAAATGCTCTAGTCTTAATGACAAAATTTGTTTTAGTCACGCATTTGACAAGTTTTAATTAAAGTAGTTTTATATAATTGATATGACACTTGATATATGTGCCCAATACACATTTATGTGCTTAGAATTTATCACAACGTCTCTTCAGTATATAAATGTTATTGTATTTATGTTCTGTAAAAGCAATGAAGTCATAATATTATCCTATACTAACATTTCATTTTGATGTTAAGTCTTTGGTGACAAGTGTAGTGAAGTATTCAGGGGTCTTGGTGAAGTACCACACAACTGGAAAACAGATTAATGTTTTCTGCATATGTAATGAAAGTCTTGGCATTTAGCCTGGGTTAACATCCCACAGAATTAGTTCCTTATTCTGATACAGAAGTAAAGGAATGTTCAGTATTGGAAATATAATAGGAATCAATATAGGGAAATTGAGCTAATACTCTACTGAACTCTGCTGAACCAGAAAGTACTGTTTATCTAGGTTTGTGCCACTTTGGCAAAAAAAAAAAAGTGTTCATTTTCTGTAAGAATTGTTTTTTCCTGAAACCTGAGTATTTGGTTTAGAGCATTCCAATGAGTTATACACCACCTAAGGAGTCTTTCTGCTGTGCCTTTTGCAACCGGACATGTCTATCTCATATTGGCCTTTTTAGCCACCAGCACACTTGTAACAAATGTGGGTAAAGCCCTTCCCAAATCTTCATTTGTGAAGCCTAGCCATGATTCCAATGAAAAACCCAAACACAAAGAAATTGGTGTTTTAGACTTGAAAATACTTCACGAATTTGATCATTTTAGCATATGTATGTTTAAACTGCTTGCATTGATATTAATGTTGCAGATGAAAGGATTTTGAAATTATGATAATCCATATGGGTAGTCAAAGAATTTTATATAGAGATAGAGCATAACAGAGAACCGAGTAAAAATGAAATTATAATAATGTGACTTGAACTACAAAAGGACCTACTGCTTTCTTAGCACGATCTACCTGATACACAGAGAAAAACTTTAGCTTTTACATTCAAGAAAAGAGGTAATAGACTTTTCCCAGTCACTTCTAGATCACAGGGACATAGATTCAAATTAGATATATGTGACGGAACACGATTCAGGATGGGAACAGTTCATGGCATGGAGAAAAGCATGCAGCAATTGGCAGGACTTTCATACGGACATTGCTGTTATTGTGTGGTTTCATTGTATTCATGCTGCGCGGTGCACAACTGCACATGCCCAGGCCTGCCATAAGTTTGCCTGCTCCCTGCTTCCCCCACTCCTCCCCCTTTTGCCTGTGCCCTATTCTGATTTGCTCCCCTGTTTGTCTGTCTGATAGCCCACCCTGTGTTCTGCCCCTTTTTCCCTGGTGGGCGGTTAAGAATCGGGCGCACGCCTGAATAAACAAGTCTGCTTGCACCCTTCCTCGTGTCTTGTCCCCCCTTTGGACCATGACAGACATAGTAGAAGAATAAGATTGTTTAAATTCTGTGCTTAAACAGAGGCACTAGTAAGGGAAACACCTAATGCTGATACAGTTTTGAAGTTTAAATACCAGGTAGTCTGCACCTCAAAAATATTTAGAAGGCTAGACTGCTTCATAAATGTTGAGAGATACATTATTTATGAAGTTCATAGGATACAATTGGCATATAATTGATATTTGGTCATGTATTTGATATTGGTATTTGTATACCATTGATATATAAAGGTCTCGCAAGGGTTGAAGGGTGAAAATTTTGATATCCTCCTTCTGCTCTCCAGCTTTCTTCAGGAAAAGTTGTTCAGTCCGTACAGTTTACAAGCTGTCCAAGGCATTCCTCAGTTCAATACAAGTATCTGTGCCTGAGGTTTTCCAGTCTGTGTTCTGAGAAGTCTGTAGATAGACTTTAAGAGTTCTGAACCCAGGCAACCTTCTGAGAACACCATAGGAAAGGAATTTATGGCACAGCAGACTTGAGGCATCCATCATCTTTTAAGAGTCCTATTTGTTGCCTTTTACTGCAGCCCATACTGTTTTACACTTGGGCATGCAGTAGATGCCAGATTTTTTAATATATATTTTATATGATGTAATGTACCCCAACTTTAACATCTCTGCAGAGTTTGACCCTCAGGCATCTTAAAGTATTGAGACTCTTGGATGGAATATATTGCACATGTGGGAAATATTATTTTTTATTAGAGGGAAATAGCCATAATTAGTGTTTTAGCTACCTTGTTAATTCCCTTTTAAAACTCAGAGTGATTAATGTGGCAATCTCTAGATGTTTAAAATGTAAAGGAAAGTGTTTAAATACATACTTTTGAAGAGTTATAAAAAAATCAGTGCAAAAGTAAGGGCCAAAGTAAAAGTTAAATATTTCAGGAAAAATGCATGCAGATACACAGAAAATTGCATGCCAGTTTTATCTAGTTTTTTAAAATAACTTGCAATTTTAAACTCATTTTCACGGAGTTTCTTTCCTTGCTATTGTCTTGTTCAATATGGTTGTACCTCCAAATTTTGCACTCATGCTTCCCTTGCTACTACTACCTTACTAAATATGTTGGTATCATAAAATTTGTTCTCTTATTCATACACAACAAAAAATATTAAGTAGTATAATTTACTTTAGCCTTTGACTGCCTTTTTAAACTCTTGAGTTTTTAAGTTTTAATTTAATCTGAAGTTGTATCAGATATATTGGATAAAACCTCTGCTGACAGCTACTTTATTTTTGCACCTTCAGTACTTAGGAGTTTAAGATAGAGAGGAACAATGAAGTAATTTGATTTGTTTTGTTGGATAAAAATTTTACAGCAAATGTTTAATGGGTTGCTATGGATATTACTAATTGCTATAGCCACAGAAAGTTTTATTAGTCACACTTTTTCTCATTACTGTCTTGTATTTCTATGAAGATGCTAATTGAAGCTTAGAATGACTAAGATGCTCTCTGCAGTTCCACTGTATGTTGACAGAACCCCCACATATAGTCCCATATGACTTTGACGTGTATGTTTTCTGCTGTATAGGTCTGCTAGAATGCCTGCCGTGGATAATCAGTGATGTATTTGTTATAGCTTCATACTAAGGGCACTTTATTTTCATTCCACAATTTATATACAAGTTCTTCAAATCCCTGGAGAGATTTAACATTTTTATTGGATCCAGATCCTATAAAGAGAGAGAAAATCTAACTGTGGAACTGTTAATCTTCCTATCCAGGAAAAAGGTGAAGTCTGCAGTATTTCTTTGTTATCTTTGTTGCCCAACATGATTTAGTAACTGTTTTTCTCTCAGTAGGTCTTATTTTAGGAAAAAAAGAAGTTTGGTGACCTCTGTTTTCTCTTGACCTGATATATAGAATAATGTTAGGCAATTTTGCCTTGTTCTTTTTAGTACCACTCTCTTCAGTACCACTTTTCAGTACCTCTCTCTTCCTAGAGAGTTCTGTAAATCCTTAAACTAGCAGATCAGTCTTCTTTAGCTGAGATAGAGCTACTTTAGCATTTCTCAATTTTTCTGACATCCTAAAGGTTTTAAAGACCTTTATGGGGCATGGGAAGACGGAAAATAGTCATTGCTGTGTAAGTGAATGTCATAAGAATATCATTTCAGGTTCATAGTCTGAGATATCAATCAACAATTTGGCTCCACTGTATTTGATCAAATAATGTCAGAAACTAAACCCACACAAATTCATAAACCTTCTACAATTAAAAATTTTTGATGACTGTAATGGATTGTTGTTAGCACAGTAGGCTATGTTGATTTGACCTTAGTTCTTGTTGATCTATAGAGTGGATTCTGAATTAAGCATTTATTTGAAGTTTTATAGTTAAACTTGTCCATCATCTTATTTAACAAATTAAACCCCAGTAATTTTATGCTGCAAAAGCAGCAAAGCAGGCAAGGAAAGAGAAAAAAATAAATAAAAAAATTCTAATATTTCTATTATTTGTAATAGAAATTTGTTCTTTTTTCTAAAGCAGTTAATAGAAGAATGCTGTTCATTTTGGTATTCATACAATTCTTCAGTTCCTGGAAATATCATTTGCTCCTTTTTGATTATTGACAAAAAACTCTTTCCTGCCCTTAAGGAACAGAATATTATATTAAAGTAGACAGCCTGCATATTAGACACTACAGATTACAGATTTATGTGAAAATATAAATTATATGCACTCTGAATTTCTCATTTCTTGACCTTAGAATAAAGTTTTCTCTTTAGTAGTTTAAATATTTTAAAGACTGCTTGGATAGTATAAAAATGTTCACCAAGAGTTTGATATGTAATAAATGTTCTTTTTAAAATTAAATAATTACTTTTCTACAGAACAAAAAGATCTATTAGTAAAAGGTTTTTTAGTACGTCTTCAAAGACTGCCTTCTGGGAAAAAAAAGTTTGTATTTTGAAGATTTTACAGTTCTTTTTACTGCACCTGCTTGAATTTCTGAAAAGTGTGATGCAAAACTATTAATATCAATATTTTGGAGCTGATTTTCCAGAAAATGTTAACATATTTCATTGTTTGCAATTTAAAATGCATCTCCATTCTTTCTCAAGAAAAATTCCCGATTTTAATCTCTGTCTGACTACATACAAAATCTATGTACTGTAGCCAGAATTTTGAGTCCTTAGCACTCACAAAGTTTTATTTTGTAAACTTTTGAGTGAATTTTTCATTAATAGCTGCTGAGTATTAAAAACTTGGGAAAGTTTCTAGGACTATAATTTTCCATAGAATAGGCCTGTAAGTTAGCCAATATTTCTAGATTTAAACCTTTTTCCTTTACTAGCAGTTTTCCAGATTTTTTTTTATTTTTTATTTTATTAAAATTTTGGGGTGGATGGGAGTTGACTCAATCACATTTGTGTAGTTTTTCTGCAAAAATCAGACAAATAACAAAAATACTAATTATATCTCCAGATGTTGTTCCACATGTATGTTCCGCTTTTGAAAATATTAAACCTTGTTTCATCACTTCTGTCTTCTGTTTGATTTGGAAATAAACCAAGCCAAAGCAAGAAGTGAGTCCCCTGACTCAGGTGCCAAAGTCTGAGGAGAGACCAAAAGCTCATGCAGATTCAGAGGGTCTTAACATTTTTCTGTTTAATTCATAGACTATTATTTCTGGTTCTCTGGTTTACCAAGGCCTTTTACCTCTGAGAGAATCAAAGTAATGCAGATTGTGTGAATTCAGGTGTAGAGTGTTTTCAATAACCTACAAATCATAAAATGTAATTTTCTCATTTAGTTCCTAGTTCATAACACTAAATGGTTTAGAAAATTGTATTAGGTAATTTTCTCTAGTGCATTTGATGTAAATTGCACTAATATTGTGAAGTGCTTTTGTTTAACGTATTCTCTGTAAGTTAGATAAATGGAGGTTTCTGAAGACTGGAATTAGATGAAGCTCATTATGATGAACAAAATCACATTCAATATGGTTAATTTTTTATACAAGTGGAACTAAGCCATGTAACTTCACCATTCCTTGTAAGACTGGCTTTGCTTGTCTATGGATTTAAGGAAATTTCCTCAGTCATATAAGCATCATCTAAAGTGTTTATTCCTTGAACCTCACCAAATTGTTATCATTAGCCAGTGATGGTTTTCCCATGAGTGTAATGACAGTTTTGCACATTTTGTAGTTTTGAAAAATGAGAGAGACCAGAGAGTAAGATGATAAAGAAAAACGTACATGGGCTTTGTGACTTCTGCATTAATGATCCTGGGCACTGAACTTGTCATGAGGTCTGAAATGCAGATCATGTCCACCTTTTGCCCATGTTGAGTAAGAAAGAACAAGTACTTTTCCTTTTGCCAGTCCTCCTGAACAGTAAATGATAGTAAATAATAGTGGAACCGCAATTAATTTGTGGCCTAAATTGGGTGCAGGCATTACCAGTGCTTACACTTACAACATCTGAAGGCACAGAAGGGGAAGAAAATGTGACTTTTAGAATGTTTAATTTAACATCCTTTCTTATTCCTTAACCATTCTGAGTGGATTCAGTAGATCTTAAGCACACTGAGAACATACATAGAAACTGTTAATAATGATGAGTTTCCTTTAATAATGAACTTAAAATTTGGTATTCCTACTGTTACCAAAGCAGTGGTTCATTTACAGAAAATTCTGTTCTTCTCTTTGTATGATCCTTACAATAAATGATTGGTGGCATTTAGTGAGAATATAGAAGTATTAGAACAAGGCAGATCACATGATTTACTGCACTTGAGAACTCTTTGAAGTCCAGTAGTGCTTGTTAATTGGCAACTGCAATCAGAGTAACAAACATTAAGTTTCTGATTTTTATTTTTTGATCTTTCTGTAAGTGGAACATGCAGAGAGGAGAGGGGAAAAAAAAATCCTAAAAAAAGAAACAACTTAGGCATACATGACATAAGTGAAAGCATTTTTTTTTTTTTTTTAAAGCTGGACTGGAAAACTGTAATACAAAAAGTCTTTTATAGGAGAATTCTGTAGTAGCATATGAACAGTGGCATTTCACTCTAACTTCAAACACAGACTTTTGTCATAGAAGTATGCAGTTGAACTTAGACCTGAATAAAACGAAATTGCAAACTTTTTAAGCTATGGATCTTGTATTTTTCATATATTTTCACCCAGTAGGCGTATGAGACCAACTGGATATTACTTGCTGTAGAACTCTAGGTTTTTTGTTTTGGGAATGAATCCTATTTGTTCAGAGAAGGTGCTGTACAAGCATTGTCTAGCAAGAGAAGTATCTGTTTGAAAAAATAAATCCGTTTTCCTTCTTGACTTCCTGATATCTCAACAAAGAACCCATTATTTAGTCCATCTAATAATGTCATATCAAAATTCATCTGTCCATGTGTTAAAGATACTGCTTTCCCATACAGCAGGGCAGTACCCCCAGCTGGGACAAATCATTCACCAGACACTGTTTATAATAGGCCTGAAGAGGCCCATGGCCTCCTTTTATGAGCTACTTGTGCAACTGAATGGCCACAATAACATAATGCTAGATCAACTGAGTGAGCTAGATCAACAGAGTGACAATCATAATAGAGGGGATACTGCTAAATGGTCAGGGTATATATCTGAGGAAGGATGATTGTCATTAAGTGCATGGCATAACATTTAGATTTCTGTCACTCAAATAACTGGAATTCTTCCTTATCCACTCTTTGGCACTGAATCCAAAGTAGATGCTCCTATTCAAAATGATTGTGTAAAATAATTGAACAATTGAACCATTATTAACAAAGTGAAGAATATCCCCAAATCAGAAGTGACTCTGTGAATACACATCAGATAATGGTTAGAAAGTGGCAACTTTGAAAGGTTCAGTGCCGCTTTCAGTGCCAGGCCTCTGGGGATGTGAGGATTAGGAAGGACAGGGTACGTGCCCTTTATCCAGCCATCTCTTGTGCACATTTGTTGAGTATCACCATTTTGAAATGAGCTTCTGATAAATCATGATGCTGTTCTGTCCCTTTGACCTGATAGACTGGTTTCAGACTGAGAGTGAACTTTCCATCTCCGTAATCCTACAGTTTTCCCTTCTTCTGACTTTTCTGCCACTGGAAACCCATAATTTAATTGGATCTTGTGTCTTTTTGGTATCTTTGCATTTAGTCATTTTCTATAATAAAATTTTTATTATGATTAATTTAACTGCATGTTAATTCATAACTTTTTCCCTCTGTTTTGTAAAGTAGGGAAGTGTGTGTTCATAAGGGACTGGAACAAACAGAGGAGTAGTTGAATTACTGGTATAAAAATAAGAAATATTCATAAGAAGGCAGAAAGTAACCAGAATCTTCAAGAACAAGCAATTCATATGACGCTGCAGTAGCCTTACATCTGTAATTCATTATATTTCTAAGCTATCAGAAAACAAGGTTTTACAAAATAGTCTGACAAAATTTATTGTTATACATCAATGGATATAACCTGAATACCAAGGAGTAGTAGGGAATGCACTTCTGTCCCTGTCCCCTCCCCCCCTTAAACCCCTCCCCCAAACCACAATATAAAATTTGCAGAAAATATAATTGCAGATTTGAACACACTTTTTTCTCTCTAAAAGTAGTTTGAGATTGATCTATGTATGCCCTTTTTAAATACTGTTATTGTAAAGTCTGCTCTGAGTTTGTGAAGATTTGCTGAAGGCAGCTGAGGATTTATGCATGTCCAGTTTGCTTCATTAAACATTTTTTATGCATGTTTCTGTAGACAAAATGTTGAACTAGACGGACCACTGATGTGCTTTATTATGGCAATTACAGTCTCCAGTTTTCATTTATTCAAAAATACCTATCCATTTGGTATAAGCTATTAAGTTTAGTTCTTTTACTTTACTGGCTTACTAACTTTTACTCTTTGTTACTGCAGAACAAATTTTTCCTGGAGAGTAGGATTAAATTTTGAAAAGCAGGTCTGTAATAGGTCTTCACATTTTGTGCTTATTATCTGTAGATGATTTTCAATATGAAATTTGACCAGATTGGTAACGAGTCTGATATTGTTTATCAGGATGTCATTCTGAAGTCATAGTTATTTGTGCAAATATCAGCTATTAGTTGTAACTAGTTCTTCATTTTAGGGTTTTGAATAACTTTTAAAAATACTTCTAATAATTTCCTCTAACATGTATTAATTATTATAATAGAATAAATAGTCGTATTTGTTCTTTTTTTAATCTCCTGGATGTTCTTATAGTTCAACTTGGTTGAGATTTGTGTCATTGTTACATGAAGCACTTGTAACGGTAGCCAGCTTATTATAAAAAACGTAATTAATGAGAGTAAATAATATGGGTATGTTTGGGCTTTTTTCCTTAGCTGTATTTTGATTTTATAAGTTTTTTGTCCTGAGTTTTAGCAGAATGGTGTGTACTTTATATGTATAGTTTTCAAACAAATACTTAAAAAGCATTGTCATCAGATTCAAATCTCTCTTTGTTGGAGTTTTGGGTGTTTTTTTAAACCATCAGATGTATTATTTTCTGTCCCTGACAGATAACTTCCAATCTGGGTCATTGTTGTGGTACTCTACTTACATGTTTGTGTCTCTATATGTTGAGAATCTGTATACAATCTTGATTAAACTCTAATGAAATAGGACAAATAAATTGTAATTTTAAAATTGTTTTGTATAATTTAATTAAGTAACTGCTCCACCTACAGTATGAGGGAAGTGACTTTTCGGATAGCATCTCTATTACATAGTAATACATCAGTTGTCATCACATGTCAGAGGACAAGTAGTCTGGCAAATAGAGGTTGACATCTGAATCTCCTTTAGAAGTTAGCATGAGGTAGCATGAGGGCACATATAGAGCATTGAACTGTCAACTTTCACAGATACATTTGGTGGCTAAATACCACGATTTGTTTGGCTTTTTTGGGCAGTGTCTGTAGGTGTTATGATACTATTTCTACTCAGTGCTCAGAGGAATTCTTGTAAGAATTATTACATTCATGAGGCAGCTTGACAGAGTGGTCAAAACTGTAATTGAAAAATACAAATAAATGAAGAGGATGGTGTTTTATAATAGCTGTACTTGACTGGTATTTAATCTGATAGAGAAAATGCATTTTTCTATTCATAAGATATTTTCTCTACCAAATTTCTAAATAGCTGTGAGTGGTAGCATCATTTGAAGTTCTTAAAAATTAGCAGAACCTTTTAAATGAGTGCGAAGCAATATATATTTTAGTCCATTCATATATTCCTCACAAAATATTTCTCTTACGTAGAAAACTTAATATGACTTGGCATTCTGTAATACATAGATTACATAGTGGCACTTATGATATACTGATGAAGATTAAGCTTAATGACTTAGGCACTGCAATATGCATTCCATGGGATTTTGCAGATTTTCGTGAAACAATTAGACTTCTTAACAATCTATATTTCTTTTATCTCTCTAAGCAGGCACCGGTTTTCCTGGAAATTTATAATGTCATAAATGTTAACATTTTTTTTCAGGGTTATAAATAATGCTTTGCTTCTTCAAAGCTAGTAATACAGATTTTAGCTGAATTTTCACTTCTGTATAATAATGCTATCATACCTTCAATTCACCATATGCCTGATGATTTCTTCAATATCAGAATTGGTAATTAGGTTCATGTAAATGGTAAATAGGGAGTGACGTGAATCTCCTTGAGAGTTAGTGTTGAGGTTCTGTGCATGCCCATGTCATTGTGCACATCCACATGCAGAGAGGCATGCATTCTTAATCTATGTTTGGCAGTCAGCTGACTATTATACACAGTACAAAATGGTCTTGATGATAGAACATAAAATTTTTCTTTAAATGCCTCCTAGGAGGTAACAGAGGTTCTTTTACAGATTACTTCGATATTTTATAAAGACTCCTGAAATTTGTTGGGCAATTTTCAGCAGCTGAGAAATGCAGACCATCTGACTGTTACATTCTTTACATGCTGGCCTATACATTTGTATATGCCTGTAGAAGAGGCCTATACATTTTTAAAGGTGTTTTGCATTACTGTACTCTGATCCACAGATATTGGAATCATTAATACTCAACTAAGTTTGGGTGTTACAGGAAAAAGGTATTGGAATATGTCTCAAGGAGGAAATTGAAGTAGTTATCTATGTTATTTAGTTAACAAAGCATATAGTCCAATGGGAGAATTTTCTATCCTGAATATAGTGTCATTTATTTGTAGCTTAAAACTGCGATTAAAATATTTTGCTAGGTATACTTATTCATCTTTTTGAATCAAAAACCAGGGTTTTTTTGCTCCCCAGGTCTGAATAAAAGCACACTTTCAGTAAGAATATTACTGTAACATGAATAGATGGAATTTTCACGTGATGTGTAGAATAGAAAATTGAAGAAGCTTCAGTTTCAATAAGTCCAAAGACATTTTCTTACACCTATAATTTCTTAATTCCACATTTAGCAATCTCATTAATCATATAATGTACTTTTTAATAAAGAACCACTTCTTGCATTGTTTACTCAGAAGTTCCCACAGTATTAAAGAGATTTTTATCTGATTAGAGGTAAGAAATGTCAAAACTCTAATGTTTTTATCTGAAGCCTTTGGGTTTCTCCAAATAAAGTATCTTTTTTTTTGAAAAGTTCAAACCTTGGTCTTTTATGAACATACAGAAAAACTTTTCTAGTAGGTTGAACAACAAAGTAAAATTGATGTATACCAGAAGAGACATTTTATTTTGCATATATCTAGGGTATTAAGTTACAACTTTCATCTTACATTTCTGTTAATATTTTGTTAGGAAACCCCCCCATAAGAATACATAGACCTTTTGAAATACTACAGAATAAAAACTACTCTGATTTCATGTAAAGTTGTAAACAATCGCTAGTGGAAATAATATTTTTTAAATGTGGCATTTTTAAGAAGCACACTTACATAAGAATTCAGAATGGGTGAAATCTGCTTTTACGAAAGGAACCAACTGAAGTGTTTCAAGTCACTTAAATCTCAATTAAACTCTGTTAGGAGAGTCTAAGTGGAATTATATGTGAATTTTATTCATGACTATTTTACACTGCTTGATTAACTATTGAAATAGTCTGTCTAATTGTCATGTCCAATACTGAGAAAGTGTGTTAATGATCTTTGAAAAGATTCCCCAAAAAAACCCTAAAAAGGACTAGAGTTACTTATTCTCTTTCTTTTAATCAAGGGTGGGATAATCCTAGAAGACCTCACATGCATCTCTAAGCACTGTGTCCACTGCAGGATTGAGGCATCTAAAGCTGGTTTGTCTGAAGTGAAAGTAACTAATGTCAAAATTGCAGTCCTGCAAAATCTTTGCTCAGATGTCACTGCTTAACTCTGAATGTTCCTAAATTCACTGTGAGCTTCTTCTCTGTGTGAGTGGCAGTTTTACATGTACCATGGCTCCTCCATGTGCCCTGAGCTGCTTGTGCTGTGTAGCTCAGCACTTAACGTAGCCTGGCTGCTGTCACAGAATTGTCACTTCTCCAGCCTGATCTCCAGAAAGCCCCAGTTATATGCATCCGAGGTTTATGAATTATCTTCCCTACTATGCAGGAGTCTTACTCTCATGTAGAAGCATGTGCAACCTGCAACCTAATGCAATTCCAACATTGCAAGGAGGCCTAGAAAATCATCGAATATTTAGGGTCTGCTGGAAATGCTTGACTATGGACCAATTAACATATACATTTGACATGTAAAATGACAGTAACTTTCATTTCATTTACAACTCTTAGTGGTTGCTTTCCTCCAAAAGAAAGAAAACCTTGTATTTCTATCCTTTAAAAATGTAGACAGAAAAAAATTGCTTAGCACAATCATTTATGTGGTTATTGTTTTCATGTATTTTTCAGGATCTTTTGGAATGCAATTATATGAAATATTTGAAATTTCTCATATCTCAAATGCATTCTTGAGTTGTTTTGTCTGTGCTCATTTACACAGCACCATTTTTTGGGACCTAAAGAAGTAACATTCATAGTGTTTTGGTTTTTTTTTTAACAGACAGGGGAATTGTTTTGGTCACAAAGATGTAATTTGCATCTGTGCTGAATTTTGGTTAACTTCATGGTTTCTATTAGCAGTAGACACCTATCAGTTAATGTCTGTTGCAATAGTTGCGTTGGGGTGCACGATGAAACAAATATATGTGTGTATGTGTGTGTCTTTAGTTGTTTTTAAATATGTTCAATATTTGATGTTTCATTCATATATACAGATACTTGTTTTATGTTTTATATAATAATCCCATATCTGTAACTTACTGAGATTTGCATGCTGGTATTTCATATTTGAAATCACGAACAGGTTGATTTGAGTGCAGTTTTGTCTGTTCTTCTTAGGATACAGGTGAATTACAAACTACAGCTAGGAAGGTAATTAATGCATCTTTGCATTTGTTTGTCATTTTGAATGTATTTTCTATTCTTAAGCAAATATGGCTTTTGTATTAGCTGATATGTCACACAGAGATGGAAAAGATGACTTTGTAATCAAGGATGCGCAAAGATAAAAGTAAGGAAATGTTATTAAATGTCTGAAATTAAGTGTAGATATATACTCAGGGTATTCTGGAGCCTTTGTTTAGGAATCTTTGTTTAGTTTTATTCCATCTATTGGGTTATAATAATAGTGGTTGATATTGTAGTTCAGTAAAGTCCAACATAGCTGTACAAGCTGTTTTGCAAAATCAGATGAATTTGAGTGTCTAAAATTACCTGTTGCCCTATTTTATTTACTTTAAAGGGTAAGCTACTGAAACTAATGCAGAAGTTAAACTACTGATGTCTTTGGATATTTTAGTACCAACTGGTTCCACAGGAAAAGCTTCCACTAATTCTACTTAAGATTCAGGATTCTCAGAAATCAGGGCTAGGTTACTGTAGCCACCACGTGGATAGGCATAGGTAAAGGAGAAAAAGTGAGTGGTCACAAACGTGTAAGCAGACTGCCAAGTCTGAGTTCTTTCAGGGGCTGCCTCTATTGTCATTATACCATAGTCAGACAAACAACACTATTCCTGTCGTGTCACTTCTGCTAAAGGGTGCATGTATTAGGATTATGACTCTTGCACTTGCTTCATAAATCCACTAAAAAAATAATCCCGTGTGCTTAATAATATGATTTTAAACCAATGCCTTTGAAAGAAATGGTGCATGGTACTTGTCTGTTAGTCCAAATGATGTCTTTTTTTTCTCTGGCTACTTTTAGATTTGTTTCAAATTGAATCAATCCTTTGGTACTTGAAACCTCGAAGATACATTTTTTAAAATCTTACATAGACTTGCTTTTTCTAAGCATATAGTCAATCAATTTGTTCAACTGCTTTTAGAGATAACAAGGCAAAACTCCTTGAGCATGTAACCTCTTCTTCCTCATTTTCTGATATGAAAAACTATTTGCTGCCGTAGCTATTGTTCTGAACATTAAATTTGCATGGGATCAACCATGAATCAAATATGAGGGCTGAGAGAGATACCATTGTCTTCCTTGTAGGTATGGGGTAAAATCTAGGCAGGAGAGGGAGTGTGGCAGAAAATCTATGTATATAACTTAGATTTCCACAGCAACAAACCATTTTGCTTTTGCTAGAAATCTGATATGTGAATTTTGTTAACTATACCTTTAGACCATATCCGGCACAGAGCATTTCAAAGTTATTTTCATTAGCTTTTGGTGCCAAGAACCCGTTTTGTTGCAAAGATGCTACTATCAGCACCCTGATGTGTGTTGGCTAAGAAACGGGGGAGCCTTGAGAACTGTTTGTTATTCTGTATCACAGCGTGCCTGCGTGCACCGAGAAACTATGGGGAAGACTGGGATGCTCTTGCACTGTCTTTATACTTCCAGAGTGAAATGAAAATTTTGGGGAGTGGGAGGAAATATTACAGTCCCTGGTGTGGATTACTCACCTGAAACAAAGTGTTATTTAAGTTTCTGTTATGAACCATCTGTTGTTTGTTATTAGAACTGCAGTAACTGATCTTTCCTCATTATTGTTTTTGCATATGAAATGAGCTCTATTTACTTGTTTCCCCTAGGCCCTTGCTTCAGTCATTCTGTTTAGTTTGTTACCTACTTATGAAATCTTTATGAAAGAGGAATGGAGTACAATAGGCATTATATAAATGTCTTGCTCCCGCAAAGATGCTTTCCAGAGACAACGTATTGCTCGAAGTTCTTGTGTTTATACAGGCAAAGAAACTCTGCAGTGTATTCTTTCCTTCCCCCCACCCTCCTTTTTTCTTTTCCCGGGGATTCTTTACTAGTGGGTTTAGGTTCTCCCAACAGTTTGTACTGATTCAAGATCTATTCCTGTGAAATGAAGGATTGCTAGACATGGAATGAACCATTCCTTCTACTGCCTTGGGTCCAATTTTGGATTAGCATCTGATAGATGGATTTTTGTGTCAAAGGTTTATGTTCTGTGATGTCAGAATTCATAATTTGAAAATTAAAAAACATGTTTATCTGTGTGTAGTTCATAAATCTTAGACTTCAGAGATTGAGTAGTCTAGAGCTTGACCCACATGCTGGCTGTTGTGAAGATTTATTATGTGCTATAGAAAAGAGTGCATTACATTATAGTTCTTAAAATTGTGTTAAAAAGGAATTGCTATTGTCAAAAGAGAGAAAACCAAGCAACAGTGCTTGTACTAGCTCCAGAAGTGATACATCTGAATCCTTAGATTTGTAGAGCTAAAACTCTGTTTTTCATTCATGCAGAACAGGGCAATTAATCTATTAACACTTTTACATTAGGTTTTCTAAACTTGTTTTCAATGTTATCCATCTCTATGCAATTTTGTTTGTTACCCTTAAACAAACTTAAAAAGCCTCACTACAGTAGTAAGGTGTTTGGGGTCATCTGTTCCCTAACGTTGCACTCTTTGATCATAATCTACAATATAAAACGGGTATGTAAATCTTTAATCTCTGTTTCTATACTTGTTTATTCTCATCTGACATGTACTGGAGTTGCATTCTGTGTTTCTAATTGAACACAATGTGTGTACATTTCCAGGTGAGCAATATTTCAGTTCATTTTGATGTATTTCAGTGTTGTATAATTCAAAGGTTTTCTTTCATTTTGGATTTTCAAACTTCAAGCGAACTTGGATACAACTTCTATATTTTTGACGCATTTTCTTGTCTTGCCTAACTAAAGAAAATCAAAACATGTTAGCATGACACATGGCTATCTTTCCTCCCATCATTTGGATTTACTTTAACCTAAATCTTCACATTAAAGGTATCCATGTTAAGAAATTAGTTAATTCTTCTGCATATTGTACTGAGTAATACATAATTTTTATTTTATGTCTTTCATTTTTTGTACAGAAGGCAGTTGTTATGATTTCTAAATACTCTGATGTAATTAAGTAACTTTAGTATCTCCTTCACCTGTGTCTCATAAAAATGCAACTTAATTTGAGGTGACCAAATGTTTTCATGTTTTGACCACTTGTTTTTCACTTGTCCTGAAAATACTTTTTCTATCTAGAGGAGCTTTGATTTGTTTTGAGGAGCAACTATTAAGTTCCTATTGACATACATATATAGAATTTCTAACTCTACATATATGAGTCTTTGTCATCACAGCATGATGTCATCAGAAGAATTTTCTTTTAAGTGCTTTTAACAGTGTTGGCAAGAGCACTTTCCAGACTTTTCGTTTTGCTGATTTAGTTCTAGGGAACAGTAGGCCTGCAAATGGAGTGTGTTTGCGACATCCAAATGTTAAATCTTTCTTGAAAGCAGCTTTGTTTATGGAACTAATGCTGGGATTACAAATTGGTCATGCCACAAAGGTTAGGCTAGCATATTCAGTCAGTGAAGTGCAATAGTCAATACTGTGCTGTAATAGTGCATTACATTAGAATCCATTTCTATGTTACCAGAGCACTGAGTGCATTGGGTGTAGCTACAAAACATTTTATTGGTAGAGAAATATCAATGGCTGTCATCTTCTGCTTCAAATATCTGACTATTCAAAAGCCTCCAGTTATGGTGGGAGGACGGAATGGCTAACAAAACATCTATATTTATAGATGTATGTATTTCTGTATTCATACGTAGTATTTGAATGTTACAGCATATCATGGCTGATGTGTAGCATTGATTTGGCTAAATCTGACTGATTGTTCCTAACAGATAAAAACTTGTCTTTGGAATTACTTAACATTTAAACCTGAAATTTCTGTATGCTGTAGAGAGAAAAGAGAAATTTTTAAAAAATTTTTTTTCTCACCAAAGGCCCCCCTGGGATTTTTTTTCCAAGTAGTATATTATTTATTAAACATTATGTATTTATTATTAAAATTCAAATATTCTTGCTTGGGAAGAATAAAAATAAATATTGATGTCAAATCTTCTTTTTCTGTATGACAACAACAAAAAACATGAGACATATGAAGAACCATGTATCAAACTCTCAAGCTGGAAACTAGAGTTTCTGAATAGGAGCAACAGAAATACTGCTGTAGCATGCTTTTGAAATATATTAGTACCTTTTAGGTAATAAATCATGCTAAGGAATTTCTGAGTATTAAAGATTTTCTGTTATTTTAATTTTTTTTTAGTAGAATGGTAATTGTGCTATTTTACTGACAATAACCTGTTTCTAAATTCAGTATTTATGAAAACAAGATTGCAGAAAGATGATTGAAAATCAGTCGACTTTTAAATATTTATGAATCAGTTAAAATATCACCCATATTCTTGCTGTTCATTTCAGATTATAAAATAAACTGCAGTGATTTAAAATGTATCTTTGGCTAAATATAGAAATAATTTATGGCTGTAGACAATTAACATCCAAGTGTTGATGTCCTTAATCAGCTCTTGTTCTTGCAAAACAAAAATTTAGCTTTAGGTATGGTGATTTGAAGGTATGTTTTCCTAAAAGAGTTAACTATTTACATGCTGAAAATGGTTATGCTACAAGTATCAAATATGAGTTTAAGTAAGGCTATTTCTTGCCTGGCATTTGCAGACTAGGATGTGGAGGAAGTAGCAGTCTGTTCCAGCTGGGTTTTTGGCAGGAAGGTAAGTGTTCAGAACATGTTTAAATAACATAAAATATACCTTGTGAAAAGCTTAAGACTACTTTCCACCTCTTTGCTTTATATGCAAGCAAAAAAAAAAAAATCAGTCCTCTTGAGTAACTTTGAATGTAGTCAATGAGGGTTTAATTAGAGGGTTTAATTTTTTGATTTCATATCATGTAGTTGTATATTTCTTTTCACATGTTCTATCAAGAGTGAAAGACCTACAGAAATGTTATGAAGCTATGCTATCTCTAAGAATGGTTATTTCGTCATCTGAGGCATGATGTTTAAATGTTCAATAAAGCCTCCAGAATCCCAAAAATCCCTGCGTGCAGCCTCAAGCCAGAAGCACCTGTTTGCTCAAAGTAATCCCAGCTGTTGCACAACATCACAAAGATATTTCCTAGGAATTACTCCTATAGAGCACTTTAGTCAACAGACCATGAGACAGTGGTTCTTGATCTACTGAACCACTTTATGAAACAATACATGTGGGGGATGAAAGAGTGTTTTTTAGATTAAAGGAGGAAGAAATGTTCTGCATTCTTAATTTGTATTTCAGAGTAATTCTTGTTTTAGGAAAAATGAACCTGATTGGGAAAGAATAAAGTAAAATGATTTGTAATGGCAAAGATCTCTTTTCCAGATAATGTTCCATGATCTCACTAATTTACTTTAGAAGACATCTGTGATAATTGAAGAAATCCAGAAATGCATTTTGTTCCAAATTTCAAAGGTTCTAAACACAGACTCAGGTTTCATTACTACCATCTGCTGCCTCCTAAAGAGCTTCACAAATTTGCACCATTTTACAAATCACTAATGAGATTTTAACATTTTTCTCTGTGAAAGAAGCGAAGTGAGCAAACTGAGTACTTTTTACCCTGATTCTCTTAACCTCTTTTTACTGAAGTGGCATTGTTTGATAGTACCAGCCGTCATTTTCACGTAATTGCCTTTTTCATTCACGCTTGTTTTCTCTGTCAGTGTACGTAGCAGACAATCCTCATCTCAATGTTTTTGTAGCTTCTTAATTATGCGCTGTCAGTGTTGAATGAATGCTTCAAGAGTGTGTGAGTATCTACATACTGTTTTGTCACCTTTCTTAACTTTGCATGTCATATCAAAGACTCCTAGTAATTACTGTAATAGTACTTCAAAGAAGTTATGTCAGCCTGCACATACCATTAATGCATTAATGTGTCAAAACAGCAGTGAATGACACAGCTCTAGGCAATCTTAAAAGCTACTAATGGTAGCCTAGCTCAGAGGAATTGATTTGTAAGCAACACAGAAGCTATAAAACCTTCATCCTGATATATGGCTTCACCAAGTCTTTCTCTATCATCCACCTTACATTTAGTGCATGAGGAACAGCTGTTTGAATAAAGCAACATTCTGTGATTCTGCTACCTTTCTTCTGGCAGTAATACTCTACCATGAATGGCATGAAATGCTTGTCCTTACAGACATTGCAAAAGAAAACCCAAAATACTGCACTGTTCCACCAGCAAAAATCTAGATTAGTCAAAAGATGAGGGGAGTACAGCTTGAGTTAAATTTTAACAAGTGAGATTGGACCTCTAATGTGAAATATATATATGTACTAGTAAAGAAAAGATTTAGTAACTAGAATAGTAAGAGGGTAAAAAAAAAAAAAAAATACCTGGGGCAGTGGGATGGTTACACAGGTACAGGGAAAACTGTTTTCTAATGGCTCTTGGGTTCTGACCTCTCTATGTAGCACTGGTTCAGCAGCCCGGAATTAGGGATAGTTTTCTGTTACCTAACTGGATGCAGGGATAGAAGAGAGCACATGAAAGAGGAGGTCCTTTGCACAGAATTACAGAATATTCTGAGTTAGAAGGGGACCCACAAGGATCACCAAGTCCAAAAGCAGTTGCAGCTGCAAAAGTTTGAAGAATATAATCTCTAAAGGATAGTACATTCAGAAACATGTCTTGTGACTCCTACGCCCACATATTATGTGTGGATATGAGTTAATTTTTACCATCATGTATAGGGTGTGCAGTTTAACTTTTCTGAAGTGATTTATTTATCAAAAATCCATGTGCAAAACAAACGAAGGGGAAAACTATTTGGAAGTTTCATTTCAAATGTCAGTACAGAACTAAAATCCTGGCTCTGCTGATGTCAGTGAGAGCTGTGTTATCAACTTCAATGAAACCAAAATTTTTCTCTATATATTCATATCTTATCTCCCTGCAGAACTGAGAGCTGGAAGGCAGGAAGATGAATTGCTAGAAATGAAAAATAAAAAGCAGAAAAGGGCAGGTGATGAAAGGCCAGGTTATTATAAATGAAAAGGCAAAGAAATAAGAAAAAAGAATAGGAATGAGATTAGGCAAAGGAATGCTGAGATGAGAAGAAGGAATGAAAAAGAGTTATGAAAGAAATTAAAAATATTCATAATAGTTGAAAAGTTTAGGATTTTTGATCAACATGGTTAAGTGCTCTTTTTCTTCAGTGTCAGGCTAGCAACAAACCATGGCAGACACAGCCACTAACCTGGAGTTACTTTTAGAGCTCTCCCATTTAATGAAATGTGCAGTTCGAATTGGAGGTACATGTGTGTGTAACAGAGCAGACTGAGGAGCATGCTGAGAAACCATCTCTTTGTGACTCCGAATAGAATATTCACCTGCCTCCCACACCAGCTGGGAAATCACTCTGGGAAGCCAGAAGTATTTTCCACTACTTCATTGAAGTACCAACTGCCAAGTGAAAAACATATAATAATTTTTAATTAGTGAAAAGAAGGGGAAAGAACTAGTTGCTGAGAGTTGGAAAATAAATAAATTCTTCAGTCTTTGTATTCCTTTCTTTCCTCTTCACATATTTTTATTGTAGTTGTGGCCTGAGGGCATAGGAGGCTTTATAGGCACAATTTATTAGAGTGATTAGTGTTCAGGAGAAAAAAGATAAATTTTTTACATACTCTAGGGAAAAAAATGTCCTTATGTATGCAGAAACTTGTCTAATATTTTGTCTTGGAAGTGTCCATTCTACGTTTAGAAACTTGATGTCCTCTTTCCCTTGCCTGCTTTTTATGGGGATATGGCGGGGGGAAAGTCCCAATGTTTCATCTTTCCTTCCTATTCACTGTGAATTTTTAGTGCCAGAACTGATCTGCATCTCAGCAAAGGCTGATAATGACCAGCAAGATACACAAACTGAGTTTTAATGTCCAGGAAGGTTTTTGTTGTTATTATTTTATGAGATGCTTAATAGAACTCTCTACAAAGGGAGGTTTGTCCTCTGTTTTGTTAATATCCACAGTTTTAAAGTAAGAATGAGTAGGAAAATTTGTAGAAAGTAAAATATAAATAAACTTGGTTAAAAGTTGTGTTATTAAGCACAAGATTCTTCAGTAGTCATCCGTGCTATGTTTAGCAAATTGCTGTTATATTACTCTTAATGATAACCACTGAACATCAAAGCCAGAACTGTTTATAATTCATAAGTTCAAATTTAAGCTCTCCCATATGGTACACCCACCCTGTAGATTCTGGATTTTTCTGGGTCCTTTCAATTAAGTGCACAATATATTAATGTTAAGGTTTTTGTCTTCTAAAAAATTACAAATTTTGTCTTTGAATCCAGGTTTGCTTTAGCTAAAGTCTTAGATTTTTTGAGAGAGGGGAAAAAAAAGAAGATTATTTACATTGCTCTTATGAGCATCATGGAAAAATCTTCAATCTAAGATCTAGCAAACTTTCAGCCTTTCAAGACTCATATTTTTTTCTTAACTATTTTTCATGTCCTAAAACTTTCTTACACAGGATAATGCTATTTCATAGGATTGATTTTAAAAAATACACTGAGTGCCGTGCTAGAACAGGAATGCACAATAGACATGTTTTAAAATAGCAGAAAGAAATCTTAAACAATCTTTTGGATTTGCAAGGATAAGGTAACTGAAATGAACTCTTGAGAGGATAATTAGGTAACACTAGGTTATCTTAACAGAAATGACTCTATTTTTTATTATGTGTGGAACATTAATGATTGTAATGTGATTAATATGGATTATCTTGAGATGGATGCAAGAATTATCGTATTTAGGAACTTAACATGTAACTTGAATCAAGCTTTTAACATGAATCAAGAACATCTTGTCATCTGGAGTCTTTACGTATAGAAATGCTGTGTGGTAGCTGTCTCAAAGATGTTAATTGCTCCTACTAATGCATTGCAGTTGCGTTAAATCAATGTTTACTTGCTTAATAATTGAGTTTTCGTTTTGGGGTTTTTTTTTTTGGCCATAATTCCTTTTTCAGCAAAAATGATCCCATTCTTTCCACTCTGTCTTTGGTACACTTGATAATGTTTACTGTCATAGTAGGCAGATATGTCAAATGAAAACGTTTAGCTTTGTACAGAAATCCATTCCTTTACAGTGGGAAATATACTTTGTTTAATACTTCCTGCACCAGAACTAGTGTAGACACTGATGTACAGGTACTTGTGTTTTTTTTATTTTTCTGGCCATATGTTGTGACACAACATATAGCCAAAAATGATTTTGGTTTTAAACAGAAAGTACTTTTATTGACTGGCATAACTGAACAACCTCAAACTCTGGGATGATTTAGATCCCAATTGTATTTGAAGGCCATTTTTGTCAGAGAGGTTTGAGAAAGACGGACACCAAAGGTCAAAAATTAGATCTAAACTTTACGACCAGCTGCAGTCTCGGGAATGTGATATGATTTACAGAGTTTATGGAGGCAATTCATTTATCCAAAATTTATAACAGCATGCTTCTAGCTGTTGAAGTAGATTCTGGATCTCTGATAACCATACACTTGCCTGAGGTCAAAAGTGCATCTGCCATCATCTGTCCTGAGGTCCAAGGAACGGTGTGTTACCCTCACAGTATAGTTAGCTACAAATTCTGCATCAGCACCTGTCCTGACCAGGGGCCACCATGAGGGTACTTCCTACACACTTACTTCTTCTTGTCTTTAAATCACCTTCATATTCTGACTTCACTTAGCTAATGAATATTTTCATCCAAAGAACTGTAAGGAGATGCTGTTATTTCAAATAGCTAGAACAAAAGCTTCATTTCTTTTATCCATTAAACCTGAAAGTTAATGGCAAAAAGGTACTTTGGGAAGTACAAATCCAAGATTTAAAACTTTTATTGCTTTTATGTAAATTTGCCTCTGAAACACTTAAAATTTTCCTTGCAAGGTTAGAGAGACCTAGAGACAGCAAATTATTTTAAACGACTTATAATTCATGTAGATGAGGTAGGCTTTTTGCCAGAAAACTGTTTTTTATCCTTTTATAGAAAAACGTCCTGCTAACCTTAATCTGTTGAAGTGAGACATTGCTTAGATACTGAATTATTAGAACAATATTGTAAAAGAGCAAAAGTTGATGTGGAAAATAAACCTGCACTGAGAAGACTATAAAATGTTTAATACAGTTACTGTCACAATTGTACTTAATGGTTCTTAAATAATAGCACAAATTTTACAGTAGCTCTGAGTCTTCAAAAATATGCATTTCCTTAAATAGCCTCTTGTAATCAGTTGGGACATAATGTTTTCTTCTATGCAGTTTTTATTATGAATGAAATTAATTGTAGTTTACTGCTTTAATCCTTCCATTTCAGAAAGGCAGGCGAGGCACTAGCTACATGCTACATGTAATATACATATCCCTCCATTTGCTTAAATTCCTTCCTTGTGTAATATGTGTGTCACTCAAAGAAGTAGCATCGTATTGTAGAAATACTGTAGTGCCATAAATGTAATACATAAATGTATTTTTTTGTACATTGTGAACAAGTGCTTTGAAGTAGTCCAGTAACTTTAATCTGAGAGAATAAAAAAAAATGAGTTTAACTGCAATGCGTTGGAACACATTAAGTCATCACCCAAAATACTTTTGTTCTTTTAAGAATGGTGACATGCCAATATATCTTTTTAAAATCACTTTTCTATATAGATGCTTTCTGAAATTTTTTGGAAGATAAGAAGTTCTGTACGTATCTGGTGTGCTAATATAGAAACTAACCAACTGTTTTGATTACTTCATCTTTTTCTTCACGTCTTTTTATGAAATCACAGAATGGATCAGGTTGGAAGGGATCACAGTGGGTCATCTGGTCCAACCTCTCTGCTCAAGCAGGGTCATCCTAGCTAAAGCACATCAAACAGGATTGCATCCAGACCGTTCTTGAATATCTCCAGTGAGGGAGACTGCACAACCTTTTTGGGCAATCTGTTCCGGTGCTCAGTCACACAGACAGCAAAGAAGTTCTTCCTCATGTTCAAGTGGAACTTCCTGTGCATCAGTTTCCGTCCATTGCCTCTTGTCCTATGACTTGGCAGCACCACTGAGAAAAGCCTGACTCCATTCTTTGACACCCTCCCTTCATATAATACTAAGAAATGAATGGCTCTGTTCTGTAACTGCCCCAGCCCTTTTGCTTTCTTACAAGCATAGTGGTGCCGTGTTTTGCCAAAGTCCAAGATGCTGTGTGCAGTGGCTGAACACTGGGATGGTCTACTTGGGCAGTAGGGTAGTCCTATGTATGGGAGAAATGCTCATGCCATGAAGGTGCCAGTAGCTGAAATGTTCTTTGTCCCTCAGCTTAATGTAATATCAGGCTATTTGGCTTCACTCAACAGACATTATATGAAAGTAGCTTCTGCTACAGAGCGTGCAGGCTCTCCAGTTGGCATGCAGAATATGATGAGCTGGTCATTCTTGGAAGTCATCCGGTGTCTTACCTCAGCAGAAGTTGTACTAGATCTTTGGGCATACCAGTTGTGATTATTTTTCGCGGAAACACAACACTCCAGTGAAATGTTCCTAGCATTGTTCAGACTGAAATTTTTTTGAACTGCTTTTTATTTACTGCTCAGACTTCTAGTTTGGCTTATTACAGACTTCCAGGAGTGCTTTTTCCCCTCACTAGATCTTCTATTGAATATATATATGAACAGAAAAAAAGTTATGCTGTATTTACAATGGATTCAGATTTCTGCATTTGAAACTAATTTATCTTAGCTTTCCATATGCTTGCTAATTAAAGACATCTTGAAGTGATGCTATACACTGAATTACAGGTTGTGTATTAACCTGCTTTGTAAACATGTGATCATATTGGCTAAATGATTTGTGTTGTAAAAGTACAAGAACTTTTCCTCTGCATAAAACCTTTATCTGTTGTATAAATCAGTATATAAATGTGTATAAAATTGTGTTTAGCTATAATGAACCTCTTAAGCTTTCTATAATATACTTCAATCTTAGAAGGAATGGCAATGACAACATCTCTATTGTCTAATCAGTTTATAGAATTTGTCTCTGAAACTGTTGAAGCCATCAAAACTTTTTTTATCAACAAGGGAGAATATGATTATTTTTTCAGTATAGCCCTAGATTTGCAATTTTCCATTGAAGAGAAGCACTCTTTAAAAGACATTTCAAAGCTCATTATTATTCCTTAACATTTTAAAAATTCTTAACATGCATAAGACAGCATAAATTCATTAAACTGTTTTCTAAATCAATAAGAAAGTTACGATTGTATACTAAAATGTATTCTGTTTTTTTATCACTTTTCTTCTCCAAATATGAGAAAACATCTGAGAAAATTAAAAAAAAAAAGCTGAACCAATATGTTTTTCATTTCTGGGTTTCTCTTGGAATTTCTCTGTCTTATACCTACAATCTCTAGCAGACTGCAATACGCAAAAATAGAGACTTTTTATGAAGTGTCTCACAGCTATCACTAGGGTTGAAAACCATTCTAGTACATTTTACCTTGGCTCATATTTTACCTCAATCTTTTGTACTACTCACTTTATACTTTAAATAATAAAGCAAGAGAATATAAAAAGAGAGAATAAAAAAATGTAGTCAAGCAGGAAAGTGTTTGGCAAAAACAGTAAATGACTGATGCTGATAATAGTTCTGGGAAATAGCATAAGGAATTTGAGATACGGTGGAGGAGAAGAATAAGCGTAATTGCAGAATGTGAACAGATAAGTGTCTGGGAGGATCATTTAAAAAGGATACTAGACACGCAAAGTGTATCTATCACTGCTCTATTTAGCACAATACCTGAAGACTGAATGGAAGCTATGTATTAAGTACATTATAGTGTTTTCTATGACGATATATGCATGCATTAAAAAAATGGTTAGACATTCTGTAACCTATAAAGAGAGGATTTTTGAGATTTTTGATTGGGATAGTCTGCAAAACATCTTGTTGATTTCTTTAACAAATGTTAGATCCCTTTATGTGTAGCTGGAAACTCCCAGACATGTGAGTGCCTATGTGCGAGCCATTATCTCCTCAAGGAATATCTTTCTGTCTTATTTTTCATTTTAGTAGCTGTTTTCTGAATGTTACATTTGTAGGCACTTGGTAAAGGCTTTCTGCTCTTCTGGATACTCAATCACATAAATTCTTATTGCTGAGGATATTGCTTGATATTCTGAGTAATTCCCTCCATAGATATGCAAGGAGGGGATATGTGATGTTTACAGTAACAACTTCATACCCTTTCTGTCCATCACTCCTTAAGTAACATTAGCCTATTCCTAAACCTGACACAATTGCCCAGGTCCTGCCATGTACAGCATGTACCTCGTTATACAGTACACGAGTGGACAGCTTTCAGTTCTCTCATTAGAAAGAATATCTCAGATTCTATTCAAGAGTTACCCCTCTATCCTTGTGCTTACATTTGAAGAAAATCCAGGACGGGACTTGCTTCAGTTCTAGTTTTAAAATAGCTACCAGCTTTTCCATTACATTGGAGGCACTGACAATGCCTCGGGATGCTGTTAACAGCATGCAATTGCAGGAGTTATAATGAATGAATGTTTTCTGTCAGGCATTTAAATTTGCGTGGTTTCTCTTGAGAAAACCACAATTTCTTTTGGTTTTTTGGTTGGTTGGTTTTGGTTTTGTTTGTTTATTTTGGGGTTGTTTTTTTTTTTTTTTAAATTATTATTTTAAGAGAGTTTCTCAGCTAGTGAACTGATATTTGAAAAAAAAAATTCTTGTAATGTCTTTGGCAGATAACACTAATGTGTTACAAACTGTTGGGCCACATTCAGTGTACTGTAAATGAAGTAGGTCACTAGTATGGCACTTTTGAGATACTCAGTTAAACTTTAGAGATATGTAGCATGCCTAAGTGCAAAAGGTCTCATGTATATATAAAATTCAAAATAAAAGGTAATTTTTCTTCACAGACCATCAATTTTTTTGGTAGCACTCTGAGCCTACCATATATTTTACCTTGTAACCATGGCAGTGCAATAATTCTCAAGCTGAACCTTTTCAGGGAATACAGCTTAAGTTTCACCAGCAGCAGGAAGTATCTGACTGAAAGGGAAATCATGATCTTCTGGAGATGGCGTGCATGCTGTGTAATTCTGAGTTCTGTGTGGGTCTCGGTAGGGATGGACAAGTTTAATAAATTTCTTCCCAGAGGCAGTTTATTTTCTGCTGCCTGGAGTTACAGCAGGCACTTTGTTCAACTGCTAAACTTCAAATGCACAGAACTCAATTGTTAAAATCAAATAAAAAAAGCTAATAATTTTTCTACTGCTCTCCTGGTAGCTCATGCTGACTGAAAAGTTTGCATCATGGTAATCAAAGTGGAGATGTTACTTCAATGTTTTTACTAACTTTTAAAAACTGTGAGAGTGAAATACAAATGGAAAATTAAGCTATTAATGAGGGAAAGAGCAATGTAATCATTATATTTAAAACACATTCTGATGGGTTGTAGGTCCATATCTCTGCAGTTCACTCAGCCCCTAATTGATTGTTATACTGAATGCATCATGTACTATCTATTCAGTAAAAATTGTAAAGGGATGGCATGATAACCCTTATGAATTGTACTATTCTATGCACTCTGCATCTATTCATTTTGCCTATTCAACATTTATAATATCATGGAGGGTTTTTTATGACACTTCAACTAGTTTGTCCCAGAACGCTAAAAGACTGTACAAGCATACAGGGAACCATTTGTGTACAAGAGGCAATTACTCTTCTTTACTGGGACTGTTTCAAGATAGTGAGTTACGGAGCTGTACACACATCAGCTGCTCTTCCATGAAAGTAAATCTTATTTAAAATGCAGCAAGAGAGAACTACCTGAAAACATTTCACTCTTTCGTTCTGCTGTGCATTTGGCCTTGATCCAGCTTACATATAAATTAAATTGTTTGTTTTCAAGTAATTTATTTTTGATCATATTTGTGTATCTGATTGACGATAACAGTTTGCTTGCCTAATAATAACAGTAACTTGCTTATGCTCACTGCTGTCTTGGAAGATAAACTTACTACTGGACGTGATTTATACATGAGCAGTTATACCTTCCTGAACTAAGGGGTCTGTGCCTGGCTCGTATATTAATGGTATATTAACATTAACCATATATTAATTCTCAGAGCAAGGATCTTCTGAAATATTTTACAGCAAAATGGGAGGACATCCATCACTGTCATAATTCCTGTGAGAATAAATATCTTGTGATACCATAACTTTGAGACTCTAGCCTTGTAGATTTTGCATGTCCTAAGAGCTTTTGTGTATTGGAGTAATGTTCTGCAGCTGGATTTAAACACTGATGTTAGAGAGATGTCGGTAGCAAAAGTCTTGTTTTTCCATGTAAAGTGGAAAAATACTTTTTGCGGTGAGTGTTTATCTGCAGGGAATATTTGCAGGGAAGTAGTATGGCAGTAGAATGATGCATTTCATGTTTAGCTTTTTTTCTTTTTTCCTTTCTTTGGATGTAATATGCAAAGCTTAGCTGTTAGAAGAGTTGGTTTATTACCAAATTACTCCATGAAAATTTTTGCATGTTCCTATTACTGTAGAGAAAGCTGTTTCTTTTGTTTGTTTGTGTGTTTTAATCTGTTCAATGAGTTAAGGCATTAAAATTAAGCTAGTTGCTTGGCATCAGTTGGAAAAACAAAGCAAGTTTCTGAAAGATAATATAAATACAGAAATTAACTATTAAAACTACTCGTTGTTGTAGAGGACAAAATAAATTTTAAAATTTTATGGGTTTAATAAGAACATATCAGTGAGGATTCCCTTTCTAGCTTTTTACTGTGGTGTTACTTATCAGTTATGATTAGCAATTACTGCATGAAAATGGTCAATGATTTTCAAGTCATTCAGCAAGCCAAGTTCCATAGTACAGAATACTTTCACTTAAACTCTTTCCATTCTATTTATGCTAAAATACCATGCACTTATGCCCAGTCTGAGACGTCTTCAAGGCTAGCATATTTTTTCACGAATGTAAGTATTTTGAGATTAAATAGGAGACAACAGTTTGAACTGAAATTTATAGAAATTAGAGATACTTCTTTTTCAAAGTGGAACAATTGCTATGATTCAATTTATTTTTTCTTGAGGCAGATTCCTAAGGTGGATTGATACCTTAGAGCACCAGGTTTTCACTAGTTAAGAATTTTAAAAAATATTTTCCTTAATATCCATAGTAAGTGTTTCCTGAAAACTATAACTGAAACATTTAAAAGCATTACAACTTTAATTACTTTCCCTATTTAATAACATCTTGCTTGCCTTCTTGTTTCTGTAGGAAGAAATTTGGACGATGTGGTTTAATTTCACTGCAACATCATTAACTTGTCTAGGAACACTGCTCAGAAATTAATCATGCAGTGTGGGTCATTGTCCCTTCATTGATTACTTGTGGTTGTTCAGGGATTATGCTGTCAGTCTTCTTCCTACTAACTTTACTCCAAGTAGTACCTGAGACTCTGCTGTGTTACAGTTAAGCTGTTACTACTGAAAAGAAATTGTCTTTGTGTTGTAATGAACACTGAAGGTTTTGGCTTCCTTGCTACTCAAAAGGCATTTCCAACTCCAGTTTATCAGAGACCTCAACCCTCTTATGAAATGAAAATTTGACTGGACCCTTGTTGCCAGGATATGACAATTCAAATATCTTCTCTACCTTCTTATCTTACACAGTGCAGTCAGTTGTGAAAATACCGTTTCCATTCCAATAGTCATTTTAAAGTACCAGAGGAAACTAAATCAGTGCCCAGGCCAGGTATGGTCAGACCATCACCGGTAGCTGTGAGATGAGAAATGCTGATTTTGTGTGAAGATGATGTGTGATCGCAGGCACACATTATCAGTCGTTGAAGTGAACTGTAATGAGTCCCCTTGCTGTCATCATACTGAGCCTCCAGCTGAGTTTAGTAGATGTCCCTGGAATCTACAGAACTTCTTCCTTCTAGTGATGTAATGCTTTTATGGTACTTGTTACAGATAATCCTCTCATTTTTCTATTTAAATATGGTATCATCTAGAATTTTTCATGATACACACTGATGATGATTGCTTTTGTAATCCAGGATATTTTAAAAATGTTAATTAGGAATTTTATAGATGTGCAACCTGGATATCATTTAACTTGTTCTAGAAGGGGAAAAATATGAAGTAAATGTTCTCAGTATGTTTTGTGAAACTGGCACAGCTGGAATGCCAGGCAAAACAAGTTAAGGAACATCCTGCAAAAGAGTATTTTTTGTAGGGCACTCAACACGTCTAACACTGCGTATGCCAGTCTCTTATTATTTCTCAGGAGAATTAAAAACTCAATGTGATTTTTTTTTTTTTCTGCAAATGTGTTTTAGAAACAGCAGTTTCAAGAAGCCCACCCAGACAGCTCTTCAGTTGGGAATTAGTGAGCTTTACAATGCTTCTTCATTCATGTGCATTTTTTTTTCATATTTTTGGACCAGGTGAGCACTTTTTTTTTTTTGTCCACAGGACTTTTACCTTGGAGAAAATGACATGCTGAGTCTTAAGGCTTGTGTAATTTCAGGTGCCATTTCTGACATGCAGAACCTAGGTTCTGACTGTCCTGAAGTTAAAAACCAAGAATACATTACAAGCTGTGGTCTTTGAAGGGTCCTAAAAAAATATTGTCCTCATCTGTAGAGATGTCACATTGCTGAAATACTTACATTTTGTCTAATTGACATGAGATGCTACTTGTGTGAAGATTTATGAGCAGTGAAAAATCCAGCACTCCTACCAGAGATTGCTGCTAATTAACTGTAGTTGCCTGTCTTCTTGTAGAGCTCGGTCTTTGAAAGTGTAAAGCCCAGTCTTTCCAGAACTTTTTCACCTCCACTGCTGGGAGGTGATTTTTATTCAGAAGAGAGCAAAGTCTGTTTATACAAATTTTGTAAACACATATGTTTCTGTCTGCCTTCTAGAAGAAGGTTAGAAACTAGAAGTTCTTGGCTCCCCAAAACTGTAGTGTGTGTGCTGGAAAGATACTTGGTGTCTCAGAAGTGTGGTCCTTTTTGAAAGTAAACAGCAGAATTTTGCTCTGCAGGATGCTGCTGTTAACACATGACTATCCACATCCAGCCTGAAGCTATCTCCATACATACTAGGACAATGTGACTATTTCCAGAGAAGTCGTTCTGCTGTTCTGACTTTTCGGCTGAGAGACTTCTCAAGTAAAATGGCAGGTGTGCGCTTCTCTGCTTCCAACATATTTGCAGAAAATCAAAGCTGGTATCTATGTTCTCCCAAATGATAATACTAGGAACTATCATGAATTGATAAAGACACGTTTTACAGTTTGAAGAGAAATGGATGGCTTTAGAAATGGTTTAGAAATGGATGTGCTTATGAACCATTCATTCTCTTGATTATGAGGAAGAAAGGTAAGTTGTGAATGAGGATGGGAAACAGCTTTTCAAGATATCTTCTTGTGAAATTCGAAAGATTTAAATGGATTTCAGTTTACATATTTTTAGCACAATAATCCTCTCAGTACTAAATCCAGACCAGATGTTCATTTCAGGAGAATGAAGTTTCTGTTTCTTTTAATTAATGCTCTTCAGCCTTCCTTTTGAAGCCTGGAGTCTTGCTAATCTTCTCAAGAGAATCTGCTAAGTTTATACCTCGAAGGAGAGAATACAGTTATTTTCTGGCTCCTGTTCTGTGAACATGTTGCATCTGCAGAATTTTGGCTCTTCATACTTTGAATTTTTATAATTGTCCTTCCAATCCCTCCTATCTCCTATGACATTGTTTGTCCACCTACTCTGCACTGGTGCAGCCTCACCTTGAATACTGTGTGCAGTTTTGGTCACTGCAACATGAGAAAGATATTAAGCTCAAATTTAACTTTCCATTTATATAAAAGGAGACTAGTGAGGAAGGTACTCACCTTTACCTGAAGGTCAGATTCAGATTGGTTTTAACTACAAAGGCAGTGGGGTAATAAATATTAACAAAATGCAACCTTTGCTTGAAATGTTAAGATTTTCACAGAGGAAAATGTTTTACACAATTTCACAATTTAAATGTCAAATACCAAAGGATTGTACATCTTTTTTTTTCTTTTTTTTTTTTTCTGTCCCTTCAAAACTCCGAGCCATAGGGCTTAATTTCAGAGAAGTAAGTGGTTGCATGTTTCAAAATTTTCATGGCCTGATTTTTCATTGGGCTCATTTTAACAAGAATAAAGGAAAAAAACCGTAGAGGACCAAAGAAAGATCTTATTGTAGATTTACAGTTCACTGACAGCCTGTAATATTAACTTATTGAGCTTATGGTAGTTCACTTCAGGTTAGACAAAGCACTTTCCTGTATGTAGTCTATTATAGAGACTATATGGAGATTTAAAAAATGCATAAAAATCCTGACTCTGATTAATTTTAAAACACTTTAATAAAATTGCATCAGTAATTTTCAGTTGTAAATTTCTATTAATTGTTTTCCACATTGGATCAATGTTTATAATCAAATTTCAAAGTTAGGGACATCATCAGGAGCTCGTACACTCTGAACTTCTCAATCCACTGCACCTCATGTGAGGCTTTGATCAGAGACAACACTTATAATCACTTTTCCATGAAAACTTTCCCTACTTTCCCAAGAGTTTGTCCCAGATTTCTCAGTCAGACTCAGAATTAATAGAATTTGTTGTCTTTGGGTTTAATTATGCTCCAAACTGATTTTATGCAGGCATAAACAAAGCATGTGTCCTGCTTTGCTAATATAATTATCTTACTTGTGCCACCTGTAATATAGTGTAGGAATATTGCCCAGTTTTCAAAATATTCTGCAGATTCTTGATTGCAATGTGCACTAGGATTTTGAATTATGTTGTCTAAGTTAAAAATTATTCTGAGCCATCCCATTTCGATGGTTCTCTGATTCTGTGAAGAACATTGAGGTGTTGGAGCAGGTCCAGAGAAGGACAACGAAACTGGTGAAGGGTCTGGAGCATGAGTCCTATGAGGAGCAGCTGAGGGAGCTGGAGTTGTTTAGCCTGGAGGAGGCTCAGGAGAGACCTCATCACTCTCTACAACTATCTGAAAGGAGGTTGTAGCCAGGTGGGGATCAGCCTGTTCTCTGAGACAACCAGCAATAGGACAAGAGGACACAGTCTTAAGCTGTGCCAGGGGAGGTTTAGGTTAGATATAAGGAAGAATTTCTTCACAGAAAAGGTGATTAGCCCATTGGAATGGGCTACCCTGGGAGGTGGTGGAGTCACCCTCCCTGAAGATGTTTAAGGAAAGACTGGACATGACACTTGGTTGTAGGTTGAACTTGATGATCTCAGAGGTCTTTTCCAAACTAATTGATTCTGTGATTCTGCAATTCTGTGATTTTATAACCTATTACAAGGATAGATACAGTATAAAGCATCTAATGTTTTTATTTACTGGACTCTTTATACTACTTACAGACCTGTTGCTACATTTTGTTTGGGATTTTTGTTGTGTATGCTGAATGTAAGTAGAAAATCACATTAAAATTTAGTCCTATGTCTATTATTTTCTATTCTATTTCAGCCCAGCCATAAAATCCCAAATCTTTGAGGAGCCATGACAGCACGTTTGTCTTTCTGTCAACTGAATGCTTTTTTATGTTCACTCTTAAAGCTACTGAACTCCACTGTGTGCAAAGAATTGCAAAACTATCTCTAAATGCTTAAGAACACTTTATAATCTAACCAACTGCACAATCTATCCATTTAGTGTCATAAAAAGAATTGGACTCTTTAAGCCAAAGAAAATTGGTTGTTTTTAGAGTCTATGATGAGGTAATTTTCCTGAACCAAGTTCACCTATAACTAGAAGTTTGAATACAGTATTAAGACTGAATGTTGATCACCAGGCTATGCAGCTACAAAGGAGAGTTAGTAAAGAGCATCTTTCAATGGCTGGAGTGACACATTTAAATCTCAGGAGGAAAAAAGTATGTGTGTGCGTGTGTACACAGTCCTTCTATACTGGTTGGATCCAGCTGGAAATAAAAAAAAAAGTAGTATAAAGAAGCAGGCAAGATCTTTTTCAAGATATACTTAGTGCATAACAAATGCCATTTCAGTAAAGTAGGATTTGTTTTGTACATAAAAGTCAGTTAGCCTGTATTTTCACTGAAAGTTCTAGAAAATACTGAAAATGAGAATGCCTCCATGAATTTTCATTGGGCTATGTTTTATCTCTGAAGTTTTAAGTGAAACGTAACATTTGCTAAGCCATGGTTCTCTACAGAAGCATTGCCATTTCTACTGTTTCTACTGATTTTGTATTCACAAACCACGCACTTTGTACATGATTCCAATGCAAATCAACACACAAAAAATCTCATATTCAATGCAGTTGCAGTTGATAAGTGATAAACATGCAGTTACACAACTCAGCCCATATTTATCAATGTGGCCGTGAAGGAAAATTGGGTAAAATGTTGCTGATAGACAGGTTGCAGGAGTTCAAAGCTTAAAGTTTTCCCAATGAACATGTTGAAATTATAGGTATCTCCAGACTGGTCATTTTGTCACTGTTTATTCAGCAGATTATAGTATAATTCTGATTTCCTCTTGCTATTCAATTAATATTCACAGATGGTGATGTGAACACTGAGTCACTTATGCATGACTGCTTGGTTATGTGAAGGAATCTTTCCCCTTAGTTCTTTTCTTCAATTTATTATCTTTGATAGTTTGTTTGGGGTTTTGTGCAGTTTTTCTTTAATGTTTTCTTCATTAGTCCTATCTTTTTGGATACCACCACTGATTATCTCTCCTTTCCAAATCATGTGGTTTTTCATACAGGTTTACAGACTTCTTCCTGTGAAAAAATAACCATCAGTGCAGAACTTTTGGTGGTTTAAAGTTTCCTTCTTTCCCACTGATTTTCCCCTTTTTTATTGTTGTCTACATTTCTTTTTTCTGTTCTGCTTTCTGATCTCCCTTCTTTCCTCTTCCTAGCTATCTTTTAATGGCATAATCAAAGTCCTCAGAAATACGTGCTATCAGCCCTTTACTGTACTGTGACTTCCTGATGCTTCTCCAGGAAGTATCCTGTGTTCCTCATGTACTTTTGTGACAGCACTTGCTCTTTCTCTCTCTCCCTTACTTCAGTATTTATGCAGGAAGCAGAAGATTCCTTAAAACCTGGTTTAGGAAGGCAGTCATTGAATAGAGAGCACGGAATGCCTGAAGTCATCAGTATGAAGAAAGATTTGCAAATGACATTGAAGCTGAAATGTGTTTTCACAAATAGGACAACTACAAATAACAGTGAGTCACATCATGTGTAATTCATTGACAGAAAGAAGACGCATAAATGTTAATGATTCTTCACAAATGCACTCTGCAGACTATATTTCTGACTTTTGATTTGTGAGCTATTTTAAATTTCTCCAAAACTTAAAAAATTGTAAGTGATCTGTAAAGATATGTTCACCTCACTTTAGAATTCTTATCTATGTTCTGGAAAGCTTTCAAAGGGCTTTCTCCTGCAAAGGTAGTAAAAAGAAGTTTAAAAGGAAAAAAAAGAGTTAAAGCATTTAAGAGTAAAAAAGACTCAAGGTTTCTTTTATGCCTCCTCTGCATATCTTACATATAGAATGAAATAGTGCCATTTGATTTGCCTGTAGCTACATATTTATCTTTTTTAGTCCACTTCTCTTACCTGGCCATTAAACTAACCGTTTAAGCACTAATTGATGGAGTGATGAAGATCTGCTTACAAGGTCTGAGACCTGTGTGTATTTAGAAACTATGTTTACATATGCCTCTACTTACTTATCAGTAAAGGTGTGAGTATGTAGTAAGCTGCATGCATCCATGTGTGTATTAAATATGTTGGTATTAAAAGATTGATAATTCAGTCGATGTGTTATTTGCAATATTATTTTTGTCCTGGGTTTGCTTCTATACTACCTTCAATTAAAGAAGAGATTTGGTGTGTCCACCAATTCTTTCATTAAAAGGACCATCAGTCTACCAGTATAGAACCTTGGAGGACGATCAGCATCCTATGAGGATAACCAGTTAGAGGGGCTAGAGGGAAAGAGAATAATAAGTGTCATGCGTGGTTGTCGATACTCACAGCTGTATTACTTTGCTATAAGTAACAGGTAGAGGAAAAGCCCTGTTTTCTGTGATTTTTTTTTTAAGAGGCCCAGTCATAAAAATGGAAGTGTGATTACAAAAGACACTTGAACATGAAGAAATTAAATCTGTAAAACTGATGCTAGCAACTAGGCTTGGAAATGGCAAAATGGTAACAGCTAAAGCCGTGAAATATCTTTAAAAGAAGGATTGTTAAGGAAAATATCTTCAAATAAATTAAAAACTCTAAGAGACTGCTATATATTTTATGTGGCTCAGAAATACAAGAAAAAATGCTACTGTCATCTATCCAGCAAAAAATAGTGTGGGGTTTTTTTAAACAGGATTCTGTAACACAACATTTAGTAAAATCTTTTCCTCCTAGTCCTGAGATTTTTTTATCTTTTACCTTTAGAGATTCAAAAATGTAGTTGAATTCGTTCTTTTTTTCCCCTCTATTTTTCATTTTTCATTTATTACAGACATTTTGCTTTATTATAAATTCTTCTTGTCATAAACATTTTCCCTGCAGAAGAATTTTTATATAGCAGGAAATAAAAAATTCTAATAATACTTTAGTGAGCAAAGCGGTTCAGTTTCTTCAAAGAATTATTGCATTTAATATAATCAATGGCAAGTGCTAAGTAAACCTGACCCGAATGCATGATGATTGACCATTGAATGCTGTTTCATATTGTATGTCTGTTGTGGTTGATCCTCTGTATATTATGGAAATTATGCAGGCCAGCCATCATAGCAGGGTTTGACTCTGTTTGTGCTGAATCCATGAACTGAAAAGAGATTCTTCTATAAAGTCCTTTTTGTTAATAGTGCTGCAGCTCAAGCTGGGACCTTGAACAAAGAAATTCCTGGGCAATTATACCCTTGTGATCTGAATTCCTCATCCCTTGTGCAGGAGTCCAGATGAGTAGTAATATTAGGGTCTAGGTTCCTCCAGTTCTTCATTGAGTCCTTTCATTATCTCTAGGTGGGCTGTTTCTTTTCTTTTCTCTCTAGTTGCATCTTCTGTTGATGAGTGTAACTTGGACCTCTGGGCCATGCTGTTACTGTCTTGACTACTTCAACAATAGAAAAAAATGAATGTACACTTACAGCTATCAGCCTTTAAAGAAATTCCTTAGGGAGGTAGGAAGATGGTTAGGCCCTAATCTTGCAGTACTTTGCTACTTCATATTTTCCAGGTCCTCTGTGCTCCTACACAATCCTACAATAACTAATTCAGGGCTTTCCCTAATTTCTTTCTTGCCCTTTTTTTTTTCTTCTCTCTGCAGTTTTCTGACAAAAAATACACAAATATTCTCAGTTTCTTCATGTTTTCTCATATTTCCTTCAGAAATATTTACCATTTGAGTATTCTCCTAAAGCTTGTTCAGTGGGAACTCTCTTCTTTTCTTAATTTCTCTCCCTTTCCCTTCCCAACTGTAAAATTTAAAAGTGATCTACTGAAGGTATCATCTCTGCCATTTGCAGCTGAATTACCTATTCCTACTTTTGACTACAATATGTATATAAAAGGACAGAGTTATGGTAGGGAAAAAGCTGATAAGCTATACGGAGATAGCAACACTGTACAGTACACGCTGGTGTACTCAGGTCTGAGTTCATTTCACAGGCAAGTCTGGATACAGCAGGACCGTGGGGGGCTTTAAGGATGCAGCAAAAGTAGTGGTCTTTCCTCTGTTGGGTAGGAAAGTATCACATGTAATTTTTTACTCTTCTTCAGCAGAATTTTGCTGGCAGACGATATTTTTCATTCCATTCTCAGGGGGAAAGTCACCATGAGACTAGCACCTTTCTGAAGGTGGGTTACAGAGTTTGTAATAAAGTACTACTTTTTCTGTCTTTTTCACTTTTCCTTTGAAAAAAAATCATTCTGCTTTATCATTCATTCTAACTCATATATCCACTAACTCATGCCTGAAGCACCACCTCTATGATTCAGTGTATACAAATAGGATCCATGTGATAGGATCCTGAATACTTATCTAGGTACATGGAAATATGGTATCTGAATTTCAGAAATACCAAGCTTCTACATTTTCCATCACTGTTTAAAAACTGATAATTTAAAATCCAGAGCAGCTTGTAATAAAACTATAGAGAGCAATTTTTAACGTTTTTCCCTACAGGAATGGGGTATAACAAATGCAGCAGAGGAAGGTAGACAGCTTTTCATATCTGATTCTGTACTTCTGGAATGTATTCAGCCACCCATCTGCCCCCCTTTCATTGAAATAACGTTGACAACCACACTGATACACAGCATCACAGTTGCAAGGTGTAACCTACAAGTACCATTACTTGGCCACAGGCAAAGACTTCCTTGCTATTAAAAACATGTTAATCCTTGGTGACAAATACAACTCAGGTGAAGGGAAAGGTATCTTTAAAGAGATCTGTGGGCATCATCCTCCTAAACTAGAAAACCAGGGTAAACTTAGACAATGGGGAGAATAGTGGAGTCATTACTTACCAATACTCATTTTTTTTTCATCCCATTTCATAAAGAGAGCAGAAAGTAGAAATAACAGAAAATTATCGATTTTGATGGTGGATAATGACAGGGACAGCCAGTACTATTGTGCTATTCCAAATAAGGGCATGCTATTGCTCTTATTTTCCTCTTAAGTACTCCATTTAATTTTTCTCATAGTTTCCTTGTGTTTTACAAAATATTAAACTTAAAATATGGCATTGTGTTACATTGTGTACCAAGAGGAAAAAAAAGCATCTGGCTTTAGATGGCTTTCATTTATGCAATCCTCAGGATACTTTGAATAAAAATTCAAATATTGGAATTTAAATAATTTAAAAATAAACAAAAAAAAATCAACCACAATAATTTGGAAATTTAGGCAGTGTCTTTTCAGGATTTTTTATCTCACAAATTTCCACTATTGGAAAAATATCAAAATTGTGTTGCTGGAGTAAGAGAATTCTCTGACTGCCAAAGCTATATTACACGTATCTCTAACTCTTTTCACTAATTATTTACACTGAAAACAGTATTCCATAACTCATACCCTTTAAAAGTAATGGAGAATATTTTTCATGGAATACACAGAGAAGATGACCTATATAATGTAGCTTAATAACTTTTCTTCATCTTTATTGTCACTGGTACCACTCCTTAGAAGTGCTTGAGACATTGGTATGAACAATTGAAAAGAAGGGTAAAAAAGCTTGACCACTTAACCACGGGAAAAGCTTCGGAGTCTCCTGGAACGAGGCACACTCACGAGATAAATGATAAGTGTTTATGTGTAATACATAAATGATTGTTCCATAACTTTTCATACTACTATTTGATGTGGGATTAAACCTTTAATAAATAAGAACTTTTGAAAATGGAAAACACGTTTGTCTGTTAATTCTGTTTAATGATTTTGAGAGCAGATATAAAACTTACTTTGTGTGGGTGCTGAATAGATGTAAGCTGCAGGTCTAAGCAAAACACTGAAAGCTAACTACCAATTAAAAGCATTCTACAATGTATCACTGCAATGCTCAGCATTTAATCAGTCTTAAATTCGTTGTAGTCAATGGTAACTTCTTTTTATTACAACCTAATAAGGTCAGTACTTAGCTGCTATGGCTCTTCCTACTACAAAATCATTCTCAACAATCATAGCTCTGCAAAATTCATAGTTCAAAAGACTCATGAACTCCATTTAATCAGCAAACTCAAGCTAGTAACAAACTCTGCAGCCATTAAAACATGTTTTGAAACATTTTTGAAAGCAGAACACTGCTGAAAACCATTGATCTTTTGTCTCAAATTAAAAAAAAAAGAGCTATATGAAGATAAGTGCTGTATTTATAATGTAACCAAGCAACCCACAGCACAGTCATCATAGTCTACTGGATAGATCTTAAGGGTGAAAAATATTCCAATCATACATTGGTTTGGAATAACTCATTTTGGGTTTGTCCTGCTTCACTAATCTGGAACAAGTTTCTTTGAAGTTCTGAGCATACCTGACTTGATTGTAAAGACTTCTGTTTTATTAAGCATCACAGAAAAGAACCAATACCCAAATTTCTTAGTACAACAGCTCACATTGATGTTAATAATAGATTCTGGTGTCAGGTTGAAAGAGAAGGCATTTTCTCATAAAATCTGTGCTAAGGCTTAAGGGACTTGTATGATCACCCTTTTTATTTTAATAAGAGCTGGTAAAATAATATAAAATATTAGAATAATTAACTGCCACACAAAATTAATAACTCCATGTAAAATTTAAATATCTCAGATGTTTCCTCTCTTTTTATTTACTGAAAAGTATCCTGAGTGGCAATACTCAAAACAAGATGTGTTTCCTGTAAGTGAGTCTTCTCTCTTGCTGTGGTGACTGTGTTTGAAAGTTAAGAATGGAGCAGTTCAGGAAACACATTGCAAAAGATCAGGTAAAAAAAAAAATATAAAAATTACATTTTCCATTGCCCATTTGCTTGCACATTTGTCTTTTGTGGCTTAAGTGATAAAAAGGGCATGTGAGTGCTGAGAGAGTGTATATATATATATATATATATATGCAGAACAGCCTGTGACATTTTCATGCATGTATTGCAGATAAAGCCATCACAGGAATCACAGTATGCACTGGTCCACAACAAACTCGTCATTCCCCTGTGACAGAACTGAGTAAGCACTTCCCAGTTCGAGGTGACATTTAAGGTGAGTTGGTCTTTGCTCATTAACCTAGAGAATTCTTCCAGGGTAAGAAATACAACAGGGCATTTAGCAGACCTTGCAGCCCCTTCAAGGTGGTAAATCAAAGTTTGATTTTATTTACAGAACGGGCATGTGGTCAGTCTGTGCCTTCTCCAGTTTTAAGTCTGCAGGGGAAATTTGTGCAAGCTATGATTGTACATATGAAAAAGACAAAGTATATGCTGTGGGCAGACCTTTGAATTTAGTGTGTGTGGGTTCAGAGTTGAAGCCTATGGTGGGCTGGTTGTTGCCTCAGAAGATGCAGCTCTTTTCAATTAAGTTTATAAGCATGTATAACTTGTTATATCATTAAAAGATCCCAAGGAGTTTCCTGTTTCTCACTCTGTATCCAGCACTGGATACTGTTGTGTGTGACTGATGCTGTCCTTTTAATGCCTTTGTGGTTGCCTTTTTTTTGTTTTGTTTTGTTCTTCTCACTTCCTCTTTGGTGCTTCAAGTACACAGTTGGGTTCCTATCATGAATATGAATTTGTTTGAGAATTTTTCAGGGAGTCCAACAGAAGAAGAGGAAAAATTTCTGTTCGTTCTGTATTTTTTGTCATCTGGACTTAACACTATCATTTTTTCCTTTTTTGTCCCATTAAGTTTTAAAATGAAAAGCAAGTAGAAGTTATAGCTAACATTTACAAATACCTTGGAAAAAATTACAAGGTAAAGTAATAATTAATTTGTTCAATAAATTAAATTCCTAATCCTTTAAGTGTGGAGAGATCTATATTCTTCTGTTTCTGCATTTTGAAGGCACTGAAGAGAATGGGCCCTTGAAAGATACTGGCACATTGTGGAAAAATTAACAAGTTCTATGGAGACCAGCTCTGAGTAGTGGATGTGATGATGCTACAGTCATACTTGTATTCCCCCATTTATCTTATGAATTCCTTTAAAAAAAAAAGTGCTTCATTTTTTGAAGGGGCAAAACCAAATCAGACCATTGCTGAGAGTCTTCCCCTTTGACAAGGAAAAACACTGCCCTTCCAGCAGTTTTTGTTCAGTAATGATACTTTAAGTTTGGGACAGTGACAGGACCTGTAGGTAGCAGGGGCTCAGGAGTCTGAAGCTCAACACCACGCACCCCTGTGGGTGTGGATGAAGTAATAACCAGTTGATCTGGAGGGCTGCCTGGTTCTCCAGGAGCCCAGGTGGGCTCTGCCATGCAGGGCAGTTTCAATTCTCAGCTGTCTATTCTCCACTGGCCCATGCAAGTTATGGGCCAACAGCGCAAGGGAAGCTCAGGGAAGACCTTATGACTCTCTACAATTACCTGAAGGAAGTTGTAGCGAGGTGGGGATTGGTCTCTTCTCCCAGTTAAAAGCTATAAGACAAGACAAAGTGGTCTCAAGTTGAGCCAGGGGAGGTTTAGTTTGGATATTAGGAAAAATTTATTTACAGAAAGGCTGACCAGGCATTGCAACAGGCTGTCCAGGGAAGTGGTGGAGTCACCATTCCTGCAGGTATTTGAAAGATATGTAGATGTGGTGCTTATGGACATGATTTGTTGGTGAGCTTACCAGTACTGGTTTAATGGTTGGACTTGATGATCTCAGAGCTCTTTTCCAACCTTAATGATGCTTTGATTGCAAGATTCTAGCTGCACATGGTGGCAACAGTCAGGACTGAAGGTGTTTGTGATGGAGTTCTTTATTTATTGAAAAAAAACCCCCAAACCCAAAATGCTATACCCACTGTACAAACTCTTACAGTCTGAACCCAAGCAAAATAGCCAAGAAGATTGAGGAAGAGGGGAGGGAGTTGAACTAGACATCCTGACCTTGTAACAGCCACAGCTCATTGGTCGAGCTTTGATACGGTTTTTTTTTTCTGAACCTTCAATTGTTAAAAATTGGCCAGTCCACAAAAGCAAGGATTAAAGTTCCATTTTTGTTCTGACTTTTTGCTCTTAGTGACAAAAGAGCTGGGGGGATTGTTTTAAAGGTAATCCATGAGTACTTATCTTTGGCCTCCAGATAGCACAGGCTGCTGCTGAGCAAGCAACTAGCTATGATGTGTAAACCATATTCATTAGGAGTACTGACAGGCTGCAGTTTAGCTCTGACCTCATGATTAACAGTAGAATGGGAAGGGTTTGTATGCAGGGTGAAGTTTTAATCTCCACCCAGGAGTTACATGAGTAAATCCTGTTAGAAAGAAAAGGATCTTAGTACATGGGTTTCACACATAATTTTGTCCATGTCCCTATTAAATACTTTATGTGAATTATGCCAAACCACAATGCTGGTAAATTTAAAACAAAATAATGTGTCGTCTACATTTCAGAAAAAAGTTGGGTTCAGAGATTTTGCTTCTACTTTAACATTGCTTAGATATAATTTTAGAAGGATCTGGGTTTATTGGAGATTAATAATTCAAATCCTTCTCTCCCATATTTAACCTTCTTTACCACTGAATTAAAAAAAATGTAGTAAAATGGCTTGTCACCAGTTGTGGGGGCAAATGTAGTGCTACTGTTGCTATATATTTAGCCTCTAATAAAAAGGAATTTTTTTTCTTCTGAAATGTTTTTGCTTTTGGAAAAGAGCAGTTAAAACAACACAGGAAATTGTACTACTGAAAAGTCAGTAAACAATCTGAGCAATGCAGGATGTTGATGCCTTTGTCCCAAGACAGGACTTTCAGCTTCAAGAGTGTTTCAATTCTACAGCTAAGACCAAAAGCCTGAGTCCTCTTCTAACATCTACATCTTTGCCAGTTATTTTTTGTATTAGTAAGAGTAGCAGTTTAATACTAGGAAAGCTGCTGCATAATTACCCTATGACCTTAATTTTCAACAGTTAATTATAGAATTTTTGGTATTATCTATTTTGGAGTTTTGGTTTGGTTTGGGTTCTTTTCCCCTCTATGTAGCAAAGTGTTGTTATAATGAATTTAATTAATAGAAAATACAGGTTGGCCTACAATGTTACAAAAGGTTGCTATGTGTCAATAAATCATAATTAATTTCATTTAGTGTAATAGTAGGAGTCATTCTCAATCTTGGTACTTGTAACAAATGTTAATTGTTTCCTTAAATGAAAAGCCCTTGCAATTATAAAGAAAACAAACCAAAAGCCTAAATTTGCTAACCAATACCAATGTAATGTTTACATTACAAAGAATATAATTGTTTTACTCATGAGCAGTTATTTAATGTGTTAATATCTGGGGTGCCTGAAGGGATTCAACTATGCCTTATATTTTTGAAAAGTGGTTACTTGTTCTTTTGCTGAAGTGTAATTATGATTAGGGCAATGATACGGTAAAATGTAGAGAGGAATTCCCAGAGAAAGCTTTGTGGCTTAATTGTATGGAGCAAAGCAGTTTGAACATGGATTCTGTGAACTCTGGTCATTATGAGTTAAGAACTAGGACTTTTAGGGTTCGAATGTGTAATTTAGAAGCATGCAGTGAGCACATGAATGTAAGACTATGGGACTATTCAGATGAATAAGTACTATGCTAGTTGTAGCTTCACTCAACCGTATTTTAAAAAGGAACCAACGTTTTTTGTGGGCCACTTTTTCAACAGTCTGTGCTTACACACCTGTTTTTAAATTAGGGATTTGGATACATCAAAATGCTTCTACGGAAGAACTGTCCTACCTGTAAATGTGAGGAAGCCTTTAGAGGGAGAATGTTCTTTTCTTTGTGTTTGGAGAACATGTAGTATATACTGGGGCACTGCTGTAGTCAGTGCAATGAAGAACCCCTGCATACCCTTTTTTTTTTTTTTCTGTGGCAGATACTAAGCCAGTTTCTTCCCTCTACCACCACTCCTATGCACATACACTTTTAGGAAGCCCAAAGGACTTAATGTTACAGCCAGAAGAAAGGGCTCGTTTCTGCTTTCATGGCAGTTGGTCAGAACAGTGTCAGCATCACTGATAACATTGATTTAAATTTAGACTTTGGAGACCTGCATTAACAGAGGAAAAATGCTGCATGTGCAAGTGTGCAGGGAAAAGAAAGAAAGATATGAGAGTTTTATATTGTAACATTTGGATTCTTTGGATCCTGTTTACATACAAGGTAGAAGAAAGACTTCAGTGTGGACCACTGTCATTATTAAACTTGTAAAATTAGAATTATTTTATTTGTTTCTCTGCTTATTTTTCTCAGTTCCTCCAGTCTTCACAATAGACAATTCTGGGATACAGGGATTAGAAGCAGCTGCAGGCCTTCCTGTGATCTGAAGGGCACAGTAGGAGTATAAGGAATTTAAATATCATTCATTTTATTTTCCTTTACTCCTTTTCCCCCCGCCTTCCCCATGCCATTCTGCATGGGAAACAATCAGTCATTCAGAGCCAGGGACAATGACCCCCTACCTTTCACAGCCCATATCCAAAAATCCTTTGGCAAAGCAGACCTGGACTCCAGCTAGCTCAGCACTGCTGGAAGTCACATTCTGCACTGTCGGACACTGGATTCATGAATCACAGGCTTGCACTGTACACCGAGTACCTTCAATCATTTGTCAGAAACATTGCCTGACCACTGCCTGAGCACTCTATATACTTCCACTTTTGTTTTAGCGCCTTTTCAGTTTTCACAATGAGCCTGTGGAACCTCACTGGAATGAAGTTCCTTTCTGATTAAAATGTCTTGTCTTTAAACTCAACTTTGCAGCAGAGACGCCAGTCTGAAGGGCGCAGCATGGCCAGGGTGTACTTCTAGTGATTGATACAACTTCACTTCCTTGATGATCATCCTGAATAAATCTCATCGGCATTTTCAGCCATGATGTAGATGCCCTTTACATCCATATAAATCTTCAGCAAGGAGAAAATTAACCAAGCCCAGACATTGATCTTGTGAGGTAAATTGTACCTAGGCAGCAGGGGTTCCATTGATAAACAGTGGAGCAATGCAGATAACTTACCAGCTTACTTTTAATCAATGCACCTTCTCACAATGTATTATTCCAGCAATGGGTCTAAATCATTATGCACTATAAGAGTTGTTTTCAAAACCTTTTAATCTAATTGGAAAATCTTCCTTTCTACTGGTAATAAACACTCACTAAACTGTCTGCACCTAATTGAGCTGTAGTAATTTATGTGAGCTCCCCACAGCTTTTTCTCTCTTTAATCAGACAGACTGCTTTATGTCTTTAACTAATGAAACCTAAGACTTTGCCAAGTAGATTTGATCAAATGTCACTACTGAATAAATCTTCATTAACACTGACATGTCCCACATCCTCCCCATGTCCCTCTTCATCATTAACTCAGAGCAACATCATCATAGAACAGTGATGGCCACTACTTTATTTACATATATAATTAAGCAGTAGTCATCAATGTCACACCAAATAAGAATGTAAAAAGAAAATTTATTGTAGCTTTTTGTCAAGATATAATAATAGTAACTGCAGTGATGCATTTTTTCCTAGAAAGGAGATCTCAGTACTCCAGGCATGTGCTAGAAATGCCACCAGCTGCCGTGTATGTTCCTAGAAAGTCTTCTCTGTTGTAAAGCTGTTCAGATCTGTCCTTCCCCTTGATAAATAAATGTTCCTCCCCACCTAGAAATGCTTTGCAGAGACATTCAAGTCGCCTTAGGTAAGGAGAACTGTACAACTGCTTACCACAGGATTATCAGTGATCCACATGTGTGTTACCTGACCCAAACCCTTTGATGGTATTGCTGGATACTAACCTAAGCAGCATCTGTCATTACTAAATAGAATAGTATAAGGTAGTACTCCCATGCCTGCTGAGGGAGAGAATGAGAGAATTTTGCAGAGTAGGCCAATATTGACTAGAAATAAAATTACGGGGGAAAGAGAAGCAAACCAGCACTCAATGATGCAAAACAAAAAAACTTGGTGGTGCAAGAAATATTTATTTCAACCAATGGGAAATGAATGTTAAGCACTGTAACAGAATTAGTGTCAGGCAAAGTTCTTGGGTCATGTAAAGTGGCAAAAATGTGAAAGAAAATGTTTTTTGGATTTCTTCTATTGGCATACGTGACTTTTTTGCACATATAAAAAATCAGAGCTGCCAAAGGAAATGTTCAGAATACTGGTTGTGGATATTTCAATGTGCTCAGCATTAATTCCCCTTATAAAGCTGATTTTGTCTGTCTTTCACTGTAAAATCAGTGGGAATGATTGCTTTAGAAAGCCTTTGTGTTGCTCATCAAATGTTTAGTGAGTGGTAAAAGACAAAAAAAAAAGGTGGGAATGTGAATGCTGATATTTCCTTTTGTTTTGCAGAGTGCATGCATTGGTTGAATTGGACCTACTAAACTCAGCAAACATTTCCTGTTTGCAGCAGCTACTGGTTATATATATATATATATATGTATATATATATATATATACACACACACACATGTACATCTGTGAACATGTGCTGTGTCTGACTCTTTCACAAACACCATGTGAGTGTCCTTCTCATAAGCCCTCTGGTCCCTTCTACTATCAACATTTCTTTAGTTGCATGAAATGATGACAATTGGGCCAAGGTGAGAAAAGAGGAGGCAGGATACTGGAGGCAGATAAAGCACTACGTTTATACCCTGTCATGGAGAGTTGAAGGAAAACTTGAGATTTAAGAGAGAGAGTGCATTTAGATTTTCTTTAGGCCTTTGTTTACTATATGTAACTTTTAAAATTATTAATCCACAGAAAACTTTTTTAAGGTTAATAATAGTTTCTGGAATATGTTTAACAATCATTGTTTGGTGTTTCATCCTAGACAAACTACTTAAAAAACATGTAAGTCATAGATGACTTTGGAGAATAGCTGTGGCCTGGACAAAATTTTGTTTTTCAAGGGAAGATTTTAGCTAGAGGTAACTCTGTTCGTTTGCATTCCTGAGGGGTTTATATTGGCTAGCTCTAGTGCTGGAAGATAAAGGAAAATTCATACTAGATGATTCCTATTATATGAATTAGTTAGATTCTGCATTTCTTTAATCATGAGAAACAATATCACTTCTGTTGTACAAAAATAGTCGTAACTATGGAAGGAACAGACTATTTGACTGTGGAAGGAACATTATCTAAAAGGTGAAGATGAAAGTACAATTGCTGAGAATATTTGGAAAGGTAGGAACAGGTGGAGATTTTAAAGAGATACCTTCTGGCCTGTGGTTAATGCTACTAATTTGTTACACTGAATATAACACATCTATTGAGTATATTCCAGAAGGACTTGATATCTATCACTTCCAGAACTGCTGAGCTCTTCTATAGCAGTTGTAGAAGTCCTATAGCTTTGGCAGACTCCATGACTGGAAAATATATGGTGTAGATATAGACATGCTTCTTGTATGCATGTGTACATAAGAGAGGATATGTAACTTGGTGTAATAACTCATTTGTAGCCCTGCATTACACCTTTTCCACTATAAGAAGTTATATTGTTGCCTTCAGATACCTGGTATATACACATATGTAAAAGTAAAAAAAGTATGGATGTAGTTTCTGAGAAACAGACATCACAGAATTTTATTCATACATAATTTATCTTTCTGGGCTATTATCTCAGTATATCCAGCATATCCATTAAAAGTGTATGTGATCCATTTGGGGCAAGTGTCTACCAGTAACTGTATTCTCTTGTTTTCTTTTCTTCTGGATTAGCCTACTTAATGTGAAGAACTGATCAACTTGAGTATGCACACAAACAGAACCAGCAGATTAGAGCATGTTTTACAGTTTATGTTGGTCTACTGCAAACCTGTAGGTCAATGGCACAGTTTTATTTCTTTTCCGGTGATGGAAGAGAGAAAAAGATGAACTACAAGGTGATCAAAAAGCATTTTTCCACTGCTGCTCCTTGATATACTCTTCTCTGTAATATAAATGCTATAATAAATCATACTTTCTGTTTGTTCCATATCTTGGGGTCAGTGTTCAGCACTTTCAGTGGAACCAGCTTTTTTTTACTTTGTTTCAATGAAAGCATGTGAATAAGCTCCAGCCAGCTTATCTGATTGTTTGTTCTGCTCAGCTAAGCAAACCATGCAAGTGTGCCTAAACTAAATTACCTGCAGCAAGTCTATACTGGTGTCATTCCACCAGAGACTCTTCCATCTGTTTTATTTCATTCCCTTTCTTGTGTCTTTTTCCCAGTCATTGTTCATTAAAGGCCGTTGAAAACAAAAATAATCATAAAAAGAAGCTTTATACAATTTCTTGTGGCAGGCATATCTGATCTAAATGCCAAAATATTTTAAATTCAAGGAATAGTCTTTCTTGACCTAAAGTGAATTTATTAAAACAGTCAGTGTTCTTGATCTTCAAATTAAAAGAATGAAAGGTTTACTAATTTTAGACAGCTGTTTTTCCTAATTTTATTGAATAGGAATGAGATGTACCAAACTTCTGATTGTTTTAAAGAATAATTATAGCAAGTAGTTCACTATCTTAATTGACTTATATAAACTTCAGGCACTAGGAATAAACTGTGGGCAGATTTCTTGGAAAGAGGAGCTGAATGGTGAGACTGGGAAGGCTGGAAAGAAGGAGCAACCAATTTCAAAAAGCATTATACAGCTACAAGGACTTAGTTAAAATATTTTTTCCTTATGAGTTTCTGAACCACTTTGAGAATCCTACCCTAAATCTTTTGGGGTAGTGAATATGTGAAGGAATTCCTGACTGGACTGTGAGACTAAGGGCTTAAAAATCTTCAACTGAGCCATCATCAGAGAGTCCTCTTGGAGAACAGAGTTTAGCAAGAAATATTATGACAAGTATGAGAGAGCAATTATCTTTGATAAGGCGTATCATCAACCCAACAACATACAGGTAGGTGGCTGAAAATTTTGAGAATATTTTTGCCATGTATTACACAACTTTTTCTCATTGTCACATCATACCCTCAGTTCAATGTTTTATATTTTGCCTTCCATGATGGTCTAAAAAAAGCACACTCAGTTTCAAAGGATTCAAGATTATTTTTCTAGGCAAAAGAGTCTCATTTGGCTAAGAGTCTTCCTTGCTAATGAATCTTTGAAACAAGTCTTGCTGAATTGGGGACCAGTGTTATTTAAAACCTTCTCTCAATTGCAAAAACACTAAGGAAATCCATGGGTGAGATAGTACCTACCTGGAGTCATAGAGATGTCTGTCTGATTAAGAAGAAACATTAATGCCATTTCATGAAATTGTCATTTCTCAAGATAATATGCAGGTGCATATGCACTGCCTGCATCTAAACAACTTGTGTTTTAACCCTAGCTAGCAACTAAGTAGCACACAGCCCCTCACTCACTACCTCCCAACTTCCCTCCTGCCCCAGTGGGATGGGGAGGAAAATCAGAATGTAAACCCCATGAGTTAAAATAAGAAGAGTTTAATAATTGAAATAAAGTAAAATATAATAATAGTAATAATAGTAATGAAAAAGAGAGAGAGGAATAAAACACAAGAAAAACAAGTGATGCACAATGCAATTATTCACTACCTGCTGACCAATTTGCAGCATGTCCCCAAGCAGTGATCAGCAGCTCCTGGCCAGCTCCCCTCAGTTTATATCCTGAGCATGATGGGCTATGATATGGAATATCCCTTTGGCCAGTTTGGGTCAGCTGTCCCAGCCATGCTCCCTCCCAGCTTCTTGTGCACCTCCTCAGTGCCAAAACATGGGAAACTGAAAAAGTTCTTCACTTAGACCAAGCACCACTAAAGCAACAACTAAAACATCAGTCTGTTTTCAACATTATGCTCATATTGAATCTAAAGCACAACACTGTACCAGCTACTAGGAACAAAATTAACTCTATCCCAGCTGAAACCAGGATACAACTGCATGAAGATAATTTTCCAAATTATAAGCCACATCTTATAATAATGTCAAATGTTCTCAGATAATAGGCTTTGTCTTTGGTGACTTTATTTCATACTTGAACACATGATTAACAGATTTCCTTCTTCTCTATTTTGGTCTTATTTTATTGCCTAATCCAAAGTCTGCTGAAATTTCTGGGCCAGGAAAATGAGTTTTGCTCTGAAATTCTCATGAATGATGAAATCATCCATTCTTTTTTTTAAGGAGTTGTGGGGTGTTTTATTTTTGAATTAAAAATTATAACAGAATCACTAGTGTTTTAGGTAGATGTTTGTATTATTTTTTGATGCTGTGCTCTGTACTAACTCTCTTGTCCCTAGTTATTAAACTTCTGCAAGGAAGACACTTGTCATAGGTAATTTATTTTTGTTGCTTTCCTCAGTAAAGTGTATATTATGCCATTATGCTCAGAACAGAAAATTCGAGTCACATGTTTCACAGTAATGTAATTAGAGAGGGTAATAAGACATCTCTCTGCAAAATCTAGCTTTTCAAAATCAATTTTTTTTTTACTAGGTCAATAAAATAGAAAAATACTGTACTATTTTACAATTAAACTTATAAATACTGTATAAATACTTATAAACTTATAAATACTTTGAAATACATCTGAAATGAATTTCTGTTTCTCTTTTAAAGCTGATTAATTTGCCTGTAGGGTAGTTTTCTCCCTATTCCATCATACTCATACACTTCCGCTGCAGAGGGCCCACCCGTAAATAGTAAGCATTAATAATATCTTTCAGTGAGAGAAAAAGAAGCCCAGCTGCCAACTTTTCAGTGGGATAACTACACTTCAGAGCACATCAGTCTGTAGTCCACGTGTGTTTTCTAAGGAAACTTCATCTGCATAGGTAAATATGAAATCAACATTTAAATTGAGTGAAAGATTGAATAGAAGACAGAGTGATTCTATGATTGACAGATATAAAGGCATTTTCATTGTGAAAATTATTGGTGTTCCATTTGCCAGAGGAAGTTCATAATAAGCTGGAAATTGCAGGCGAACTAGTCTGATTGAAAGGTAGCACCTATCTCTTGCAGTGAGAGTGGCACAATCTATTAAAGGAGTAGTCTACTGACTGCATAAATGAGGCATTCTCTTTCCTTTTTTTTTTTTAGGTGAAGATTCAAGGTGCAATATGTCTCACATAACTTTACATGTCTAAATAACAAACATCCTCGCTTTAGTTAATTGCCTTTATAGTCAATGGGTAGAAACAGACACTTCCAGCCAGGGATTCACATGACAGATTATCCTTGAATGAGATGAGTCATGACTTAGATGTTTCTCTTTAAGTGTCAAAATTTGGCTGAAATGACTCTTGCTCAAATGCCCTCTGTGAAATGTAATTAAGTCATGCTCAGATGACTGGAGTCAGAGATGGGCCAGTGGACAAATTCTCCATCTTAACTGAACCTCTAAGGGTGTTACTGCTAGAAAACTATCAGGCCTGCATGATCTTAACTTCTGTGGAGTACCAGAGCTTGAGATCCTACACCCTGAAATGCTCCCTTTGTGTCTATAAAGTGTTTAAGAAAATCACTGTGTCTTTTGTATCTACAAATCAATTGAGACTTACCATACTTGTAGATGTGGATGTCCTCTATATAGGTATACTTAAGAAGAAGGAAACTTAGTACCAAAGTAAATAAAATATATCATAAATATATTGGATGAGAACGTAAATATAAAATTGAAAAATTTTACTAGGTAAGTGTAAGGCTTCAATTTTTATGCTCCTTTATTATATATTATTACAGTTCTATCCAGCTGTTCATTCCTTGAAACTTGGTTAAAGTGTTATATTCAAAGATTTATGGACTAGTTTCCATACAAGTATAGCGAAGCCTAGCCATGATGATGAACAGGCAAACTATGACAAAACTTAATCATTGTCATTTGTGCCTTGGAAATAAAAGGTCATGCTATATTTATATTTGTTTGAGTTTATGCTATCATGAACACATGAATTTGATAAAACATGGTGCAATAATATTTTGTGAAAATCACAGAATACCCTGAAGCCAAATGTCAGTGATCAGCTGTTCTTTGAGAATTGCAAGAATTTGCAATCAGCTATATTTATTTTCCCTGAGTCAATTTTGTGTCAGTTCCTGGGGATGCCTGGTTGTTATAAGGGGATAGATCTCTATTATTATTTACAGAATTCCCAAAATATAGAAGTGATTGGGATTTATTTTTTCCCTATGTAAATGGTAACTGAGTTGTAAAGCATGGAGTGAAGGTGCTGTTTTTGTTCCATATAAATTCCCACAACTGTAAGCATGATGGATTCTGATCCAAAGCTCAGATTAATAAGTTGACAGCATGGGAAATGTAGTGGTTGTGATCCTCTCATGTGTTGAGTTGTTACCTTCTGACTTCTTTTCTTTTTCCTCAGGGTTTTATATTTTGTAAAGCTGGTAATTTTCATTTGAGTTACTCTTGCAACCAACACATGCTCTCTTACCTACATGTTAGTGTAATAGCAACTACTCAACAGCTTCTTACAGTAAAGATGAGTTATACAGGGGATCTTAACAGAACTTGGCCCTGGATACCAAGTAGCTGAACAGCACAAGACTGAACTAATCCCAGGTTTCAGCTAGTGCTGAGGAAGATGCCCATAATGCAGAAAACAACTAGGCTGTCACATAAGAAAGCCTGCTTTGGGACTCAGATTATTTTTAATTCAGTTGAATGGTCTTTTCTGGACAAACTACCAAAGAGGAAACAGATCATGTTGGTCATGCTTTGCACTGTACCTCCAGTCTTTTGAAATGTTGAACAATTTTCAGCTGGTCGGTTTTTATCTTGAATTGAATTCATGCCATAAAGTACATCCAGGCAGTTGTCATTCCCTAGCTCCTTTATTCCCCCAACTCCAGTCTCAAGATATTCTCAATCACTCACTGATTCTCAGCCTATGCGTTAGGGCCTGAAATACTGAATTGTATCTCTCAGATAAAAATAGCAATCCTCTGTCATTTACCAGCTTGGCAGGCCTCCCGGCCAGATTTGCACAGATTGCTCTTCCTGCCTGTGCTTTGAGTGTATCTCCTGCAGTAATGGCATCAGGGCACCCTTGGAATGGCTTTACTTGGCTACTATGAAGAAATGCTTTTACTGATGGTGTGTGATGTGAATCAGAATCACACAGTCCTACATAAGGACTGGCATGGTTGACCACCATTTCACTGACTGCTCTAATCATCCCTCTGCAGTCTTTCTTTTTACTCTACCATGGTTTCTTGTTCCTCAGCACCAGAGGATGGGCCAGGCACTCCCAGTCATAGGTTTGCCTTCTTTCCTGGAATATGTAGGCACACGAACATTGCAGTCTTCTGGCCTCTTAAGACACAGTGGCACACGCATAGTCATAATCTTCCTTACCAAAGATTTATCAAAGTGATCCTTGCCACCGTTCCTTTGAAATTTGCCCTCTATGTTTTGTAACTCTCTGCTGCCAGTCATTACTGCTGTCACAGCATGAGCCTAAACCTTGATGTCTTTGTTATCACAGATGATAACTAGCAATAGCACCAGCTGCAATTAGTTATAGCTCCTTCACTGCTTTTGGAGGCATATCCATTGCTCAGGAAACAACAGGAAACAAGTTTTCCACTTCAGGAAACATATGCAGCTGCATTCTTGCTTGTGGGACCACTGCCAGGCTCCAACCTATGCTGGCTGGCTCTTAGTGCAGTTTGCTCACAAGTCATTCAGGATGTTGGTACACACATGTGTATGCACACAGACAAGAGACAAACAACCCTTGCAATACCAATACACAAATACCATTCCAGTGATGGTTTATGTGAGTTTTCTGAAGTTTCTTCCAAGCTGTCACTGACAATACAAGGCTGGTCCACAGATCTTGTTGCCAAGAAGCTGCCTACAAACATCCCCTCAGTGCACTGAGGGCAACATTACATGTTGTGCTAGCTAAGTGGATGGTGAGACGTGATGGAGTATGGCATGTGACACAAACAGCATGTCCCATGTAATTATGCAAACTTGCCAGAGTTTCATTTGTAACCAAAAAGTAACCTAGCATTGCTCATGTTCTGTATTAATCACAGAATCATAGAAACATATAATCATTAAGGTTGGAAAAGACCTTCAAGGTCATCGAGTCTAACCTTTGAACAAACACCATCATGCCAAGTAAACCATAGCACTGTACCACATTCAGTCATTCCTTAACCACTTCCAGGGATGGTGGTGCTCCCTGGGCAGCCTGTTCCAATGCTTAACCACCCTTTCAGTGAAAAAATTATTCCTGACGTCCAACCTGAATGTCCTCTGGCACAGCTTTGGATTATGTCCTCTTGTCTTGTCGCTAGTTGCTTGGAAAAAGAGGCCGACCCCCATCTTGCTACAATACACCTTTCTTTTCTCTTTTTTTTTTTTTTCCACATCAAATCTGTGTAAAACCTTGGATTATCTAACAAGAGTTTGATGAATTTTATAGGATTAATGGATGGAATCCTGAGCTAGTACAGATTTCGATCATTCAGCTGAAGTGAAAAATCTACTTTGCATTCCTGCATCTAATCTAAAGCGTTTTAAGACTCTGCATTTTCTTTAGAGGAAAACATATAGCACTGACCAGATTTATGAAAGACTTCTTCTTTTAAGGACACTTTAAGGGGATATTATAAAAAAGCAAAATACTGTTCTTATTCCTTGTAATTATTGTGTTTTAAGTGTAGAATCTCAGGAACGGTGAAATTTTGCTATGACAGATACATACATGAGAGCATGATTATTTAAAGCGCACTGCCATGGAGGGATTCCTCCTGTTACTGCAGAATATGATGGTGTGAGTATAATGAGCGGAGGACTCTAATGCAGAAGAGGAATGGACATAGCTTGGACAGTAAGCCTTGGTTCTTGAAAATATTTGTGAGCTGGGCTGATTTTTGTCTTTGGTGAGTAATGACTTCAGTGCCTTGGCCTGTTTCCTAAAACGATTCAGCAGGCATCCCTGGGAAGTGCCTCTTTAATCCAAGTCTTTTCTTCTCATCTGCAAACTGCCTCGGGATAAGTCTCAGTTGGTTGTGGTTTGGGGGCCCTGGTAAAAGTGTTCAGTGCAGAGAGGCTTTGTGCAAGACAGATGGCTCTTATTACAGATCTTTGCATTACAAATCGAGGGTAACCGATTGCATGACAGGGGGTCCTGCTCTCGCTTTCTCCTTCCAGGCAGGTGTCCTTCATATGAAGGTGGGCTTTCAGGCTCTTTCCAAAACCAAAAGCACAGAAAAGTTACAGGAAATGAGCTGCCCCTTTGAAGTACTTGTGATACCGTCTGACTCAGTATTTTGGCCCTGAGCACAGGATAGTAGCTTATCTCTAGGGAGCTTAAAGTAGGACAAAGTAAAGAAAATTGCTAAGAGACCAAAAACTCCACATCTGTCCATCCATACTGAATTTGATCAATTCTGGACTGTAATTTAACCAGGAGAAGAGTTATTATCTGTACTTCAGCCTCTCTTATTTATCACAGTATATTGTATATTGAGGCAACTGTATTTTATCCAAATTCCACAAAGAGGGCTTTGTGTGAAGATAAGTGGAGTACTGTTTAGCTAACACCATTTCTATGAAATAGCAGTACTTACCAAACAATTAATCATCTTTTATACAGTCTGCTTTTCTCTATTTTGTTGCATTTTGTTTTTGTTTTAGCTACTGGATATTTGATTTAAGTTAAAGAGACAAATTTCAGGTTCGATGCCAATGTGCCGTGGTTCAGCTCATGACTGTGGCACTGCAGCATGAAATGTTGCTGATTTCCTTAGAATCAATACATCCCTTTGATAACATAGCTTTCCAGATTTCAATCTAGTTGGACAGAGCCTCCATGTCTCTCTGTCTCTCCTCGCTGGTACTGATCACAGCACATTTAGCCCCAGTAGATGGGAAATATGGTTACTACTTGTAGCTGATGCATGCTTATAAAACATTATGTAAAAGGGCTAGGAGGCATAATAATGAAGATCAAATTGGGTTTTTGTCCTGTTTTCCTTCATCTACATGGACGAAGAGCATAGAATGAATTGTGTAGCAAACAGAGTAACAACTGTTGTCAAGTGTGTTCTTGTATTATAGCTCAGGTGATACACTGAGAGTTACCATAATGCATTACTGTATATTCAGTATTTGAAAAGGCATTAAAGTCTAATTTTGTTGGTTGTTGTGAACATTTTTGCCACTCTTTTGTATGCAGGTTCAAACCAGGACACCAACTCTGGCCCTTACACATTTAAAAAATTTCAGAGCTGGATTGAAATGTTACAGGTTGGTCCTGCCTGTATCTGGTAATGTTGCCTGCATCAGAGGGTATCAAGTTTTCTCCTTTATGCTATTAATTTTAAACCCTAGGCAATATATGTAACAATGTAAGCTTTAGAAAGTCATTCCTGGGTTTTGCCAGTTCCCTAATTACTTCAACCTGCAGTAAAATGTCAGTCTACCTAATTATCTGGTTACTCCTCTCCTGGGTCCAATATAGCCTGCAGGTGTGCACAGTAATGTGGTTAGCAGGTCTGACTGACCTAGCCTACCTTCCATTTATTAGACTGGCCTTTTGCAGAGTTGGTCAAACCTCTTGTGTCTTCAAGACACTGTTATTAATTTGAACTTCATCAGACAAGGCTAGATCTGAAACTTTAGCAGACTATAGGGAATTTTGAGAGCAAGGCTAGAGAATCTTATGTAGACCTAGAAACAGTGTGTCCGATTAACTAGGTAAATTGTAGGCTTTTGGGCTTTTTCAAAATATCTGGACAATCTTACTCTGAATTATCTGTTTTAACTGTTTCTGTGGTTTCAATATACAAAAGAGAATCTGCTGCTTTGTTACTCCTGTTGTAGCAATGTTGTGTAGCTGTAAGGAGTCTCTTAGTATGTTTGGCTTTTATTCTCTTGTTCTTTTAGAGTTTTCTTTAAAAAGCAAATGAACAACAAAACTTGCTCCAAAACTAACAGCTCTACACTGTCCTTATTTACTGCCTCTCAGTGATAAATACAGTAGCTGCATTTAAACCAGCTAAAACTATTAAAAATTCATCCCTCCCTAACAGGAGCCCAAGTGTTCAGATTAGGTTTGAGATGCAACTCTTTATACTGAATCAAATGAATGGGGAAATGATGTTTCCAAATATCTCTCCAATTTTACTCCTTGGAGGCCTATTATTATGTGTGGGAACAGGTATGCTGTGTAGGTCCAATAGTTGATATATACTTCATGTACTAACAAGAATTAGTTTGCACAAACATGCTGTGGTGAATGAACACAGCTCAAGCCTGTTAAATTATTTGAGGATTCAAAAGTGCTGTGTTAAACTTGAAAGGATTGGAAAATATCTGTGCACTTCCTAATTTTGACCAGAAGAGGAAGTGGAAGTACCATCATGTGAAATACCATTCCTACAACAGTTTTCAGCTGATAGTACAGTACAGATTGTTGTGCAACTCTACACCCCTAAAATTTAGTGAAGCTTTATGCAGAAAGCCTTTCTAGGCTCCAAAGCAGGGATAATTTCTTATATACTGTTTTCAATAATACACAGATCCAAACTGAAAGGGGAAAGAAGACTGAAAAAACTAATATTAAAGGAGTTCATGAAAGCTAATAATTTTGTGTCCTCTGCAAAACCTTTTGTTATGAGAGCCTGATCAATTCAAGTGAGTATGCTTAAATTTAGTAATTCAGTTTAAACAATTAGGGTATCAGGTGTCCAATACTCAGAGAATGTCTATATGATTTTTTTGATCCCTATAGGGACTTCTGAAATTCTCAGTCCCAATCAGATAATTAATATCTAACATATTACTCTTCCAGACTGTGTCAGAAGTATTTTGTTCCTGTACGAAATGCTACAATCCTTAGATTTTTAAACAAAACATTTTTCTTTTCATTAGAATTTCATTATAAGCTGCTGATTTTTTTAACTGGAAAAAATGATACCCCAAAGCATTTTTTATAGGCAACATGTAATCATGCAGAGATTTTAGGGTTTTTTTGCATATCTTATTGTAGTCTCCAGTCCAATTTTCTGATCAGCCCTACTTATTCTGGAAAGCAAAAGAATGTGGGAAAACTACAAACATAGAATCAGAGACTGAATATTAGTATTTCTTGTTTAATACGGATAGTGCATCATACAGCAGTATAGTACTAGAAAATATGTAATAGGTTTGAATCTCAGGGTAGAGATGTTTTATAAGAGGTGAATCTCATATGACAAGGGTAACAATTTCGCTTTAAGCATTTTTACTGCATTTAAAATGAATAGCTACTTACTTAGAGAAAGGAACAATACATTATTTATTCTCTAACATGATGCCACTGCCTGTGGAATGAAAACCTCCAACCAAATTGGGAAGGGGAGCTGAAACAGCGGCTGGGCATAGGCTAAGAGCATCATATTCATTACAAATTTAGATGGTAAGATAACACCTTCCCAATGAGAAAAGCTGCTGAAAAACCCTGGCCTTTATTAATGGGCCTCATGAGTCAATCTGCAGCAGTGATGTATCATCCTCATTTAGGGAAATGATGTGCTGTGAAAATGCATAATTTTAAAGAGCAAGAGAGTGGATTGAAACAAGTATACACCATAAGGAAGCTCAAATCTCTCATGATGTATGCTGATTTTCGGGTGGTCCCCATTTGCATGGCTGTTTAAGCAAGCACTCTAAATGGAAATGCACTTGACATTTTTGTGACTAGCTGTAATCAAACAGCATTAGAATTCAGCTGATCTCACAGAAGACGATTAAACAAATTTCTTGTTCATTCCTGGTTCCTTCTAATGGGAAAATGGAGGGAAAAGACATGTTGATGAAAATTATCCCAGATGGAAAATGGTGTCTTAAAATGAGCTTGGAGAGGAATGCCAGCTTCTTGCCCCTTTTCCTAAAGCAAGAGTCCCATCACTGTATTATGTCCATAACCACAGGAACCAGCATACATCTATGATTGCCAGGCGCTCTTACAGAATAAATATTCAGCCTTGGGACTTAGTCTTACACTGACAGTGTGCTGGGTGCTAGAGGAGGGAAAAGTAACCCCACTGGTTTTCAGAGTACTTGCATGAACACTTTTCATACAGTGAGAATAAACTCTGCTATCTGGTAGCACCGTTGCTTATTCTCTCAGACCATAATATTTAGAGCAGTATGTCTTTCAGCCTCCAAACTTGTTATTGCAGTACATGAATAAATTTTATATAGAGTCCAGTATCTGGTATAAAACACCAACTGGACTTCATAAAGACTCTGGACTTCTAAAGGTTAAAAATCTTGGTCTTGGACTACAGCAGTGTTTGAGTCTCTTATACAGTAGTTTGGGAAATCTGTTTATTTTTTCTGGGCATTTGTTTACTTCAGTAAGTGTTTTTTTTGCCGTAGTTAATACCATTGGGATACCAGAGGGTGAATGTCATCCTTGTTATGCTGGGAAGGCAGTATGACAGAAGGAGGTTTTGCAGGGTTTTCTGAAGGCAGAGTCGACGTGCTCCAAGTCTCCTCTGGGGCTGTGGCTGTAGCATCCCTGCAGCTGGCAACACTTGGCTCCCCGCTCCACTGCCACTGCAGCACTGTCATCTGCCTTGTCCCAGAGGATGGCAGCTGTGTTGACAACTCACGGCGCAAAATTCAGTCTGCAGCTTATACAGACTGGTCTGGCCATTGTTGTGATGTATGTATATGTGATCCAGACTTATTTCCAAGTGGGTTGATGCTGGGAGCAGCGTATGTGTGTGTGTGTGTGTGTGTTTGAGGGGCTTGAACAGGAGTTCGACATGCTCACGGACATCAAAAACCAGAGAAGCCGCACAAGGGAAACTGTTAGCAAGTCAGCTCTGGGTGGAAACACACGATGGCACTGTAGCAAGAACAGATACACACTTGTTTTATTTACAAGAAATAACCCCCACCCTTTGCATGCCAGCAATGGCCTTTGAAACAGGAACTGAGTGAAGAGACTGAGACCTGAGCTACCTGCAGGACCAGGCAGAAGCCAGGCAATTTGCGGGGCTAGAGCATGTAGGGGAGTGAGGGCTGCTCTCCCTGTTTAAGCACCTGGAGAAAGGGGTCAAGTGCAGCCCTGAGGGTTTATAAATACTTCTGCACAGGCCAACCCAGGGCTTTTGCCTAGTGAGAGCTGTCATGGCTTTGTTTTCAGTGGGTCTTGGTGCATGTGGAGCAGCTGGGAGGGTGGGAGCAGTCCCCCTGAAGAGCAGGGGGACTGAACACATCTGAACAGGACAGTGGTCTCTGAGAGGAGGGTGGGACTGTACAGAATAGGGTGCGTCTTGGGGGATGGCAGGAACTTGCCAGGCTGAAGCCATGAACTGCTCCCTCCATTAAAACGAGGTAGTGAGGTGTGGGCTGCTCCCATGCCTCTGCAGCTGCTGTGGTGGGGAGCATGACCTCACTCCTGCCTGGGGTAGTGGGGCAGCAATGCTGCCCACCCGAGCCCCTGGCAGCATCTCCATTGCTCTGTTTCAGCTAGAAATGCCTAAAATAATGCTTTTCTCTGGCTGAACACAGAACCTGACTATTCATAAAGACCATTTGAGGGGGAAAAATGTGTCTTTCACTTGCTCTATCCAGAATACGGTTCTCAGAGACCTTCAGGAGGTGACCAAATAAACCCCCACCCTTGCCAAAGGCTTGCACAGAAAGAAAAAGGCTTTCAAATCTACCCTGTGAGCAGGTGGATGGACAGTTTGCACAGCTGATTTCAGTACTTGCAGTGAGGGGGAAGTGTTTTGGGAGGATAGCTCTTTCTCCAGCTACAGCCAGGAAACACTGCTTCTCACAAAAATGACAAAAAAACTTGTTAGCTGGTCAGAAATCCCCCAAGCTTAGGGTTTGTGAAGTTCAATTCTACTCAGTGCTAGAAAAGACCAGTTTCCTCTCACAAACCCTAATACCTCAGTGAGAGATGGGTTCTCTGCCCTTCAGACACAGAGTCCGTTTACTGCCTTTGTGGAGGATGGTGCCTGGGGAGGTGAAGTGTTTGTGTCAAGTCTGAACTGGAAGCTGAAGGGAAGGAGCAGTGGTGTCACAAAACACAAGCTCTTGCCTATATACCTGCCAGGATATTTCAGTTCAGGGAAAGCTCAGAGGCACGCCTTCCTCAAAGGCAAGTCACCATCAGTCAGATTCCCTGAGGTATTTTATTAAGGTTACCACTAGTGACAAACCACCTTGAAGTTCTCTGAAGGCCTGAGTGTAGGACTGAATGAAGAAATTCAGCTTTACCTGTCTGGACAATAATTGTATAATTATCTCACATTCTTTTTTTAAATGCTTCTGCCTACTACCCTATTACCAACACTGTTACTTCATAAAATCCTGCTGTTCAGTTGCCACCTCCAGTTGCTGGCTGATTTGATTGGGACTATTTAACAGTTTTCTCAAGTTCACAGGAAAATGTGGTGTACTTTTCCTTTATCAATTTTTTTTTTTAGCATTCCATTTTCCTGTTGCTGTTTTTTAAAGATAAATTAATATTTTATGGTAAATTATGAAGTGTCTATTATTCACCTCAGCTCCCAGAACAGCTCCAGAAACGTCACTCTGTTCTTTCAGAATGGATATTCTGTAGCAGTAATTGTTTGCTTTTATATATCACTTGTTATCCTGGAAACTAAGGATTTAGCAAGCTTTCACTAATTTTATATGTATTCTTTGCAGCTATATAATTTATTTGGGAAGATCTTTATCAAAGGTTCCGTTGATATCAGCATTATCATGAGAGTCACATCTGATTACAGTTTCCAGGACTCAGATATACAAACATGTATATCTCTCCTGTGAAGCCAGTACTGAAGATCTCATCACTCTTCATGTTGCTTTTGGGAAAACTGAATTGCAACATGTTCATGGAGCAAATCTCGATTTATGCAATGTCTGTAGAAGAACTGGGACCAGAATTTTTCATCTTTACTTTTCAGACTGTTCCTCCAGCTGCTTAACTTCTTTGTGTTTTATTTGGGTAAGGCATTTAGAAAAACATGGATTTATTTAATCTGATCTCAGTACATTGCCCCTGTTTGGAGGATCAGATCCTAGTGCCCTTCCCCACTACTCTTCTGCCAAAACTGCGCAGGTTTCTCAACTTTGTTAGGCCTGAATGAATGTCAGTTGTCCTTTGTGATTATTAGTGAAAAACTTACTTTCACAAAGAAATTAAAAGGAGTCCATCAGGAGAGTATGTGGCTGGGCAAGTTTGTGTTATATATCCAGCAGAAACAATGCTTCCATTGGAACTGTTTGAATCTAGACTGTGCTTAGACAGTGTGGACTCTATATTGATTAAAATGGATCTGGTGGAAAAGCTTGCAATGTATGCAATACTAATTTTAACTTGCCTGACTTTGTTTTGGATAGGAAGCAACTGCTAAATGAAGTTGACATGGAAGAAAATGACTGTGTGTTTTATATCAAAAGTTTTGGCAGAGGCAGAGATCATTTCCTTGTTGTCAAACTCCAGATAACCATCTGTTTATTGAGTATGATCATTTTGAAGTTGATGTATATTTAAAAAAAGCATTTAAGCTAATATTTGAAAAAATTAAACATTACATCAGTGTTGATCCATTTCTCCCTGGTCAATATCGTCTTTTTACCAACCTGAGAAGAGCTGAGAAAGTTTCTTTGTTTATCTTCTACGTTTTTATACTTGCTGTACTTAAATGCCTTGTCTGTCCTTATCTGCTTTGCACTTCCCTCTTTTTTGTTACAGAACTATTTTTTCTAAAGTTTTTTTTTCTGAAAAAAAAAGAACTTTCTTGTCCAAGAAGTGCTACTTGATATAAAATCTAACATACAACAGAACAACTTAGTAAGAGTCCCTTTTTTGGTTACTGTGGAGGAGAGTAACTGCTGTACACTGTAACATGTGAAGTCTATTTCTACCTTTGAGTATCTGCTCTGTGAAGAAACTTAAGAGTGAACATATCTTCTTCAGCAATGTGACTGTCATTTGAATCTGTGACCTGTCCTGGTTTATTCTTTCCCTTTTTTTCCCCATGATTTTATAGAGAAGAGTCCAGTAAGTCTTACCAATAAATCTATTGTTCCAGGATAGGGGGTTGTCTCTCAGAGTAGTGCCATTACTCCACCAACGTATCCTTTCATCACTTTTGAGGTTCAGTGTATGGATTACAAGACTGAGTTGCTTTGGCAAATAGCCATAGAGGCTAGGGATTTTGAGAGAAAACTGTTACCATGCTTCGCAGAACCTGTGTTTGTGTTGTTTAGTGTGCCATGGAAGCTCTGAGTTCCCTTACTGAGAAAGGGCTAAGCTGCCTTTGACATGAACTCCCTTTGACATGGGGTGGTTGCATGCATTTGGGAAGTTACCCCAAAGCAAATGAGGCAAAGCAAATTGTTTCCATGTAGTATTATTTTGCTTATCAAAGCCTTCAAAAATACTGCAGGAAGGCAAAGAGCACTCATAGGTAATTATGATAGTTGTTACAGCAGCCTCCCCTATGAAATGCCTTTAGAATTGAAAACAGATTAAAAGTTTTCTTCCAGAATGCATGGTTTATATCTTCTCCAAAGAGTTTGACCACTCTTGCTAATTTAAAATTTGTTTTTCTATGTAGACGTGCAAATTTTGTCCTCTCTTTTGAGCTAGAAACTTCAAGGAAGTATGGATTTATTTTAGTGTGGAACAAAACTCCGGTTTGCATGCTTCAGTTCAGAATGCATCTTTCATGGACTTTGCATCCTGTATCAATCTATATATTTGAAGACATACATGCCAAAGTTTTCCATATCTCCTTTATGTTGCTTTTTTACTGAGTCTCAACTGAGATGAGATGCAACAGTAATAAAATCTTTTGGGGTGAGTTTTTCCTAGCCTTTTTACTCAAAGCACTCTCCCTTTCAGTAGTCCTGGTAACCTTGCCCCCAGTGTGTCACTGAAGATGCAACTGCAATTTATTTCAGCAAGGTCTCTTGAACCTGCGTGACACCAAGCAGAATTTTGAGAAATGTCAATTTAATGATGATAACAGTAAAAGAAAAATATACAGCTCTTGAGACTCTTCAGGACAGAAGGACGTACTTGGTTGCCTACTGGGGAGACTTCACTGGGGAGAAAGAAGCAAATAAAATGGTTTTCAAAATCCATGTTGTACACCTGTGCACACATGAGAAGCCTCAAGTGATTGATAGTCCTCATGGATGAGTAGTTGTGCTACTATGTGCCCTTTCATTTAGTGCATTGGGAAAAAACATGAGTTGATAATTTTCAGATGGACATTCTTTGACTATGCAAAGTCATTGTGAAAGATAAAGTGCACATAACCAGAGGATTCTGGAAAAATCTTGTATCTGTCCAGTTGTTTAAATTGCCAATGCACTAAAGAAGCCAGTGGTAGTAGCGTAGTCGCCACAAGCTGGAGGAATGTCTACGAAATCTTTGTCCTTGAGATTTCCTCTTGTCACCTGGCATGATTATGTACTGATGTTATTAAATTGTTCAGATGCAAGGAACTGATGAAATGCTGTACTGAAGAAGGTTTGCTTCTCTAGTGGCTGAGGATTTTGGTGAGGCACAACAGGGAAATGTGTTCTGCTGCTGACTGTGTGGTACCCATTAGGAGAGGGCATGCATTGAACACCTAGGTTTTCTTTCTGAACCTCTTCTGTATACTCTAGTGCTTCCCATAGAAAAGGGATTGCATGGAGTTGCAAGGGGTCAAGATGAATGTTAATCACCTCCCCCATTAAGGGGATCAGGGTGAGAAGCAGCAGATTGTGTTGGAAAGGTCATGAGTCTCCTGTAAAGCAACTTTCCTGATGTCATCTCACACCACTGAGGGAACTCCAAATGGGACTGTTTGCAGAAGTGTTGAACTTGCAAAAAAGTTTCCCAGTTTGTTAGTGTTTGCCAACAAATCTGTCTTATTTTTGTAATTTAGTAACAGCTGCTGTCTTCATTATCACTTCTCTTATTGCAGGCCTTTATCTGAGTGATACTGCATAACAATTTGCTCTACAGCTCTGAAAAAATATCTGTGCAAAGCAGAGCTCTGGATGGTAGTAGTTCATGTCAATTTTAAAACAGAAATAGAACTTTTAATTAAAGCAGACTTACGAAGATTGCAGTGCGTACTAAATATCTACTAAAGGCATATTTTCTATTCAGGATAAATCACTGTTCTGTTGCCAGGGTTTGAAATATCCTGATAGAGGGTGCTGGTGCTTTGTTTTAACATCCAAAAATGGGTCAGCTTCATTTGCCTTTGTTTTTAAATCTCACCGTGTTTTTTGTGTTGATAATAAACCCTTAGGAAAAGGCTGGATATTTTCCTTGTTTTGTAATGAAGTATGCTAGGATCAAGTCTTGCAACAATGCCTTAAAAAATAAAGATCTATTTGGGAGAGTATGACCAGTGTGATTTTGCTGAGTGTAGCCAAATGCTGAAGTTAGCAGGAAGATTGTGATCTTCTCTCATTCCAGCTCTCTCCTGACAGTTTCCCCTCCATATTTTCCCATGGTGACATAACACCAGAGGCCTTATGTCCCTTTACTACAAGAAAAGAAAGAATTTACTGGTAGACCTGTAGGTGACTACTGTGACTAGGCACTCCAGCAGGGTGTGAAACAGCATAAAGACTTTCTTGAACGTGGTTTAAGACTGTGGATTGAACTCCCACAAGAACTAGGATCAATACAAAGTAAAGCAACTTCCATGCTAAGTAAAAAGTGCATGTTTTACCTTGTTTTTCCTAACACAACATATATGAGTCTGTGTACATGCCTATTAAAAAAAAAAGGGTAAAAACCCCAAAACACTACTGTGCATACTCCTACCCCTGGGAAGTGGACAAGGGAAAGAACACATGACAGACACCAGTCACGTCACTTCATGAACTACTGGAAAGCACTCAGTTGCTCCAGTGATGATGTGGACATAAGACCTTAATGGAAGAGTATGGGATAGAAAATTGATGGCCATTCCCACTATTTCTGGCCTAAAATATACATACCCCATGAAAGTACACTCCTGAGGAAAGGCACAAACCATCTAGCAACAGCATGACGAAAGCATTTTCCACTCGCTTCCTAGGACTGAACATTTGCTTGTTACTGTCCCTGCTGCAACGAATTTTGTCATAGATGCGTCCGCTGGGAAGTGTGACTATGAAGATAACATGTCTCCTATCAGCTTGCATAATCCTGTTGATGTGCCCCACCAGGATGCATGTGAAACTAGTTTGTTTTCACACCTGAATCCTCTAAGGTCATAAGAGCCTACATTTAGAGTGCAATGTGAGGAAGGGTATTAAGATTTGGGACTTTAGGTGCAGGAATATAAAGGCCTCTCCTGCTAAAGAGGATTTTTCATTAGCTGTCTAATGAAAGTGTCAAAGTAGCACTGGCTTGTGTGCTTGTGAAAAACTGAGAAGAAAGAGACCACTTGAAGGTAGAAGCAGTTGTGATGCCCTGTGGCATAGGTGATCAGCTTTATTATGAAATTACTACATAGTTTTATCTTGGAGCTAGTGGTAAGTGAAAAAAGAAGTAAAACTTAAAGTACTTTTCTCCAAGTGAAAACTTTGAAAAATGTAGTTTCAGGCTGATCCAAAATTATTTGTTGGTTCCTGAATCAGTAACTTGTTCCTATTCAGCTTAACAGGGAACTACAGAACATTTTGCTCCTTAGGCTAAAATCAGAAGATCAGTTTCTTCTCTGATATCTGTAATGTCAAAGATCTAGAATGGATACTTTGGCTTATCACTGGTGGTTAGACAGTTCTAAACAGAACTCAATTTCCTCTGCCAAATGAAGTGGTGCAAAGTAATAATGGGCTTTGGATGCAAAAGGCTAGTTCTGTGATAATTTGTAATACCTATGAGCTGCTACAAATACTCCTGAACTGAAAAATCCAAGTGCAAGCTCCTTGTCTGTATTGATGGGGTATTTTCTCATGTTTGATACCTTTGTGGAAATGTTTTTAGTGTGTATGCCACTGTTAATTGTTTGCATTTACTTGCACTTCTGTTATCACATTTCAGCTAAGTTATGTCTCATGGAGCTTTAGCTTCTATGCTGTTTAATGCAACATTCTGACTATATTTTTGATAGGTACTTTTAAAAGCAAGAGATTATACTAGTCCCTACCTGCTCCAAAATGCTCTTTCTTGTAAATGAATATCTCTTGCAGCTACTGATTAAAGACAGCTACTGAAAAAAAGTAATCCTGAAATTAGAAAGATAAATCCCAGCTTTAGAGAGACTTAACTAGTACAGCAAGATATAGAAACCATAGACATAAGCTTTACACAGGAAATCACTAATGGCACTCTTTTCTATATCTCAACAACATGTGGAAATGTAAGACACTTAGCTCTGTCAAATTCAGATGTGCTCCCAAAAACTGAATAAATAACTTGGGTAAGAACCATTTTTAGATCATCAAGAGTACAGGCTGTTTAGTATGGGTTTTTTTCTTTTTTTAAACCAAAAAACTCTCAAGTACTTTTAGCAACAGTACTTTCTGTTTTGAGAAATGGAAATTATTCATGGACTTGGAACCATTCTCATATCCTCAGATGCTTAGTGTCCCAAAAAGGTCATTTTAATAATTGCAAATAGTGACTGTTAAATATTACTGTTTGAATCCTTTTGTAAATTGCTAGGATGTGCTTTTTTATGTGTTATTTACAATTTATATGATCTGATTATAATGTCGTAACTGCTCCTCCAAAATTGCCATAGGGTCATGGGGTGGGAATTGTGTTAAGCCAGCAGAAATGCATTGTGCAAACTCAAAAATTCGAGGGAAATCTCCTGCGTTGGCACAGACTGTTTAATGAATGGTGCTAAGGTACTTCATATGCCAAATTCTCTTGCCAATGCATGAAGAAGGGATAGAGATTAGCTCCTGTTTTTAATGTAGGTTTTAGACATAGGGAAGGATGTTGATTAATATATTGAAAAGACATATTGACATAAAAAATAGAAGAAAAAGACATCACAAAAGAAACATTTATTCCTTTCTCTTAGTGGCTCCTGGCTTGGATTCAGGCAACTGGAAAATGAAAGAGGAAACAAGCTGGACATCTTGACTTTCCTCCAGCACTCATGTACTGATCAACAAAGTCTCCAACTGTAATATTGTGGACATTTTTAAATGCAAATTCCTGTGTGTTTGTCTTGGCAATTAAGACTAATCCAAAATATGCTTTTCAGTGACTTCATGGGAAGCTTGTATTAAAGCACTCTGCTCCTTTGTTGGATAACACTAGGATACACTGAAATATCACCACCCAGCCAGTGCAAACCAAAGACTTTATCTTCAGAAGAGCCAACAGAAGAGATCACGTTCCCTTAGGTAGCAAATATATCTCAGCTGGCTCAACAGTATTTATTTGTGGCTGGAACAAGGGGATTCACTGTCCTTGGATTGGAGTTTTTGTTGTGTAGAGCCCTGCCAGATACACTAAGCACTTTAAATAACTAGAGCAGATGCCTTCTGGAGGGAAGCACTGCCACCAGTGTCAGTAGGCAATTTTATTGCTTATCTTATGAAACCTAGACTTGGTTTATTTACTATCTCTGAGATTAAGCTACTGAGTTGCTGCATTTTCTAAAGTTTTGCTTTTTACCTTCATCAGTTTAGCTTCATGGTAATGCCATTTCACCAAATATTGATATATCTCTGCCTTCCTTTTCCTTCAGCTCCTTTCTCTGTCAAACATCTGGACTCTCAAGTCTCTCTTCAGGTCCCAGCTTTTTCCACATTTCTGCTTTGCCCTCTCATTAGGTATCCCTCACCCTCCGCACTTTTCAGACCATCATTACTCACTTCAAAGACATTACTCAGTCCTGAGAAATGTATAATAGATAGAAATTTATAGAGAAGGAGAGGAAAATAGGACCTTTGTCTGGCTCTCTGCTTTTTTATTAACAAATACCCTTTGGTAATGAAGACTTCAAGGGAGCTTCATTAGGGTTTAAGGAGAGAACAGCATGAAAATTAATTACCTGGAGCCAAGAATTGGTATTTTCCCTTCAGCAGTCCAGTACTATGCTTTAAAAGCAATCAATGGAGAGTTGTCTGGCAAACATTCAATCTTTCCTTGAAATGTTCAGTGTAATTAGAACTTCTCCTGTCTGTCATGACAAGACAAATTGTGGACTGTTAGCAGTTGAATACTGTAGTGTACCTCCAACCTTTATCATAATTATATTACCAATATTCGTGGAAATTTCCCAAAGTGAGAAATGGGAACTTATTACTAAGCTAATTGCTTGATAATGAATTGCTGTTTTTCATGTAGAAATACTCTATTTACTTTTCCCCCTTTGTTTTTCTTAGGGCCCTCAGTACACACAATGCATATACAAACCAATTTAGAAGCTTTCTGTAAAAAGATTCATCTATTCCATTTCTATGGCTCATTTTTGTTTCTAATTGAAGTGATGAACCACTGTACTGGGAAAAAAAAAAAAAAGACAGTCTAACTCTGTCCAAAATTAACTGGTTGGAGAGACACAAACATGTCATTAGTTTCACAGAACCTACTGTCAGCTACTTATGGGAATAATGATTTTGGAGTTTTTCTTTGCTGATACTTTATCGATGCTTTAAAGCCACTATGCCTTTGTGTGTAGCTCTTGCCTGATAATTAGAAGTCCGAAGGTAGTTGCTATAATGCAAAGGCATACGGTAGCCTCAGCCCAGCAAGGATGATAGCATATGTGTATGTGTGGGTTGGATGTGCGGCGGAAGAGTTGATTTGGGTTTAGGACACTTAATAATAAATAATAATAATAATAAACACTTAATAATTTTTGGAGTGTTTTAGTGATAACCCTTGTTATCAAGCCTTCGAAGAAGGTAAAGAAGTTTGACTCAACCAGTTAATCGTATTGAATAGGAAAGTCAGGGGATGGATGAGTCAGTTCTGTTTGCTTTCTCACTTTCCAAGCAGCCGCTGTTTTATAACATTGAGTCATTACAGTGTGTGTGCAGGGGAGCTACAAGATTTTTAATATAAAAGGCTGACCAGGTTCAGAGTCAGATAGAGATGAAGTAAGTTGTCTGTAAAAGAGGATACCTAAGATGCTACAAGAAAAAGAAAGTACATATCTAGGCCAAGTTGACCAGGAGATTTTGGATGAGGTGCTCAACATACACTGTAATTCAGCTACCTCCTTCCAAAGGATGTGGGAGAAAGGGGGAATACTTCAAAATTACAGTTTTCAGTGAGGCTGTAGCTATTTATGCCAGCTGAGGGTCTAACCTAAAATATACAGCTACATTGTGATATTTCATTCTATGAAAGCATTTAACGGGGAGCAATAGGGATGCCTTCATATTTAGTATATTAGACCAAATAGACTGGGGCATAGAACTTAGTATGTTTTTGTTTTCGTTACCTTCTGTGGTGCTATCTTGTAGGCTCAATTTCATACTGGTGGTGTGCAAAACCTTACAGAATGGAATAGAACATGCCAGTTGCCTAGCTTAAATAAAAAAGCTGCATGTCTCTCTGCATTGCTGCTGAATAACTAATCTGCATCACATGTTTCTTAAAGTAATATACCTACTTACTACTAATCTCTTGTTCCTGTTTGGAGCACATCTCTGATATAGTGGGCTCTTCCCAGTTTGGAATAAGACCTATTTCACTGTTCACCTCTCCGGGTTGTTTTACATTTAGTGTATTTTATTGTCTGTGTAAAGTACTGTTCAGACCAAGCATGTTTAAGCTCTGTTGTATTGACATGCAGCCTTTTGATTGATTCCCCGGTCATGGCAACTTCTCTTTTCATAAAGCTTTCCACATAGATACGCTTTGCTTCCTCTCTTACCCTGTTCTGTGTCCTGTCCCAGTATGTTGTCCCTGGCTTCTCTCTCATTGTTCCCCTGAGTAAGTGGCATTCCTTCATGAAAACATCTTTTGTTTTCCTCCCTACTGTTTTTTGATCACTTATTTACTATTATATTCTCCAGGGTTATGCTTGCTCTTTTTGTTTCCTGTCTGTCTAGCCTATATTGACTTTTTGAACATTAAAGATGTTAAAAGCAGTTTGAGAAACATATGCAGAACTCTTAATTTCCTAAATGGTATTGTCAGCTTTCTTTTCTGCGCTCAAACAATTCCTATCCCCTGTGGAGGCTGAAAGCATGGGACTGCTTTTCTCTTTTTTTTTTTTTTTTTTTTAAAAAACGTGACTTGCGAACTGATTAGATATTATTGCAGAGCAAAATGCGATAAGATGAAGCCTTGACAGATCCCTGTGCAAGGGGTTCACAAAATGATTGACATTGCTCAGGGCCACTTTACAAGGTCTATGGTAGGAAACTCGATACCTTCCAAACACTGGTTGGAGTCCTCAGCCAACTTTCATGCACTAATCAGCCCACGGGTACGATTTCTGTTGCTGGGATGTGGTGCTGAGGTCTGTGTTGTTTTTCTGGGCTTTCTCAGCGAAGGTGGTCCAGAAGACCCGATGCAGAAATAGTATGTTAATCATAGGGAGAGAGAAATGGTGTTAGAGCTAGTGGGAGAGGACAGTAATTATTTGCTTGCAGCTCTGTGGCTAGCCTTCCAAAACTGCTCCTTCCCGTGTCAATGACTTATTCTTTGCTGTGTCTTGTTACTGTAATGGCTGACGTAACTCAAGGCAGCCTACTGGTATGTAGAATGTACATTTTAAAATACCTTTTGAGACATCATCCAGCAAATAGGCCATAGGAAAAAGGAGGGATTTATAGATCCAAGCTATCTGCAATCCCTAATAGGAAGACCTAAGAAAAAAATTGTATTTTAAGGAAAAAAAGATAGGGGATTAAGACTATATCCTTCATGAGAAAGCAGCCTAAGAAATTGTCCTTCACAGAGAAGACCAGGCATGATTAACTTTGATATAAAACAAATTTCCTACACCACGGGGTGGGTTTTGATTTGCACAATGTACAAAGGCCGTCTCTGTGCAGTGGAGGACATACCAGAGCCTTGATGCCAGGAGACATATATGTTGTGTATCTTTCTTATATCAATAGAGAATATCAGAAAAACTGACCTGCTCAGTTGCAAAAACACAGGCCCTGTGTGTGTCAGCTCTCTTCCTATTCTGGCTATGGTAGCAGCCAGTGCCGTCAAGTCAGTCACTCTAGGTCATACAAACCAAATCGGCCTTTACAAAAGAAGCAGCACTAAGATGTTGCACATAAACAGCCCAGATGCATGAAACTGATTTTGTGAAGTAATCAGGATGACAGTGAGAGTTTTAGATACCAGTAGAATGAAAGGGTACAGACATTGTCCCTGTTTGTTTTCGAAAGTTTGGTCTTTTCATGGATAATATATAGTCACCTTTGTCTTACTCTGCTCTGTGTACTCAGATCATCTGGGATGCTTTCTCAGCCTGTTCCTTTAAAAAATATTTTGACATTGAATAATGACTGATCTGCACAGGGCTGCTGCCATAGCTTGTGCCCAGATTCTGCTAGGATTGTCTGTAATTATAATTGTGTTCTCCTTGTTACTTGTTAGTCTGACTTTTTGGACAGTTACTGCCCATTGATACTAAATAGAAATGCTCAGACTGGCCTGCCTTGTTCCTAAGTGCAATGAAAGTAACAAGTGTAAAATTACTTCTGTAGCTCCAAGCAGGAAATAACGCTTGCACCACTAACATTTTACTGGATGGGGTTTTTTTTATTGAATGCCTGCTTGATGAAAGTGTTCCAACAGCATCAGTTTTTGTAAGACGTGGCTGCGTTTTGAAAAGAACAGCGTTGGAGCTCAATAGAAAACATTTATAAAATGGTGTGGATAACTCTGTTCAGGAGACATAAGTGAAATACTAGTATCAATGTTGAAAAAGGGACAGTGATAATGACAATAACTCCTTTGTACTTGAAATACTGTAGTATCTATAGGCCAGATGATATTTAACAACAGTGACATATGAACAAATGTATGTCTATGTACTTCTGTAAAGCAGAAGTTCTTCTGATCACATTTGATCTCCTCCACATCTATTTGTAAAGATCTTTTAGGAAATATTTCCTTTAACTAAAATCTTCTGTGCTCTTCTGCCAAAAGTCAATGAAAAGGCATTTGATGATCTATGCAGAGTGACAATCACAGAGCACAAATTGATGACAAAAGTGTGATGTCATTTTTCTCAGTCTGAAGCAGGCAACACCAAGAGTGGAAAAACTGAGGTACAGACACAACTGGGGCTGACAGAAGACGGTGGGTTCTTCTGAAGTGGATTCCTCATTTATTTCCTTATTCCTGGAAAGACTCAGATTGAGATTTTTAGAAGAGTCCAGAGAAGCCTGTAACTGCATTTATGGTCACTGTGATGGATGCTCATGTGCAAGACATGATGATTGCTCAGATACTTTGTCCTCTCTAGCCCTAACTCTCAACAGTCAACATTTGTGGACTTTGGAGGTTTCATAAATGCCACCGAAGGGAGAGAGAACAACTCACAACCAAGTAGTAGTTCTGCTACTGTTCGCTTCATTCCCAGTACATTCAACTTGTTTTCTGCCTCTCATCCCAATATCTGAACTCTAGTGCAGTTTTGAACTATGAGAAGCATCTGTGATTTTTGGAACTTGCGGAATAGTTTGAATATTTGAATGCTCTTTCTAGAGTTTCCGGTGTCAATAAAACTATTACAGACTTTCAGAGGACAAGTTCACCTGCAGGAAGGGTCTGCAGGCATTGGTAGCAAAGATAGCAAGTGAATTGGCTTATGCAAAATTAACCAAGTTTTATTTTGACATGTTAAATGCAACATATCAATACCAAATACAGACAACCTAAGGTAGATTTTAAAAAAAATCCAGCACATGATTGAGTTTGGTCCAGCAGTTGTAACTCACGATTTGTATTGTCATTGTGATCAAGTTATTCAGAGGCCTGCTGCATGATGGTATCTTAAAGCCTGTACTGCTTTCTGTTAACAGGATTCTCAGGATGTTATTGGCATTGCCTTTTTTTTTTTGAGTTTTTCTTGATAAGGTCACATCTGGTGAGAGGAAGCACCTTGCTGTTGAAACCTCAAGATCAAGTAAATAGCCTAATGATTATCAGGCAATTAATGACATTCAATCGCTTGCATATTTTTTCTGTAGGCTGGTGAGAGTTAAAGGTTTAACTTTTATTAAAGTAGCCTATTAAAAAGTAAGCCATGCTGACCATGTGAATTGTCACATGATAGTACCACATCTGCCACCAGCCCTGAGGGGTAGGTCAATAGCTTAATTAATAGCTACTCATCAGCAACCAAACATTTTCGTGTGGGAAAGCATACAGTTTCTCGGTGAAAGTAAGCCTTTAAAATTACATTTTTAGGGACAGATTTTTTCATTTGAAGTAAGGTAAAATGACTGGATTATCTAGTAGTGGTTCCACCACTAAAATGTGACAACAAATACACTTATACCCTGTATAAATGTTGATTGATGGATATTTCCTCCCTGTGCACATCTGATTTGCAGATACAGATGTTCTCTATAATCTCCCATGTTTCTTGCTAGGCTGCAAATTCTTTGAATAGAATCTTTATCTTGTCTATCTAGCTTCATCTAGTTAATGATTATTCCTGTTCCTAAAGGTGATGCTTTTATTTTTTTTTTTTTTTAATATTGGGTTGTGAGAGCCTGAAGTGACATTCCTAAGAGACATAATTAAAATGTTTCGTTACAGTATGTCTTGCTTTTGATTAACAAGTCTTTTGTATGTAATATACTACAAATGAAGAACAGTACTTTTTGGATGCTCTGTTCTCCCTCCCTTCTCCTTCCTCCTGCCGTTAGCAAGGAAAAGTTTGCAGTCTGTGTATTATAAGTATCCCTCTTGGCACCTTCGTAAGCAGCATCTTAAAGGTTACTCCTAGAGCCTGGCTAAATGTTACCAGTTCTTTAGGGAGAGTGACAAAGATATGCACTCATGTGGAGCTGAAATCTTTTAAATCTTTTAAGTCTGGTAAACCTTATGATAATAAATAAGAAATACTTTACCTCTAGTAGTCCATTTCATGGTTTAAAGTGCACCTGTTCACCTGTGCCTTATAATCAAAATTAAACATTAGCAGCTTCTCATTAGTATTATAAGCCTTTTGGTAACACCAAGTTTCAGGATAAACTATTTATGTCAGTCTGTGCATGAGTTTTCAAAATCGCAGATGCCGAACGTCTCAAACTCCCACTTCCCTCTATTTCATAAACAACTTCCCTCCTCATGAAAAAATTCTCATGTGGGGAAAAGGAACCCCTTGGCATAGTAGGTATAGACTACTAATTGCTCCCTGAGAACAATATTTTGGATTTTCTGTGGCATCACTGCATTGTATCAACTAGATACTGTCATTGATTAGTGGCACCATTGGGTAGGTGTGACCCTCAGGAAGCAGAAGAATATTCAGTGCTTAAATATTACAGTCATTGTCCCTTCATACACAGACTAGTTTTTAAAGAGCTTAGCAGAAGCTTCAGTGGCTTTGTTGAGACTAGAACGGGTTTTTCAGTCAGCTGTCTCCACTCATATGTGTCCCATACCTCTGGAGTGTGTCTGGCATGCACAAATCTATTTTCCAATGAAAAGCATATTTTACCAATGCTCTATGCAAAGAAGGGTGTTACATGTGAGTTTATTTGTCTTAAAATAAAGGAAATTTGAGAATAAAAGAAAGGCAATGTCATTTAAATTTGTATGCTCTCTTCAGAGTCAGTTCTGGATTTTTCACCACGTAGAAGATCTTGCCCAGAGTTCAAATTGAATTGCACCAAAATGCAGTAAAAATGTAAATGAAAACTCTGCTACAGCCTTGGGAATCACAAAGTGAACCCTGCTACAGTGCAAACAATTTCAAAAGCTGAGTGCCAAATTCATCTCCAATAAAAGCCTTCTGAATATACCTAAGACGTCTCACATATTTTACACTGGTAAAGGAAAGTAATTTAAATAAATCTGAGCTGTGTCAGATCTGCAGGTTTGTAACATAAGAAACTAAAAAAAATTAGGTTATTTTTTCCATTTGTATGGAAGTATTTTTTTTAAATGGATCTCTATTTTTATTTTACTCACTTTTCTCCTGCAAATATTTTAGAGACAGTTGAATGCTCAAGAGAAAAATTATTTGTTGTAGGCTTTGAAAAATTGTACATGGTTTCACTGCAAATATATTTACATTAAGTCTTCAATAGGTATTTTTTAATGTATGAATTATGTAAAAATATTTTAAGTAACTGCTTATGTATTGATTAAAAAATAAATTTCACAAACAAAGTTTTTATATCCTATTTTTTCCCTCTGACTATACACATCTGATACTTGCATTCAATCAAATGCTGCACAAAACTCTACATTTAAATTTCTGGATGGAATGTTTTAGATATGTGAAAAGCTACAGAAGGCTTGGACCCACCTGGGATAGCCAGCTTTTTTCTAACTGACTTTCGGGATATTTTCCTTTAATACTAAAAAGGAAAGAAAATGTCTTAGAAATGTCTTGGGAAAAAATCCTTGTTTTTTGAAGGCAACCAAAATCTATTGAACCTTGCTGAAACTCTTCAGACTTCTACTTTCCCTCTCTGATTAACTGATCAATCAAGAGATTTAGTTTGATGGTTCATCCCCAGACATAGCTCTGGTCATGTCTTCAATCCTATAAGCTACATCAGCCTTTTAGTAAGGGAGTGGTTTCTCTGATTGTTTTGGGTGAGCTGACAGCACTTTCCTCTGTGACAGAAAGCTTTTCCAGTCTCAACTACAAGTCAAGTCTTCTTTTTCCAGATTCCAATGGAAAATTTCTGTGGAATTTCATGGTAAGAATTTGAGTGGCTGTTACTTCAAAGGTGTTTTCAGTATCTAAGTATTGTCTCCCAAACAAGGAACTGAGTAGGGGTTTGTTTGTTTATTTGTTTTCTCCCGCAAAATTTTGCACTTAAAATTCAAAGGAATTCTTTCGTTTTTTTATGGCTGCTGGATGCTTCCAGAAAAACAGGGGCAAGTAGAGAATAGAAATCTGATGCTCCATCATTTTGAAAGTGTGTTGGCTGCACATCAACTGTTCTGATTTGCTGGTAGTCCAGAATCTGTTCAGAGGCAGTAATCCTTTACCAATTAGGTTTCATAAAGATGAGAGAGTTTGTGGTCAGGTATATAAATTAAAATTATAATATGTGGTAAAGGTCAGAGGCATGGAAAGCTCAAGGGAGTGTTGTTTATGGCTCAAAAGCAGTTTAAATACTGTGATTTAGTTTAACAGCTGTGATTCACAGAGGGTCATCAGAAGGAAAGGAAAAAAACAAGTGCTAAATTTAAGGAGGTCTGACCATATGTTTTAATGCTTGTGTAGAGGGTGGGATTAAGTTTACAGATACACGGGTGTGATTGGTAAAGAGAGATTTCAAATCTAGTATTGGAAATTATGTTGGTGTTCCTGTAAAAAGAGGGAAAAAACATTATTTGAGATAAAAAGGCTGCTCACACAGTCAGTCTAATCCTGGTGCTTGAAGCTTTGTTCTCATCTCCTTTTGAGAATCCCTGGTAATAGTTTCATTCAAAATGGGGGGGGAAGTGCATGTTGTGAACTCTGGGCCTACAACTGCATTTCAGCTTTTTAAACAGTTTGATAAACATGGTGTGGAATGTTGTGCACTAGTTTGTTTTGTACAGCATTTGACACTGTCTGTTTTTAGCAGTGCACACAGCACTCCTTTTGATTGTAATATATCACAGATTACCATGTCAAAAATAAATATAGCAAGATCTGTCTTATTTCTTTAGCTGTATTTTGAGAATTAATACAAATAGAGTAACTGCATGCTAGTTATTTTTAAAAATGGGCTACTTGGCATGAATATTACTATAAATGTACTATTTTATTTATTTATTTATTTTTAGTAAGTAGAAGTGATCAAAAAATGCTGTTTGCATGTTTGGTGCATTTGCTGATTTACACTCAGACAAGAGTGCCATCCTGGGAAAATGCACCATGTTGATTATGATTTATACCAGAGGAGTAAGATTATTAATACTGACTGTAGAAAACTCCACCACAAACTAGCCCCAAAAACCCCTGAAAAAAATGCACTTTAAAATTTCTACTTGGATTTGAAAATTAATGACTAAGGAGTTCTGTGATACTATAAATAGCTATTAACATAATACGTTTTATTATCAAGCATATAACACTGGAAGTAAACAGTATGGCACATTTTCTACATGGTCAAATGGTATGCTATTGTATGGAGATACAGTGAATAAGGAGGCTTATTTGGCTTGGTACAGAAAGCAGAAACAGGGGTTTTTTTCCATATCCCAATGTTTGATATTCTGAAGTTTGTTCTAAACTTGGACTTTCCTTTGAGGATTTTAAATCAGATTACCAGTTAGACCCAAAGAAAACTGTGAATTGTCAAAAGAGGCTTTTTTCTTCTTCTTCTTTTCTTGAAATAAATTATGTAGTTACATTTGTCCCTGTCAGATATGGATCAAATCAAATGTTGCTGAATCTGTTAACCATGATTTCAAGATTTTTATATTTTAAAATTCTCATTTGAGTGAAAAGTAGAGTATAATTATATTTACCATCATTATTCTTTAGGAAGAAATTTTTTATGGAGAGAGCAATCAGACACTGGATTGGTGGTGGATTCACCATCCCTGGAGGTTTTTAAGATGAGACTGGATGTGGCACTTAGTGCCATGGTATAGTAACCATGGTGGTGTTGGATCAAGGGTTGGACTTGATGATCTCGGAGGTCTTTTCCAGCCCAGTTGATTCCATGATTCTGTTCTTTACAAACATGCATACACAAGTTATTTAAAGTCTTCAGTGATGATGTAGGTGAAGGGTTCCAGTGCACTCACAGCCAATTTGCAGATGACACCAAGCTGACTGGTGTGGTTGCCACACTTGAAGGATGGGGTACCATCCAGAGGGACCTGGACAAGCTCTAGAAGTGGGCCCATGGTAACCACGTTTAACAAGAAGTTTAGCAAAACCAACTGCAAGTTGCTGCACCTGGATCTGGGCAACCCCCAATACCAGTACAGGCTGGGGGATGAACAGACCTAGAGCAGTCCCACTGAGAAGGACTTGGAGGGGCTGGTGGATGAGAGACTGGACATGACCCAGCAATGTTCTCTCACAGCCCAGAAAGCCAATCATGTCCTGGGCTGCATCAAAAGCAGCATGAGTAGCAGGATGAGGGAGGTGATCTTGCCCCTCTACTCCACTCTGGTGAGACCCCACCCGGAGTGCTGCGTCCAGCTTTGGGGTCCTCAGCACAGGAAGGACATGGCTCTGTTGGAGCAAGTCCAGATGAGACCACCAAGATGATTAGAGGGATGAAGCACCTCTCTGATGAGGAAAAGCTGAGAAAATTGGATTTGTTCAGCCTGGAAAAGAGGCTTCAAAATGACGTAATTACAGCCTCCAGGGAGCTTACAAGAAGGATGGACAGAGCATGTAGTGGCAGGACAAGGGAAAATGGCTTCAAACTGAGAGTAGGTTTAGATTAGATATTAGGGAAAAATTCCTGACTGTGAGGGTGGTGAGGCACTGGAAAAAGTTGCCCAGGGAAGTTGTGGATATTCTTTTCCTCTAAGTGTTTAAGACCAGGTTGGATGGAGCTCTGAGCAGCCTGGTCTAGTGAAAGGTGTCCCTGTCCATGACAGGGGGTTGGAACTGGATGATCTTTAAGATTCCTTCCAATCCAAACCATCCTATGAATCTATGATTAGCACAGTGGGATGAGGGACAACACAAGCTGATTTGAAAGAGAGATTAAACTTGAAATTATTTCATAGAGAGTAAAAAATAAAAGGCACAAAAATTCCTAGTGCTTCTTTCATTTGCAGTCAGTAAGAATGTTTACAGAATGACATCAGCTGAAAGTGCATGTCTTTCCAATAGAAGTTACCTGTCATATGAGAACTCTAAAAGTATTTGGGGAGAATACTACTGCAAACTCCCACTATGAGGTGACTGGATGTTAGCTTTCCCTGTGCTTCTGCTCGTGGGTTGGTGATGTGTTTCCTGGGTGCACTCTATGAGAAGCCAAAATCTGCCTGGGCAGAAGAGACGAGCATTGCAGTCTATCAGTCTTTACATAAGTTTTCTATGGATGCCCCTCAGAGCTCCATCAAGAGTCTCTGAATCCCAGAGGTAGTGACATGACGGTGATAAGCTTGCATTGGTCACTTGACTGCGGCTCGAGGGGAAAGCAGTCCTCCTTACTTTGGCCTTTGCCCATGCTTTCTGGAAGTGGGACAGCATGAAGGGAGGGGGCATTTGTCATTCCCTACTCTTTCTCTCCTGCTGACAGTGTGTGCAGGGATCAGGCTTTAATTAAGTGTCACAGGTCTCCCCAAATGTACAACTGTTCCTTGAATGCAAACCCACTTGCAAATATACCAGTCTGTTGTCATGACTGTGTCTGTTGCTTTCTCCTTCTGCCAATGTTGTGACGTGGAGCTGGGTTTGCCTTCTGCTTCCTGCAGTCAAAACTGCTGCAGGTGGCAGATGCAAAGGCTTGGGATGGTTTCACCCTAGCATTCATCCACTCAGAGGTATGGGGAAACCTGAGGAGAATGTGCTGTGTTAGTGCTCTATACTAGTGAGTCAACTACTGCAAGAAAACTACCAATAAATGTAGTGCTGTCTGTCTAAACCTGTCTCCTCTGCAGAGAAAGAGTGGAATAAACAAAAGCCTGCAATCTCAATAAGTTACCTTTATTCTAGGCAGCTTTCTGGTTTGAGTGATTCTAGTAAGACTGAGCACAAAAAGCAGTGTTTGGAGGTGAGAACAGCAAAGTGTTAATTATCTATTCTTGCTCAAAGCAGGTTGTGCTGGATGGAATAGCTGCTTGTCCTTTGGTTTAAACCTGGGTTAGTACAGAAAATTAAGCCCAAATTTCATAGAAGTGTAAGCAGGCATTCAGATCCTGTGGGGGGAAAAGTTAGAAAGACTAAACTTTGCTATCTTGTGCAAGCCTAATAATGAGTTTGTGGGTTTGTGTGCAAACTTATGGTGTCTGGCATGATATGCTATTCTCAGTTAGTGTTTCAGAGACTCAAAATTCTTTTGAACTTTATTTTGGGAGCAGAAGCAGCACACATTGTCCCATCTTCCACTTCTGGCTATGGAAGAGGGAAAACAGAGGAGCTTTATGTGGGCACTTTTACACCTCTGTACTAGGTCTTCCTCTGCAAACCTAGCACTTTTCAAATTCACTACTTGACCTACCTGATGCTGAATGGTCTCAGAGCTGGGAGAAGTGCTCAGATATTCTGAGACTACTTTTATACCACTTTTCATTTCAGAGTCATTCCAAATACTGTAAGCACTTCTTGTGATCTGGACCAAGCTATCTTTTCCAGCTCATTTTTCTCATTTTTAGTATATGCAAACTTATCTTCTTTGCATTGCCAGGGGAAATCCCCACTATAAATCAAAATTCCTTGGTGGCAGAACTTTTCAATCCATCTGTGGAAATATAGGGGTTTGTTTGTGTTTTTCTTTCCTGGGAGTGAGTTGATATTCCTTGAGGTACAGAAGACAGGCAGCAAATAATGGCTTTGCTTGGAAGCTGCAAGACACTCCTGGTTGCAGCTGTGTTGTATTTTTGAAAGGACCTGTTAAACTGTAGGAAACAGTGCTCTCTGCTCTTCTTTCTTGGCAAAAACAGGTAAGATCACTGGCGATATTACAGGACACATGGTTAATGAAAGAGCCTCGTGCTTGAAATTTACTGTGTAAACTTTTTTTTTAATCAATAGTTACATTTTTTTTTCATTAACTTTGTGCCAAACTCTGAAGAGACCAGCCACAGTGTGTGGGGGGAAACACAATGAAAACAAATTACTTTGCACATGCAAAAAGCCAGATTCTTGTTTTCCATTAATGACTTTCCCCCCCCCAATTTTCTAGAACAACTTCTTATATAGACTTCCCCATGTGACTTCATAAAGTAGTAACTTTTTAATATATATTTAATTCAATACTTACAAAAACTTCATGATGGTCCCTACTTTCCCGTTTTTACAGAATTCAAACGGTGAATATACATGTACTTCCAATTTCCCTTCTAATTGCTTTTGGATGATTGTAATATCAGAAGGAAAGAAGGGTTAGCACTAGAACAAAATAAGTAGAAAAAAATTCCCCAGTAGGGAATATAGTAACATAAAAATGGTGTTTAGATGACGCTGTTACAGCCTTCGGTGTGAACACTCTAGTCTGTCAAAGTTTTCTGGGAACCAGCAAAGCTTCCTGTGCTAGAAATGCAGCACAGCCAGAACAACTCTGGGTATTTCTTCTCTTTATCAATATTCCCGACTTCTTGATACCAGTCCCTAGCAGATATACAATTGGCACTAAATTAATGGTATCTTGGACTTCTAGGCTAATTTCCTTGTGTCTTTTGCTTGGTACATGTATGCAATACAATAACAAATAGGCAAGAGTTATTTCCTTCTCTTCAGCAAGGGGATGAGGTGCTGGTTTTGAAGAATGGAACAGAGACTTGTATGTTCAGGAACAACCCCCTTACTTTTCCTCAGTGGGTGAGATGCACTCTGAGGAGAGAAAGAAGCCAGGAGCCATCTCAAAAGACAGGACAGCTGGGCAGTATTTTTGGCAGGAGGTGGTAGATAAGACAGATAAATTGATTAAAAATTCTGTTTGCTGCTTATGTTTAAGGGCCCTTCTATGGTCCTAGCTTACAAGAGTTTGTAATGTCTGTCTGGTCAGGCTTGCTGAGGTGCTAGTCTATTCCTGCAATATTTACCTGCACAGGGTATAGCACAGTAGTCCTGCTATGAAATCTAAATTTTGTGTATTATTGCTTAAACTGACCACTGGAAACAAGGATAGAGTAGACAGAAAAGACAAAGAAAGAAACACTCTCTCAACCTCCCTGTCTATTCTTCCAGATCTTTTTAGATAACCTGTGCAGATTAATGGCAGACCGTAATATGGTGCTTAATCAGATTTTATTGTTTTCACTTGCTTTTCACTTAAATTTCGTCCATCCCAGCCATTTAAATAATGATTTGTCTGATTTTAAAATAGTAAATTCTCAGACATCTTGAACTCTTTTTAGCTGCTTCTTGGTTATTATGGTTGTTGGATCTTCCCTGTGGACGGGGAAAGCTATGAGCTAGTGGGAAATGCTTTCAGAATCACAAAACATTCTGGTTTGGAAGGGACCCAAAACGATCACTGAGTCCAACACTTAAGTGAATGGCCCATACAGGAACCTAACTCACAACCTTGGTATTATTAGCACCAGGCTTTAACCAGCTGAGCTAATATCAGGGTTGCTGTGGTTCCCTGTTATATGATTCCTGTTATATGATTCATACTGTATAGTGTTTTCCTTATTGTTTTAAGGTATACAGAGATATATATGTATATATATGTAAAACTTCTAGAAGTTGGCCTAATGGGAAGACTTATTTCAAATTTAGGTAATAATGAATTGGTTATCTAATTAGGAAATAAGACCAAGTAGAGATGGGTGAATCCATGCCTAAAATGATGTAGTGCACTTCAGTATAACCCCTTTTTTTTAAAATAGTTCAATGGGTACACACACAGACATATATATAGAAAGAACCTTTTATAATTACAAAAGATGGTTAAATATTTTCTCCTCATTTTTCCTCTCTTGTGAGAGTAACATGCATTAACTTCTTGGCATCATATTTCTCAGGCAGTTTCTACTTTCAGAAAATGATTTATTAACTAGAGTTCGGCTACTTTTTCCTTTTGTTGCTGTTGACAAAAGGCATGTTTAAGCATGCTAAATGAGCTTAATGCAGTGGACAAAAATGATGGCTAAGAGTAGCAGAACTTGCTGCCAACACATATTTTTTCTTTGTAACATTTATAAGGAATAGTTAATCTGACCTCAAAGACAAGAAACATATGCTCCACCAGATAAGGTGCTAGAGATGAATGAATCTGTCTGCTATGGAGCATTTGTTGGAATAAGGGAGAAAATATAAAAAAAAAAAAAAAAAGTGGATCATGAGGAAAGGAAGACTAAGACAGCCAAGTGCCAGAAGGAAAAAGTGAAGTAAATCTGGGAATTGACTAAAATAGTGGATTGAAAGAAGAGAAGGTAGAGTAATGAGAGAGAGAAAGTAAAGAGGCAGGTCTGCTGGCAATCAGCCCTCCCTTAGGGCTTCTCTTATTGTTTTGCCCTAGGTATTAGTTCAGGTTTTTGGCTTGAGCAGACTGAGTCTTCTAAAGAGGTGGGCTAAAAACTAGTAGTGCTACTTGAGGGGAATAGTTTTGTAATTGCATAATATTAGTAAACCATTCTCTTAATAGGATCTGCTGGCCTCAGTAGTACATACAGGTGCATGTACATTTTCCAAAGGGATTATTAATTTTCATTTCAGTCTAGTTCTAAATACACAGAAAGATATAAAAATCAGCTGACTGGCTAGAAGCTTGAGATAAAGTATAGGTTTTTACAAAGGAGGAAATTAAAAATAAGGCAAGCATAAACAGAAAAGAAAGAGGAGAAAATGAATCTGAAGCACAAATCTGTGTGACTATGTAGAGGCAGCATTTCATATATAGGCTGCTAACTCCGGTCTCCTTCAAAGGCGGTGATAAAGATAAAGCAGTAAGATGATAGGGTTGATGGACTTGATATCTGGACATTGGGACCTGACCTGAATTTCAGCTTCTTTTAACAAACTACTTAGAGACTTAATCTCTGTCATGTATTTTTGGTATGTTTCATGTGTCTTACGGTGGACCAGGGGAAGTATATTTGAACTTTATATACACAAGAAAAATGTTTCGTTTTGTCTCTACATCTTAACTCTTTTCCCTGTATTTACTATTATTGTGAACATTCAGTATTTTTAATCCATTCTATTATGACTCTTTATGTTTTCTCTCCAAATGGCAAATTTTGGTTACATTACCTTGTAAATATGATTTGTTGGATCATTTTAAAATATGGCAGCTACAGACTGAGTTTTGGTGATTGCTCTTGTTAAAAAACTTATTTGCAAAAATAAATATTTGCTCAAAAATAACTTAAAATTAATGAAGAGCTGAAATTGAATGTGCAAATTTTTATTTGTACCTTTTAAAAAAATCTTGATGAATATTTGTAACTTTATCGTGTTGTTCAGCTTTTGAGTGAAAGCTGTGGCCACATGTGATCCCTCCCTCACCTGTATAAGAGATAGGAGTGTAAGAGTGCATATAAGTGATTTTTCCTCTGCATCACAACACATGATGCTGTTGCTAACAGTGGCAGTGCACATCTCCCCAGGGTCCTGAGAGTTTTTTTCCCTCTAATAATTCTACTAATAATGCAGTACCTTTTGGGAGCTAACATTTCATCCCTAACACAAAGGTAAGAAATCAAAAATTAAGTATAAATATTAATTTCATTTTAAAGTAGTGTGCAGGTAATACTGAAATCATCACTGCTGTTCAGATAACTAAGCTTTTAAGTACTTCACCTGTGGTAGGAAGTAAAGCAAATAAAATAGGCTTTTGGTCTACCTAGAAGAGAGCTACATAACTTCCATGAAATTGAATCAAAACCTTGTTTTTGAAGTAAGCTGGTGAACAATTCCTGAACAGAAATCTGTGAGTGAAGAGAAGGGCACTGCACCATAACTGAAATAGTGGGCTCTCTAGCCCACCCTGGCTGGCTGTGAGTCATCTGCAAATTATGGTCAGTGTGATATTAACAAAAAAATCAATTAAAGCAAAAGAGCAACAAGGCAATAAAAAGAATTTCTTGATATCAGCAATGAGCTTGGCCAGTCCCTAAGGATAGTGCAGCCTGAGGCTAAGCCAGAATTAAATGTTTTCATGTTTAATAGATTTTCTTTTTCCTTATTTTCTACTAGAAATACTCTCATGGCATGTAGTTGGCAGCTGTGACTGGACTGTGGTTAAACAAACTGACATTTAAGGAGAAGAAAAATTGCCCTGTAAGGTAGTCACAAGCAGTCAGGCTCACTGACAGGCAGATGTCACTATAAAACCTCTCACTCAGTGATTGGCATCAGCAGCTAAACTGCCCAAAGCCAATTGATAAGTGAGAAGGACTAGATAGCAATGTCTGCCTGCCAGTACAAGACTGCCTGGTCAGGGCAATTCAGGCTGACTGCATGTTTCAGCTCTATCTAGGGAGGAAAAGAGAAGAGACATGTACTGATGCTAATGAATTAACTTTCGCCTGTTTTTTTTAATGAAAAAAATTAATGTTGGTAATTAAGGCATTAGAAGATCAGGAAACCCCCATTGTTGAGACTGGTACTTGATGTGTTAGGAATTTGAAGAATAGGTGATGACAAACAAACAATATTTCTTGCAAATTCAAATTTGCATTTAGCTATGAAAATAGCAGCAAATACTACAACATGTAATGTGCCAGAACTTCAGGCTGATCTTAATGTAACTAAAACTTTTTCTATTTGTGGTTATTGGCAGGCATGATTCTTGTTAAATTGCAAATATATGTACCACATTGTGTCTGCAGAAAATTACTCTGGCAACCCAGTGACAGCATTTTCTGTGTCAAAAAGCTTCTTGTTCAAAAACAGGAACTAAATTTAGTAAAATCTGGGTCAGCATGTAAAATATAGCTTAGCTGACATGAATGTTCTGCTATTTGATTTCTCGTTTGTGTGTTTGTGGGGTGCTGCAACATTTTATATGCGTCCGGTTGTTGCTATTAGTATTATGGGATAGATGGAAATAATAATAAGAAAATAAAAACAGTAAGTTGTTCTAAATTGTTTTGGCACTGCTGGCTCAAAGTATTTGTGCCTTTTCCTTGCTAAATTGTTTACACAGCCATCTCAGATTTGTTAAATCATGCACTATGGCAGAAGTGGCATTGGCTGAGATACCATTGACTGAAGCTCCCATGACTCCTGAGATCTGTAGTCACAGTGTATGAGTGTAGGAGGGCACTTTTTACAAGGTAGATCATCTTGCTTTGAATAGCTTCTTCACTAATTTGGAGAGAAGAAGCAATGAGGATGTCTCCAACAGTGCTGCATCCCAAATTGTCTCTGCTCTCCCTGCCAGTATTAATGTATGTATTGCAGAAATTTATGTGTATACTTATTTCCATAGTTATGCATTGCTGCGAACTAAAATTATTTTACTGTTTTTAAGGGAAAGGTAAGCAACTGTCTCTTTCTCTGCTTTCCTGCTTTGGAAAATGAGAACACATCTGATAGAAATGTCTTGGACGAGTCCTTAGGAACATGAATCTTCCCTTTGAGGAAAGGCTTGGTTTGCTTGCGCAGTTTTCAGTAGAGTAGAAGAGAGAAGGAGACCTGTTGGCCTTGCTGTGCCCCTTCATTCAGTATAGAAGGTCTGTCTAAACTTTTAGTAGACCTTCAGTAGACAATTTAGTCACTGATTTGTCCCCAGTCTGTTGTTTGGGTGTTGGGTTTTTTTCTTTTACATATCTTTGGGTTTTTGGTTTTTGTGGACAGCATGACCTTTCTTGAAAACAAGACACCCCCCCTCAACACAGCAACTCAGATGAGCCTGTTTTCTTTCGCTTTGTGTTTTTTTTTTTTGTTGTTTCTTTCTCCCTCCTCCCAATTTCCCAGCTGGCAGACCTGGCATGGTGACATGATGTGTCAGGTTGCATCAGTCATGTTGTCTTCTGTGACATCCTGGCTCAGAAGGAGATGTGACTGATGAGAGGTGATAGTGTCACATCACAACTGAGGCCTCAGCTGGAGAAGTCTGAGCAATTTTCTCAACCATCATTAAAAGGGACATGGGATTGAGAAGCTGAGCTCTGCCTCACATCCCTTCCTTGCTCTCCAGTCCCTTTCACACAGCATATTTTGCTAGCTGGGTCACCTCTGTTAGCCTGGATCAAGAGTTGTAGCTGAAGAAGTTTTGAAGGCATGTGGAAAGGAGCTTTATGACATCTGTACCGGTGGCATAAATCTGTGGGCAACTGTAGTTGCCCTGAGTCTGATGAACCTTGTCGCCATGCCCTCAGCATTGTCCTAACTAATTACAGCCATCATGTTGTGAGCTATTCCTTACAATCAGGGAGATGAATTAAAAAGCTCACAAGCTTCCCTCGGGCACTGTCAGAGGTCCGCAGCTCGCTAATGTCACTAAATAACAACACGCAGTTCCTGCTCGTTCCTGTGTTAACGGAGCAGAAGTATGTGTTGCAGAGCTGGAAAAGTGAAGGTCTGAAACAGTGATAGCCCTTGTTAACTCTCCAATTATAGCTAAAACAAATAGCTGAGATTCCCTCGCTGTCTGCAATATCTCTTTGTGCTCCCCTGCAGCAGCTGTAGGAAGTGCTCTCGCTACTGCATATCATAGATATATTTTCTGTAAAAGGGTGTCAGTAGGGCTCTGAGCAAGGCTAGGCAAGATGGGTTTCACCACTTAAATGAGTTTCACCTTTTCAGATGAGTGGTTGCTTTCCAAAATATATTTTTCAGCTGATTGACAGCAATACAGTGTTCATTGGTGAGTTGCCTATGTAGAAAAAAACATTATTCTGCAAATGATGTAATAAAACTGTGAATTTATTTTCCTAGTATATGATTGGCAAATAAGACAATTTTGAGAATAGGAAGGCAGCATAATACTTGTTGATTCTAGGAGAAACTGGATGAATCACTAGTTATCTATTCCTGAATCATGACCCTGGCTGAAAATTCTTACCGCCCTCAACTTCAAACACAGCTTTTTACTTGGATTTTCCTTTAACTTGACATCTATTTTTTCTTTTCTTTTTAGCTCCTTCATTTATGCCTATGAAGTAAAATACTTCTCATTTTCTACCTCTTTCTTTGTTTAGATGCTTTTCTGGGTCATGTTTTTTCAATCTAAAATGTCTTAATTTTTTTTACTCTTCTCTCATACCTTTTTGTTTAACCTTCTTGAAATAGGTTCTTCTTCTCTTATGACCATTATATTCTTCCTTGATATCATTGCTAACTTTTTCTGTCTCCAACTCTGCTCCTTCACCTCTCCTGCCCCATCTTTCTTCAGCCCTCACTAATTTTTGTTTGTATTCTGGAAGGAGTCAAACTGTCTTTTTTTTTTTTTCCCATATTTTCCAAATACCTTCCCATTTTTGTGAAAGAAAGTCAGTCTTTGCTTCTGCCTTAGCTCTTACTGTCTACTGAACTATTCACAGGACGGAGAGTCAGAGAGAGGTGTTTCCTTACAAAAACACTCATAGAAGCTGGTGGATCTCTGATACCCGCTAGGCTGGTTTAACAACCATGAGGATGGATTTACTGAATTACACTGTCAAATTATTACAATAGGCTTAGCTGATAAAGACTTCATAGCTCAGGAATTCTTCTAAACAGTACTTGCTGTGATGAGTGGTGCTGATTTTGACATTTTCTCTTAGACTGACCCTGGGATGCACTTTGGCATTGAGAGTTCTGGTGTAGGAATCTACCTGATATGAATGGGTTTGCAGTACTTGCATGGGCAAGCAAACTGAAGCAGGGCTGTTTGTCCTTCTTTTAAAAAAATGAAGGGAAAGGTCTAATACGTTTTTTGATGTTGCTCTTTCCTGATCTCCTCCCTAAGTGTTGTTTCTCATTTTTCCATGACTTTGACAATTTGTTTTCCTGGGAAAACATGCTTTGTAGCTTCCTGGGCACTGCAGAGTTTCAGGGCTTACCGGGCCAGTGTATTCAAATGCTGATTTTTTATTTTGTCAGGATTTTCTGTATCCCAACATATCCATGAGCCTGTATCACAGATACTGCCAGGCTCCATTGGTGAGATGTGGGTTGTCTTTGGTCTCTTCTCTGGGAAGTATACCAGGAAGATGGGCAAGGGTGAGACACAGGGCAGTCCTGCAGCTTGCCGGGGAGCAGATCTGGTAGTGCTATGCAGTAGGCAAGGAGGCTGGACAGCAAGGGTCCATACACAGGATATCAGTCTCTCTCTCCAGTCTCCAGCTTCTGTTTTCTGCTCGACTGCACTCTCCGCCTTCCTACTGCCCCTCTGGGAATTGCCCTCTTATTACCACAATTACAATCTGTACACATTTCATTAAACTAATATCGCTTCGCGCAGACTTTCTCCACCGAAGTGCACAGCTGGAGGCCCATTTCTTTTCCTCAGCTTAAACACTTTGACAGGTTAAGAAAGCTATTATGGCTGAATAACAGGTGTTGCAAAACAATGTGCATTTGATGTTTAAATGAGAGAGTTTCTTTATTGACTGCCTTTATTGCATCGAAGACTCTCCTTTTTCAAGATGACTGGATTTTTATTGGTTTTACTGCTTTTTAAAGCGTATTCTGTTGTTTCAGAATAGGTCCGGAGTGGCTGTCTGCAGTTATTTGTTATTCTGATGTCTTTTTTTATTTGCACTTTTTTGCCTTCTTATCCAGGTGAAGGATACTGGTGCTAAATAGAAAAATTTTATTTTGTCTCTGTCTAGTGCCAGTACTAAGTGCATCTTGTTCATGGGCAGCTCCCGGTGGAGCTATAAGACTTTCTGCTCCATTACTTTGTCTTTGCTTATTATTCCTTAGCAGAATTGATTCACTACCCCCCTATGTATATAGGAGCATCTAATTATATGTATGTAAAATATATGTGGCAGTTTACATATTTAAGTTATATCTGGGCTTTAGAATGGTTTGCAGAGATTTTCAAAATGTTGCAGGAGATTTGGACATATGCTGAACTTCCAGTGGCCCAAGTCAATCACATTTGTTTGGGAATCTCATTGTTTGTGATTACTCGGTGGTGCTATGCAATATGATTCATATAGTGTGTTCACAGATGATCTAAGAGGTAGCATGGCCCTGTAAAAGGAGACTGTGATAATCAGGAATTCAATGCAATGTGTCATTTAATTAAACAAAACCAATATATTATAACCAAAAGAAATATGACCAAGATAAAAAGAGGGTGAAAAGTAAGATTTCCAGACATTAAAAATAAAAGTATTCTCCAAGAAAAATAAATTAATTCCTAAGTAATCTCCCCATCTTCCCTCTCCATACCTCCCACCTGGTACTCTGGCTGAATTTTAGTAAAGCTTTCTGCAAGCAGAAGGATGCTTGCTTTCTAACTCCCACAAGTAGATTTTGCCTAATGCAAGTGGTTTTAAGAACGACCAGGGCAGAAGAAAATATACCTATTTGTAATAGTAGAGTAAGGACATCACGGTTATGGCCTCATATTTCTTTTCTGTCCTACTACATATTTTGTCTTCCAAAATTGCGAAAGAAGAAATTAATAGCATGGCATTTTAGCAGCGGGAAGTTCAAAGGGGCTAAAATCTTACATTGGGAAGGAGGACAAAATTGGTTCAAGCCAGCTTCATTAATATGAAATCTTTTCCCTGACTGTAATTCCTGCCACAAATTAGGCACTGATGCAAGGTCTGGCACACTGAGAAGGGAGAGAGGTTGTCTGCCAGTTTTGAGGGAACTGGGGACAGTACTGGGGAAATCTCACAGGAGGTCGAGATAGCTGAGCTTATTACACTATTTTTTCTTACATGACTGATGTGAATGCCACATGAATTATGTGCAACACCAAACTGAAAGTAGAAGGAAAATTGTGTGTAGATGAAGAAGAAGGTGGGAAAGCAACTAGCTGTCACCACCACCATATATTTTTCACAATAGGCAATAAATTACTCCTGTGAGCCTCTGGAAAATTACCTGTAATAGAGGAATTAGCTGTTTCTCATTATTATTTTGATCTTGGGTATATTTAAATTCCTGACAATGCTGAAGAAAAGTGAAATGCTAATTATTACTTTTTTTTTTTCCTATAAATTACTCTGTCCATAACTGGAGAAATCTGTTGGGATGTTGTCAAGAGAAAATTGTACTGTTTCTTTAGTTGTCTCTTTTCTTTTCCCATGTTTCACAAGCGATTTGTGAATATTAGGTTTCAGCTGTTGTCAACCTGCATGTTGAAGAGATTGTATCTCAATGCACATGTAGTTGTCTTCAGTAGACCTGACATATAACCTAGTCCCTACAGTGTACATTAACAAAAAGGAAAATTTTTAGATACCTGAAGAAATTGTCCTGAACATGTCACAACTCATCTAGATTGATAACGGTTCTTCTCCCCTTCTCCAATAAAACCTAAAAAACATTTTCCTTTGAGCTAAAGTCATATTTACTATTTAGCTATTCTTGCCTTCTGAAAATATAAACTCCTTCTGCAGTTATTGGCTGTTCATTCTGTTTATTCTGTACTTGAAAGGTCAAGAGACAGGATCAAGGTACACTCAGGAGGCTGGCGAGTTTCCAGCTACTCCTTCCTCTTTCAACCTGTCTTGTTTTTTCAGTGTAACTTCAAGACAATCAGGGGAGATGCTCAGGCCGAAGCAGAGGACCTGGCTCTTCAATGGAAGGGTGCCTGGATTCACACGAGAAGGGGAGTTGAACGGAGAGGAGGCAGTGAGAATGGAGAGGGTGGCTGTATGCTGGTGGAGAGACAGCAATATATGGGAAGGAGAGAAGGTAGCGTGTGTATGTGTGTGTGTGTGTTGCAAACTGCAAAGAGAAAGAGGGGTAGAGTGACCAAAAACCAGGAGACAGGCTCTGGCTATTGCAAAAGGCAAAGAAAAAGGCAAAAAGGCATTAGAATTAAAGTAGTAGCTAATAAAGGAAAAAAATAGAGAGGGAGGGAAGGATATGTTAATCTCTATGGGGAACAAAGGAGAGACAAAGGGACAGGAATAGAACAAATTGAATGAAGGTAATGAATTACGAAAGGTATGTTGTTACTCAGCTTTGATTTGCATTTATTTCTCTCATGGCTGACTGCAAAGAACAAATTATAGTAGAAGAGATGAGTGGAGTGTTAGAAACAAAACGAGGATACGAAAATCTGAATACTGTAAAGGTGTACTTGTAAATAAAACATAAAACATCAAACTGGCTCAGTAGGAGCTTCGGGGAAGGTAAAGAAATGGTAGTTCCCAAATTACCTTTTAGAAAGTCTTTGTTTCTATGTTTTTTTAAAAAAATACTTATGCTGCTATTTTTCTTCAATTTCCTCCACTTCATCTTCAGTTTTGATTCTGCCACAGGTCTGAAATCTCTTGACCACTACGGGTTTTCCTCTTTTGAAAAACACTTCCCAACTTGGATTACAGCCACCTGCACTTTGACTTTTGTCCCTAGCAGCTTCTGGGAGGTCTGGAAGTCGCTCTTCTTGTTGACACATTTCTCAGTGTAAAAGAGCCTTCTCTGTGGCTTACATTTCATTTATTTACACTTATTCCCTTTGTTAATCCCCTTGTCTCTGACCATGTCACTCCCACATGTCTCATTAGGTACCTTTTGGCTTTTGCTATTTGCTGTGAGAAAGTGAATTGTGGTCAGGCGGTGGGTACCTGCACCTCTGCCCCTGTAAAGTGCTGTTTCTGTGAGTTGGCTGCACTTGCCATGACCCAGAGGTACTTGCTCTGTTTTTCGGCTTGCATAGTTTTCTGTCCTAGACAGTGATGCCTGTGACTTGGGAAGGTCTGGAAACAGGTTGCTTGTCTTGTGGCCAACAGGATAACAGGAGCCTGAGGGCAAGTGGGCTTCGGGCTACTTGTAGTTGACATGGGAAGGGATGGGTGCAATGAATCAGTCAATGTTTCTGTGCCAGGGGGCAGAGCCTCAGAATATCCTCTACTTGCACCTATGAGCAACACAAGGCTATTTGCAGGTACAGCCATAGGTAAACTTCAGGCAAAGCACACAGGGGCCCAGGCTGTGCTTTTAAGCTGACCTCGTTGATTTGACAACATATATCCAGATAGGGACTCCAGTATCCAGGCTGATACATAAATTGTTAAAAGTAACCACCATTGTATGCAAATTGTGTAACTCTGAACTCTGTATCCTGGTATAAATAAGGTGCACAGCTGAGGTATGGGAAAGAAGAATCAGGCCTTGAACTGACTGAACTGGGAAAAGAAAATCCATGGATTCATCAGTGGGAATTTTTGTGTCAGCACCCAGTGATAGGTGCCCCCAGAAGTAATGCTTTTTATCATTACAATGCTGTCCAAAACAAGGATTTGCAGATAGCCTCAGCTGCTACTCTGTAGGAATTAAATGTCTTGGGATCTTTCATAAGCATTCCAGTCGAGGCTTAGAAAAAAATTATTGTTCATAAAAAGAATCTCCTACGGGCTTTCAACCCTAACAAGTTTGTTTGTGGAATTATAAATTTATAAGCATCATAAAATTAGCATAAAATACTTAGAACTTTTTTTTTTACCTTGTTTGCAAAATTATTTCCATAAAAGAGAGAAAACATGTTTCTGTGGGGCTTTGCTAGGCATGTAGAGCCCTCATGTATCTCTAGGCTGAGATCAGGATAACTAAGGAATAGAGACGTGAATACTAAGAATTTCAGTGAAGGGTTAATGTATTCTTTACCCTCTGATTTCAAACAAAATTTAGTAGCAGTTGCATGCAGTTTTGGACACTGAAGTTTAAAATAGCTTCTTCAATAGAGGGAAGCTGAGTGCTGTGGAGCAAATTTTTCTCAAATCAGGCTGTAAAATCATTAGTTGTGAACGAAATGCATCAATATAATGTGCTGACCTCTTTAGATTCATTCCTTGGAACATAATTATTATGCAGATGTTTCTTCCTGTTAATATAAAGATATGTGCGGGCACGTGTCAGTATATTTCTGTGTAGACAAGGAAAACTCAGGTTTTTTTGGAGCTGATCTTCAGCATATTGCCATTTTGTTTTACATGGAGCTTGCTACTCAGAAGCTGTAAGGGAAGATTCTCTTGGACACCAGGTAGTTTGTGTAAGTTTGGAAATTTCATGTGAAAGAGCCTTTAAATTAAACTTAAACATGCTGGGAGATGAACAATACCCAGAACTGCAGTTACCAACTCTCATCTTCCTTTGTGAATCACCATCCCAGCAGTGCACAGTCATCCTTTTGTATTCATTTTTGTCTTTTGCCTCTGTCTAGTTTCAAAATGTGCATTATCCCACATGCTAAGCATCATTCTCAGTTAAAAGAGAAGAAGAATTGCTGCTGATAGAACTCAAGAAAATATATTTTAAGGTTCAGGTAACGGTTCTGAAAAAGTTCTAGAGAATGGAAATTCTTTAAATTGTCTAAAATATTCACTGGAATAGAATTTAGGATTTTGGCTGTAGATGATTCTCAGGAAGAAATAGAAGTGCTATAAAAGTCACCTGCTTTTTCTAACACTATTTGACATTTATGAAAGGACAAATGAGCTTTGTGGTGAAACTACAGAACTGTACTTTAGTATTCCAAGTTTTTGGTTCTCCTGCAAACTTCTAGTGGAACTTTATAAATGGCTTTAATCTATTTTTTCTCCTTTAGTAATCTCTGCCTGCTTCTGTTATCACACTGTAAAATGGGGAAAAAGTTACTCCTATGACACTTACATACCTCTTATGGGCTACATTTTCTTTGAATTTCTTGATGCGGTCCTTGGGTATTAGATACAAGTTAGATTTTTGGCACTGAAATAGTAATGAAATATTTTCTTAGATTTGTTTAGTTAACTAGACCAATAACATCTGAATACCACTAAATGCCGAGATGTGTGCATTTCAGGAAAGGAATATGTTAGAGGAAACTGCAGTTTTAATACAAATTTAAATAAAAATCAAACAGTCTATACATTAAATGGTATGGAAAGCATCAAGCTCTGCCTTTTATTATTGTAAGATTGAACACCCCGATGATAAATTACACATGATGAATTTGTCAGGAAATTAAAGTGCTGAATAGTGGACATCAAAGTGCTATCAGAAAAATCTTCTGTCCAGTGGGAGCATCGGCACTAGTGAAAGGACACCTGTGATAATATATAACTTTAATTGGAATGTGTCATGACAGTCTGACCAGAGGCCAATGAAAAAAGTCTAGGAAAAAAATAATATGAAAGGAAGGCAAGGTAATGACTTGTTTTTCTTTTTTTTTCTTTTTTTTAGAATGCAACATTGCAGTATCTTCTATGATCAGTACAAGGTCCTCTGATGAGGAGCTCAGTAAAAGTGGAGAATAAGTGCAGTTCTCCCAACGAAAAGGAGGTAGAAAAGGGCTGCCATAGGATTCCTTTTTGAGAAATCTGTTAAACCTTCAGTGTAATGGGTGATGGCGCAAAAGGGTGCACAAAACATTAATACCAAGGCATGAGTTAAAATCTCCTTGTGAAATCACAGTCTTGAGGAAACAAAACAACCCCCTGTATAATCACTTTTGGGCTCTGATGGTCTTTAGTTCATAGAGGGGGGACCTGAGGTGTAGAGCATCAGCCTCAGCTATTATTCAAACCTGCATGAAGAAGCCTCTGAGGCTGTCGCCCACCTCAAGCCTAATCCTATAGGAAGGTCCAGCGAGAAAATTTTTCAGAGCTTTTTCCACTTTTTTTTTTTCACTCCCATGCAGAAACCACAAGCAACTTCCACCTTGTTTCTCTTTTGTAGTCTTTTCAGTCTGCTCACAGATAAGACCCCAAATCCACCTGATGAGTTGAACTTGAATTCAGAACAGATTTTCTTCTGGTCTGCTTTTTGTGAGCATACATCATTCCTGATGGATATCACTTGGTCAGAAACTACACAAGAACAAAGAAAAGCAATTTTGCTGTCTTCTGCTTTCACACAGTGTAAACTAACATCTTCAGCAAAAAGCTATGTCTATGGTGTACTGTGTGTGAATATAATCACTTTATTATATGCTCTGCACTGTAAAGTTCTGCAACTCGTATCCTGTTCACCAAAATATGTACTCCTGTTGGTTCAAAATCTTGTCCTTCATCGTTTGTTATGTTGGACCAGGGTCAAGTTTGGTGTCTGTGAGATGAGCATAACTTACTTAAAAAAGAGCCCTGCTCTATCAGTTATTCTGTGAGTGTTGTCTGTTGTTTCTGGTGAGGGTACTTGGCTCTGTTCCAGGTTAGGGAAATGAACATATACATTACTGTATTGAGAGCTTGTTGAACTAAAGTAATTTTAATAATCCCAACCAAATCAGAAGTTGTGGAGCACCGGGAAATGTACTAGAAGTTGTAATATGGAAAGCTTCTAGTATTTGGGTACTTTTCCAACATAAAAATGTGTAATTTTGGTAGTTCCAATATTTTTAATTGATGTCTTTATTTTGTTTTGAGCCTTGACATTAGGCAAACATTAGAGTCGCTTAAAACATCATACTACAAGGAGAAGTAATTGAAACAAGGAAAGCCAAACAACAGCAATAATAATAAAGTTTAAATTATTGATAAAAACTCATTAAAAATCTTCAGATACACTTCTGTGTTGATTAACACTGTATCTTTTTTGAAGCAACATCTGAAGAAAATTTGAGAATTTGGCCCTAGGGCTTGAAAACATGTCTGTTACAGGGTCAGCTTCCTCTAAAAGTGCATGCATTATGTGCATTATTTAGAAAAAAATCAGTGCTAAAGACAAGGGAAAAGAAATTGAAAGCATAGTTTCAGACTCCTGCATTACAGAGGAGGGAGGTAGAATGTGTGGGAGTCTACTGTCTTGTACTCTGCCAAAATGGATCCTTTTCTGTAAGAGGGTATCTAGTCTTTCTCATCAAGCTCCCAGCTGCTTGGGGGTATGTTCTCTTGGCTCCTTGTAAGCTTCCAGTGAGAGTGCCATGACCTCTTAGATGACTCATATCTCACAGTCAGATTCTGTATGATTATATAGATATATATACCTGTGTATTATGTTAATTTCTCCTTGCCAGTCTCTAACATTAATCTCTGAGTTTCTGATAATATTGTCCATTCTGTGCTGTTAGCCATGGTTGTTTCTAGCTTTTAACAGTTGTTTATTGTGAAGGAGTAACTCCTTGAACATGTGCTGTTGATTCTTCTGTCACACTGGCAAGGACGTATTGAGCAGTCCAATCTTTTCCAAAGTTCAGAAGGAAAAAGCGGAGAAGGCAGTCAGCCCAGTGGAAACCTTGAGAAGGTAGAAAGGCTTATGTTGCACCTGTGCTTGCCTATAGCCACTTCACAATTTTCTGTGGGTTGTGGTTTGGGTGTGAGTATTGTGCTGTGGAGAAATACTGAGGATGTGGTCCTGGATTTTTACACTTGCACTTAATTCCTCAAGTTATGAATGACTTTGGCTTCATTTCTAAAGCTCTTTAAGAACAAAAAGGATATCCCTTCCACTAAATACAAAGCACTGCAAAAATCATCCTTAGAGTCATTCAATGTAATGATAAAAGCAAACTAGAGCTGCACAGGAGTTTGTGCTCTTGGTGAAGCTGGTGGGAGAGGTGTGGAGAATGAAGGGGCTGCGTACACCCAACTGCAGCCTTTTCTACCTCCTTCTCAGATGGCATGTGGCAGGTCACCCTTGGTGGCCATGAGCCCTCTGCCACAGCAATTATTTTAAAATGATTGTTTCACTTGCACCAAACACTGTGGCGCAAGTTCAAGTCCCTTGTCAGTGCCACATTCAATTAGAAGGACACAGATGAGGCACTCAGGGGGCCCACAGTGCCCTGTCTGATCTCATCACTCAGCAGAGAGCAACCTCAGGGCTGACCCTGCTGTCAGGTGGCCCAAACACGTTTCCCATCCCAGGGTGGCTTGGTGCCCTGTCCCTTTGCCAGGGTGGCGTATGGCAGCGCGGCGAGGGGTGGCTGTGGCGGGGCTGGCAGCTGACTGGAGTGTGGGGGGCAGGTGGTGCCAGCCTGGTTGCAGTTGGGGTGGTAGCTGCTACGACTGCCTTGACAGGCCTGCAGATGTCATTTTCCACTCTACTGATTACAGCATGTGACAGACACCTAGCACTGTTGCACAGCCAGGCACGGCTTTAGGAGCGGGTGTGACAGCCTGAGGACTTGTCTAAAATTGGTTCTTGTGCAGAAAACCATTCGTTGAGGACAGTATATGTGTGTGTACAGACAGGACCTGCCCTTCCTGAACCTTTCCGCTTTTCTGCTTATCGTTTCTTGTTTCTTGTCTTTGTTTTCGTTATTTTGTTTTCCTTTTTCTTTTCCCTGCCACTTACTCAAAACTCATCTCAGAAAGTGGCCGTGTGAGCCAAAATGCCTCCTGCTGATATACACAGTAGGCTAACACTTGTGAGCTGAGCTCTCTCCTGTGATTGTTGTTTCAGATTGGTGTAGAAAATTTGAAAGTGACTGGTTAACACCGTGTCAAGTTAGGGGACATTATGTTGACTTAGATGGGGTGAATGTGACAGTTATTTGAGAAATTAGTTTGTCAACAAACTGAAATTTAGACCAGAAATAGACCCATGAGTAATTCTTTAAAAGTTTGTCATAAGATGTGAAAGGAGCAGAAAAAAACCTGATATCAAACATTCACAGGATGACAGAATTGTTGATAAGAAGAAGTTTCTTAGTTTTTTAAGCTTTGAAGACTTGAAAATGGGGTTAAGATGTGTATTTTTGGCTATATACTTCAAGTCATTGGGTTGACTGGGATGAGTGCCATGACACCTATTACTCTTACAAGGCACATTCATCAGATTAAATTTAGGAAAATAATGGAAAGTTGGCTTGTTTTGTTTTGTTTGGTTTTTTTTTTTTTTCAAATCTCTAGAAAAAAACTGAACCAAAACAAAACCCCAAAGCAACATAAACAAAAAACCAACAAAACCCACAAAAACCCCCTAAATATGTAAAAACAAAACAAAAAGTACTGCTTTCTGAATCTAACAGAAAAAACAGGGACATTTCCACTAATAAAGAGATGTGCAGTGCTTTCTTTCTTTTTTTTTTTTTTGGTAATAGATGATTTGTAATTATATCTGTGGTCACTGTTGGGAAGGTAAAATAAACACACTGCAATTTATTACTAGAGGTGGCAACTGAGATTTAGATTGTATTTCAGATGTCTAACCTGTGCCAGTAGCTTGCCAATATTAACATTATTAGTGGAACGGAGCATTGTAGCACCTGCCTATCAAATGTGCATATTTTATTGTCTTCACCTCACTTTAGAATATTCTTAGCTTTGATTATTATGCTATAAAGCTTTCTGAGAGCCACAAATGAAACCCATTTTGAAGCATTTTCAAAAGCTGTACAGTATCTGGTCAATCACATAAAAAATGTCCACGAAGGGGCAATTCTTCAATACTCAGCCAATGTTCAGCAGAATTTATTGTATTAATTTGAAATGATTTTTAATTAAATGAACTTACAATTTCCTGTGTATGTACAGTGAACAAGAGTAGTAATCCTTTTTTAGAATAAACTCTTATTGGAAAATTGTAAAAGATAAAATATGGGGAGCTATTCTCCAAAAGGAAAATTCAGAAATTTAACTTGCTTGGATATATCTTGCACAGAATCACAGATTGACAAAATATGCCCCATTGGAAGGGACTCATGAGGATCATCGATGTCCAGCTCCTGGCCCTGCACAGGGCAGCCCCAAGAATCACCCCACATGCCTGAAAGCATTGTCCAAACACTTCTTGAACTCTGTCAGACTTGGTGCTGTGACCACTTCCCTGGGAAGCCTGTCCCAGTGCCCAACCACCCTCTGGGTGAAGAAACTTTTCCAAATACCCAACCTAAACCTCCCTGATACAGCTTCAGACCATTCCCTTGGGTCCTGTCACTGATCGCCAGAGAGAAGGGATCAGTGCCTGCCCCTCCTCTTCCTCTCACAAGGAAGTTGGAGACTACAATGAGGTCTCCCCTCAGTCTCCTCCAAGATGAACAGACTAAACGCCCTCAGCTGCTCCTCCTACGGCTTCCCCTCAAGGCCCTTCACCATCTTCATTGCCCTCCTTTGGATGCTCTCTAATGGCTTAATATCTTTCTTATATTATGGTGCCCAAAACTGCACACAATATTCAAGGCGAGGCTGCACCAGTGCAGAGCGGAGTGGGACAATCCCCTCCCTCAACCAGCTGATGGTGCTTTGCCTGATGCCCCCCAGGACACGATGGTACGAACATCCAGAGTTGCCTCATCCCAGGTGCAGAATCTGGTACTTCCCCTTGTTGAACTTCATATGGCTGGTGACTGCCCAGTCCTCTGATTTGTCAATGTCTCTCTGCAGGGCCTTCCTGCCTTTGAGGGAGTCAACAGCTCCTCTCAGTTTTGTGTCATCTGCAAACTTGTTTAGTATCCCTTCCAGTCCTGCGTCCAAGTTGTATTTTATAACATGAAAACATAAACTACTTATTAGTGATCTAAAAACCCTAAACTATTTAATTTTAAGGGGATCAGGTTTTCTTTTAGCCCTTTACTCCCAGTGGAACTGCAACATGGAAAGCATCTTTGGCTACAGTAATTAAACCCAAGGAATTCCAGGTAAGGATAAAAATGAATGTATGTTTGAATCCCTTTATATTCCTGAAACGTCCTTGATCTCCTTGTAAATATCTTTTTACTGTCTCCTACTACTCACTGCATTGCAAATGAGGTTTTTTTTTTCTTTCAATCTATAAAAATGAACAGTCCTGGAAGTAAGAATATGAAATCGAATTCTTCTTTAGGCAAAAAAGGTAAACTAGTTATTATGTGCTGAAGTCCTGCTTGGGTAACTTAGGTAGGGAACAGGGTTTGACTATGTCATTTGCACAGGCAAATATTCTCAGTATAAGTGATGAGGATCCAGTACAACACTGAGTCTAAATGAGAGGTCTAGTTTAGTTACCTTTATGGTATTCTTCAAACAGTAAAATCCTTAATAGCGTTAGATTACGCACATTGTATTCTTCCAAATTATTCAATTCAAAAGATGTTTAACACTACATCATTTGACAGTGACGATGCAGAATATTTCTGATGTAAAATTGACAGTGTATTTCACCTAAAGGACATATATTAGTATTACACTATGAAAACCCTGAGTCCCACAATGTGGTGTTATCGCTTCTGTGTACAACACTAGCTGCTCTGCTTACTTTTCCAAGGACCAGATACACCTTCCCCTTGGGTAATGTGACTGCAAATGGGGAAAAAATAGGTAAAAAAAGAAAAAGAGGAGAGAAAAATCCAAACAAAACATCTCCAAAGTCCAGCATGCTTTTTCAGTGATTCTGCTTTGGTAATGAGCATGAGCACGCTTCGTATTCTAACTGATTGTGATTATTTATTGATTGCTTATAATCATTGTTTCACCAATATCTGCTGAAGGGATTCAGAAGTGCAAAACCAAATCCCAGAGTGAAGTGTCCTTGACTTGCAGACTGTAGAACCTGAAGATCTCTGACACACTTCCCTTCCTGTTGATAGCATTGTGTCATTTGGGAGAAAAGCAGGGGTGGCCAAAATGCATCCTAGGGCCAAAAAGTCAAAGTTTGAGTGATGCTGAACTCTTGCAACTTCCTACAACATCATTTTGCAGCATCAGGGAACAAATGTGGGTAAGTTCACTGCTGTCTACAATGAGAACCTGACGGCCTTATTATGTGACAGCCACGAGGCTGCAAACTCCACTATCTGCCCTCTGTAAAGAAATCCACTGTATTGGTCAGCAGCCAAAAAAAGAACAAACAGTAGGCTTTCAAAAGCAGTGAAGTAATAAAAGAACCTAAATAATAGAAATGACTGCAATACAGATGCTTTTTTATCTCCCCGAGAAACCTGAAAATGTTAGTTTCCCTGTTTTAGTGCTTGTAAGAAGTATTGAAGAAAATTTCAGCATCAATTTTGTCTCCATTCTTTACAAACTCAAGTGCTTCTCTTCTTTCCACCTCACTAGTCATCATTCATCCATCTAGATATACATGGTTCTCCTGCACCCGTGTTTCCCATTTACACATCGTTCTGGTCATTCAGTGCTCTTTTTAGCCCACCACACAACTAATAAGAAAAGTAGAAAAAATCATATGAAGAGCAGAGACATTTTAGGCATCCAACACTACTTCAGAGTATAGGAATTTTTCATGTATTTGCAACATTTTCTTCTCAGCTGTCAGGATGAGTTATGTGGGTTTGTAGTACTCCCTGCTGCCCAGATGCAAATGCTGTAACTGGGGGAGTGGTGGGTGAAGAGCTCTGGTTAATAATCTGGGTTGTTGTTTTAGATTAAGAACTTAAATTCAAAAGAGAGTTTGATACTGTTTTCCTAGATGAGAGAGAGTTGAATGTAACAGTGAAATGCACGGTCTGTATTGCAGTGATACCATATTCCAGCACTGAAATACCAAGGAGGTTCTTCACAACAGTTTTACAGCTGGGAGAATTGAGGAATGTAAAGTTATAGTGACATTTCTTCCCTTTGAGGAGGTGAAGGTCAAATAATAACTCTCCTACAAATTAAGAGTATAAATATGTCATGTAAAAATACTGTGTAGTAGTCAGATGAACTTCACTAAGGATAATTTTGGCTTTTCCTTTTTTTTTTTTTGGTCTTTTCTGGAGAAAATGATTCTTTAAGAAGTGTGACTATGGTAAAAACTCACCATATAGGATACTAAAATTTGATAACACATGGAAAGGGAGAGTATGCAGAGTGCATTATCAACTGCAACATATGTTGCTACAGTATACTAGAATAAATTGACAAATGGGAAATTGATATTCTGACACAGTTTCATGTCAAGGAATTATGGCCCCTTGCTATCTTGTCAGAGGGAGCAAGACATTCCAGGCACAAAACTTAGTACTTTCAGTTACTCTATGATAGATAACCTATAGTCTATTCTACTTCTGTAGGCAAACATAGTGATACGTATCCGTGCAGCAATGCAGTTGAGCATACACCTCTGAGCAAAACACAGCGGGAAGCAAAATAAGTACAAAGTACCAAAGGCAGATTACCAGGAGCTCAGCAAATGCAATATGTATCCAGTGAAGACATAAATATTCAAGAAGGGGCAGAAATGATCAGTATAGATGACCAGGGAACTACAGCAAGGAATGAAGACCAGGAGAAATGCAGCCAAGACATTTATAATTTAAAAAAAAAAAATTTTGCCAAGAAAATCCCACTGAGAGCTAACATCTCATTTCCAAGAAATCCCTAAGGATAAATTAGAAATGTTAGCTCTGAAAGAGAAGGTACAGGAGGCAAAAGAAAAAAGTTAAGGAAATGATCAAGAAAGCAGAGATCAAAAATGAAAGGAAAATTACATAGGATGTAAATATGAATAATAAATGGTTATACAAATGTAAAGTATAAGGAGCAAGAGGTTGACGAGAGAGACTACAGGCCCTGTGGGGGAATACCAAAAGGAAACTTGTTACAGAAGATATGGATATTTTTATGAAACAGAATGACTTCTTAAAATCAATGTTCGCTAAGCAGATTGGCAGGGAGGCTTGGAGGTTTGGTGGTTTGAATCAGAAACATAACCTTATTTTTAACATGATACAGATGTCCCATCCCTGAAAGTGTTCAAGGCCAGGTTAGATGGGGCCCTGATCTAGTGAGTGACACTGCTGTCCATGACAGGGGTTTTGGAAAGAGGTGATTTTTAAGGCCCCTTACAATCCAGACCTTTCTGTGATTCTGTGCTGTTATGTGGGCTGCTGGGTAGCTGGGAAGATAACTTTTTTCCACAGAGCTTTAAACTTTCAAGTAGTATCAATTGATGAAAACAGAGGACTTTGTAAAGCTTAATGAAAAATTTTGGGTTTATCTTGCTTTGAAGTAGAAATAGTAATGAGCAAAGCTTCAGTTCTGGGAAACTTCTTTACTTCAGGAGGATCTAAAATCCTGGTGGAGAGCCGGGTAGGGGTATTATAATTTGGATTCAAATGCACAATTTAGGACAAGTTGATTTTTTTTTTTTTGTAATATATATTTCATTTTAAAAACAGTTTTGGAGGTGGGATGGAGGAATACTTCGTCCGTGGAATACTGGCTTTGAGGATAAGGAGAGATTTGCACTGAGTCTTAGATCAAAACTGCCAGTACTTGCAATGTTTCTCCTACAACCATAGTAGCCCAGAATTATAGATGTCTTCTTAATAATCCTATAGAATAGATAAGACCTCAGAAAATCTTGTGCAAATATCAACTGGGTCTCAAGATATTAAAGGACAGTAAAAGACAGATGACACTGTGGAATTTAAATGTGTTTAAAGTGTGGTACCAGCCTATATACCCTTGCATTCAGGAAACTGAAGCTAGACACTTAAATATCTAAGTTGGTAATTTCAGCACTGAAGATGATAAAATTCCAGATTTATGTACAGTACAAGATCCAGGAGCTAATTAAACTTGCTGGTTGTACAGCATTAAAGTATTAATTAATTAATTAAAGCTGCATTATTAAATTGCCTTAATATAGATACAGAAGTCAAATTCTAGGCAAATGTAATAATAGACTTCTGTAAAGCGTGATTTAATCAAAATATACCCACTTGGTTCTCACAGATTTCTCTTTAATCCCTAAAGGTCTGACCCTCTCCTGTGACAGACTGCTGATTTGCAATGGAATTTGAACTCTTGAAAACCTTCAATACTTGGAAGAGATATTGGCCAAGCAGGTAATTTAAGTGCCAGCATTGTAATTGTAATGTTGACCTGCTGTGAATAATAGATTGATTATCTGCTAGTTCAAGATAAGATTTCTTTGAGTATCAGTGATGATATCGGAATTTAAGGGAAAGGTGTTTTTTCTTTTTTTTTCTGTTTTGTTTGGAGAGTGTGTGTTTGTGTGGAGAAGTAGAAAAAGACAGATTCCTCAAGTCTGGATCAGTTATCAGTTGAATGTGAATTTGCCATGATGTAAAGCTTATAGCTAGCAAAGAATTAAAGGATAAATGAGAAAATGGCATATGTGCACATGTAACCTTTGAATTAGGAAAGATTCAAGCCACTAATTAAAATAAAGTTAGGAAAAAGCTGAACAGATACAGGGAGTCACTGCAGGTTAATGAAAGGGAGGTCATGCTTCACATATCCAATTAACTTCTCTGAGGAGAGATGGTCAATGAGACTTGACAGGGGTAAAGAAAAAGATATAAAGTATTATGACTTCAGGAAGGTTTTGTGACCAAAAAGGCAAGTATATTTCATTAGCCAGTATGGGATTGATGGTGGAATTAGTCACTGGATAGAAAAGGGCTTGTGAGCTTGGATTTCAATGAGCAGCAAATCACTATTCACTGGTTAACAAGAAGTGATGAATTAACAAATGCAGAACTGGTGTTCAGACTGGGTCAGCTTTCAGTACAAGAGAGAAGAGAGCAGAACAGACATTGAAGCATTAACACTTGTAGTAAACAATACTCTTGGCCTAGACGATTCTCATCGGTGAGCTAAAGGGCCCTGACTAAATTAAAGCTTAATTAAAAGGTAGCATCTTTTGCTAATGTATTGTATTATAACCTAATTGAAATTTGATGTTAAAAAAAAGAGAAAAATAAAAAGGATTTTATTTAAATTAATGCAAGTTACAAGTCATGCTGCATCTGAAAGCTGTGTTAAAAGAAGATAACGTAGTAGCTGGAATATTAGAGGTTTTCAAGCCCAATGCACAACAGGTGTTAATGATTATGTACCTTGAAATATTAAGAGCAGATTTGAAAGGTTGCACAGCATTTGGATTCCTGAGCTCCAGGAAATACTGAAGTACTGAAAAACATGAAGTGTGAAATTGAGTCATTGCTTTATTTTGTGATTCCCTTAGTGTATATGGAGGCTTGTTGCTGGACACTGCTTGCAGCTCTTGGAAAGGTGTGAGGTGTTTGTGTCTGCATGGGTTGGTGCAAAACCCCTTGTCTGAGGAAAAATAGAGGATATTGAAAAATATGATGCAGATTAGTATTCCTCTGAAAGATTACACGTATTGTCATCCTCAATGTGTTTGAAAATCAGTGTGAACTAAGGTTTTTCCGCACATTGGATGCTTATGTTCAACTGCTGGCAGTCTTTACTGGTGCTGTAGCTTTATGCAGAGGTTGCATCTTGGTCAGGCAACAGGCCCAAGACTTATTTGTTTGCCCTACAGTGATGTTGATATTATGCTACCAGCAATACATGAAAATTATGGATGAGATTTTTCTAAGCATTCCCACCTTATTTTTCTGTGTTCCTTTCTGGAAGTGAGTGCTAAAATTCCCTTTAGCTTCAACGGGACAAAAAGATTCTGTACTGTGTACTTCTGAAAATTCAACACTAATGTCTTTCCTCTTGCCTTTGGCCACATATACGGATATTCAAAATCTGTTGATTGATTTCAGTGAGAGTTATGCATAAGTAATCCAGGGCAAAATTGGTTACAAAACTTATAGAATTGAGATGTGTGGATGGGGGGATGGGGAATTAGACACTTCAGTCTGATGTTCTTCTGTGAGTCTTTTATTAAAAGCACCAATATATACAGCTTCCAATGATGCTAGCTGCATAGAATGAGATGTATACAAGTGTTTCCATCCGGCAGCTGCACACCTCAGCTGTTTGCTCAATCCTCCCACCTCCCAATGGAATGGAAAAGAGAATCGAAGTAAAAAGTAAAATTTGTGGGTTGAGATATAAACAATATAATAGGACAGAAGAGGAAGGGTAAACAAGAGTAATAATAAGAAGAATAAAAGAATTAAAATACAGCAAACAAGTAATGCACAATGCAATTATTCATAACCCACCAACTGATATCCAACCTGTTCCTGAGCACCGCCCTCCAGCCAGCTTTCCTCCTAGTTTATGTGGTGAGCATGGTATGATATTGCATGGAATATCCCTTTGATCAGGGTCAGTTATCCTGATTGTATTGCCTTCCAACTTCTTGTGCCCCCCAACCTATTTACTGGCGAGGCAGTACAAGAAGCTGAACAGTCCTTTCTCACTTCTTAGAAACAACTACAACATCAGTGTGTTATAAACATTATTCTCATCCTAAATCCAAACCACAGCATTATACAACTACTGGGAAGAAAATTAACTTTATCCTAGCTGAATCCAGGACAATGAGGTGGTATTTCTGCACGCTGTAGTGTTGTGAAAGCTGCATTCCTAAATGAAAGCCTTCAGCCTAAATAACTTTTCCTTTCCTTTTTGCACAATAAAAACATTACAGTGCTTAGCTAGGCTGGAGGGTTGGTGCATTAGTATTGATCTTTGGATAGCCAGAGAAGCCTGTTTTGAGGCTTTGTAAAGTAGTTAAGATGATTATCTCTTCTACTGCGGAGTAAGTTGCCCTACAGTATGACCTCTCAGTTTGAGAAACTTCTGTTGTGTCCTAATTGACTTGTGCTCTGGAGATTTGAGAAAATAAAATAAAAGAAAACATTCTTCTCAGAAAAAGTATCATGTCTTGTCACGGTTTGTTGCAGAATTTCCAGAGGCAGTGAAGTTCAGCAAGAGCCTGTTACCAGCAGGCAGTTTCAGAGTGTCTGAAAGCAAAGCTTGAAGCATTTTAATTGAATCCTTCAGAGACCAGTAGCTTCTGTTTCTCAGTTCTGTGAAGATATCTTGTTTCTTAAGTGGTATTTTTCCTTTCTATAACAAAATAATTATTAGGCTGGTTGTTATCTCTCTCTTTTTCTCTCATTTCCTCCTTTGTTCCTGAGTGCTCCATTTGCTCACTCAGATCAGTGCTGGTGGTTGGTATAGCAGTGACTGCTGCTGCATACCAGGATTGAATAGCTGCAGGCACTAGAGTTCTGATTTCCTACCATGCTGGCTATTTCTCCCATCTGTGTCTTCTTGCCTTGTGCTCACAGCTCTAGTTGTGAGCACATAGGTCTCTAGCAAGACCTAAAACATGTCCCTAGCCCTGAATATTCAACTTGACCTCCATTTTGGAAAGCAGTGCAAGCTTAGAGCACTCAGGAGCACACAAATTAATAACTGGGGCAAAATTATGAGCATGATTCATCTGTTGAATTGGGCTCTCAGAGACAGATGCTTTTATTTAAAATCAGAATCATGTCTAGAGTGTCTGTAAATATTACCTGAGAGCATGATTAATAGGAGGCAAGCATAAAATGGTGTTAGAACTGTTGTGTAATACATGCAAGCCCCCAAACCTGTTGATTGTTGTTCAGAAATTGGTCTGAATGTAAGACTAGAACAATTAGTTTTTTGTCCTATAAAAATACATACCATGAGTTGGACTACAAAATTTTGCATGGTGTTGAGGTTTGTTTTAGCATAAATAATACTTTTGCTAGAGAAATAAATTTATAATAAATACTGTTTTGTCTACAGTATTAGAGGTGTTAAAAATACCATTATGAAATATTGCTTATTTCAGAATCAGATTTTCATCCTCAGTTGCAGTACCATATGTCAAAAATAGCTTCTGTCTTCTGTGGTCATAAATAGCTGTACATAAATTAAAATTAAAAATCCCTCAGTATTCAGGACTGGAATATCTTTTATATACAGTGTGTTAAGTGATCAAAATTAAACATACCTTTACAAATATTAACATTAAAAATACTTATATATTAAGGTTTTTTTCCCCTTCACACACTAATGATTTTAAAATTAATTAGGGAAAAGGCAAAATGCCCCAAATAAATGCTTTTGCTTCTGATTAGACTGATACAGAGTGAGACCTGAAAAACCTCAGAATGCTCTATCTATAAAAACCACAATTATTTAATTTAAAGGAAATATGAAGTCAAAGATAAGACTTTTGGTGGAACCATTTCAACTGATTAAATTTTATTTGAGAATGGCATTTTTAGATGCCATTTTGGATCCAAGACTAATTTTCTTCAGTCAAATATGGGCATTCTCCCCCCACACACTCCTCCCTCCCAGCCCCCCTTTCCCCAGAATTTTTAAGCTTAATAACTGGATTTTATTTTAGAAGTAAAATATATAGCAGTTCCTACCTTGAAAGGGAACATGAATGTGAATATATGTTTCCTATAAGTAAGTCAAGTGTCTAAAGCTAAAGGAGGTTATAGAACCTTGCTTACAGAAGTAGGTGTGGGCTTTTGTTTGTTTTGATATGCTTTGTGGAAAACTTCAAAGTGTCTTACATTCTTTCAAAAATCTCTAGCTAAATTGTTTCCTGTAGAGAGGAGGAAAAGGTGTCAGCAGATGAATTAGGTCTCTAAATTAGGTCTTGAAGAGTTACAGTGGTAAACATCATATGGAGATGGAAGATAACATATTAGGCCTTTTTTTTTTCTTGCAATCTTATAGTCTCAGTACAAATTTATAATTATGGGAACAATAATTCATGGGTTTGCTTGTGAAGACTGGAAATCTGATTGTGTCGGATATTTATGTATTTGTGATTATTTCTTATCTGGCCCAAATCTTCTGTTGCGATGCCTTTTTTTTCTCTAGGAGCATTTTGGAAATTTTCAGTGGTTGGTACATAGTCTTAGAGAAAACTAGAACTGAGATGAGGCGTGAAAGTACAAACAACAATGCATATGCTACTTTCTTAAGGAATTTGCTGGAGTTAAGAAAGATGATATAATTAATTACAATTCTGATTTAACACTTCTGATATTTGCTGACTATACTATCTGTCATCAGGGACATTGCTGGAGTTACTACTGAAAATTGCTAATTATGGCTTCTATTTGCTTTTGTAATATATATTTTTTTATAGACGTATCTTTTATTCTTCCTGTTCTTCCCTTTGCTTTTTTTTTCCTTATGGAGAGATAAGGTTTTATGGGATACATTGGCTCATGCAATGTATCTACTGAGATATCTGACCTTGTGTGGCATGTCTTTGCTTTGAATTATGTCTGTGCCAAAGCCAGACGGACTGCTCTTTGTCTACTGCACCTTAGCATCTCTCCATTTGCTGGGAGAAATCTGTGTTGTGTTTTGGATCAACTCAACTCTCCAGGGTGAAAGACACCTCCTGAAGAAGAGTGCTAATAATAAATGAAATTGGTAACATCAAGAATGCAAGCAAACCTGGGAAAATGGTGGCCTGTACCGCAGAGAAAATCTTTTTCCATCAGCACTAAGTCAGATCTTCCGAAGCCTTTTGAACTGGACAGTGGTTAAGTTGTGTATTTTCTGTTACTGATTCGAGAACAAAGCTATGTAGCTACAATTTAGGGTCTTTCAGTAGTAATTGTTTCATGGGAGTCATGATAGGGTGTTGGAGTAGTTAAGTATGTTGATGACTATCAGATCTTGCCAATGAAAGCCTATTAACATAGCAGAAATCTATCTTAGGTTATTCTTTCATGCAACTGAATTGTCACATCAGTGTCTGTGTCCTAGGAGCCTCCTGAAAATAGCTCAGCTCTAAGTCTTCTCCCTGACACTCCCTCAGATTGTTATAGTTGACCTGTTATAGAGAGGAAGAAATCACATTTGCATTGAAAGACTGTTACCACCTCTCATTATTTTCATAATCATCCTTCTGTACCATTGGTTATGAGTAAGAAAACCCACCTTGGTTTTTTTGAGTTTCTGTGCATATCTCAGCCTGTGTTTGTGTTCACATTTTTTCCTATTCAGAAGCAGTCTCTGCTTGCTGTACATCTGTTGCAAAACAAAAGATGACAAAGTGGTTTATAGTTCAGTTTGATTTATAGATAAAGGCTTAAATGATAACACGGTAAAGCAGACAAAACCTGCAAGAAAACGTGGCAGATGAGATGCATTAAATGAAAGAATGGCTATAAACAGCTCAGATGACATGTGTGTGTACCAGCATTGTCAGCAGCATGCATGAATTTCAGTGCAGAAGCTGCTATAATAAGATGTGTGCAAAACTGATGACTTGAAGAATTTTTGTTTTTCATTTTTTTTCCCCTCCAACTGAGGAGACATTTGCCAGGAGTCTATGAAGTAAAATCTCTGTATGAAAGCATAAGAATTCATTTCGTTTCATGTCTATATGATACAAGGAGGAATATGACAAGACACATACGCACACACACAGAGCTCCTTAAGAAGAGAGTCTTTGGTGCTCAGCAGTGTTATGGGGGTGAGACTGAAGTTTGGTGAGAGGCCCTGTTTTATTCTCTGCTTACATTTCTCTCCGATACTGTGAAGCTGCCGATGAAGGTAGGCACCTCCAGCTCTCCCCATAACACCTGAAGACATGATATCTTTTCCTATTAAATAGTGAGGAAAGCTCATGTGGACCACCATCCCACTACTCCTCTGTGAAATGTTGCCTCTGGACATTAGACAAGCAGTGTGTCTTAGCTGACAGGATTAGAAAGGAGGTTAGTAAAAGCTGTCATAGTGCAATTCAGGTGTTGGAAGGCTGCTGTTATATCCCACCAAAGCCTTTCCTTCTCCAACCTGGACAAGATGCTTTCCTTGGGCCTTCCTCATGGAGCAAGTGCTTCAACCCCTGGAACCATTTTGCCAATATTCTGCCGAATATTTGCAAGTTCACAGTTGTAAGTTCATTTGTAAGTGAACAGTTGTAAGTTCACTATCTTCTGGAAACCTGGTGAGGATCTCCACAACATGGAGTGTTCTCCTGTGTGCACTTAAGGGTGTTAACTGTACAGATCTATACAGAACTGTACAGAGCTCAGATGATCACCATGTAAATAAAGCCACACCAGTTCTTCATAGCTACTCAATTTTTGCACATACATTGTTGGCACAACCTCAGATCAGGCCCACACTGGTGTATAGTTTGGGGAAAAAGCAAGTCATCCATTTTCACCAAAAACTTTACAAGTACTAATTGAGTACTGATTCTCCTGCACCTACATTAAACCAGTACTATCTTCCCTTTACAGATGAAGAAGCTGGACGCAGATAAATGATAAATAAGATGTATCTGCAGAGGCAGTTTGAATCAGAGCTGAAGGAAGAGCTTGAACATTCAGTAACCCTACTCCTGCAACCATACTTATAGACTTCTTTCTCTTAAAAGTTAGTTTGTTAAACATTCACAGACATCCTAATTTCTGAAACTTAACTATACAGTAGAATTTCATGTCTAAAGAATGGGGAGTGTGTGTGTGTACCCACAATTTTGTCTTGTACTCACGATTTTGCTACTTTGAATTTCTTTCCCTTGCTATATTGCCAGTAAATCCTGAAGACATGCAATTTCCTATCCATTTGCTCCTGTTCTCCTGGTGACAGGCAGCTCTGTACTTGTATCTGAAGGGTCTCAAAAAACAGTTTTTCTGCATCATCCATGGTGTAGTCTAGGAGATATTATCTAGCTGTGCCTGTCAAGCAGCATACTTGAGTGTTGAGGAGTATGGACCATCTAACCACTGGGACAACTGCTGGAGCACAACTGGGGCACAGTAAGACCCCTGGCTCTTCGCACGAGCTCATTGAAGGGGTTTTACATCAAAAAGACACAAAGCTCCGAAAACCCACACAATGGATTTGTTAAAAGGATCTTCAGTTCTTTTATACCTCGAGGCTACACATGGGAGAAATGCTACAATGCTTTCAGGAGTTCAGAGTAACACACTTTTACTGGCAAACTTTGGAAAACAAGAGAACTTGGCAAAAGTTTAAAACAAATATTCAATCAACAGAAAGCATTTCACAAAGCATTGACTTAACAAATTCCAACCCATCCAGGTTTAAGTTGCCCAAATATCAAGAAAAGGAAATTAAGAGAAGAGGAAAAAGTAAAGAAAGAGAGAGAGAAAGAGAAAATTATAGCTACTGCCTTAGATTCAGCGTAGATCCAGCTACCAGAAGTCCAGGTAGGGCTGTGAACACACGGTGGCCATGTGGTATTGATTTTATTTGCTCTGGACTTCTGTGGCAATGCCACACCCAGTGGGGCTTCTTGTCTGCCAGCCATGTGGGCCTGGGTTAGGGTTCCAAGGGGTGTGGTGTGTGGTTTCAGGTGTGCCAATGGCTAATAGCCATTCTGAGCTGGACTAGAGGCTCTAGGGATGGAAGTGAGGAGGATGGGGCAGTGCACCATCCCACTTTGGCAGAATTTGCCCTACCCCTTGCCCTCAGGGTTGTTTTGAAGCATTGCTAACTTTTTAATAACTTTTTTAGCCCTTCACAGGTACTCATTTAGGATGTGAAAGACTGGCTACAAAAGTATTTGTCACCCAGTCTTATAGAGTTGGTTTAAACCCAGTTCTCCCAATCATAAGAAAATCCTAGCTCCTAATAAAAAAAAATTTTAGGAAGGGTTTTCTTAATTTCTTCTGGAGAAGCTCTTTCACTGTGTATGATATCTAACATAGGAAAATATCTCTAACATCTGGAAAAATGGAAGGAAAAATAACCTAGGGAGTCATAGGTAATTCAGGCACTGATGAAGGTACTGGTGCTTTATTCCGCCAAGCTGACTCTGCAATGGATGGCACAGGTCAGCAAGAATTTTTAGCTTCATCTGAAGGGTAAACAGCCCAGATCTGGGTCTGCTCTATGTGTAATTTCTCTACTTTGTCCTGTGTATGATGATGATCTAGTTCCTGGAACACAATGTAAATGCACTGGAGTACCTCGAATTAGGTCCAGGGCTCTTGTTGACTTGGGTCAATGCCTGCAAGCAGTTCAGCCATGCTCACACAGTGCCTGTGAATGTGCACACAAGTCTGCAGATCCAGGCTGGCTGTAGTGAAACTGTGCCCATCCTCTCTGCACTCATTACATGCTTAATAACCTGGAGGGAGAGGTCTTGGGGAAAGGTGAGTTGGTTGTATATTAATTAGATCAGAGAAAAGAGAGGGAATCACCCCACAGTGCAGCTCTTTAGAGCACTCATCCGGATGAAAACAGGATCTCTCCTTTCCAAAGAATGTGGAAGTATTCCCTGCAAGCATGTGTAGGAAGAGCCACTAACACTTTTTGGCTGAATTAAAATCACTTTTGATGCAAAGGGCTGAGCTCTGCAAGCGGGCACATAGCTAGAAACTTCTTATGGAAGTAAAACCAAAATCTGAGTGAGGCATCATCCCTCTCTTCCGCGTTTTCTAATGTTAGTGTAAAACAATTCACCAAATACCTGAATCCCTCCCATGCATTTCTCCCTTTTCCCATTTCTTCTCCCGTGTGTCGTAATAAGTAGCCTCAATATATAGCATCTAAAGCCATCATAATCTTTGCCATAGCACTCCTGAGCCTAAGTTTCTTATGTGGTTCACCTTGTTTCATTGATGCACAGTTTGGCTACGGTACCTGAGAGGCATTTCTTCTGTAATGTCCTGAGTAGAGTATCTAAAAATGAAAAAGTGCAGGAAATCCTCTGTTTATACAGTCTAACCAAATTTATGATTATTTCTTTGTTTACCATTGCAAAACCACCTCTATGGTGAGAAAGCTTCTATTTCATCTGCCTATATTTTCTCTATAGCTGATTTTTTTTTTTGTCTACCTCTGGCAGGTATATGCACCAAATGGGATTCAGGTCCTAGTGTGCTATGCTCTATGTTACTGCATGGTATAAAAAAGTCCCTGATCTAAACAGCTTAGTTTAAGAGACAAGGCAGACACATGGTGAATGAAAGGAAATAAGAGTCCCCTTGCCCTCTCCTCTTACAGGCACACTATTTATAGAGAGATGGAGGTAATTTGATGTGAATGCTCTCATTGGGAGTTTTAGTCCTGGCATATCAGCTGAGATATTGTTTCTCTGCATCTCTGAAATAATTGTAATATGCTAGAAATAAAAGCAGTGGTAATGACGGCAACTCCTTTGCAGGAGTTTGAAGGCAGAATATTTGAAGTGAGTAGAATATTTTATTTTTAAAAGGAAGGATAAACATGAAAATTTTCTCTTTTCAGTGATCTACGAGTTTCAGCAGAGAGAGGAAATTTAATTGCATCTCTATTCTTTGGTAGTTTTCCCTTAATGATACATTTCATTGTATTTCTTAGAATTACCACAAAAAGAAACTTCCATTATTTGAAAATATCTTATCTGTTATTTCATACAGAATGCTATTTAAGAGTGGGTAGAAAATATGAATGTTGAATACATTAAGAAAAGAGATGGGAAAAGTTAAAGTGTCATTCAGCATTTTTAAGTAGAGTATACTATTCTTTTTTCCTTTTCTTTTGCTCTAGGAAGCACACTAATCATTTTAAACAGAGTGAAGAACTGTCTTCAAGTTTTCCTATGGATCCTTTGAATAGATTTTTTTGGGTTTTGTTGGTTGGTTTGGCTTTAAATTAGTTGTCACTGCTTCTTCAGAGCAAGTATTGTTTCTTAAATATGAGTGCTTGAGAGCGCTGCCTCACAAATTAACAGTAATTCACATGCAAAAATGTGCAAATACTACCCCGAATACCACCAGCAAAAAGAGAAGATTTGGGCAGAGCACAACAGTTCTTTCCAGTGTTAGAAAATATAAAATAACTGTCTTAAACATTCTTAAATCTTCATCTTCCCTGTAGTAGGCTTTTATGGCTGTCCTCTGACCACAGGGATCAGAGCATAACTTAGGTTGGAAAAGACCTCAGGAGATCTCCAGTCTAACCTCCTGCTAAAAGCAGGGTCAGCTGTGGGGTCAGTCCAGGTTGCTTAGAGGCTTATCCTCCTAGGTTTTGAAACCTGCAAGGATGGCACAACCTGCCCGGGAACCTGTGCCACTGCTTGAGTGTTCTCACAAAGAAAATGTTTTTCTTTATAACCAGTCCAAATCCCTCTATGCTTAGTTTAAATTCCCTTGCCCAGTGTGACAAATAGTTTTGGCGGCAGAGGGACTGGAAATTAACTTACTATGTGTTTTATTTTCCTTCCCTTGTTTATCTGTGCAACTCTTTCTTCATCTATACAGTCGGGATAACAAACCCACTTGTGTCAGTAAAAAAACATTAAAAATACCCTAGATAGGCAGCAGGAAAGGCACCAGTTTTAGCCTGAGGTAGATTATCTGCCTATAGGTACACTGAATGAATTGTGATTAGTCAGGGATATAATTCTGCAGCCCTGGGGAAAGGAGGAAAAAGAGGGACAAGAAAGTGGGAAATATATAGTGCTCTCTTGCTTTATTTGCGAAACAAAGTCAATGGAGTACTAATTAGTGTTGGCAGTTATTGCATATTGCATGTCAGAGATACCATCATTGTACTTTGCATATACTTTCAGTAATTAAAGCTTGCAAAGGAAGATATTGTTTAAATGTCCCTTCTCTTGCAGGACTATCATGATGAAAATTAGCAGCCATCAGGCAAAGTACTATAAAGCAATGACAACCTCATCTTAAGGAAACCTCTGTTGATTTCCTTGTGTCCCTTGTTAAACAAGAGATTGGAGTTGCATTTCTCAAAGGTGAGGAATTCTAAAAGTGCAGTAATTTGACACCAGTACAGTGTAATTGAACAACATAGGCAGGACTAGAATGGAACATTAAATTAAGATAATGATATAAAAAAAGAATCTGTTTATTTCAGTTGGTTTTTAGGAAAATGATAAGAATTAACTTAATATTTTTGTGTCTCAAGTCTGTATGGCTTTTAAATCTCAGGGTTGTAAAGAAGTTTTACAGCCAAGTGCTGATTCTCTTTCTGTAGGGATTTGAAAACGATCTCATATAAGGGAAAAGATGGGACTAGTATCAACATGACTGATCTGTCACTCTACAGGAAGATATGCTTATTTGCATTAGTATAGTACAAACACGTGTTTAATGGAATACTGCAAGGTAATTATTATGAACTCCTCAGTGTTACTGATAGCAATGAAACATGCTTATGAATATTTAATTTCCTATGCTGTGACTTTTCCCAGGGAAATTAGCAAATCTAATCCTAGCAGGTAGAATTAGGCACATGAATGGGCCTTTTCAGACAGGACCTGTAAGAAGAAAGTGCAGCATGGTTGGCTCCATAGTTGAGAGCTCTGGAGATGCCTACTGGGTCTTTGTGATGAAACTTGGCCTCCTTTTTTCTTTTTCTTTTTGGTTTCTTGAGGGTGTTGAGGCACTGGAACAGGTTGCCCAGAGAAGCTGTGGATGCCCCATCCCTGGAAGTGTTCAGGGCCAGGTTGGATGAAGCTCTGAGCAACGTAGTGTAGTGGAAGGTGTCTCTTCCCATGGCAGAGAGGTTGGAACCTTCCAATCCAAACCATTCTGTAATTCCACAGAAATGTCTTGTCCCCAGCAAGTTACTGCACTTTATGGTCTATTTTCTTGCATCATAAATGTTATAATGACCAACTGTACCAAGACAGTAAAGGTAGGTGACTTGTAGCTATGGAACTGGAGGAGAGAGGGGGTTCTCTCCAGCTTAGATAGCACTGGTTTCATACAAGCCAAATATTTAACATCTCAAAAAGTTTTTGTCAATTAATTCCTCTTTTCGAACTGACTCATAGTTTAGAAATAGAGACAGTAGACAGGTGGCCACGTTTATTATAGAGACAAATTCTTTGCACATTGGCAATATTTCTGCAATTAAAGTACTGTATACTGTATTTCTTGCTAATACTAAAATGCTTCCATAGAAAAAACAGTATTGCTTTAGAGCTACCTGTTCATTTAAAGCCTGCTCTAATCTGGTAGGTAGAATAAAGCTGTATCCTTGCATTTTGTGCTTTAAGATGTTTCTTTTTCTCTTGGTTTTTCCATGTGAAGGGTTGAGTCTGTTGCCATAGTGTTTTGGGTATTTACAGACAGAAGTGCTATATGTATGTGCAAAATGTAAATTATCATTTCCTAGCTCCAACTTTTCATTGATGTTTTTGTTTCTAGTTGCAGAGTGCTAGATAGAATTGCAGGGGTTTTTTTTCCTATTTAAGTTAATTGAACCTTGTTGCACTTTGCTGGCTTTGACTACATATTACATAAGTATCCAGCAGGGCAGCCTACTTCTGATGCGAAAATTCCACCTGTGAAGAGATAAGACAGAGTACAGAAGCATGAGCTAGAATGCTTCAGTCTGTTTCCTCCATCTGCACGACACTGGATAAAGTCTCTTATAGGATGAAATCACTTCAGATTTTAGTTCTGTAGTAAGGAAATGGGAAAAGAGCAAAGTATGTTCGAAAGATTAGAAATACTGACCCAGCCTTGTTTCAGATTCCTGTGCTGGGAGTAGAAAACACATATGATGAGGAGACAAAAGGGAATTTATGAAGGTGATGATGAATGCTGGTCAATTATCTGCAATTTTTTCATGGAGAAGATTTTACAAAATTAACCTGGCAAACAGCTATAGGGTAGAAGAAAAAATTTTTGTGAGTGAGGCAATGGGGAAAAGCAAAGATGTGGAGAACTCAGTGAGAGACATCTACGGAAATAATTCTCATATCAGCTTTTCTTCAATTCTGAAGAATGGAGATTAGTTAGCATCCTCGTTCTGTGCAGATGAGAACACTTTTTCCATGGCCTTTTAGTACCTTAAAAGGCTATTGCAGTTCATGGTAAATGATGGACTTGTGCTTTAGTTGATAGGTAGTGCCAAGACATTTCCCATCATGAAGGGATATTCTGGATACATCGGTGTGGTCATTTTTTTAGAGAGTTAGTTTTAGTGGGATTCGTACCTGTAAGTTTATCTTACTTGAAAAGCTTTTAATAGGAAGATGCTCAAATGTTTTGTAGGTGTATTTTACTTGTCCTTCTAAGATGTACTTATTCTGGTTTTTTTTCTTTATATAACTTGAAGCATTTCAAAACTTCTGATGGCTTCTTATATGCAAGTTCGGGGCTGTCTTGTTTCATCTCTATAAAATAATATTTGGTACTTGGAAGAGAGAATGATATGAATATGTGTCTGTAAATGAAAACTGAAAAATCTGGATCTAAAACTTTAGTGTTGCTGTTAATGGGCTATATTATGACATGTATGCTCTTAAATCCAGGGCATGAAATAGATGCCATATTCCTCTCTCATTCCTTATTACTCTTCAATCAAATAGTGATTCACTTTGTTTCAGCTTGGCACAAAGATTAAAAAAGTATGATGTAGTCCATGTTTGGATTGTTCATTAGTTGAAATAAACATGAATAGTCATTGTTTCCTCATTTATACATCAGAATAGAAATGGAAGCACTCACTGTAGCAGGCTTTATGTTTAATAAAATGAAGTCTATGAGGGAATAGCATTAACAAAAAATATACTGAGAATATAGTTGCATTAGGCCTATTTTACCTAAAAAACTTGATAAGAGTAGACTGATTTAGCATCTCTACCAGTTATTCAAGATTGTTTATAGAAATAGATTAGTTCCTTCTGAAGGACAGGGAGTGAACTGCACTGGAAAGTAATGACATTGTTTATATTTCTCAGATACTTATGGCAAAGCAAACATTTCTTTTGAAAGTTTCTCTTTTCATCAGAAAAGAGAATGTCAAATTCTCTTTGCATTTTTGGTAATGGAAAGTCAATTACTTTGCATACAAAGCGAAAAAAAGGCTAAAAAATCTGAAATGCTGCCTTTCATTTTTCTAATGAGCAAAATGAGGAAACAAAGCAGACTTTGACTGATAGCATTTGGTTTATCAATCTCATGAAAAGATAATGTTTCAGAAGAAAATTACCAAGCAGTTCAAATAAGATGTTTGGATAACGATATGTGAAGCAGTTGAAAAAAACTGGAAGTCCTAAGGACAGGCTATTCCTGACTCTCCACTGAAAACAGACTCAAACTTTTCGTAGTTGATGTTATACTTGTTGTTTCTACTGGAATTTGATTAAGAAGTGTTAATAATACAATAGCATATGGTGCTTTTCCTTACAATTCCCATCCAGTTTTGCAGCTCTAAGGAGTGGTAAATTGTTCTCAGGAAACTAATGCCTGGTGAGACCACTGATGGAGATATGAGAGGAAAAGAACATTTTCAACGGAAAGAAGAGATCCCAAACATTTTGGAGTGCTCTGTCCAATAAATAGTACTTTTAGTTCCATCTGCTGTTATTGACTTGACTAGGAATCTGACCTGACTGTAAGGCAGGGCACAGGGTCAAGATCCCTTGCCAGTAACGAGGGGTGTAGCCTAAAGTATAACCTCTGAACTGGTGAAAGCAATATGAATTTTTACTAGCAGAGGAAAGAACTTGTTCCCAAATGACCTGTTCTGACATGCAAAGCCATAATTTTAAATATAAATTAGTTGTATCCTTGAAGACCTTTAGTAAAAGGAACGTGGTGTTTATTTATATTTCAGTAGGTCTGAACCCTGAATCACTAGCACTGTCAGATGCACAACTTGTTGCCTGCATGCTCTGATTCTTGCAGGACTTTCCATTAGGTTTCTACAGTTTTTGGAAGTTTTTGCGTACTGCTGTATATTCTTCTTGGTTAATATGATTTCATTCAGAAAGAAAATCAATTTGTGTATTATTTTAGTGTTGTCCTTGGAGGATTTATGCAGTATTGAATACAGCACACAGTACAGTCTATGGAAAAAAAAACCAAATTCAATAGTTCTCATTTCCTAGGCACTCTTACATCTCCCAAATAAATGAATAATATGGCAGAGCAGAGTCTTGCTAATCTGTACTCAGGGGAGAAACTGCAGATTTGATTAGTTGATTTGAAGACTGTGCACCTTGGATAAGGTCTTGGTGGGTGGGAGCAGGGAATTTTTCAACTCAAAAGCTTTTTCTGATGCAACATGATGTTTTCTCAACATTACCAGGCTTATCCTGGACTGCTCTGATGGAAGATTATTAGTGCTTTCACACTAATTATGAAATTGTCAGGGGCTCCTGCCTTCTACTCCAATACAGGCAGAAGATTTGCCATGTAGATAGTTATCATCACTAAGCACCACCCCCCCCCCCAAAAAAAAAAAAACAAACCAACAACCCATCTTCCTTCACAAAGCCATACTAGGCTTGTGGGAATCTTACGTTCAACCAAATATCCGTGCTTGGAGCAGATTTGCAGAAGCTCAGTTTGTCCACACTAGGGGCTTCTATCTCTGCCTGTGGCATCCCCTGGTCTTTTCTGTCAGTGTGTGGTAACCACTAGAGTCATGCAACATCACTGAGGCAAAAGCAATAATCTTACTTGCTAATAACGCCTGCAGCCATCAAACCTTGTATTTATGCCTCAAGAACAAAGCACAGCTGGATTTAGTCACTCCTGATTAGAATTACAGCAAGAGTTCTTAACCTGTGATAGTAGTACTTGACTACCTTGCATTCAGCTGTGAGGTTAAATGTTGAGCATTGTTATTGACTTTGATTTAATGTGCTTTCTAAACTGACAGCCTTTAGAAAGGCAATAGGTGGAGAAAAATTGTAGGTGTCAGTAAGGGATTATTCATGTTATTATAAAAGAAATGAAATTATGATTTCATATGAAACCATTGCTAAAACCATCACTACCTTTTTCACCCATACAGTGAAATTGAACTTTGTCTTTTTAGAAACAGGAGGCATGACTCTTCCATTTCACTGGAAGAAAATAAAAGATCCCGCCAGCAGCCAGACTAGTAATTCAGGGATGTTATCGTTAATTTTGCATACTACTGATTTGGGGGGTTGTTGGTCATTATGAAATGTAACAAAGACAACAAAGAGAAAACAGCTATAACAGGATGCTTTTTTCTTACCATGTACTTATACACTGATATAGTTGCTGCTATGATAAGTTTTGCAAAATTGGGCATTTTGCAAGAAACAAAGCAAAATGAATAAAATGCTTGAATACTGCAACACTGAAAATCAACAAAACATTCCCTATGAAAGCTATATCTAAGAAAGGATTTCATTTTTACTAGCAGTGGCATTTGAAAAGCTTTGTCCATTGAATAAAAGATGCAATTCAGTTAAACTGAAGTTAGGTATCTGTTCTGCTGTGCTTTCTGTTGTAATGTTCTTTTTTCCCATACTCTCTTACTTGTTATATTCTTCTTGGGTCTAATTTCTTGCACTGTAAACTGCTTGGGACAAGCACCACCATTTCTGTATTCCTGTGATATATCTTGCAGGGGGTGCTGGTCTAGTACTAGAATTTTTTGGTTATTATCTATAATTTGAGTAGTGTTATCTCTGTTGAATTATTGCAGTTGTAAAGCAATAGTTTTTGTGTAACATGCTTCCCTCGTACCTGTAGTAAAAACTAGGCTAAAATTACTTTTAATTAAACTTAACAGATGTTTTTTAGTAAGGCTGCTAGTCACAAACAGTCTTACAGTAAACTGCACACATCTACAGAAGAATATATAGTAGTTCATCCCTAAATCGCAAGCATCAGAAAACAGCAAATTTCAAATGATTGATGGGAGTTGCACCCAAAAGCATTGCTACAGTAAGCATAGGAAAAAATTGGTGAACTGTGCAGAGGTCTTAGGATTTATCCCAAAGGAAACCAATGGGGTCCTTTTGGTTTTATGAGAAATATTCCTTAGAATACAATAGCAGAAATAAGTTCTAGATGATATTACTCTTCCAGTAGTTCTTTTAAAATTCTTTGTTAATAAAATTAGGGAATTGCCTTTTTTTTTTTTTTTTTGTACTAGCAGAATGTCTTGAAATAGACATAGCTGTGAAATGGCACAGAGGCTGTGGGGAGAATGAATCACATCCTCTGTTTTTAAGGTGGGTTTTTGAGCAAGAGGTAGGGTTTGTTGGTAATTGCTATTAGTGTAGCCAAGATGGTGCCCTGTACTGGAATTCTTACATTTTTGTTAGAAATTATCATGTATTACTTTAGTACAGAAGATGAGATTTTTAGGAGTTTGATTCCTGTACTTTGATTCTTTGCATCTGTTTACATTTTTCTGTATTTTTCAGTTACAAATACATCTATAACCAGCCATGCATACTTCTGCTTTCTGAATGTATACAAAAAAATAGAATTTTTCCCATTCCTAATGCTTTTGCAAAGATAGATATTAACACAACTCAGACATACATTGAACTTGCAGCTGCAAAATAAGGAATAAAATGTGTACTGTTCCAGCATTTTGTTGGCATGGGTAAAAGCTGAGTAGAAACCTTATTTACATTGAATTATAATATTTTATTGCTCTAGGAATTTCTACATTTTGATCCAGCCTTGGATGCCTTTGTTTGAAATAAAGGCTTTTACAGTCAAATTTGTGGTTCATGTACATCAATCTCTTAATAGTTTGAAAAACAATCTTTTAAAATAACCATGTAATTAGACTTTTACAACTATAAGTGCTAGTGATTATCAGCAAATGACATTGATTTCACTAGGCCATCAGTTCAAATAATTGTTTTCTGTGGGAATTAAACGTTTAAGCTCTCTAATTTTTTTTTCTTTAGAAGTTATTTTCCAGCTTGTAAGAATTATCACAGACAAAAAGCAAACTAGTTTGTCCACAAAAATTAGATTAGCCCAAATTTGTGCATACCGTCTGGAGTACCCCCTCTGATGGGGATTTGTCCAGTTAGTTGGGCATATCTTAACCCACTTTGTTTTGCAAAAAACTGTGTATTTTTAAAAAAAATTATCTGTCCTGGATATTCAGCAGAAATATGGGAAGCCACTGGAAGACTACTATGAATACCTTTGAAAGTGAATAGGTTATCAGCTGAGTGCATGTGTACCCCAAGCCCTGTGCTATACATCCAGCTGAAACAGACTTCCTGAGTTTGGATTACCATTAAGCTCAGCAGGTGGTTGTTGAGGAGGTGGTTGAAAGGAGTAGAATATTTACAGCTGGGTGAGAGACTGGATTGACTCTCTAATGGAAACAAAACTTGCAGGAGCTTGAAAACTACTGGTTTTACCTTGCCCATCTGTCAGGTAGCATCACTGTATTTGACAAAGATGATTCCATACAGAAAATTCAGACACACAACTGGGCTTGGGATGGTAATAAGAGCTGAGTCATAACACTGGTTTCTAACCTGGATGGTGTTTGTTCAGAACAGCAGCCTGACAAGGAAAGGGTGAGCATTTCAGCAGACAACTTGTTCTGCTCTTAATACTTTATATTCTCTCTTGAGAGTTTAAACTTGCAGGGACTTTGCACTTGAATTCATTCCTCCCTTTGGCGCTCTGGTGTTTTCTGCCACAGCCACTGTGAGCTCCTCGAGATTTCCTGGCCCCTTTTGTCAAGGCTCTGCATGCAGGCTGACACTTGGCTGCTCTACATGCTGTTCTGAAGGCTGTGGCATAATGGATAGGAAAGCTAAGAAGTGCTGAAGTTTCTGGAGTAGCAGACTACACAAGGTATTCTACACAGACAAATCTAAAAATATTATTTCAAAATTGATGTGAATTTTTTTTTCAAATTATCAACATTTTATAAACTGTAGATAGCTTAAATATCTAAGTAATAATTTGTTATTAATATAAACAAATTTTTTAAAATGAACCTATAAGTCAAAAATAGTATATAATACAAGTCATCCCACACTCATGAACTCATTTAGTTTTCATGAATAGCAATTTTAGAGTGAAAAAACACATTCATGAAAGATCTCTGACTAGCTGTAGAGCCGGGAGCTGGTTTGTGATAATTTAAGCTGAACTTCCCGGTTGAATTCCCTTTGCTTGTGGTAAGAGTGGGGTTCTCCTCTTTGTTCAACAGGAAAAACAAATATTTTGTTTACATTGCAAATACAGCAGAGAAGAAGGCTGTCATAATTTACCATCACTTGAGCTCTACCAAGTCTCATACAGCCATATCGCTAGAAATAGTCAGATGATACCACTGAGAGCTTGTGTTGTTCTTCCTCATCAGCCGGTAAACCCAAAACTGTCTCACAGTGGACAAGAAGCAAGTACTCTTGCCTTCTGCTGTTACCTGTCATTTGTTATCCACTTTATCTTTCTGAAGTTTCCCTGTTGTTTGCAGCTTTTATTTTCTTCTGTCATTTTTTTCCCACAAAATTAGTTCCGTAACACCTCTTCACATTTCCCTTGCTGCATCTACTGCCTGACATAAAGGTGAATGTGAATGCTCAGGCTGTTAATGATGCCATTGAGCTGTTATTGTTTAACAATAAAAAGCTTTATGTGTTATTAGTGCTCCTATGTGGAGCTGGGAATAGCATGGATTAGGTGACAAAATGTTCCATGGAAGATATATTCCCAGAACAGTTGTCTTGTAACAACTAGTCATGTCCTGCAACTCTTCATGACTTTGTTCCGGCCTAAGGACTTGGTATTCACGTAACAAAAGCAAGATGGACCTTTTGGAAGCTTTAGCTACAGTACTAGCAGAAATAGGGAAGATTTCCCTTAGAATTTTTTCTAAATGGTCATATGATGCAAAAACCCCTTTAGGATGAGTTATTCACTCTTAGGGAGGCAGTCGATATTTTTTTAAGAATAGGTTGCTATTCTATACCATTTGTGAAAGTTATTGTCTTTTTTTCTGTAACTTTTTTTCTGCAGCAAGGGATTTTGTTAACATTCCCTTGTAAAGATCTGCTTCTGTACGAAACTATGACTCAAGCTTTTATATCTCTGGATTAATTTCTTATTGTCTTCCACAGAGGAAGAAAAATCCCCTCTTTTTATAGCTCATTCATTTTTACATTTCCTTCTGTGTCATACTCCTTTCTATTAACACAAAGACTCCTTTTATTTCATATGCTTGTAAAAAGCAGCAGGCTTCTCTCCTAATCAGTGTTGTCTAGGTTCATTGCTGGAGGGCCTAGGTCATTAGTAATAAAGGTCATTACTTGATGTTTCCAACACACAGGCTTTCAGATGATCCCTCCCTCCCTCATTTAATCTCCTAGTGACTAGAAACAGGCCTGGCCTCATGCTATTAGAATTGTTTCTTTCTTTTTTTTTTTTTTTTTAATAATAAAATGGAGAACTCCTGGAAACAAAAGCTTTATAATTATGCTGGTGTGTGCACAATAGATGCAAAGATATGACAAAGCTCACAAGACCTGGAAGCTGAGGAAAGAGAAGGAAGTGCTTGCTATCAGATTCACTGCAGGTTTCTCCAAGGGGCTGAATCAAATGCTGAAGGAAAATCCCATGGAGCCCTAAGGCTACCATGTCATGCCTGCCTTCATTACCTTACATCTTATCCTCCTCTGATTCCTACATCCTAATTGAAAAGACACTTTGTAGTAAAAAGCTGTGTTTGAATCACTTTGAAAGCCAAGCTCCTCTGGTATTTTTCCCAGCAAATGTTTTGCTTGGATCTTTGAGCTTATTAAACAAAATGATCTTCTGAAGCTTCTTGAAGCATGGGCATAACTCTGCTGCCCCTGAATAAGGGCAAAAGTAGCAAATTCCAAATAAAGTGTTTTGTCCAGGGTTTTAATAAGCTTGGTTTCTGAAAGTTAACTAATGTCTCATCTCTCATATTTTCATTTTCCTTCTTATTTCGTCTTCCATCACCATTCTCTCTGTCTCCACAATTAAACAAATCATATATATTCATAAGAGGATCTAGTTTGAGTTTTAGTAATTGTTTTGTTTTTTGGTTGGATGTTTTCTTTTTTTTTTTTTTTTAAATTTACACTAAGAAGAATGTATTAAAAAACCAAAACCGAACCCACTATTTAGGTGCTTTATTTGCAAAGAGACAGTAATTTTGGGAAACAGTTCTGTCATTAAAGAGCTTTCAGATGCCCTCTCTGGAGGGATAAAGGTATTTATAGAAGATCTAGATGAAGCTCTTTTCTTCAAATTTTCATTCAGTAAGAGCAAGATGAAAGAAGAGAATGCAAACCTAATTCTGTTTTTTCATTCTCCTCCCCTTGCTTCTTCTATTTTGCAGTACACAGAAAAGTGTGTGCCTGTACTTCACTGGTGAATTGTACATTCTCTTCTACAGTGTGTGCCATCTGAGGTTACCCTGAGAGTTACTAGAATACTTTTGAGGAGGGATTTTGGGAGGTGGCAAATTAAATATGTTTAACTTGAGCCAAGGTCAGATTTAAAGGGCAAAGACTGACTTAAGGCAAGCACTAATAATTTTTAAGTCTACATTCATTTAACTTTTGGACAAATTTTTAATTTATTTGACCACCTGTGTCGCTTGTGTATTCTCCAGGAACCCAGCTAAGGAGGAGTCTTGCATAAACTGATCTTACTCCCTTTTACTTCAACCACTACTTTCCTTAATCCTAGACTGTGCCTGCCAGCCCATAGCACTTGCCTTCTGGGCCAACAGGACAGACCACATCCTGCAATTCCCCATCCACTCTTATGATCCAGTTCTTTTAAAAACGTTGTAACTGAACAATGCTTCTTGGGAAAATAACAAATAGAATTTTCAGATAGACAAGTGAAAGGAAGATAAACATCTAACTCTAATGACTTCCAAGAAAATAGATGTTTTGTCAGTTTAAAGCCCCTTTACTTCTCCCATCGCTACCTTTTAAAGTATTGCTTCATAAATTGAATTCCTTGACATACGAGGAGTTTCTAAAGATTAGTGATAAATCGTAAACAGTCACACTTTGAAGAAAACTTTCTTTCTTTATTAAAAAACATAGCAATATTCACAATTGCTTTGTTATTGCTTAGTGTGTTCAGAGGCTGGCCTCTAATAAGACTTGGCAGTGAAGTTTTCCACATCAGTGTATACTTAAGAACCTTGAAAAACCTTATAAATTGAAAGCCTGGCAGTGCTGTGCTAAAGTAGTTTGGTGTCCTCATTGTGCGGGTGGGTCAGCTGTGGAAGAGAGATAATAAATGACCTTCTCTGGTTCATATGACAATTCTGTTTGCCAATTTACAGGTCTTTGCTCATCTCAGATTTCAGTATTTCTTTCAATTTTTAACATGCCAGTTTTATAGACGAGAGAAGTTAGGTGCTCAGTGGTATGTGAGTTTTGGAAAACCCCATATCAGTCCAGCAAAAAGCACAATGTTATTTTTAAATGGTCTGATCCACATAATGTGCAACTATTCTACACCGACTTGAAATTAGAGGAAAACAGCAAAGGGAATTAAGTGGTTCTTATGGGGATCATTTTTTTTTTTGCATGCCTGAACTTGATATGGGAAATTAACCATTCTCACTGGGAATTATAGAGGATATGATTTTTTAGAAGTAGATTTCTAGAGGCTCTTCAAAACAAAGAACAAAGTCAGTGCCTTTGTCTCAAAACACAGAGGTGCTCATTCATTGCAATGTTACTCTGTTCTCTGGAAAGTAATTTCTTTGAATGGAAGCACACAGTGTAGAATAGCCCTGTGGTATTAATTTTTTAAAATCATTCGTAGTATTAGTATAATTTGAATGATTTCTTATTGGTTTATGTTACCACTTCCTTTTCTGTGCAGTTAGATTTTGTCTTGTTTTATGGAATGCTTTATTACTTTATATACTTGGGTTCATCAATGAGTAATAAATTCAAAATAAAGTGCAAAATATGTGGATATTAAAAACAGAATGTGTTTTTATCATCTGCATACATCTGACTGCCACCAAGCCAGGAAAATTAATACAATATCTATAGTAAAGACATATTTCATAAATAAGAACCCAAGAGTTATTTGAAGTTATTTGTAGTGGAAAAATCCCAATTTTATTTTAAAGTTATGAATTAATGCACATTTCCTCCAGGAATAAGAGAATAATAAAAAAACCCTATGTATACTGAAAGCAGAGGTGTTCTTAATTATACATGATTTTACAGATTCAGTAGATGCATTTTTTAGAAAATGATACCTGAAGGTTATTAGTCCTGATTAAAACCAAGCTGGCTTTAAAGATCCCATGAAAATCTAGATCTGTTGGAAGAAAAATAAATCACTAAAGCAGAGCATGAACTGCTGCCCTTAGGTGAATCTGTAAGTGTAATAAAGTGAAGTTCAGAGGAGGAAACTGAAGAGAACAGAATTATGTGAATTAAGAAAGAAAAGTTTCCTTTGACAGGAGCAGCCTCTCTACACAGGGGCCAACGGGAAGCCCACCACCCTGAGTGCTGGATACAGTAAAGCTGTAGTAAACCATATGATGGGGAAAAAATCCTACACCAGGAGGGTCATCTAATTCTAATGTCTTTTTTTTCAAAACTGCATGATGCTCACAGAAAGGTAATTAAGTGAAAACCAACAGGGAACTTGTAGAAAGCAATACCTGGAAAAATGAGTATTTAGAGTAGCATAGGAAGTGTTTGCTGTGGATGTAAAACTGGCTGCTCAGGTAAAGCTTTTCACAAGCATCTGTGCCTATTAAATCATATAATGATTTACCTCTGTTGGGTTAGGTCAAATGGTATCCTTCCACAAAAACTTAAAAGCCAAACAATACATGTCAGGCTGTAGCACGGGTGAGAACAGGCTGAGGGTGTGTTGTTTTCCAAAAAGCTGATGGATTTTTTGCCTTTGAAATGCACAGACTAGCGTTGCAATACCTCATTAAAGCTGGCTGCTGCAGGAGAGATCCCTGCATTTACTTAGATGCTCGCAGGGTTTCTTCTGATACAGCTTCTGATTTTTCTGGCTGAAAAGGACAACAAATATAACAAATGTGCCTAAATCACGCTTGCATTGCCTAACCCGGGGAGGTGAGACATCATTAACGTGCTAGTGTTGCATTCATTTCCATGAGGCTGGTTGCATGCGGTATGTATTTTGTGCTGCAGGAAAGACAGAGATTCTTGACCTAAGAGATATTTAAGGAATTAACCCTGCACCATTTTCCTGACTGAAAACTGCTTGTTGGATGTCTATTAGATCAGAAAAATATGCTCGTGTACTCTGTTGTGGACCATTATCAGCATATCTATAGTATCACCATGCAGCTTAGAAGACACTGTGATGCAGGCTGTCAGATCATTTGGGCATCTAATTCCCACTGAAATAAAAAAAAACCAAACCACCTTTTATCCAAGTTCCTCAACAGAAGTGGTTCATTGTGAAAACAGTTGGTACTAAACTAGGGTCTTGTATTACACAACCCTTCATGTTTGATCATGGCCTTAAACCAGATTTTTACAGGAGCTTGCATTTATCCAAACTTAGAAACTACTGTTATTGCTGCCAGCTGCTGAGCAGGGTGAAAACGAACATCAGCACTTAGAACTGAAATAACTATTTAATCCAACTGGATTTTTGTGTAGGCTTTAGCACCTGATCCAGAGCTCCCAGTTCACAGACTTCGATACAAATCTGTTACCGGGGGAGGAACAAATGTAAATTTTGAAATCTTTTTCTCCTTCTTTCTCTGCTCTCTCCCTGCGCTTAAAGTTTTGCCCTAATTAGGTTATTGATCTACCAATGACAGCTGTACCACTAGCAAGCACTGTCTCTCTCAGAGGTAATGAGCAGGGAGGACTTAGAAGGAGAAGTGAAGCAATGAAGATCAATCAAGATTAATGAAATCCATCTCCAGAGCTGTTACACACTTCATCCAGAATGTGAATAAATCAGAGCTCAGGACTCTGAAGTGTAAGAATTTGTAAAAAATGTAGTATTTTTGTTTTCTTTGGGAGGTACCATTACATCCTTAATTGCTATATCTGAATATACAGTTTAGGAAACACTGTTTTGTTCTGATTGCAATAGGGAATAGCCTGTATAACTACTCAAAATCTCTTGTGACTGAGGTGTTTTCCTTATTTTCTTCTAAACCAGGTGGCCTTTTGCTAGACTTTCAAATATTGAAAAATGCTGAATTTCACTCCATCTCTAAAGTGTAGGTGGAGATTCTTTTGGCTTTCTTTTTAAGTTCCTCCAAAATGAAATAGAAAAGAATATGGTGTAATATAATAAACCTAAGATGCAGCTTAGAGTGTAATTTAGGTTACTAAAGAGGGGAAAAGGAGTAGCACATTTAAAAAATAGGTATTTTTTTAATATCAAATTTGTATTAAATTAAATTTCTTTTAAAATTATTAATGTCTGTAATTTGCATCAATTGAATATGTAGGCGACTATGATATCCTGAAGAATACATAATCTATTGAAATATCTTGATAAACTACTATTGCCTCTCAAATGGGGATGGATAGCATGATTAAAATCAGCATTTAACTGGGAGAAGTCTGAATGTCTGCACACAAAACAAACCTAACATAAACCCTAGGTCATCAACATTTTTTCCCTTTATCCCTAGACAATTTCTGTTTTGTTATTACAAAAGCCAGATAGTTTTTTTAAAAGTTTATGAAGAACAGACTAGAATTTTTAAGTCCACTTTTAAACCTCCTTCAACTTCTTGTATCTCTGTGGGGCATAGAGGGGAGCAAGATTGTTGGTGTACTGGTAGGGACATGTCATGGTCTAAAGTTTCACTCGCAGCAGGTGGCAGCTGAGCAGGGTTTGGTGGGTCATATTTCTAGACATGAGTGCTTACAGGAATATTTGTATGGAATGAATCAAACTGTCACTGTTATACCTATTAAAATTGCACACATCAGTAGTCTGGTAAATAATCATATGTAGACTGAAGTTGAGAATACATCGATTAAAAAGCAGAATCTTAACAGAGGTAAGTTGTCCTAAGCAGGCCTTTTGAAAAAATTCGGCTGAAGCAACATGGAATTTTCTAATTTATTGAGTCTTTGTTGTTTGTATGTGGATATATGAAGTCAGGATGAACTTTGTGGCCAAGCTAGTAGTATTTTAACAGATTTCTATTAGGACCAGAGCTATCTGGTCAGTTAGGATTGAAAAAAGAGGTGATCTAAACTTAATTAGAGCTTTAGAACCTTGATTCTCCAGTAAAATGTCATTCTCTCTCACACATGCTGCCTCCCAATTTAAAATAGAGTAAATAGTTACTGACAGGAGGTGGAAGCCAGCGCTGTGTTAGAGATATAAACTGAAAAATAGAAACATATGTATTTTGAAAATTCAGCAAGTAGCAGATGCATTCATACCCAATAGATTTTGTAGCTGTTTTTCATCTGCCTTTTTTTTTTTTTTTTTTAACTTACAGGATTTAGGACTAGTTAGAGTTAAAGGCATTTTCCTGGTAGATTTCAGACTATGCTGTGGTTGCTCACTCTCCCAGTAGCCACCAACCCAAGGTTTGTACTCTAATTGAGTGAAAATGAACTTTCTTTTTGTCCATTTATTATTTCCATGTTCTCTCTCCTGACCTTCTAAGGTTTGTTTTCATCACATCTCACTAACAGGGCAGTAATATAGAGTTTAACAACAGAATTTTCCAAAAAATATTTTGGAGCGGGTGCAGAAAGGCAGCTACACATTTGTCAAGAATTGTATTTGAAATCAATGAAAATTATAACATCAAACAAGGTTTTATCAACTTTGAATCTCTAGAGGAATAATAAACTATATTATTCATGTCCAGATTACAATAAGAATCTGTTATTAATGTTTAGCTCAGGTTCTAGCAGTGGAAGAGTTTAGCACAAGCCAAACCATAATAAATAGTATTTCCTTTAATAGAAAATTTAGATTTTCTGAAACAGGCCCTGAACTTGGTAAAATTCAAATGGCTATGTCAGAATAACATCAATTAGAAGTTCTGACACGAAGCATACTGTGTTTGTCTGGTTTATGGTTTTGGCAGAGAAAGGGAAGCAGAGGGAAGAAATCAACAATTTTTTAGTTTATTCAGTCAGGCAGTTTGAGTGGTTTCAGGAGAGTTTTGAATAGAAGCCAGCACTTTGCAAATAATAATAATAATTATTATTCCAACATTAGTTCTGAAGTGAATGCTATAATGCTTGTATTATACAAGATGTACACTGTTTTATTTCAAATCACAACAGTGCGCTACTTGAGAATATGGGCTTTTGGGAGATGGTTTTGCTTCGAGAGTAACACTGCATATAGCTCGAACATTTATTTTGTACTGTAAGTATTTGTATGTCTGCATGCTGTGCAAAATGGCTTTCCATATCAAAACGACAGATTTGACCTTCTGTGTTTATGCCATGAATGAAGCAAGTCTGATGTGGAAAACAGTATTTGTCTAGTCAAACATAAAGACAGCTTCTGTGCAGTTTAGGTTATGGTGAGAACATTTCTGCATGTTCTGTAGCGAGGATCATTTCTGGTTTGGGTTACAGACTGGTGGTATAAAAAGAAAGGACAGAGGAACAGGAATAGGATACTGAGACAGAGCAAGACAGATTTTTTTTGAATGCAACCTGCTTGTCTTTGTCTACCTGTAGAAGCAGACGGCAGCTCCCAGGGTTCACATGTCAGTCCTGTCAAGCCATGTTAGCATGAAGACTATAAGCGCCACGAAGGAGAGAGCTGGAAATGGTAGGAAGAGGCTTAAAGGCAATAGAGGATAATAAAGGAAATCAAATTTAAAAAATAAGAACATGAAAGAGTTGAAGAGAAGCATTATATGGAATATCTACTGATTCTATATAATGTCTAGTAGGGACTTTGGAAAATGTGTAGCAAAACTGTGGTATTCAGTGAATCCAATGATTGGCTAAGTAAATTAGTAGATGCATAAAGCTTCAGTCCTAAATATTATAGTAACTTGTGTTAGTCAAATACCTAGATGAATCAGGAAGAAATAGAGATGATATGTGAATCTGAAGGAAAAAAAAGTAAGATTTAATGCCAGAATGAAGGGTACTTTATGTTAAATATCTGTAAAAGATATGAAATGCAGGACAGTTGGCAGCTGAATAATGTAGCAGAGCAGGAAGCACTGAAATAGCACATTTCAGAGTCATAAATATGAGATATGCTTAAAGTACCCGTTATAACACTTGCCTCCCTCTTTTTTTTTTCGTGACAAAATATTTTTCCATTTGAAGAGGTGAAAATGTACATGAGAAAGTTCCATTTCCCTCAAGGATATAACTTTACAAGCACACAGAATCTCTCTTGTTTCTTGGAGTTTTTCCCCTTTCTTATTTGAGAATCAAACTGACTGTGAGTAAGAAAAAAACTTTACAAATACAAAAGAAACTGAAATTATTAGTTTGCTCAAAATCCTCATGGGAAAAATATGAGTGAAATGAAGTTTTGTTTTGGTTTCAAATTTAGAGTAGTTTGTTCCAGTTCTCCTTTGAGTAATTTTTTTCAGCCCTCTTGTCTAGGAAAAAAAAAAGAGATAGCAAATTTTTATTTACTCTTACTGGATAGAGTATGCCTCCCACAAAGTTAAATATTAATGTTCTTGGATGACAAAAACAGAAGTAAGGAACAATTACATCTTTAATTAACCATGTAGGATGAACTACCCATGCAGCAATAGAAAGAATCTCTGAAACTAGAAAGAACAAAAGAGATACAGTTGAATATTTGTAGATATGTATATATATACATGAATTTATGAAGTAGATTTTTAGGTTTTAAATATTAGACTATGCTTCTGCACTCACAATTTCCAGCTGTTTAGAGGACCCATAACTTATTTATGCAGTGGTAGTGCATGGACGCATGAATCATGGACCATGGACAAACTGTGCTCGATGAAATATAGGTAGAAAAAAGATGACTCAAGCGCTTTGCTTGGACAAATATTAAAACTATTTATGCACTTTGGTAGTTTTCTTAGGAGTCAGAAATCCAATGTGGTAATTTCTGGCATCAGTTTGCTTGAAATGAAGCCACATGAGCAGATTGCTGTATCTTTTTAACCTTTGACTGAAAAGGACTGAACTCTGAACAGGTATAATCAATTGCAGGTCTAGCTTTTTCAGTTAGGACTAAAAACATCATCGGACTGATATAGAGATTATTGTTAACCTTCTTATGAATGAATATTTAGAGATGCTTATAGCACTAGAAAGGGAGAGTTGTATCATAGAAAGTAAGACTGAAGACTTTCTTAATGGAGATACACTAGTTTTTGGAATTTAGACTAGGGTGCAAATTTATTTTTAAACACTCTGAGCTGTGTGACTGCAGTAAGAACCTGTAACACTAAGTGCATGGAGAAGCTGTAATGACAGGAGGGACTGAAGTGACCACACAGTCTCTAAACAGCAAATGTATCCTCTAACATTTCAGTGCCCTCAGTGCTCTGCTTTCAGTCAGCATCACAAAGAGTTTGTCCCAAGGCAAACACTTGTTCCAGAGTTAAAAAAGAAAGGGGTCAACAGACAACCTCACTGTTTTCCTAAATGAGTAAATAAAAAGGTGACAGTAATGGCTGAATAAAATAGCAGGAAAGCTTTGTCAGTGCTGGCTGATCTGTAAACTGTTTAGAGAGGTTGGTAAAAATGGAATAAGATGCGAAAAGGGTTTAAGTGTTTATAATGACTTCAGCTTTTCCCAGGCTATATTCTCAGTAGCACAAACACAGCCTCCGCTTCTAGATGGTAAGTACATGGGGGATGTGGGTTAGCAGCAGTACAGAGGCAGCCAGTTGGCCAGTGTAGGGTTTTCCTTCATGGAGACAGTGATCCATCATAATCTGTGGAAGAGCAAGCTTCTCCATTTGGCTCGTTCACCCAGAAGTGGCAGCTCAGAGGGAATAGCAGTTTCTATTGTTACAACTGTGGTGGCACCCAAAGCTGTTGGCTTGTCACTGTGATCGCCTGTGATCACATCGTTCTTGTGCAAGCCTGACAAAGTCTTCATCATTAATATTTTTACTAATAATGCTGAATAATTATCATCTCTAAATGACTGATATTCCAAGAGATATCTGTGAAAGTGAAGTTTCCATTGTCTACCTGTGCTTTTTAGGGTGCCCGATCCACTCAAATCTGACCTCCTCGTGTTTGAAGTGCTGGCTTGAAAGGGGCTCTCCTCCAGAAGCTGAGTTTGACATGGGTGTGCTCAGTTTGCAGAGCTGTTTCTACTTCACCAATGAGGGCTCTTCTCTGTACCCACAGGTTTACAGCAGACCTGTCACTCCAAAATCAGCATCTGTTTCCTCTGATTGTCAGATTTCTGTTCCTAACGGCCCCCTCCTCCCCCTTTCTTGAAAGGTTAAAAAAAGAGAAGAGTCTCAGTGTTTGGTAATAAAGCACATGGTAGATGCTTCTCTTTTTTCCTTGTAGAAGGAGTTCAAGGACTGAGAGTTGCAAAGACTGATAGATATGGTATAAACAAAGATGACAGGTAAGGAGAAGGCATCAGTTAGAAAGGGCTGTGCATTTTTTCATAATGTTTGTCGCTAAATGTAAGAAACTTCATATTATTTATTAGCTACACTTCTCCCTTTTTTTATTCTCCTTCTGAGGGAAAAAACTGTGATCTGATAATTTTAAGAAGCTGTTGCTTTTGAAAAGGATGCTAAGAAGTCCCATGGGCTGCGTTCTCATAGCAAGGGAATTGAGTGTGCTAGGTGAAAGCCTGACCCTAAAATCGAGGGTTATTTCATTTTCTTAAGTTTAAAAAATATTTTTCCAGTGGCAATCGACAGATTCAAAATGAAATAAATGAGTTACCTCTGGCAGTCTTGCAGTTCACCTTGGATGCACATGTGCACTCAGTAGCGTTTACCATTCTCCCTCTTTCTCTTTCTCCCTCCCTCCAGAACTCTGCTTCAGCCTTCTTTTGTTGCTGACTTCAGGCCTTGCAGTTCACCAGGCTTGTTCCCCTTCAAGGTCAATGTGACACAATAAAGATACTGGGCAATGCTTCTATAGAATAAACATTTTTGTCTGATTCCTTGGGGAAAGCCAAGCTCATAAGAAATGCATGGAAGTAATTGTTAAATTCAGAGAAAGCTGATCTGACTAATTTGCAGGGACTGAAATGTTTAAATGTTGGAGGGGAAATAATGAAACGTACCAGATATTCTGCCAGCAGCACATTACTTTGCCAACTCTGATACCCAGGTGCAGATGCCTGTTTCCAAGTTCCTGACCATTAGAGGCTGAATTACCAGACTGGTGAGAGATATAGTCTGCAGACAGTGGAGCTGCAGCTGCAACACTGACAAAACCATCCTGCCAGCCAATGCAGGAAACTGCTTGGATATTTTCGTGAAAGTAAACCTTTTCCAGGTATCTCCTTAAAGCTGGATCGAAGAAACTAAATCAGTAGGTACAAGCTAAAAACAGTAAGGGAACACTACTGAAAGCAAGGAAAAAAGAGACGTTCCCCCAGGTATGTTCTAGTTCTGCAAAATCTGAGATATTCTTCATTATTATTTTTCTCAGATACAGAGGCAGTATAGAAAGCATGAAGGTGTGTGAGTGATACAGACTCTGTATTTGAGGAGGAAACCCCACAAAGAGAGAGGCTTTTGTTTTAACTTATTTCCATTCCTCTAGGGCTTTTCTTTCTTTCTTTCTTTATTTATTTATTTTTATTCATTATACTCTCAAATGAGGATCCTTGAGGAGAAAAGGGCTCACCAGTTACGCTCATGACTTCTGACTTGCCTCTACTTCTTGGCTTCCAAATTTTGTTTTTTAAAGAAAATGGACTTGTTAAAATAATAGAGATTGAATTGCCTTTAACAATTAAGTTTCTTATTGACATGATTGACCTAATGTTTTGGTGGCGATGATCCTGATGGAGGAAGATGTGGATGGCACTGGATTCTGTGGCAGAAGGGAAGAGTGTAGGAGATTACTCCCTAGTTCACTTGATTTTTACAGGATGATTTACAAGGTATGTAAATGAGGAGACAACCACAGAAGGTACATTTAATGGCATCTTAATGCATCATGGAATTTACGACAGGGCATGAATAGCTTGTGCACTCAACTGTTGAAAACAGATGCTGCTATAATTCTACTTAATACTTATAAGAAAAGTAAAGCATATTGTTTTCTGTACAAACGTTTATGAAACATTAATAAGAATAACATTCACCATTCAATGCTGAACATATAATGTGAAATCCACTCATAAATATTTATGAGCATGGCATTTTGGTTCACTGTATGCGTTGATTTCAAGTAGCACTTCGGAGATTCTCCATTGTTTTTTCCTGTGTTAGTCATACTGGCACACCAAAGAGAAAGGTAGAGTGTAAAGGAGTCAATCACATAAATATCAAACATAAAAACTCATTGCAGTTAGGAAAAGACTTACACTTGCTTGTGTAATAGAACAGGGTATTTAGCAGTTTGAAAACAAGACTTTCTTACTTGTAATACAAAGTTTTTTGCTACAGTTGTGAAAGTAATGAATGTCATTAAATGTGATGACGTATATATAGATTATAGATTCTAGATTGTTTTGTGGCGGTGCAGTTTTCTACAGGTAATTGAAACGTTTGAATTAGTTGTTGACAATTAATGGTTCTGAGTTTCTCAAGGGGTGCAGTAGATTAACAACAAAAGCCTTTGTCCCTTTTCTGTATAAATTTGATTTACTGATTGCACAAATTACAGTCTTGCTTTATCTTTTCACTAGAATGACAAGGCTTTCAGTCATTCAGTCAAGTTATTTTCATTAGGGTGACAACCTTTCAATCCACACCTCTCTGACATTTTTGACAGTGATACTTAGCAGCCAACAAAATGTTATGGTAACTTTTCTGGTCTAAATGAGAGATTCAAGCTTTAATTCCCACAACTTTAAATCTTTTTTAATTGCTAAATATCTCTTACTACTTAGGGTCTGGTATTTCATAATATCTTGAAATTAAGAGAAAATATTAACCTTTTGGTAGAAATCGTAGGCACATTTTTATTTTATACAAAGAATTTACTACTGGAATATTTTTATCCTAAAACTTAAAATACTTTTAAAACATTGAAATGGTTCAGTAAAGTTGGATGTAGCAGAAGCTGTAGTACTTATGGACTTCAAATGAACCACAAGAACATAACTGAGGATTGAATGAGCATTTTAGTACAAAGCCTTTGAGAGATATCTCCAGTGATCCTTAAAACACTTGGGCAAGGTGAAAAGTCTAGTAGAGCTTCTTGCACAGAGATCTGCTGGGATCCATTCTAAGCATTGTAAATCTTGATGATTTGAACTGTTTGAAAACTGGGCTTTTCTCTCCATTTTGGAAATGTCTGAACTTCTGGTGGAAAATCAAACCCTAATTTTTTGGTATTTATCACTAGTATTTGTATTTGGGATTGCTGTCATGATATCTCTGAAGGTTCTTATTTTAGTGTCTCATGCCTTCATTTATTTATATTGTTTGTATCCCCCAAGCCAATTTATATGTTCCAGGAGATGTCACAATCTTTCCTTAAAAGACTGAAGGTATGGGGTAATGCTTGAAACACTGAAGTGACATGTCTAAATCAATTTTTTTTTAGTTACCAGATATTTTTTTACGGAAAATGTGTGAATCAGACACTTAAATTTAGTAGCACTGGCTCTTTCCTGTGAAACAGCTTTTTTCTGTGGAAAACCACGTAGGAGCTGCTGCTGGCAAGGTCACTGCTAAGCTCCTGGGTTGGAAAAAGACTGCACATCGAGTAATAGTAAATAATCTTTTTTTTGTGCGAAGAATTAACCTAGGAAGGAAATGAAGCCCAGGTTTTCTTCCTGGTGGAGTAGAAGTGAAACTACTAACATACAGAATTTTCTTTGTCTACTTAGTTCAGTGGAAATGCCACTAAAATTGAGAGTCATAACTCAGCAGTATGATACATAAACTCTCTGCCCTTAAATGTAGTTTCATTAGGAAATCTATACAGTGTTGGCAAAAGTGAATATTGACTTAGTGATACTTTATAATGAAATTTTATTTCAGAAAGGATGGACTTTTCCACTTTTAATTACAATTTCTAACTTAGTGTGTTGCAGATTTTCCAAAATATAAGGTTAGGCATATTTCAAATAAATAGCAGGGAAAGTCTTTAAAAAAAAAACAAACAACTGAGTTATATTTTATATACTTGTCCAGAAAGTATTTCTTTACTGTTTCTTATGATTTAATAATAAATTATTTGCTTGCTACTAGGAGTGTAAAAGTGCCCAAAACACAAATAATTCCATGTTAGAGACAAAAAAACATATAATGGAAGTTATGATTTAGTACTCCCAGGGCCTTTGAGAGGTTAGGGAAATTGTCCTAATATGTTTTCCTTCTTTTGTTGTAAAGATTTCATTCTCTGAGTTCGTGAAACTCAGATCTAATATGAGTTGCTTTTGGACCACTTTTTGAATCAGTCTACCTTTCACAAAATCTGACTAATTTTTTTTCTTTTGTCTTTTTAAATTTTTTTTCTTCTTTATTTTCCTCTTCTACTTCTTTCTCTTTTCTCCTGGGTGAGAATGGAAAGAGAGACAAGGCAATGTGGTTAGTTAGTTTACTGTAGCCATAATAATGTGAGAGCTCAATTACATTTAATTAAATAGGTTTAATGACCAAAATGTAATGCTGTACCCATTTATTGTTAAGTTCAAGCCTTAATGTGATTATTTTTACTAATTAATTCAATTCTGCTATAAACCTTCAATCTCCTTGAATATGCAGTCAATGGGGCAAATTATCTTGATTATAGAACCCCTTTGAAAAATGAAAAAATATCTACCAACATTTGTGGACATAGCACTGAGTTTCAGTAGTGTACTAGTAATTAGAATCTGACTCATTCCAACAAAAAGAGTTTGAATGATCCAGGAAGGAGGAGAAAAGCATTGTATATGTCCTGGCTGCATTACATGTTCTTTATGGGGGCTCTGTGTGTGTAATAGGAGAAATTCAATTACGGGGTGAGGTAGTCAGTTTACCATTATACAGAGTCCAAAACAAAGAACTCACAATTATAAGAAAGGAATAATAAAGCCCAAAGCAAAATTCACTCTCAAATAATTATTGTTCTCATTAACTCTTATTGAATTCTGCAAATGGTATTAACATTCTGATATGGTAATGCTGTGAAAATATTCCATTAGCAGAATATACCTGCTAAGAAAATTAACACATTCTTGCTCCTAGGTAGACCATTATAATTTCTGTAACTTTCCTCTTACATTCTTTTAAAAAAGTGCAATTAATTGTTAAATATTTGTTAATTATTTAATAAGGACTTATTTGAAAAAGTCTACATTTTTTTATAACACTGTGAGTGCCTTTTTTCTAGTTTATTTGCCTCACTAAAGTAAGAGGCAGGCTGCATTTCTGAGTTTTGAAGACGTTTGGAAATCAAAGCTCTGTATTTACTGTGAGAGTCTCAAGAGGCACAGAAGTAATGAGGGAGAGAGATGTCCAGGGTGTTCTATAACACTCCTCACAGTATTTTCACATGTGATGTCCAAGGACCAGTGGAGAAGGGCAACGCTGAACCAAGAATCTATGGGACAGAAGAGGTACCATGGCCTTTGCAGTCCTAGCAGACACATCAGACCCTATAAGCAAAAACAGAAAACTCCCACGTCTTTGGTGTCTCTGGTTTGGGTTTTCTTCTGCTCACCCACCCTCTGTGTTGTTCTGTGGCATCCATGTCAATAATGTACATCTCACTTCTGACACTGTTACGTATTTGCTAGCACTGTGCTTTTACTATTATACCTTTTTAGCTTTTTTATTATAGGTGCACATTATAGAGGGTGAGTAGCGGCTAAGTCAAACTGCTTTTCTATGTGTGATGTATATGCTAGTTTTGAACTGGTTTATTTGAAAAGTCATAAGTAAAGCAACACAGCCTTGTAGATTGGAGTTAAACGTGGTTGTTCTTAAATGTGTATATTAGTTCAGACTCCATTAGTATATAAATCCTTCAAAGAAGAAAAGAAATGCCTAGTAATGGCTATCATGCTAGTTTGTTTCTTTGATAAGAATTTGAGTGTTTGGAAAACTATCTAATATTTTTCTAGATTTAGGAGTCTTTTTCTTGCCTTTCAAATACTTCTAGGATCCAGAAAATACATACTTTAGTGTTACCAGGACATTCTTCTCCATCTTTGAAGTCATTCAAGGTCTTACACTGACCACAGGTTTCCTCTCATCTGCCATGCAGAGTTGGGTATAATCTTCTGCTGCGTTAGAGCTACGAAATTGGGGTAGAAAACTTTGTAGAACAGACTGTGGGAGCTTTTTGTAAATCTGAAGCTTTTCTGTTTCTGTTCAGAGAAAGAAAGATAATGTGGCACCAAATCCTGAGGTAAAACAATATAACTTTGACTTCCAAAGCTATAGTTTAAACATTTAGATTCAAAAGTTTCTGGATTCATGGTGTTTCTGAAGCCCTAACCCAAACCAGAAAGTTGTGCACTTGATCATGCACATACACCGATGGAGACAGGAAAATTGTTCAACCCTTATTGTAATGCAGAAAAATTTCTGATCCAGGTGGATCTTGTTTTGGGCAAGATTATAACCCAAGAATTAAGTTATTTAGATTATATTGGATTTTTTTTTCATAATGCAAGTGACTGGAAAAAAGGTGAAATATTAAAATGTGGTTTAGCTGTTAACTTTTTTAAGCAGGAAGAATTTAACCAGTCTTGAGTAACAGAACTTTGGATCACCTCGGTCTCCTGTTTGAAGTGATTTGGCAGGCTGAAGTTTCTACCTGTTTCTTCGCTATTTTTTGCTTTCTGTACCTGCTAGACAAAATGAATCAACTAGTTATTTCTATGAATATTTTTTTAATTTTTCTGAAGATTTATGCATACCTTGAATAGAATTTACCAACATTTCTCAAGTTTTAGTTGGAAATATAGTAATATTCAAGTAGGCTGTGCATTGTACTGCGAGGTTAGAGAATAATTTCAGAAAGAAAGGAAAAAGAGGAAAAGGTGCTTTTATGCTTGAATTTTTATTTGCAGCACCAGAGTGCCAACATATTCTCTTTTGGCTATTCCAAGTCAGATCCAAGTGCTTAGGACAGCGATTGAATCCAAACTCTTCCAAGGGCTGTGGATTTTAGTGCAAATGTGAATTATATGTAATGGACTTGGCTCCAAGGGAGCTGTGAAAACCTTTCTTATGAGACAAAGCTGGTGCTGATCTGTCTTTGACTGTAGCTTCAATAGCAGACTACAGTCTACTAGCTTCAGTCAAATAGTGATGTTATATCTGAGAAAGCAAGAGCATATTGTCAGCTTGAGGCAAGAGGTTTTAGCTGTTCACTTGCCATTAGGACGAGATATGTAGCTAAACTAAAAGCACCTCCAGTTTAAATACACTTCTGAAAATAATCTCAGAATATTGAAAACACTTCGCTTTTTTTCAGATGCCTTTCTCTGATCACTTGATATTTCCATTTTTAATGTCACGCATGGAAGCGGGAAGTTAGCCATGCCATTTGTAAAGAAACAGCTAGATTACAAATGTTCAGTTTTCATCTATCTTTAGATAAATGCTCAGAGCATAAAAAATGTCTTTGGCAGATAAATGTAAGAGTCAGTGCATGAAATTTTAAACCAAAGCGGATCTATGAGGTCATCTGATTTGATGATCTACATGATATATTCCAGAAAAACTCATCCAGTTATTTGGATTTTTGAATCAGTTTTGCAATAAAGATAGAAAGTGGTTTTAGAAACAACATGGATTTGACTGCATCTAGCTAAACACACATGCTATATGCTAAAGGTCATGAACTTAAAAGCAAAAGGGACTCCTGGGGTCATGTGGATCAGTTTGACTTTCAGATTGCCAGTTGTATTTTTCATGCTGCTACCTTGAGTCTGTCCAAAATCTATTGGCTTTTCTTGCTAGAGGTTGTTTTCCAGAAAGGTATCAGATCTTGATCTGAATTTGTCATCACTTCCTCTGCTAATTTTTTGCATTGATTGATCCTCTCACTTTAAAAGCCTGTGCATAATTTCCAGTAGGTTACCGGGATGGGGTTAGGAGTAGAAATCTACTATCTACTGGATAACCATGGTCTGTAACCATCAAGGCTTGAGAGAAAAGAATTTTTATTCCTATTCTATTATCTGAATGATTTTTATTTTTTTTTTTGGTCCCAGGCTGTGTAATAACTCTTTGAAGAGGGTCTAGAGTCTCCAAATAAGGGTTTAATTTAGACTGCATAGTCCTATGCAGTCTTGCATGCTGTCTTAAAACTCAATTTTATTTTACATTTATATATATGTATATACACATATAATAGATATGTACACAAGCACACACTTATATATGTGTTTTTCAGGAAAAGTTTAGTAGTTTCATGGAGAGGAGGTGGCTACATCCTTTCCAGACTTCTGGGAAATGAGAAATATTCATTGGGGAAGCCAAAACTCTTCTGCACCTATAAAGTTTCAATGCCAAAACCAGGATTATACAGGTCTAGGTGATAAGTGACAGTGGAATTTGAGAAGCAGGTTTGGTATTAGGGCATCACAGTGGGAATTAGGTTGGATTTAGACAACTGCCTCCTTAATGTAGTTGTAGACTCTTTATGGATAAAGTTATATAGCCATGGGTGGGAAATTTAAGTGAAAAATTCCTGTTATTCTCAGTAATAACTCACAGGAAAGAATAAGGCATATGCTTCAGGATATACCTATGAGCTAAGAGTCTTTGAAAGAACTCTGAGGCCCATTTAAAATTATCTACTGTCACAATTTTTATCTGCAGACTGGATTACTACATATACATGTGTAGTGAGATTTCTTTATATGCTTTCTTTAAATTTTTGTGTATAATTGTTTGATATGAACATACAAATCTGTGCTGGATGCATGAACAGATACAAAACAATACCAAACCAGTACTAGGAAATTGTTTTTCCTAAAAATTGACCCCCACATATTTCAATTTTAATGCAGTGAGAACCCCATTCAAACTTATGTCTGTCAATGGGAAGATTCTCATTGGCTTAAATTGGCTTTTAATGAGACTCTCAAATGCCTGGGGGAAAAGTGCTTTAATTTGGTAAAGAAATTTCAGCATCAAGGACTCAGTTAACCATAGGAATTTTATCTTCATTCAGACTCATTACATTATATATATGTCATTAATATCACATCATGTCATTAATAATCACAGTGCAGAGTAATTGAATTTGTGATGGTATTACATGGGTTTGCGTCTAGTCCAAAATGTAAGAGTAAGACTTTTTCTTTTGGTTTGATTTGACTCCCATCACAAGATACAGAGAGCACTTTTACTGTGCTATTTGTCAGTGTGATGAATTGCTGTTACTTAACAGGTGAACTGTGACATACTGAAAATGAATGTGGGGAGGAGTAAGTGCACATCTCAAATTACGTGCTCTGTTATGTAGATTACAGGTGATAGGTGACAAGTCCTACAAAATGGATAGGTTGGTTAAAATCATACCAGTACTTCTTTGCAATGCATACAAAGAAGAATCATGTATAAACATGGAAGCTTTAAATTTCATGGGGCTGCTTATGATGCTTGCTTTGTCCTAAATTTAAGAAGAGAAATCAGATTGAAAATATCTGAATTTAAAGAATTGCTTCCTACCTTCAGTTTAGTGGAGAGGTGAAGGAAACTAACTAGGTTTTAGAGATCCCAACAATCTTCTAAAACTGTGTGTGTATGTGTGCACGTATTTATTATTGAATTGGTGACCTTCTAAAAAGCAGAATCTTTAAAAACATTCTGAAGATGTCCTGAATAGATTATACAAGACTTTATGTGGATAGGATTTGCCATAGTATTTATGGAAATAATAGGCTCTTTAAGAGGCATCTACTTTGTCTCTTTTACTATTATTTCTTCCACAACTACTGTTTGCTTTTATTTACTTTAAAGCTGACTTACTAGATAGCTTCATGGGATGTGCATTTCACTAATTCGTGGCCTCAAGAGGGTTTGGCAGCCCAGAGATCTTATTTCAATCTGTTTCAGTTGAACACTTGTACTATGACACATTCAATCTTAATCAGTAAATAGCAACAGTGAGTAGCTGCCATCGCAATACAAGGAATAATGAAGGTTCTGGGAAATAAGAAATACAAAGTTTCTAAAAATGAAACAATGTTAATACATGGGTAGTGAAACTAGCAGCTTGCTCTGGCCACTTGGAGTGTAAACATCCTGAGTTTTACAATTTGTATTTATATTTTTCAGACCAGTAGTTAAATTGCTAAGGTTTTTGCATAAATCTAATAAATTATCACGGAGAGGTCAAGCTCTCTGTTATTATGCTGAGTAAACTTGTGCCACAGTAAATGGCCTCTGCTAATGACCTGTGATTGTCCAGCAGCTACAAAGAGCAAACAATTCACGCCGGAAGCAGACCTGAGGAAGTGTCAGCATCCGTGTGTGAAAGGCACTTCCTTTGCACTCTGTGCAAAGTGTAACTTACATCATTTTCATTAGGAAGACGCTTTGTTATCAAGCCTTCAGTAATATTGAAATGCAGTAGTAGACCTGTGCAGTCATTAGTTAACTAAATTCTGCAGTTGTTCTACTGGTGTAAATTGAAATAACATTAGGATAAGACACATGAGTATTCTTGATTTAGAATGAATGAAGTACATAATAGAGGAAAATGATATTTCCAGTAGATAAATTCAGTAAGCAAACATAATGTTAAAAGTAATTCAGATATTTCAATGCTGATTAAACCACACATGCAGGCAAATGAGTGTTATTGCCTGCAGATTGCTTTCTGGCTTCATTCAAATAGTCAAGTGGTCAATAAACAGAGTTGTCTAATTTGGATTCTGCACGAAGTATCAGAGACAACACCATATGATTTCTTCAGTTGGAGCAAAAAACATTGGATGCAAATATTGACCTTCTATTATTCTGGTTTTCCAATGTACTGCTATGTGTCTCACTTTAAGTGAAAAAATATTACTAAAAATATTTGGTGACGTGTTTCTTCATAATCTTCTACAAGTGGGAAAATGAGCGGTGGTTTTTTCCTCATTGTATTATTTTTATCTGGGGAGTTTCTGTGAAGAAACTTTTATGTATTTCAATGTAGAATTTAATAATTTTGACTGAAAAAAAAGTGGTAAATATGAAACAGTATAATATGTCATAAGTTTTCTTCCAAGCACTTATGATATAGTCCACAAAGTAATAAAATATTTTGAACTTTTATAAAACTTTATTTCTTGGGTTCTCAGTCAGAGAAATCTGCACAGTGAAAATGGATATCTACAGGGTCTCAGTGCTGGAACAGGAGGGGGGTGTCTGAATTATGGAATTATGCCTTGAGAATGATGGAAGCTGACTCAGTTCAATTGAATTTTATAATAGAAGAAACCTAACCAGAGTAGAAGAGCAGGCATCTAGCTGGGAAGCTGGGAATTCAAGTTTTATAAGGGGAGAGGATAGCTCAAAACAGTGACCTTTCTGCCTATAGGTCATGCTGCAGTTTTTGATCACTGGGTGGCTTGCTGCCTTTTGGCACTCTTACAGACCTTTTTACAGTCCTGGTTGAAATAACTCTGTTATAGATGATCTTTGTTATGTCAGTGGTTTCTGTTTTATGATAAAGTAGGCTAATGAAAAGGTTTTTTTTTTGAAAAAATAAAAAAAAAAAAAAAAAGAAAAAGGAAGAAAATTTCTGTGATTCTATGGTAGCTGAGGAACTTAATGGAGTTCAACAAAGGCAAATGCAGGGTTCTGCACCTTGGGAAGCATAAACCCCTGCACCAGCACAGGCTGGGGGCTGACTTGGTGGAAAGCAACTCTGTGAAGAAGGACCTGGGGGTCCTGGTGGACAACAAGATGTTCATGAGCCAGCAGTGTGCCCTTGTGGCCAAGAAGACCAATGGTATCCTGGTCTGCATGAGGAATAGTGTGGCCAGCATGTTGAGGGAGGTGAGCCTCCCCCTCTACTTAGCCCTGATGGAGCAGTATCTGGAGTACTCTGTCTAGTTCTGGGCTCTCCAGTACAAGAGAGATAAGGAACTACTGGAGCTGGTCCAGCAGAGGGCTACAGAGGTGATTAGAGGACTGGAGCATCTCTCTTACAATGAATGAATGAGGGAGCTGGACCTGTTCAGCCTGTAGAAGAGAAGACAGAGGGGTTCTTAACAATGCATACAAATATCTCAAGGGTGAGTGTCAGGAGGATGGGGCCAAACTCTTTTCAGTGGTACCCAGCGACAGGACAAGGGACAGCAGGCACAGACTGGAGCACAGGAAGGTCCATCTGAATATGAAAAAAAATTCTTTACTTCAAGGGTAACAGAGCAGTTGAACAGTCTGCCCAGAGAGGTTGTGAAGTCTGCTTCTCTGGAAATATTAGAAGCACTTGGATGTGACCCTGTGCTAGGTGCTGTAGGTGAACCTGCTTTCGTGTCAGGGTTTAACTAGATGATCTCCACAGGTCCCTTCCAACCCCAACCATTCTGCGAGACTCTGTGAGATGCTCTTGTATATAAATGTGAGGGCGTAAATTCAGATCTTACTGAAAGCAATAGTGACATTAATCTAAAATTTTATTGACTAATTTAAAGACCCAGAAATCAAGGTAGAGTTTCATATTATAAATTGGAAATACAGCAGCACCTGCTACAAAGGATAAAGAAATAATATTCAGGAGTTATTCCCCCTTAAAAGTATGTCCTAATTTAAGATCTTGGTGTGCAGCTATTAGTAAACTTCATCCTCATACTTGAACGAAAAAAAATGTGTGTTAACCTTGGCGTGGGATTTTAAAAAATGAGTGCTGAGAAAAAAAAGAGGAAAGAAACTGCTGGTCTGTGGATAGCAAGTACTGCTGACATACTGTGGAGGTGATAATAGTCTTAGCAGAACACAGAAAACCCTCGGTTTTCTGAATAAGCCCTGATACATTTGTATTACAAGGTAAATCCTGCTTAGACTTGCAGCTGCTTTAAAAATTTTTCCTTTTTCAGCAATCACCTGCCAACTGGGATGGAATTTGATCCTTTTCTTAAATCTGGAGACCTCACTTTCTCTTTGTTTTATATGAACTCAATAATTTTCACTTTATCTGCATAAACTTACCAGCACTGCAACTATGTCACATGAGTGTGAAGGAAGGGAAACTTCATGGATTCCACCATTTCCCCTCCTGATTAAAAGCTTCTTAATGGGCATTAGGACCTTGGACAGAGACTCCTACCTCTGCCTTCTGCAGAAGTGTTCTCTCTTCATATCACCTCTGAAAGATGGGAGCTGAGAGCACTTGGGATTCTGGAGCAGAGTGGGAGCTGTTCTGAAGTGCACCTTTGATTGCAGTAACTTCCCAAGCATCTTTAAAGGATATCACAAAGTAGCCTGAGGAAATGGTAGTATTTATGGCAGCATTTATGGCAGCAATTTTCAGGTTTGGTTAATAGAGAATATTTGGTTTTACAGATTTTTCCTATTTTGCTGAACCAATACAAGGAATTGTAGGTTAGACAAGTTAACCTCCTCTGGAGGGAAAGAAATCGTTATTGTATATACATTAAGAAAACAGCTATAGGCTTTGTTTTGGAGGTACATTTTGATGGTGCCCTACAAAAAAAAAAAAAACCAGAGTGAAGTTCAAGTATAAGCACTAGAGACATCTGAAACAAGGAGAATTTGAGATGCCAGAAAACAATGAGGAAAAAAAGCTGGTCCAACGATTGCAAGATTGTGTTACATTATTAATGCAGAGACTCTCAACTGCCTGCTCTGAGGTACCAAATCAAAACAGTTGTGTAAGTGTAGCCAGCTGTTGTGCTGGCCTGCAGTTTGTTGGATGACACTGCTTAAGTTTCAGTAGGTTATTCTAACAAGAAAAAAGGGAGGGATTCATAGGATATGCATGCTAGTATGTCTAAGTGTGCAAAGATTCACCCAGTCAGCAGAGACATGATGATACAGTGGAACAGTTGTTTTCTGCCAACTTAAGTGTTTTTAGAAGTGCAAAGGTGGGTTTATCTAAGGAAAATAAATCTCATGTTTTCTTTGATTTGGTTCAGATGACTAGGAGATTGAGACATTGATGACAAATTCCTGTTTTAAGTTTTCTCCCTGTTCAAATGTGTGGGTGTTTTGTTTTTGTTTTTGTGTGCGTGTGTAGTTTTGTTTTGTTTTTTACAAAAAAAACCAAAAAACCAAAAAAACCCACCTGTTTCTGTTAGAAAAACCCTTTGAAACTGTAACCACTTTGCTTAGAATTTGTTAACCTTTTCCATAATGCTGCAGCAAACACATCATGAGAAATTGTGTCTTTTGTTTCAAAAGCTCCTCATTCACTATGAAGGAAGAAAATATTAAGAACTAAAATTTCCAGAAAAAGAAGTACAGCATTATTGCTGATTCACGACACCTAAGGCAGCAGCAAAAGCCAAAGGATTTCAGCCAAATCTGGTAAAGAAATCATTTGCCAAGTGATGTTGGCTCATTTCATGTTCAGGCTGCTGAGCACAGGTGCCTCTGAAAAGGTGCACAGTGTCCTTTATTTGACTCTCTCTTGACGTTAGAGAAATCTGCTTGGTTTTGCTTTATCTTTGAGCTTCTGCTTGCAGTGAAAAATTAAAAAAATATTAAAAAAAAGAAAAAAGAAGAAAAAAAGAAAAACATTAAGACATTAATTAAAAAAGAAAAATCAAAGAAAAGCTGAATGAAACCAAAGTTCCTTTTTTTTTTCCTCCCATCTCTTTGGTTTATTTTGAGCTTCTAAAAAAGCCTTCTTCCTTTCAGAATGAGTCCACAGAATAGTATCTTCTGTCCTTTTTAATAGGACAACCTGTCCTTGCTGAAAAAGAAGATTATAAGCAGAACTGTATGTATGAATAACTGAACAGGGGATAAAAATAAGAAAGTAAAATGGCAAATTTTCTTATGATCTTTTTTTTTCTCTGAAACTGTTTACTTATTTCATCTTTAAAGAGTGCAGCATTTTTACAGCCAGAAGCTAATTTGCAATTTTTCCTCTGAATTCTAGTTTCAAATAAACTTTCCCTGCCCCATCCCTTCCACTGAAATAAAATAAATCTCAAGCTGACAAATTTTACTGTATGCAGACACTAGAACTTCTCTCTGATTTCATGGATTTTGGACAAAATGGCAAAAAAAACTGCCACAGCTTAGAAATACTGGTATATACCAGAATGCTCCATGTCAGGGACTTTCAGTAAAGCTTTGTTGGTTTCTGTCTCAGGATCTGTAATTCCTAGTTGGAATTTGATTGTGGATTTGATGTATAGGCACAACCTGTAAACGCTAAATATTTTTCTATTAACTTTTTCATTAAAGAAAAGTATAAACAGACTGGAAAAACTAGGCTGCAGCCTAAATAAAACTATAGATTCTTTACATATATATTGAAGTTAAGGATATGCAGGCAAAAAAAGCTAGGCTTGGATTGCACAATTTGTCTTTCACAGGAAAACATTAAGTAGGAAATGCCATTTTTCTTATCCATTCAGTAAAATTACATGAAAGTTTCATTGTCATTTTCTCCCTTTAGTATCCTTTAGTTTGTTCTATTGGTTACAACTGGACTGATATTAACATTACTTTCCTCATTTGTTTTGCTTTAAGTTACCTATGAAAGTAAACAGTCCATGAAGCCTAATTTTTTTCTCAGAAACAGATGTTAAGTAATAATAAATCAAACAGTACATATCCCTGCATGAAAGCAGTTGCAGTTTGTTTGGCTTTCCACTTTGCAGGCATTATTTAGTGCTTTGTCATGGAAATATGGACAATATTTCACCTAGACTTTGTTGTCACATTTTTTTGCTTTGTGTGGGTCAAAAAGTGGAAGAGGGAAGCCCTGAACTAAAGGCTTCTGACATTGAATAGAAACAGATGAGAAGCTGTGGTTCTGATTTCCAAATATTGTAATGGTTTAATTTTCATTACTATATGGGATAAAAAAAAAATCTGAAACTCAGAAACTGTTAAGAAAAAAGGGTGTGAGGGAAGCCAGTATTGCCCAAACCATTCTCAAGTTCTATTCCACATAGCCAGTAAAAAATTTATGTACAGATATCTAAAATCAAAATATTATAAAACTTGAATGGAAAGACCCATACAGATGGTTGTCAGAAAATAAGAAGTATTTCTGATACTGCTGTTGCTGCTATATCTTGCCTTACTGAGTAACTTTGTGAAGCAAACTGAAAATATAGGATTGACATTGCAGGTGAATAATTTCTCATATTTTTCAGAGGGCAGTCTTCCCTAATAGGGATCATTCATAGAGATCCTCTTCCTGTCACACTTTTATTTCCAATCCCAGATAGTTCAGGTTTGGTTTATAAACTGAAACATGAAGTCTTACAAGATAAGCTTGCAAAATTGTGAATAGTCTTCATGCTATCCATATAAGAAGTCAACTCTCTCTTGAGTAAATAGGTACTTCGCTTGCCAACTAACTTGAATTTTTAAGTATTTTTTAAAGGGAAAAATTAGAAAAGTAAGCAGCTTCTTGCAGAAAAGTGAGTGTGCTAAATTTGAAATGAGCTGACTGATACCTTTCCTGATTTTTTTTTTTTAGTTTGCATTTTTTCATGACATCTGGCTCAGGAAATACATATATGTGCCATCTGCCATATGTTGCATGTGAAAATCAGTTTCTGGATTCCTCATGTTATAAATATCTGAGTAACAAAACTGTGTGGTGTCCATGTGAATGGACTGTAAATATTAGCACTCAGGTTAAATTGTACCTGCCTATGTCAGACTAGCACAAATCCTAGGGCAATAGGACACAGTGATGTTGCATCTGTCTTGACCTGTCCCTTTGCTCAAGAATCAGTTTCAGTTCACTTCTTCTTACGTTTGGATCTGACCTGTTTGAACACGACTACTGGTGAGTTTTGGAATGATGGTTGGAGCTGTGGACCACTCTAAAGTACCATTCTTCCTTATTCTTGCTCACTAGAAATACAAATTGCCCCAGGATTGTTAGCTTTTGTTTAAAGTGGTAGATTGTACAGTCATTTGACTTTGTGGTATTTTATATGTGTTTTTATACGTGTCATTAAAAGGCGAGGAATAAGGATGTTCACAACCAGATGCATAGTGGACCTGTGTGGGGTGCTACCCGTTCAGCAGTATGGAGAAGATGTCCTCCAGTGTTTCTGGAAATGGTTTTGGTACAGTTAGACCTTATTATCAAATTGGGAATTCAAACAGCTGTACTTAAGACTTTACTGCTTTAAGCAGAAAATTTTCTTTAGACATCACATAACAGTTTTCATCATGATGGTCTGTAGGATATTGCTGTCAGCAGGGAGCATTAATTCAGTTAGCATCGGGTTGGACTTCTCCACGCCTGAAAATTCATTAACGCTTATCCCCCTCGGATATTGTTCTCTAGCTTTCTAACACTACCCAGAATGGCTTTCTTCCCCTGCATTGTGCTTCCTGGGATTGCTGTTCGCTGCTTCAGTTCTTTTACAGGCACTTTTCAGCATGCCCCAGTTCTAGTTGCAAGGGTTTCTGTCTCATCGACCTTCCTTAATAGCTGCTCGTACCTGTTACCCAGCCCAGCTTCAGTGAATGTTGCTTGGGTTTTCACTGCTTTTTCCAACAGGGCAGTGCTTGTTGAGACTGTGGGCTGAGAGTTCTGCTGAAACACACTGCTTTTGGTTAGAGATGCCTGCTCAGCAGGGCAGCTGCTGGGGTGCACTGTTTGGTGTGTAGGGAAAAAGATCCTTCTACCATTTTGTTCTGATCTTTCTTGAGTCTTTAGTGTATTTGTCCTTCACCAGCAAATTCGTTCTACATTACCTTTGTGCTGTTTATACAACAGCAATAGCCACTTGGAGATCCGCTGAAGTGCAGCTACTTTTGCTGGCAATCCTGTGCATTTCCCTTTAAATTACCATCCTCCTGCTGTGATCTGCTTTCTTCCATCAGACTTCAACACAAAGACTGGTACAAAATAAGATTTTTTTTTAATGTCACCCTGTGGAATTATCCTGAAGGAAAATCAGTGTTTGCAAGACTTTAATCACTGATCTGTGAGGCACTTTTCCAGCAGGTGTGCTCCAGTGGTCCCAGTTCTCACCTTTTTTGGTGTTAATGTTAAACTGAAAAAACTTTATTGAAATTAATAGAGTGGTTCTGGATTTCCAAGAGTGTTATTGGGACCAAGTTCCTCCTGATTTGATTCAGCCCTATTATTTATGAATACTTATTTTAATATGAAATCAAAGTTAGTCCTTCGTATCCCCATAAAATGTTTGACAGTTGTAATCTGTGCCTTTCAGTCAGACTCTAATGAAAGACAGAAGAATTCACTTCAGTGTAGTTCTTCTGGATCTGTTCCAAAAATATGATTTTTTTTTCCTTTTAATTTAGGCTGTGATCTTGCAGTAAGTGAGATTCTGCCCTAGTTGGAGGCAGCTCTGTCATTTGTCTTGACATGAGAAAAAAAACCAAACCAAACCAAAGACCAAACCTAATCCCAAGCCCTCTAGTTTGTTTTAACAAAAAATGTAATTGCAAAGAAAAAAAAAACTTAAAAAAATTACATGTAACTAAGAAGAGTTCCCATGCTGTATAGTTCAAGACCTGTTTATGACATTTATCATTATTTCTAAAAGAGAGGTTTACCTTACAGTGCCTGACAGAAGTGAGTTTTATTCTTGGAAAACACCCAAGTTTCTCAAGAGTAGGTTTCTCTTTTAAAAAATGAAATTATGAAATATACTGCTTTTGGTCTTGATTATCATTAACTGAAACTGATGGTTCTTCAAATTAAAAACATTTCAGCATTGTTGATACAGCTAATGTACCTTCTGCATACTTTAAGACATCAAATATGCAGAATACATCAAGTATGATGCTAGAAGCCTATTACAAAACTTTCCTCTTGTGTGTGTTTTAGCTTGATTTTTCTATATCAGTCAATAACTATTTGTATAAAAAAAGCTTCTTAAAGCACTTAGAATGTTGTGTATATGATTATCATGTACAAAGGTTTGGTCTCTTCTTGTAAAAGACAGTAGGAGTTTCAGAAAGTAGATATCTCAGATTTGCTCAAATACTGTTTTCTTGGTTGCTTTTGGGAGCTATGCTAGTAAGATCATGAAATTAGATGTGTTCCAAATCCATGTTTTCTTCTTAGTTTTTCAATAATATTTAAATATCTTATTGTTAGAACTAAAGAAAAGCTGTAAAAAATATTTGCATCAATGAGGAATAGTTTTATGTGTTTAGTATCAGGATTCCAAGAGATTAGAATTTTGTGGGGACTTTCACCTAGATTTGCAAATGACTTTTTTAGAAAACACAAATTTAGGAAAAGGCAAAGTACTTAATTTTGGCCAATTACACATAAAATGCCTAAAATATTTCAGAATTACTTTTTATATACTAAAATGTAACTTCAATAGTGTTAAGAGCCCAAATATGAAATTAAGTACTTGGGTTTGGATTAAAAAAAAAAGTATTCAATGGAATTCCATATAAAAGAAATGTGTTTAGTCTTACAAGAAAAAAAAAATATCCCTTTTAATTTTGGACATTGTTCAACTTTCCAACTCTTTTTAATTCATTGCTGCCAATAATCATAACTATTTACTTTCATTCTTATTAATAATTTTAACAAACTTATCCTAGGAAATGGTAGCAGTCAATTAGCATCCACTAGATGCATAGACCACTGTTTAACTCTCAGTCCTAGAAAGCTTGTTAAAATTAAAAAAAAAGAAAATAAAAGAAAGGTGTTTGAGATGTTAGAAAATTATGTTATTCATGTGAAATCAACTGGGGGAGAAAAGATTTTGTATATCACCATCATAATTAAAACCACACCTAAGCATCCTTATTACATCAAAATTGTATCTTTTTGAGAACTCAAAGAATAACTGAGAATGTGCCCCAGGACATGTTCTGGTCAGTGATAGGGAAATAGATAAGACATGTATGCTGTGAAGCCTGCACAATTCAGTTTGCAGCCTAGCATTCCTGTTATTTGCCTCCTAATAAATCTAAGAGAAGGTAATAATGTCCAGTGCTATAGCTGCATATCAGTAAATTGTAATTGGTTTAGTTTTTATGATTTGTCTGTCAGAAAATGCTCCAGGAAAGTCTGAGTGATCTCTAATTTATAAGTGAACTCTTATGAAGTAGAGTTTATGGGCATGCGACAGATGATTACAGCAGTGGAGAAGCAGGATCTTAACAGCTTCTAATGTCAAAGGAACTGTTAGCAATGATAGTCTGAGTGTGTATCTGTGTGTTTTGAAGTTGTGGAACATGCACATCTATGGTGACAGCTCTCTCCATCATAGCTTCCTCTCAGACAATAGATGCCAAAAACTCATTTCCTGCTGCTAAAATGAGTTCAGGTCATCTAAATTTATGTGACATTCATTGTTCCAATAACAATAATGTAAAATATTCCAAGACTGAAACGTAAAACAAACTATCCTGCTGTTGGTTTGCTTAGTGCAAAATATGTTTCTGGTGCACTGTGTTTAGGAATTGTAAGATCTTGCTAACACTGCCCATGGTAAAACCTGCACTTGTTTCAATAAGTGGGATAAGACTGTTGAAATATATCCTGTGGTAAAACTTAGTACTAGCATCCCATCACTTAAATGACAGAGATTTTATATAAATACACTGAGGCATTTAAAACCAAAAATTATGTACCCATAATTTCAGATTGTTACAATAATAACTGAGTGATAGAAGCAAATCCTATCCCTCAAGAGTGGAATTTTTCAAAGGGTAGGTTAATACTTTTATGAAAGGATTCACAGATTGGTGTCCTAAAGGGAATGAAATAACTTCTCTGATATCCTTAAGTCAGGTACCTAAGTTATGGAGAAGTGAGATTTCTTGGGCACTGTATAGTTAGTATTTCCTAGTAGCTAATTCTAGGTAACTGACTGCCCTCTATGCACATATTTTTAATGATCTTTCATGAACTATAATAGATTCTTAACCCTAGAGATCAGGGTGTTTTTCAGTCTTGAGTTTCTCTGCTGTGCCACCCCACTAGAAAATTCCAAAATCTCTCACCAGGACCAGTCCGTATGCAGATAAAAAAATATCTCTCCCTATCACCTGTACAATGCATGAATATTTACCCTGTCTGTGTCTCTTTTGCAAGCTCACACACAAATTAAATTTTAATTATGAATCTGCATCAGGCATTGAATCAAAATGCTAGCTACTAAACCACAGACAACAACAATACCCCCTGCCTGACAATCCCTAGTCCCTTGCGAAAAATTGGGCCATTTATTACTCCACCAGTCTAAACAATAGCTGAAGTGAAACACTGCCACATAACCAAAGGTACTTGATTTTTCCAGTGTCTTCAAGGTTTTCAGCTCAAGGTGATATAAAACTTCCTAGCTGTACTACAGAAATGTGAAAAATGTAAGGGAACTTGCTGTGTACTCTGTGAGGTGCTGATCAGAAGTTAGATTTTACAGTATTGTGTTGTACAAACTAGTCATTAACAGTGAAATCATTTAGTGCCCAAGAAATAAGGCCAAATTAATTTATATTACTTTTTAATACACACCTGGTATAGATTATTTTTTTGGTATGCAATTTCATACTGTTCCTTAAAAATTTGTTTTTCCTTCCTTCCCACCACTATGTTAACTCCCGAAATTCTGGGGATAGATCCAGAGGAATTGTGTTAAGGAAAGACTGCCTGAATATTACTGATGCTGAGATACGGTTGAACTGGAGAAGCAGAGGTTTGCTGGACCAGGATCTGATCTTCGTTAGAATAACAGGAAATAAGAGCGTCTCCTGACTTCAGTGAAGCTGTTCCATGCTTCTAGTGATGTATAGAGGAAGCAGAATAAAGGCTTATCCTACAACAGTAGGATTTTCATTCATATGGCCCTACTTATCGTATTTCCAAGTTTGCCTCTGGATGAATATACAATAACTGGTGGAGATAAAGTGGGCCAGAGAATTAAGTAACTTCATTTGGAAGAAACTGGTTTTCGAATTCACCAGAGAACTGATATATCACACTGATGGAGGAAAAAAAAAATCAAAAATAGCTTAGAGAATTAGGATTCTCTAAAAATTCTCTAGGATTCTAGTAAAAACTGGCTGGGATAATGAACTAAAAAAAACCTTTTCACCCTTCGTTTTTTCACGCTGTTGCATGCTTGTGCTGTCCCTTTTTACACCCTATACCAGTGCAAACTATGCCAAGTCCATGAAGGCAGGTTGAAAGCTCTGTGCAAGGATGCTGCCCTGAATTTGAGGGGAGGTGAAAAAAAACACTGAAAAAGGCAGACTTGCATATTAACTCAAAAGCAACAGCCATTTCTAGATTCTTATTTAGTTAGCAGTGCTCTGGCCAGCCCTCCAACACCCTCATCAAAACAAAACCATCTACTTCCCCAAATTTGCCCCTAAGTGTGTACCCTGTGTTCTCACCTTTCTCTCTCCTACCCTCAGCTTTTCTGTGACTCAAGGATTAGGCAAGTTAGGAGCCAGGGTGCTCTGGTCTACACCTACCCATAAAAACAAATATGAGTTAGGTTTTAATTTGCTGCTGCTGACTCTCATCCCTGTCATATTGCTTTTATTCGTGGTGTGTTTCCCAAACAATAACATAAAGTACTCCTTGGAGAGTAGGTTCAAGAAATAACTAATGATCAGGTTCATCAGGAATTGTGGTTGTGAGCACTTTGTAGCAGAAAGCTTCAGTTTTTCCCATAACCCCTGACCAACACAAATGCATCCTGTGAGTTAAATTTGTGACTTAATTTGAAGCTGCATTGTGTTCTATCATTATCAGTCCATTCCCCTGCTTTTCCAGCTTCCATGTTTCTGATAGACTTAAGGGGGGAAAAGGCTTTTGCATTGAGGATTTAATTCATCTCTGTTTATTCTCCTCTAACGCAAAAAATACAAACACAAATGCTCTCTTCTCCTATAAGATGTCTGGTTTATTTTATGGATTTTGTCATTGATATAATTTCATAACTTATTTTAATTCTCCACCTGTGTTTCCAGCATGTAGTTAATGTTAGCCTGGGAAACGTTCCCTTAATAGTTTCCATGATCAAAAAGTTGATTTATTTATCACTTGAGTTCTACAGAAATTAACATTTCTCTCTTTACTTTTTGATACTGAAATCACAGAAACATACTGATTTTTTTTTTAAAAGAAAGAAAAAAAAAGTAGAGAGCCAGCCAGGGCTCTGTGAGGAAGAGCAGGGCTCCATGATGAACCAGGGCACTTAGAGTAAGCTTTTCTGAGAGGCTTGTGAAAGAGTGTTTAAATAGGAGCCTTGAATTGACCTTATTTTCCTGATGGTTACTATGCTTTCCAGATTAAAAGCTGTTTTCTTTTATTGAAATCGAAAAGTGCCAAACATTGAACTTGCTTTGTAAGACATACATCAAGAGAGAAAATATTTCAGTGCAATGACATGACCTGACATTTTAAAGCAGATAACAAATGACACCTTGTCAATGCCACCAATTTATTATTCCCTCTCTTGTACCTCTATGTCACAGTGAGATACCACATTCTTTTTAATCATCGGCATGCGTTAAACAAATTTTTAGCAGAAAAGCATATAAAACTCCCCTTGTTGTTTCCCACTTCCTGACCTCCCAGCTATCCCACTGTAACATATAAAGACAAAGGCTGTGTTAAATTTTTCAATATTTTAACCAATTTCTGATCCAATTACATGAGGCTGTTCCATCACTAACATGAATGTGTATGCTATAATGTCAGCTGCTGCACATTAATCACGCTTTTTCTTATTCAGTGGACACCGGTGCTAAATCATCTCACTGAAAAAAATTGGACAAGAAAGAGATGCAAATGAATTAGGAGGAAACTCCTTTTCAAGCAATTAGAGCACGAGTGGGTGGCCTTCCAATCAAACTGCCAAAGATCTGGAAATGCACCAGATTGTTTTACATCTTTTATTTTCACCTAATTAAAAAAGAATAGATGTTTCTTCCCATGGTTTCACTTTTCACTATTTCTAGAAGCCTGCATCAACATTTTCACCTGTGTAGGATGCTAGTCTTGTTTAATTCTTGCAATGAGTGTGCCAGTCAGCTGAAAATGTTTGGTCTTATTAAGATTGATTTCTGGAAATGAATTTCCTTACGGAAAGGAGACTTCTGCTGGGATGCATGTCTCTCTCATCGGAGTTTAGAAGGTTATTTTGGTTACTATACAATTTTATGGGTGAATGAGAATTAGGCTTACATAGGGAAATACACAGTAGTTTCTAAATTTATTACTTCATTTATTTCATTAAAATGTGAGAATAAGATCCCGCATGTGATTTCTGACTCTTAGGGGCCCTGATCTCCAATTCAGGTTTAGAGTTTAAGAATATATTTGTGATTAGCACAAATATATTTTGTTCTATATATAATGCTCTAAGGCATAAGTACCTTAGAAGCCAGAGCACTGGGGGATTTTCCTGGGTCTTCAGTCAGATCTAGGCATTCCTTATATGGAGGAACCCAAAAGCTTGAAGAGCACAAAGTCAGACTGAGTTGTACAGACCCTTGAACCTGCAGCAAAGCCTAGTATCAGAAGAGACGAACATGTTTTCTCAGGTTTTGGTATAGTTGCCTAGGTATCTGAAAGGTCAGGATTAGCTTGAACCACTCCATAACTTCAGGAATATAGATGTTTGCTGAATTTCACATGACTTGGAGTGTGTGGCTGTTTACAGAGATGTAGTCTTGTCTTTCCCCTTTGGTGACCTATGGATTGAAATTAACTTTAGAATTAGATTAGTGTTGGTTCATAATCCTATGTGTACAGCATCTTCTCAAGAAATCTTTTAACACAGAAAGTTACACCAAATATCAGGTCTAGTAAGCTTTCTTGTGGTATTTATTTTAGATTTGTTATTGTTGGTTTTGTTGGGTTTTTTCACTGATATTAATTTATCATTAAGTATGACATAAGATGGAATACAGTTTGTGTTGTTAAATGTGTGTATCTCATAATTGCTGGATGTATATTTGATACATTTTCCACATTATATGGAAAAAATTATGTTGTCATGACATACAGCAGAAAATAAGTGGGGGGACTTGACCTGTTTTTCCGCCTTTGTAGTGGTTGTGTTTATATTTTTTATTTTTTGAAATACCAAAAGAAGTCCTTAGTTAAAGAGTCATTAAAGAAAACAGACATTTGACTTCATTGAAACCAATAGTAGATTTTTAAGAAATAAAACAATATGGACTTTCATGTTTAAATAGAGGGGTTTTATCTCTTATGGATCAGACAGTTTCCATGGGTCAAGACTATCGTGGCTTTTAAAATGCATCTTATGATTTCTCTTATTTCTTCTGCATAATTGAAGCAGCTTTACTGTAACAGTAAATGCAGACATTTTAAATTTATGGTGTATTTGATTTCAATCAGCTGTGTCACACAACAGCTCTGTATTACATTGCAGCATAAATAAGTATATATGCAATATGGTAGTTTATGGTTAAATTACAAATTATAGCTGTATACATAAAATAAAATATAAAATCAAGCAATGGGAATGAAAGAGTTATTAATTTATATATATATATATATATTTAGCTAAAGGTTAAATACAGCTTTATTAACTCCTGGGTGGCTTTTCCTCAGGGATAGCATTGCACATTTTCACCAGAATTTTGAAGATCTTCATACAATCTTTCATTGTTATCTTGTCTTGAAGATGACATGCAGTGGCAGCATATCATGGCAGAGGTAACTGCAAAGCTCCTGTGAATTTGTTGTAGTACCTAAGCTACAATACATAGAAGCTTCTTACAGTATGTAAGAAGCTACCAGGACATAACTATATATTTTTAAGTAGCAGTAGGAGCTGTTGAAGAATTCTCATGCTGTCAGGCACTTGTGCCAGAGCTCTCAGTGGAGATTTTGCTGCCTATTCCCAGGCTCACTGTGATAGCAATGGGGCAGTTTGGGTCAAGTGCAAGAAGCAGCTCAAAGAAGGCATTTACAATGACTTTCTCAAAGAAATGACCTTTTCTTTTGTTGTTGATGTTGTTGTCAAGTGTATAGCAATTATATATTTTTTGTGTTTTAATAGTGTCTTGATAATGTGAAATCAAGAGCATATGTTCCTTAATACCCCCCCTTTAACCCTTCAGGCATGGTTCCTGTGACATTCTGTGACAAGCATCATTTCAAGAAGGCATTTTTTTCTGGCTTCTTAAAGGGGTAGTATTTCTGAAGAAGGAAAAAACTGTGTTACTAAGATTTCACA